>NC_092876.1:29226384-29826384 GCF_028372415.1 Notamacropus eugenii
GGGGTGGTTAGTGGGCCCCCCCCCCCAGGCTCAGATAGCAATGTAGACATGTTCTAGCCCAACTCTACAGGCAACACAGACTCAGAAACAACTGTAGTCTGCCAGGTCTTATTGAGTCCCTCCTAGGGCCCAAGGCATTGTTCCTTCTGCTATCTGCAGTGCCTGAAGTGTGGGGTATAGGAGTCTGTCAGAGGATGCTGCTCTCCTCTCATCCCTCCCACAATACACAAGATACTCCCTCACGCACACACTTACCTGAAGGATGACAGCTGGCCACTGGGTTAACGTCTACCTTGAGACTACCTCTGGTCCTCCAGCATCTCTGAGAAAGCCACTTGAATATTTCCAAGGATGGAAACTCAGCTTCACACCATTTGAGTTGTTAGAAACTTGCCAGATCTGCCTCCCTGGAATTTTCCAATCCTGGGTCCGAGTTGTGTCCCTGAGCCAGCAGGTTTTCTGAGTAAAGGGACAGCCACTTTTTCTGTGGAAGGCCTTGGCCTCTTCAGTGCAGAGGTGGGAACTGACCCCTTCCCTGCCAGGCATGTAAGAGAGCCACTGTTGTCATTCATCTCTCTGTTCTAAATACTAAAGAGAAATTGTTTTTCTGACTCCCTCCTCAGGCCCTGTCTCAGAGGGATCCGCCCTCACAACAATTTCTTCTTTTTCGATGGCATTAAGGGAAAATGGGATTGTCGAATGCCTTGGTCCAAAATGAAAGCAAGCCTTGGACCCCTGGATGATGACCTGTAACATGTCATTGAGGTCCAGGTGCAGCCCCCCCCAGGACCCCAAAGAGAAGAGCCTTTAACATTGGGATTCAGCAGGTGTGCTGCTTATGGTCATTAACAAATGTTGGTCAATATAAGGGGATTGGAGATGGACTGTTAGTGTTCTCAGCATGAATCCATACCACGTTTGTCCTGCCTGGGCAGAGGTCACTGACCCCAGCCAGGCTTTCTTCTTTGTTATATTCCTTAGGATACTTCTCTGGAAGGGACAGGGTGACCCATTCCCTGGGAGCTTCTCTCCACCCTCTCCTTATTCCCCACCTGAAGTCATGGCCAGGGCATTCTAACTTCAGGTGGGGAATGAGGCTGGATCAGGGTGAACAAAGGTTGCACATTTAGGCAGGTGCCCTTGGGCAAGGCATCGGAAGGGAGGGCACCAGGGCCTGAAGCAGGACTTGGCATTTTAGTTTAGAATCCCTTTGTTAGAGTCCAGTTTGAGTTGGGGTTATTCCTGGTTTCTCTTCAGAGTTAGTCACCCACTGAGTAGGACATGGCTCTACTCTTTGGCTTCCTAAGGGGATTTCAGCCCTTTAATCATTGTGACTGACTAACAATGTAAGCATTTTGAGGAAAATCTTTGAATTTCAAAATCACCCCTTAGGCCGAGCCCAGTGCCTACTACTGAAGGCCAATGTTGTGTAAGCTGGCAAAATCATTCACATAGCCTCTTTAGACAGGAGTTTCTTGCATTTTTTATGAAGGTGGGGGCAGGGGTGGGGAGAGGTTTTGTTGTTTAATAATGTTTTTTTGGCCATCCAAGAACGGCAGCTGTTGTATTTTACATGTTTTCTATATTTTCCTGGATTCTGAAAAACATAATAAAATAAAGTTGGTTGCTTCTGGGTTTGTCTTTCTTCTGTGCTGGAAATCTTTCAGAGAAAAGGAATAGTTTCCTGACAGTTAATCTCTTGGATCCTAAAGGAGCACTCTTCTCTCTGGCAGCCTGGGGTTCCTTCCCACCCTTGGCCTTGGATTCTCACCACATTCCAGTGGATTACAAGAAGGGCTGAGAGTTTCACAGGAGAATGTAGAGGACAGGGAAAGGGGTCGGGATTTGAGTGGTGCAGTGCCCCAGAGTCTCATGGGGAAAGAAACTGTCATCTGCTAAATAATCCTCTTAATGATGGCCGGGAGAAAGAGAAGTTCGGAATACGGAGGAACTGTTGATAGGAGGCTGTGTTCTAGTGCAAGGATTGGCTGTAGTCAGCCCAGTTCCCCCACTCAGTCTCTGCCGGCTGTGGGCTGTACCTTCCCAGGGAGAAGGCTCTATTGGCTGCTCCTGTTGTCGGGAGGCAGAGTCTGCCCTGGCTGCAGGCTTTCCCTTCACCAGCTTCTGCTCCCCCTCGAGCCTGCCATGGGGAGAATTCAGTTCAGCCAACACTCAATACCTGCTGTGTTTGCTTAATGGCTAGGTGCTAACCTTCAGCCAATTGTGGATTCTTAGAAGGCGCTCCCTCCCCTGAATCACAGCTTGAGCCGTAGGAAAGGGACCTTAGAGATTATCTGAGCCAGGGAAGGAAGCCAAGGCTGCCCAGCTTGGCTGGTGCCAGTCACAGGTCAACTCAGGTCATCAGGAGGGTCAGGCTGGAAAGTGTGGCACTCTCACTCTCATCCTCTTAAACACTCTGACTGCATGATGTAGAAGCATACTCCAAGCATGCCTTTCCTCAAAGCTGAGTGAAGTGAGTCTCTGTGATGATGTCCTTTGAGTCAGATGTCTTCTTCAAAGATCACCCAAACCAGTGACTCTGGAACTGACCCCCTTTACACCCTAAAAAAACTGTTGAAGAGTACTTTCCCCATCCTTAAAGATCTTTGGTTTATGTGAGTTTTATTTGTAGACATTTGCCATTGGAAATTAAAACATAGACTCCCTGGGAGCATCTCAAGGGGCCCCCTCTCCCCAGCCAGGTCAGAGTAGGAAGGAACCCAGGGGTATCCATCCAGTTGTCATCTTAAGCAGGCTTCTGTTTGAAGATGAGTTCACTCCTCTTGCAAGCAGCTCTAAATTAAGGAGTCTTTACACCAGAGGAGTGGGGCAGGAGTTGGTGTCTAAGTGATGGAGCAGGGTATTGGTGTTGACTCCCAATACAAAGGTTATCCTATCGCAACATTATTAGCTTTGGGTTGACCTAAAAGTACCAAATTTAGCAATAGGTTTTTGCTTTCACATTTAAACCTGACAACAGGTAGGAAAGTAGGCCAGAATTGATTCTATGAAGTCTGCCTGTTGGCCAGTGTTCAAGCATTTGAAATGTTCCAGCTACCTTCCTCTGCCACCTGGAAAATTATTACCCCATTTTGACCTAGAAGAGCCCCACCCGGAAGCCAGGGAAGCAAAGAAGGCTTTTTCATTGGTGGAGCCTATTGGATCTGGTCCCCCAGTATCCTCCTTCACTTGGTTAAATTCAGGTGTGATTCAAGAGTTGTTGAGTAGCTGGGTGGCGCAGTGGATAGAGCTTCAAGCCTGGAATCAGGAAGATCTGAGTTCAGATCTGGTCTGGGCAAGTCACTTCATCCCTTTTTTTTGCCTCGGTTTCATCATCTGTAAAATGAGCTGGAAAGGGAAATGGCAAACCACTCCAGTATCCCTGCCAAAGAAAACCTCAAACAGGGTCACGAGAGTCAGACATCTGAACAACAAAATGGTAGATTTTGTTTTAATGGAGTGCTGAATCAGTAAGGCCTAGGTTCTGGTCCTACCACTGATTTACTGGATGTACAACCCTGGTCCAGTAGCTTAACTTCTCAGTACCTCAGCAGCTGTCAGACCACATAGGGAAGGTGAGAGCTGCCTGTCTGGATGAAATCACAGATCTGGGTTTTCTTTTTTAAAAGTTGGTCCCTGGACACGAAACACGGGGAAGGGGACCTCACTTCACCTCCTGTTTTCTGTGGTGTTGGAGGACAGAACAGTGGGGAAATGGAGCACAGTTGTGTTTGGGAGCTGAAGAACAGCTCCTCCCTTGAAGTAACCCAGGATCACCCCAGCTGTGGTCTGCATGAGATCGGAAGCAAGCCCTCTGCCAGAAAAACGCGGTTCCAGAAGAGGGGACTGAAACACTCCAACAATTTGATTTTATTAAGTGCCAATTGTATACTTGACAGGAAAGCAAAGGGATACAAATTAGTCCCTTTCCTACCTTGGGGCACTTCTTTATGTTTTCCTGACTCCTAGGCTACACCTGTCCCTGGCACCCTCCAAAGCCTCAGTCCCAACTGCTGCAGTCTAGTGGTGCTTGGAACCTTGAGATGCAAGGGTACAGGATGGGTCTGCCTCAAAAGAATTTCATCACTCAGGCCTTCTTTCAGTCAGAGACAAGGTTTATTGTGTTGTCAACAGAAGCTGGCTGGATTCTAAGGATCTGCATATTTGATGAGGAGATGAGACTGATATTTTTATACAGAAAAAGACTAAGAAAATCTGGATGGGATTAAGAAGTGGCAAGTAGCCTGGGATGGTCTGGAGGTAACTGGGAATGAAGGGCTGGGTTGGAGGCCACCTTGAAAGGACAGTTGAAAGAATTCTACTGGAGTGGTCTGGATGCCTCAAGTGAACCAGGGATCTGGGCTGCTGAAATTTGTGGGAAAGTTCAAGGACTCTTCCTTTTAGGGGTTCAGGTCCCAGTACCCCACCACAAAACCCCCAAGTCACAGAAAAGTAGGGTCATTGATGGGGCTTTTGTAGGCCCCTCAGCCTACTTGATTTTGCACTTGCTGAAGATGCATAGAATGGAGCTAGGACCTGCCCTAGCTGTCATTTAAATACAGTGCCTTTATCATAGAGGTGAGGACACAAATGAGTCACTCCATGACCTCATGATCTGTTGGATCCCACTCTAGTATATTTCCCCAAATGCCTTCCAGTCGCCGCTCCGTGGGTGAAGTCCAAAGATGTCTCTAAGCTGAGCATCTGGTAGCAAAATGAGACACTGTCTTGGAACCCCTCCTTCCATAGAACTTTGGGATCTCACAGCTTGCCTCTCAATTGGAGAGTGTCCAATGCGAGGGGCAGAGGGCTCTGAGAAGAGGAGAGAACCAAGGCTGACTCAGTGTTGCAGGATAAGTTCTGTTCTCCCTAGCTCTTCCTCCCCTCCATGACTGCTGATTTAGCTTTCTGTGTCCATATTGTCTCCCTAGATCCAAGGTAGAGCCCAAGAAGGCCTGGGCTCTTTGACTTTTGTCCTGGCACTCCCAGCATCAAGCCGACTGAAGTTTATGAATGGTTTATAATCTCCCCAGTCTGCTTGGGGGCTTTTTCCTGTGAACCTTTTCCTGCTACTCCCCTTCTTTATCTTGCATATTTTTACTACTGTACTAAGGCTTCACGTGATGGCTTCTTATTAGGTAAATCCTGACTTTCTCTGTTCCAACTCTGTTCCACCTGCTAGCAGCTTCTCCCTAATGACTTTGATCACCAAGGAAGCAGGTCCCTCTCAGTTTCTACAGCTCTGTCTTCAAGTCAGACAGTCCCCCTCCCCACTGTAGCCCTCTCCTAGCTCAATCACAGGCATCGCCCCATCAGCCCAACAGCTTTCTACCAATCTCATTGATAATTTGGTCCCTACTCACCTACTCACCCATCTCCTGTTCACCTGGAGCAGGCAATGTCCTCTGGTTTATCCAGGGCCAATTAGCGTAATCAGGCATTTTAGCGGGGATCTCTGAGAGCAGACGGTCAGGAATACTCCGCTCAGTGAGGAAAGGAGAGTGCCTCCTAGGAATATAGGGAGCAACGCTCAAATGTGGGCTCTTTGCCAGAGGACATAGGTGAATCAAGAAATGTCAGAGCTTGAAAGGACCCTTAGAGCAGACTCCCTGGGGCAGGCAGTCTGGTGAAGCAAGCCCGGAGACCCTTGTCAGAATGAAGTAACAGAAGGATTACAAAGGACACCAATCATGTGAAAATACAGTTATAAAAAAAATCTTTTTAAAGCAAATTCACCAATCCTAACCACCCCTCCAGGAGGCATTATGGTTTTAAAGCAAAGATCACTTAGGAGTGGGCTGGAGTCATTCATAGGAGGTGATGGGTTATTACTAGCACAAGTTCCTAACATAAGTTAATATAAGTTCTTCGAACAGTCCCAACTGATACAATAGTACATCAGTCTTATAAATGAATCAGAAGTAATACCACCATCCATGCATATTGAGTTAACTGGTTGTAACTTACATAATTCTTACTCTCACAGCACTAACAACTCAAAATTAATTCTATTTTTACTACTCTTACTAATATAATCACTGATGCGCACTAAATCACAGTTACCCGATGACATTGAGTAGGAATGCCACAGATCCAAGTTAGCTTTATTAACATAATTCTCAGATCCACCCCTAACCTCTCTCCTGACCTTCCATCCCACATCTCCAGTTGCCTCTTGGATAGCACCAACCTGCTCCATTCACCAGACTGTTTCACCACCCCCATCTAATCTGTGGCCAAGATCAACTTGCATACTATCTTGAATGTGCCCCCTCACTGGGGGGCAGGTCCTTATTGCCCCAGGCTGGGTCAGCCTGCCTTCCTCAAAGTTCCCTCCAACTCATCCTGGACAGTTGCCATAGTCCACTGGTGGGTCTCCTTCCCTCAAGCCTCTCCCCACCCCAGTCCTTCCTCCTCTCAGCTACCAAAGTGATTTTAGAAAAGCACAGGTCTGACCATGACCATCTCCACCCCTATCCTTCTCTTCAGGCTTCTGCTGACTGCAGGATCAAATATGAAATCCTCTTTTAAAGCCTGTCTTTTCACAACTTACCCCCAAAGACTCCATAATCCAGTAATACAGGCCTTCATGCTGTCCTCATGGAGGAGGACACGACATGGCCTGACTGGGTATTTTCACTGACTGTTGTCCCCCTACCATTCCTAGATTGCTACTCTTCTCAGTCATCTGGTTTCTCTGGCTTCAAGTGTCAGCTAAAGCCTTCTTAATGGTTCCTCTTAATGTCTGTGCCTTCCTTCTAAGGTTACCTTCCTGGTACATATCTTGTTGTTTTGGAGTTAAATGACTTGCCCAAGGTCACACACCTAATAAGTGTCTAAGGGCAGATTTGAACTCAGGTCATTCCTGACTCCAGGCCTGGCTCTATCCACTGTGCCACTTACTGCTTCTACTTAAATATATCTTGTATGTGTCCAGTTGTAGGCATGTTGTTCCCCCCATTAGACCACTAGTTCCTTGAGGTCAAGGGGACAACTGAGGTTTTTTTGGAGGGGTGGTTTTTTTTTTTCCTTTGTAGCCCCAAGTCTTGACTACAGTGGCAGGTCAGCAAGTTAAGTGAACAAGCTGTATTAAAGCCTTATTCTGTGTGAAGCAGTGTGCCAAGCACTGGGGATACAGAGAGAGGCTCTGCCTTCAGGAGCTTATGTTCAAATGGAGACAACACTTTGAAAGGAAACTGCGCAGGGGATTGAGACCCAGATTAATGACCAATGGCTTGTCCACCTCACACTCAAATTGTAGATCCTGGGAAGAACTCAAAGATTGGAGAAAAACGCCACAGGATAGAAAAGGCAGCTGAGATTTGGTGGCTAAACCCAGACTGTTAGTAGAAACTTAATAAATGCTTGTCAATAGAGCAACTGCCTGACTGTAGTTGTCAAGAATGAAGAATTCAGGAACCAAGATGGCGGCCATGTAAATGAAGAGAACAGGACAGATGAGAGGTGTCATCAAGGTAGAATCAACAAGACTAGACAGTTAGCTAGATATGGAGGGAGGAGATGAGGGGATAGGAAGAGCTAAGGATGACTCCAAATTTAGGAATATAGATCATGGAAAGGATGGGGGTTCCACAGTTTGAAAGAAGTTGGAGGAAGGTCAGGTTTCTGGCAGCTAGGGGGTGCCATAGCGCACAGAACTCCCACCCTAGAAGACTTGAGTTCAGACACTTAATAGCTGTGTGACCCTGGGCAAGTCATTTCACTGTGCCTCAGTTTTCTCCTCTGTAAAATGAGTGGGAGAAGGAAATGGCCAACCACTCCAGTTTGCCATGAAAACTTGCCATGGGGTCACGACTTAACAGCAACAACAGATTTTGACACTAAGATAAATTCTGTTTGGCCCATGTCGAGGCTGAGATGCCGACCAGGCATCCAGGTGAAGATGCCTTGCGGGCAATTGGAGATGTGATTGATGCTGCAGCTCAGGAGAGGAGCCGACTCAAGGATGGAGAACACTTATGCTAAAGGCTCCTGTGACACTGTAAGTCCAAAGGCTCTAAGACGTTGATGAAATGCACTAGGAATTAGTAAAAAGGCCATTTGGGCCAGAGCATGGAGGGCATTAACTGATCAGTCAACAAGCATTTATTAAGAACATACCAGGTTCCCAGCACTTGGCTAAACTCAGAACTGGCAAAAATAGAACCTCTCCCCAAGGAGCATACATTGTAATGAGGGAGAGAGACAAAATGGAAATGAATGGCTTTGCTTAGGGTCTATCCAGCACAGGGAGGAGGGAAGGTACCCTCAGAGGGCTGGGCCTAGGAGCTGGGAAGGCCTACAGAAAGCTGGGCTTGGGTAAAGGAAGCCGGGTAGTGGTGAGGGTACAGAACGTGTCAGGCTGCCCAAGGTACAGAGATGGGAATTGCAAGGAGACCTGTGTACCTGTATAGACTCATGGAGCAGAATAAAGTCTAAGAAATTGGTGGGACATGGGTTGGAAAAGACTGGGTTATGCAGAGCTTTAAATGCCAAGAAGTTGATTTCTCTATTTGATCCTGGAAGTAGTAGGGAGCCACTGGACTGTAATGACTGTTTCTGCTTTTGTAAAAATCACCTTAGGTGAGAGGAGCAGCGGGATAGAATGGAGAGAGACCAATGAAAAGGAACCCAGGGTTCAGGGTAAAGGTCTAAACTGGTGTTGTGACTATGTGAGTAGAGGAAGACAGAAACAAAAACGCTGCTAGGTGGCGCTATAGTGCACAGAGCTCTGGGCCTGGAGTCAGGAAGGACCTAAGTTCAAATCCCATCTCAGATACCTACTAGCTGTATGACCTTGGGCAAGTTGCTTCACCCTGTTTGTCTTGGTTTCCTCATCTGCAGAAGGAAATGGAAATGGATCCCAGAGTGGAAGCAAACCACTCTAGTATCTTTGCTGAGAAAACCCTAAGTGGGGTCACAGAGTCATTCACAAAATGTCATAACAACCACTTAGTAATAACAAAAGTACTTACCGTGTGCCAAGCAATTTACAAATATCTCTGTTGGTCCTCACAATAACCTTGGGAGGTGGGAGCTATTATTATCATCCCCATTTTACAGATGAGGTAACTGAGGCAAGCAGAGCTTAAGTGACTTGCCCAGGATCACACAGCTAGGTCAGATTTGAACTTAGGTCTTCCTGACTCCATGCCTGGCACTCCATCCATGGTATCACCTAGATGTCTAAGAGGAGCATTATAATAGGACATTACCTAATGGAGGTGAATGAATCAAATGAGGAATTTTTAAAAAAATAAATTATTTATTTTTAGTTTTCAACATTCACTTCCATAATTTTTACAATTTTCTCCACCTCCCTCCCCTTCCCTCTCTCCAAGATGGAGTGCAATTGGATATAGGCTCTACATATACATTCCAAAAGAGGAATTTTTAAGGATGAGAAGGGACAGCCGTGGAGTCAGCAGATGGGGAAGAAATTGAAGACACTGTGGGGATGATCCTGGGTCCACCAGAAGGAGAAGACCGGATGGGACTGGGGTCAAGGAGAAGGGGCTGCTCTGTATCCAAGCCCAGAGTCAAGGAGGAGACAACTCAGTGATGAGAGACAGGGGGATGGGTCTGAGGTGGGGTCCTCAGCTGGGAGGGGAGGGGGACAGGGCTGGGAAAGGCTTAGTGAGGAATAATGAACCAGACAGGGCAGGGAATGGGTCCCACAGATTTGTGTGGGCCTGATCAGCCTGCTGGCACAAGGCATGAGTTTGAATCCAACCTCAGAAGCTTCCTAGCTCTGTGACCCAGAGCAGATTGCCAAACCTTTCAGGCTTAGTTTCTTCACTGATAGCATGGGGATTATAGCAGCATCCACCTCTGGGGTTGTGAGGATCAAAGGAGATAACATAAAAAGTGTTTTACAAGCCTTAAAATGCTAGCTCTTATTCTTATCAATTTTGTTATTTTCTCTACTTCTATTCAGCAATGGATGAATATCAATAAAGGAGGAAGATCCAGGGTTGTCTGACTTTCATGACCCCATTTGGGGATTTTTTTGGCAGAGAAACTCGAGTGGTTTGCTCTTTCCTTCTCCAACTCATTTTTACAGATGAGGAAACTGAGGCAGACAGGGTTAAGTGATTTGCCCAGGGTCACACACCTAGGAAGTATCTGAGGCTGGATTTAAATTCATGAACATGAATCTTCTTGATTCCAAGCCCCATGCTCTATCTACTGCACCACCCGGTTGGCCAGAAAGGGTGGTAAGGAGGAATAATGCATAAAAAAATCCTGAAAAAGTAGCCTAGAGCCAGGCTGGGAAAGGCTTTGAATGGCAAATTTGTATTTTTGTAGGGAGGCTATTGAAGAGTTGAGTGATATGATCAGACTTGCTTTAGGGACCTCACCTATGCAGATATGAGAAAGTTGAATTAGAGAGAGGGGAAGGATTGCTTTCAGGGAGACTTGCATTAGTTCAGGCCTTGAATAAAGGTGATGGAGAAGAGTGGGCAGTGGTAAGAGATGTTGTGGCCTTAGCATTGATAAGAACCTGGCAGCAGGGGCTATCCCATAGTCTGGCAGCCCTACCCAGGGCTACTTTCCCAGCTTCCAACCACATTGGTGAGTTGGCTCTCTAGAGAGTGGCTACAGAGAGTCATTCAGACTCAACTAACTTAGAAAAGAATGACGAAAAAGAAAATGATGCCTTCAGTTGAAACACTGGAGTAAGGGCAGCTTTGGACGTAATGAATTGGAGGTGCCTGTGGATGCCTCAAATTGGTTAGACGGCCAGACTCAAAGAGTGTTAGTCAATGCCAGCTTGGCAGGAGGTTGCCAGTGCAGTGGTCCGGGGCTCTGTGTTTGGTCCTGTGGCTGATGAACATTTTTATAAATTATTCTGAGAAAGGAGGCTTCCAAACCCTGCCACAGCACAGTGGTTATGACAGAGGGCAAAGTCTGGCTCCTGCTTGCCTGCTGGGCTTATCAATTCACCTGTGTGCCTCAGTTTCTGTAAAGTGGGAGTAATAATATTGGCTCAGGAGAAGAAAGTGAGGTGGGTGACTTTGCCCAGCCCTCCCTCACTCAAATCAGTCAGCTGCAAGTCATGTCATCATCTTGATGTCATCGAACACACAACCTCCTAAGGTTGTTGTGAGGATCAAATGAGATGTTTGGTTTGTTTGTTTGTTTGTTTTTAAAGAAAGAAAAAGTACTTAGCATGGTGCCTGGTACATTTATTCATCTGTGTCCAACTTTTCATGACCCAATGGTCATGAAAGCCATGGGGTTTTCTTGGCAAAGATACTGGATTGCTTTAATTTTGCCATTTCCTTCTCTAGTGAATTAAGGCAAATTGAAGTTACGTGACTTGCCCAGGGTCACATAGCTAGTAAGTGTCTGATGCTGGATTTGAACTCAGGTCTTCCTGACTCCAGGTCCAGTGCCACCTAGCTGCCTTCATATGCCTCCTACTATGCTTGGTATATAGTAGGTTCTTAATAAATGTTGACTGACGTATTGATAGACTTCATGCTACATCCATTCCATTACCCTCTGAATCCCCCTCTCAATGGCTCACGCTGACATGGTGTATTGTGACTTGTAGATTTCTCTTTTTAGCAAGTAATTATTCTGCACTTCAAAAAGGAGGACCCTGAAGTCTCAAGAGGTGAGGATTTACTCAAGGTCATGCATGAATCAGTAGCAAAGCTGGGATCCAAGTAATTACAAGATTTAGGGGCAAAGTGACAGCAGTACCTTGAAGATTATCTAGTCCTCATGTTGTAGATGGGGAAACTGAGGCCCAGAGAAGTTACCCAGATGTCCCCAAGGTCACACATTAGAAAAGAACCAAACTTGGGTCTTCTGACTCCAAATCCCTTGCTCTCCCCCCTTTACCACATTGTCACTGTCTTGAAAATTGCTTCTGGAGACTCCGCATCTCCTGTTCCCTGCACTGTGTATACCACACTCCACACCTTCCTTCCTTCCTTCCTTCCTTCCTTCCTTCCTTCCTTCCTTCCTTCCTTCCTTCCTTCCTTCCTTTTTTATTCTTCCCCCCCCTCCCTTCCTCCCTCCCTCCCTCCATCCATCATTTGAGTCTTTGGTAGTGTCTTACTCACAAGTGAACACCCTCCTTTCTTTTTTTAGGGCCCACAGCCTCTACTTTCTCCAGCCCCTCCCCCCAACTCAATGTGTCCTGTACATAGTAGGTGCTTAGAAAAAGTGTTTCTTGTTTTATTCTAGCTCAGCAGACAAGAAACACATAGGAAAATGGTCTCTGAATATTGACCAGCCCAAGATCCTAAGCTAGGCAAGCTACAGACCTTTCTGCTAAGGGGAGATCAGAGGGCTGGCTATGGATAGATCTCTTTCCAAAGGAAGAGAAAGTCACCATTTCTGTTACTAAAAGAAGTGTTTGTCTCTGCTGATATACAGGGGGAGATTATCAATGGAATGAATTATAATTGTATGGACACCAGTTGCACTAGCTGAGGCAACTGGGTGATGCAGTGTCTTGAGATTAAATGGTGCCTTAGACACTTCCCATTGGTCACTTAGCTGCTCTTAGCCTCAATTTCCTCATCTGTAAAATGGAAGTACTAATAGCAACTAGTTTGGGGTTGTGAGGATCAAATAAGAGAACATATAAAAAGCACTTTACAAACCTTAAAGAGTCAATACATGCTAATATTATTAGTTTCAGGAAGAGAGGAGGCAGTCCCACTTTGATTCTGTATTTTTGTATCTCTTTTTAGTGCTATATGTATCTATGTCCCTGCTTGTTTGTGTTTCTGTTATCTCTTTGTGTCTCCCTTGGCCTCCCATTCTCTGTTTATATATACCCTTTATATTTGAATTGTTATCTTTTTTAATCTCTCCCCCTTTCCTCCCTCTAAGGTCAGGGGCCAACTCACTTTTTTTTTTTGTATGCCCAGGAACACAAGATCCTACTCCATACCTCATTTGTTATGGAGGGGATCCTTAGTTCTTAAAGTATGGGCCAGCAAAGTGATAACTCTGCCAGGTTCTCCCAAGCTCCAAAGGCTTCAAATAGAGTTTCAGCAACAGACCCCATCTAATTTCCAAGCCTAGCTAAATTGGTTGGCAACTTGGCTATGACAACTCATGAAACAAAAATACAAAATGATCCTTGGTTCTGTGGATTACCCTTCAACCTCTGTGGTAAGAATGGCAAAATAGGCCAGGAACCACAATTCTTAGACCATCTATAAACATTAAGAGGTGCAGGAAGACCTAGGCACATCATTCACCCTCTCAGGGCTCTAAGCAGCTCTCCAAGATTGTAATTTGCAGAATAGGTGCTGATCTGTATTGGTAAAGGTACTCTCCCCACCTGGGAGTTCCTTCTACCTTAGTAGCCTAAATATAAAGTTTGATCACCTAAACCAGGAAGAGCCAAAAACAGAGAAAGAAAATTATAGACCAGTTTCTCTAATGAATATAGATGCAAAATTTTTAAATAAGATATTAGCAAAAAGAATACAGCAACTTATCATGAGAATAATACTAATGTAATGTAATGATCAGGTAGGTTTAATACCAGAAATGTAGGGCTGGTTCAGTATTAGGAAAACTATCAGCATTATTGATCGTATCAACAACAAAACTAACAAACCATATGATTATCTCAATAGATGCAGAAAAAGCTTTTGACAAAATACAACACCCATTCCTATTGAAAACACTAGAGAGTGTAGGAATAAATGGATCCTTCGATAAAATAATAAGCAGTCTCGACCTAAAACCATCAGCAAGCATTATATATGATGAGGATAAGCTAGATGCATTTCCAATAAAATCAGGAATGAAACAAGGATGTCCATTATCATCACTGTTATTCAAATGGTACTAGAAATGTTAACTTTAGCAGTAAGAGAAGAAAAAGAAGTTGAAGAAATTAGAATAGGCAAAAAAAACCTAAATTAACACTCTTTGCAGATGATATGATATGCTTAGAGAAACCTAGAGCAGCAAGTAAAAAACTACTTGAAATAATAAACAACTTGGGCAAAGTTACAGGTTACAAAATAAACCCACACAAATCATCTGCATTTCTATATATTACTAACAAAGCCCAACAGCAAGAGATAGAAAGAGAAATCCTATTTAAAGCTATGGTACACATCATAAAATATCTGGGAGTCTAACTGCCAAAACAAACCCAGGGACTATATGAACACAATTACAAGACACTTTTCACACAAATAAAGTCAGATCTAAGTAAGAGGAAAAACATCAGTTGCTCGTGGATAGGTCGAGCTAATATAATGAAAATGACAGTTCTACCTAACTTAATTTACTTATTCAGTGCCATACCAATCAAACTACCAGAAAATTATTTTCTAGAACTAGAAAAAATAATATCAAAATTCATCTGGAAGAACAAAAGGTCCAGAATACTATGGGAACTAATGAAAAGAAATGCTAGGCAAGGTGACCTAGCCCTACCAGATCTCAAATTGCATTATAAAGCAGCAATCAAAAAAACCACTTGGTATTGGCTAAGAAATAGAGGGGTAGACCAGTGGAATAGGTTAGATACTCAAGACACATATACATAGCAATCTACTGTTTGATAAACCCAAGGACCCCAACTTCTGGGATAAGAACTCACTGTTTGACAAAAACTGCTGGCAAAACTGGATATCAGTGTGGCAGAAACTGGGCATAGACCAATCCCTGACACCATCACAAGAATAAAGTCGAAATGGATACATGATCTAGGTATAAAGACTGATACTATAAACAAATTAGGGGAGCAAGGAATAGTGTATTTGTCAGATTTATGGAGAATGCAGAAATTTATGACCCAACAAGAGATAGAGAACATTATGAAGTACAAAATGGATAATTTTGATTACAATAAATTGAAAAGTTTTTGCACAAACAAACCCAATGCAACCAAGATTAGGAGGGAAACAGAAAACTTGGAAAGAATTTTTGCAACTAGAATTTAAGATAAAGACCTCATTTTTAAAATATATACAGAACTGAGTCAAATGTACAAGAATACAAGTCAGTCCCCAGTTGATAAATGGTCAAAGGATATGAACAGGGAATTTTCAGAGAAAGAAATTTAAACTATATATAATAATATGAAAAAATGTTCTAAATCACTATTGATTAGAGAGATACAAATCAAAACAACTCTGAGGTACCACATCACACCTATCAAATTGAATAACATGACAAAACAGGAAGATGATGAATGTTGGAGAAGATGTGGGAGAGTTGAAACACTAATTCATTGTTAGTGGAACTGTGAGCTGATCCAACCATTCTGGAGAGCAATTTGGAACTATGCCCAAAGGGCTACAAAAATGTGCATACCCTTTGACCCAGCTTTATCACTTCTAGGATTGTGTCCCCAAGAGTTCATAAAAATGGGAAAGGGTCCCACATGTACAAAAATATTTATAGTAGCACTCTTTGTAGTGGCCAAAAAGCATACCCTTTAACCCAGCAATACTGCTTCTGGGACTCTATCTCAAAGAGATCATAGAAATGGGAAAGGGGCCCACATGTACAAAAATATTTATAGCAGCTCTCTTTGTGGTGGCCAAAAACTGGAAATCGAGGGGATGCCCATCAATTGAGGAATGGCTGAACAAGCTGAGGTACATGAATGTAATGGAATACTATTGTGCTATGAGAAACGATGAACAGGAAGACTTCAGAGAAGCCTGGAAAGACTTATATGAACTGATGCTTGAGTGAAAGGAGCAGAACCAGGAGAACCTTGTACACAGTAACAAACACAGTATGCAAGGAATTTTTCTGGTAGACTTAGAACTTCATTGAAACGCATGGACTTAAAAAATTTCCAATGGACTCTTGAGGCAAAATGCTTTCCATATCCAGAGAAAGAACTGTGGAACTGGATCGCAGATAGAAACAGACTATTTTCTTTTGTATTATGTTTTGTTTTGTTATGTTTTTTCTCATGGTTTCTCTCATTCATTTAAATTCTTCTGTGGAACATGACCAGTGTGAAAATGTGTTTAAAAAAAAAATGTCTGATCAATCTTGACATTCTCATTATAAATGAAACTAGAAAACAAAGGGAAATTAGATGGAATGGTGGCTTACAGGTTCTCCATGGAGAGGCAAATAAGGGATTTGGTAGGGGTTTTGATATGTGTCCAAAGGTAACATTTCCTAGGACATTCTATGAAGAACTTGACAAGGCCCACCAAATTAAATCAAAATATGTTCTGATAGGGAATTTAGGTGGCAGCCTGAAGTCAGGAAAACCTGTATTCAAATCTGGCCTCAGGCACTTCCTCTGTGTGACCCTGGTTAAGTCACTTCACCCTGTTTGCCTCAGTTTCTGAATCTGTAAAATGAGCTGGAGAAGGAAATGACAAACATTCCAGTATCTCTCCCAAGAAAAACCCAAATGGAGTCACAAAGAGTCTGACATGACTGAATTGACTGACCACCACCACCAAATATCCTAACAGTCAGTGAATTCAGTTCAAAGGTGGGAGTAGGTGGGGATAGTGGAAAATCTGTATCAGGAATAAGAAATGAGAGAAGCCAATTAAGTGTAAACTATGCAAAAGCTTCAAGCTTACATGTCATGCATGATTCCTTTTTTTCTTCAAGAAAAGAACCAGAAGGTGTTGTACTTGGTAGTACCAAATAACATTGAAAAAAATAAGACTGATTATATTTTAGTAGGAAACAACTTGGAACTGATATGAGAATCATTCCTTCATCAACTGTCTGTATACAGTCAGACTACTGACTCAAAGCAAAAATTAAAGTGAATTCAAAGCTAGAAGAGTAAAAGCACAAAGATATGTGAAAATGAGACTCCAACCTGACCTATGTAAATAAGATATTGGTATCCAGAAATGAGATATGAACAGAAAAAAGTTCATTAATACTGATTTCAAAAATTTTTATAGAAATTTAACCTATGGAAATCAGCTGTCATATCAGGAGACCAAAAGAGCCTAAAAAGCATCCATTTTTTTTCTGCATACACTTGCTTAATGAAGACATATGGCAGTCAAGGGCAACACCAATATAGAGTATAAACTCATTTGTAAGATCTTACTGAAACAGATGGTGGAAGATTATAAAGTTTCTCAACAATGAAAACTAGCAATAAAACTGGTTAAAAGAAAGGTTGGCAAGAGACCCAATAAAGCAAAATCATCCCAAGGGTATTTAAGAATGAAACAGGAAGGAAGACAAAATTTTAAAGAAAGATGGAAAAGATCTGCGGAGCTGTCTATAGAGGGGCAGACAGTTTTGTACAGAGGACTGAACTCTAGACTTGGAATCAAGAAGACCTAAGTTTGAATCCTGCCTCTGGTACTAAGTATGTGGCCCTGACCAAGTCAACTCCTCTCTGTATTTGTTTACTGATCTCTTAAATGAGGATAATCATAGTTACCTTGCTCACTGGGGTTGTGGTGCCTGTCAAATAAGATTATATGTCAAGTGCTTTGCAAACCTTAAAGGGCTATTTTGTTATTATAACAAAGCCTTTTTTACCACCACACATGGTGGAGACACCACACTTGGACTCTAATGATTATATTCTTACAGAGGACATAGAAATAACTCTAAAGAAAACCAAGAAGGAAGAAGCAGCAACTGAATTAGACCAAGTATATGCAGAGTCCTTGGTGGAATCAAATCAAGACAGCAGACATTTATTAAATGCCTACCACATGACTTTAACTAAAGCTTGAAGGAATCCAGGAGGCAGAGATGAGGAGGGAGAGAGGTCCAGGCTTGAGGAACAGCCAGTGAAAATGCCCAGAGTCAAGAGATGGAGCATCTTGTGTGAGGAACACTCAGAAAGCCAGTGTTACTGGGTCAGAGAGGGGAGTGAGGTGCAAGAACACTGGAAATGTGGGAAGGGGTCAGATTATGGGGAGCTCTGAATACCAAACAAAGGAGTGCTGGCAGTATCAAGAGAGAAGGCAGCATGTAGAACAGGTGTCTAAAAGGTAGAAGTGACTTGGCAAATGACTGGATACGGGGTGTGAGAGAAAGCCAAACGTGAAGGATGACACCTAGGTTTCAGTCATGGTGACTAGGAAGATGGTTGTGCCCTCTCCTGTAACAGGGAAGTATGGAAGGGTGGAAGCTTTGGGGTAGGGAAGGGAAAGATGTCTAGGAGATGCCTTATAGGCAGTTGGAGATGTGAGACTGAAGGTATCTAACCTGAGAGAGGTTAAGGCTGGACAAACAGGTCTGAGATCCATCCACATAGAGATGATAATTGAGTCTGTGATGATACAGTTGTTGGGGGAACCATATTTCAGGGTTTCTGAAGAAGGGTAAGATACCAAAGGCATGCCAAAAGTCTTAGAAATAATTAATACCTACCCCCCCCACACACACATGTACCTCACTTTGAGGGAACATCAGCCTATTTTCTCCTCTATATAAATATGAGAATAATATTTGGGTTTTTTTTGAGGGTGATTTTTGATACAAGAAAGTAGGCTTTCAGAAAGGGATATTCTACAGTAGCCTATAATTAAGATTGGGAGGAAGAGAAGCTTTTCTTTTTACATCAATTACATATTTCCCAATATTTTTTCCTTCCTCTTATAGATGGGGTTGGAGGGGGTGGGGGAAGCAGTTCGACAAAACTAAACCCTATAAATCACATCCAGTTAGATCTATGATCCTATGACAGACATGCATTGTTCTCCATCCATAGTCCCCCCTTAACAAAGAAGAGAGAGGAGATCCATTCTCTTATCTCTTCTTTGGGACCGAGGTTCATCATTATCACTAAACAGCTTGCTCTTTCCATCTTCTTTGTTATAATCATTACCTGTTTATTTGATGCTGGGCCTCCCTGAAAGAATGGCAAGCATGGATAATTTTGTTCTGCCCTATAATACCAGGGTAAGGCATAAAACAGGAAGGAAGATGTCTGTGCATGAGAAGTTTGCCATTGCCACAGACGAGACAATAGAACAGAGTTCAAGTGGAAGAGGGGTTCCCTCTCAAATGTAAAGTCTATCAGGTACTCCTGTTTGTAGCTCCTATCAGGTAGACTCTGAAATGTTGCAGAGTATCTAAGTGATCCATAGCTGGTCAAGAATTCAGCCTAACCGTCCATGTAGAAAACAACTGGATGAAGAATGTCCATTGTCCAGATGGTGATCAACAAGAACGAGCCATAGAGTTTGTCTATCAGTATGTATGTACCTTGGACAAATACTGCAAATGGATAAGGAGTTGTACAAAAGTGTTGAAGAATTGTAGTTTTTCTTTTAATGACCCCAAACTTCTTCCTAAAATAGAGGCCCACCTTTTTAATGTTACTATTCTGCCTGTGTGGTTTGTATGACTGCGAGTCATGGAATACTAGTCTCTAAAAAAATTGAAAATGAGGATCACTCAGAGTGCAGCAGAGAGGCACCTGGTAGATGTGAGCATGAGAATCCCCAAGAGGGCAGCAGGGGGGCTCATGCTAAGTGTGAGCATGAGTATTCCCTGGAGGTCAGCAGAGGAGCAGATGGTGAATGTGAAGAGGCTAAATGTAATTCATTACAAACAACACATTATGAAGAATAAACGGAGTAAGGGGAGTCCTCAAAGACATGGTGAGAGTGAGGGCCTGTGTGCTCCATTGGTATCCCTTCCTATGGGTGGACCTTCTTGTAGTAGAACGTGGACAAGAAGGACGCCAGATGGGCAACCTAGCTTGTTCGTAGTCTGTATCATTGGAAGGAATACCACCATCGACATGATCACAGATCCAACTGAGATAGACTGAATATAGTTTAATAACTGGTGACTTCAGTGCAAATGAAGCTTAAGGGAAAATGCAGAAAAACATCATTTAGGAGTAAGAAATGAAAGAGATCAAAGGTTTGCTAACTTTACCAAAGCTTATACCTACATATAATGAAAAATGAGAGGACGTGCTGGATGTGGTGAGCATCGCAAAAAATGAAGTTACTTATATCCTAACAAACAGGAGATGACATTACAGATATAGAAGAGGTTGATGGGATATTGAGCCTGGAGAAGCAGTGCAGTGTCGGGGGTAGACATGATGGCTGTCTTCTAATAGTTGGGGGAGGGGTTCCCCACCCCTGGCTTAGACTTATTCTGTTTAATCAGTCAGCAAGCATTTATTCTTCACTTGCTGTGTGCCAGACAAGAAAGGTAAAAAAACTTCCCTGTCTCTAAGGAGCTTACAGTCTCAAGGGGGAGAGATATTTAACCCATAGGGCACAGAGAATAAATAGAAGTTGCAGAAAAAAGCCAGTTTAGGCCTACTATCAGAAGAATCTTCCTAACATCTAGAACTGTCCCCAAATAGAAGGGGGCTGTGTATAGACGTGGCACATTCCTCCTTATTGGAGGAGGTCTTCAAGGACTTGCTAGAAAAGGATCCTTTGTTGGGTGTACGCAAGTGGGGTGGAATCCACTGCAGAGGGCCCTCCCACCTTCCAAATTCTGTGACTCATTTCTGAATCAGTAGTCTGTTTCTATTTGAGGCGTTACCTTGTTAGGGCAAAACAAGAAAGAAAAATGAAAACGAGAAGATAGGTTCATTTGAGGCACCTCCAACTTAAACCTATTTAAATACACTGCTCACATTGGAAAATGGGTAAAGGAACAGACATCAACACTGACTAGTATCATTTCCTCCATTCGATTAACTAACATGATAAATCAATTGCATCCCTGAGGAACCCAGAAGCACCTAGGAGCTGCCTTAGTCAGCAAATCCTTGATCTTGCCAAAAGATACATGGCAACCAATGGTAAGAGGAATTTAGAATATGAGCTCATTTGTAGAATGTTATAAAGGGGGATGGTGAAAGATTATGAGTAAGGCTGCCTCATAAAACAGAAATAGAGGAATAAAAAAAGTTTGCAGACAGCCTGGGGAAGACCTGATGAAGGTATCTGAGGATGAAGCTAGGACAACAAACATAAAAAAATAGAAAAGATCACTAAAAGTAGAAGTTGGGGAGGGAGTTTTATTTTTATTGCAAATTCTTTTCTCCATCCATGACAGAAGCTGCCACATTGAGAGTCTACTATCGTAGTTTCTGATATGTACAGAAAAGAAAACTACAAGATTTTTATTAAAAATAAAAAAATTGTTACTGTTGGCATCAAAGAAAACAAAGATAGGAAGGGCAGCTGGACAAAACCAAGTATACAGTCAGGTTAACAAGCATTTAGTATGCACTGACTATGTGCCAGGCATGATGCTGAATGCTGCACAGGAGATACAAAAGAAGGCAAAAACAGGGTCAAGTTGCTTACCAACAAATGTGGCAAACAACTATTTACATACAAAATACAGGGTAAACTGGAGACAATCACATAGAGAAGGCACCTGTTTTTAGGGGGCCCATGAAAGGCTTCTTGCAAAGGGTGGGACGGAAGCCAAGGAAAGCACATAATTTTGGGGGCATTGAGGGTCTGATTCTCAAGATCCGTGATGGGGGAAGACACTGACTCTTGGAAGACCCATGGATCACATTTCATTGAATAAAAAGGTGGCAAAGAAAATATCCACAAAAATCACCTCGTCCCTAGTTCCCCATCTCTCCAAATCTTTTATGAGAATATCTACACACTCAGGGAGGGTAGCCTTGATGAAAGTATGAGAAAGAAAGTGGCAAGCCGACTTTCATAAACTACATTGTGCAGTGGATCGAATGTTTACAGTTGCTTCGATGACTGACAGGTACTGAGAAAACTGCACTTGGTTGTTGGTTATGGAAAAACGAAACAAAACAAAAGCGCCTGATCAGAAGGATAAAATGTATCTGTTCTCCAACAAGATGTTTCTCCTCCAGATGTTAAAATCCTAAGTCAAATTTTAGATGTTTGTTACCTGGTTGATCTGGGGACAAAAGAACAGTCCCTACTTTCAGGGATCTCACAGTCTGATGGAGGAGACATCATGAAAACAACCGTGCATAGATGAGATACAGATGGGGTCCCTTGGGGATAACCAACAGAGGGATTGAGGAGAATCAGACAAAATTCTTTGGAAAATATTAACACAGAAATAGCTTTATTTGATAACTGTCTTATTATTACCAGTCGAGGCATAACATACTGAGACAACTGACCCAAAGTGCTTGCCCGTTTCATGGAGGACGTCCAGTTGGAAGAGCAATTTTCTCCTGGTGACAATGCCTCCAGAGGTTATGGCTTCGTAGACCACTATGCTGTGGTCTGAAAGAGTGCAGGGCTGCCTCCAAATGAGATTCTGACTTTACTGGGGAAAAAACCAAGTGGAAGGAGAACATTTGTTGTCCAGATCGTGATGTCCAGTGGGTTGGCAAGCTAGGCACCCATCTTGTGAACGTACAATGTGTTGATCAGGGGGCAAGCAGGCCCAATTGCATTTGGGAAATTGCATAATGTTTTTAATGATCCCAAGCTTCTCCCTGAGAGAACAGCCCCTCTCTTTTAATAGCAGTTTTGTTCTGGAAGTGCCACATAGCTATGAGTCGTAAAATACTAGTGTCTGAAGAATTAAAGTTGAAAGTCCCCCAGGGGGTCATGCAGAGGCCCAAAGGTAGACTGGAGTGGGCCACCATGCTTCACCAATGAGGTGGCTCAGGAACGCTGTAGAGGCTATTATCAGTGAGGTAGAGGACTGAAGAAATAAGCACGCTTATTTGGAGGGGAAAGGCCTGGGGCATGCTGGGAATGCCACCCTGGAGGGCAGGATGACTAGGCAGGATGGGCTTCATTCTACACCTTTGGGAGAGTCATTTGAAGTAAACTCCCTCCTACCCAGCACTTAGGATAGTGTGTTATGTACAGTAGATACTTAATATTTGTTGAATTTACTTAAGTCTGGGCCATTGTTTTCCTCCCTTTGGGCCTTAAGGCCCCACCCCCAGAAGATGCCATTCTGAGCAGAGGCAGGGTTCCCTGACTTTCTAATCCCTCCCTGAGATCAGAGACCCTCAGGCTCCCACTCCAGGGCAGAACATTAGCTGGATGACCACTTATCCCCCTTTGGAAAGGGGATTCCCATCAGGTGTGGGCTTAGCTGTCCTCTGGAGGCCCACCATAGAATTCAGGTCATTCTCTGAAGGTTTGCTTGAGATGCCCTCCCCCCAGGAAGCCCTTCCTGGCACTCCCTTCTCCCAGGTTAGACCTCACTCTTTCTACCTCTGAACCACCACCAATCCTTGTCCCTTTCATTCCAAAATGGTTTTTTCCTTCTCCATCCTGGTAAGGAGCAAGGGTCTAGTCTAGGGGTTCTTCACCTTATCCATGTAATGAACTGCTTGAGCAGGCTGCTGGAGGCCTTCAAAAAATCACATTTTAGATGTACAAAATAAACTGCCAAGGAAACATGTATTGAAGATAAAGGTCGTTCACAGACTGCAGACCAAGCAGAAGGTGGGTCTTAGATCATGGGCACTGGGAGCTGGAAAAGACTTCAGGAGGTCATCCACGTCCCTTCTGGTGAATAATGTACTGTCCCCATTTTACAGATGAAGACTCTGAAGGTGGAGGGGGACAGGGATTGCATCAGATATATATATATATATATATATATATATATATATATATATATATATATACACAGCCTATTTGGGCTGGCCAAGAACTAGCCAGGGAGGTGAGGAGGTGCCCACATCCCACGCCTGCCGGAACTTAGGCTGAAATGAGGGTCCCTCAGCCCTTCCTGACATGGCAGGAGGTGGGGGGGGGGCAGCTCTGTCACATACCCTTCACCCCAGACTCCCATGTTGCCTCCTGCCTCCCAACCCAGCCCTTTGCCCTACATTTTGGGGCAAACAGAGTCAAGAAGGTAAACTGTTCCTGTGCCAATCTGATTTTATTGAAAAGGAAACATACAAAAATCATGTACAAAAAATTAACCAAACATGTACAGAAAATTCATTCCAGTATCTACAGCACACAGCATCATGTACAGTATATTTACAGGCTAGGTCCCTCCTCCCTCCCTCCCTTCCCCTGCCCCCTCCCCCACAGCCTCCTCGATTGGAGGGTCCCATCCCTGCCCTGCCCCCTGGGGAAACATCAGCTCAAGCCTTCTTTCCAAGGGGCTCCCCCTCCCTCAGCCTCCAGGGGCAGAGGGGAGGCAGGTGAACCCCATACTTTTTCAGTTCCACAGTGGGGTTGACTTGGAGGGGCTAGAGAGGGGGTCACCCCTCTTCTGTTTCCTTCTTACCCCTCCCCAAGGAAATGAAAACTGAGGCAGGGTTACCTGCCGGCTCAGGAAAGACAGACTGGCTCCAAGTGGTACAGATTATCGGCTCTTTCCCTCTGGGAAGCTAGTGGTTAGTTTTTGGCTCATTCCATCAAGGCAGGGAGCAAAGCACCAAAGGCCTGGAAGAAGGCCAGCCAGCTTGGGCAAGACAAGGATATGCCAGGGAGGTCACCCCGAGCCCTGGCCCTTCCTGAGATGGCAGGGGGCAGAGGGGGCAGCTCTGTCACATACCATTTTCCCCCGGACTCCCTGGGTGCCCCTTGCCTGACCCCTCCTCTCTAGAGGCTCCCCCTGTCCTCCTGCCAGGCCCCCTCCTCCTGGGGCCTGGGGCCTCAGTGTCAGTCTCCAGTGAGTCAGAACCGCCCCCCCGCCCCCCACAACTGTCCTCCCAAGCAATCCAGGCAGGGGCTTTTTCCAGTGCTGGACCCAGAGTCATTCGCCCCAACGCAGGCCCCCCCAAAAGGGGCATCTGAGCCCATCTCTGATATGCTACATTTTGCCAAGAGTCCACAGGAAGGGGGGCATGGAAGGTCCTGCCCTGCAGAACTCCTCCAGCGGCACCCCCCAACACATGGTGTCCTGCCAGGTGGGCACTGGAGGCTAGTTGGGCTCAATCTCGGGGATCCGGTTCCCTCGGTATGGGGCCAAGAGCCCTGAGATGAGATTGTAGAGAAGCCTCCAGGGGGAGAAATGACGTCTTTGCTCCTCCTCTCGTCTCTGTGGGCAAAGAGGGGAGGGAGGAAGTGTTAGAACATGGCCCTGGGACTGCCAGTTCCTGGGAAGAGAAGGCAGAGGTCAACAGTGAGGTCACTGGTCACCCAGAGAGGTCAGGTGCAAAGGGCACCCAGAGAATTCCCACCTAGGAGTCTGCAAACCTGTCTCCCTCCCTTCTCCAGGGCACTTGACAGGACTAGGTAACTTATCCATCAAGAGGGATGAAGGGGAGATTTTACATTTATATGGTGTTTACTGTTCCTAAAACACATTCCTCCAAACAACCCTTGGAAGGTGGTGGTATAAAGATCATCTCCTTTTCCAGATGAGAAAACTGAGGCTCTTCAAGGTCAAGTGACTAGCCTATGGCCAGGTTGCTAGGAAATGCTGAAACAAATCTCCTAAGGTGGGCTGCCAGGGTGGACAGAGTGCTGGGGCTGGAGTTAGGAAGACCTGAGTTCAAATCCAGCCCCAGACACTTCCTAGCTGTATGACCCTGGGCAAGTCATTTAACTGCTGTCTGCCTCAGTTTCCTCATCTGTGTAACATGGGATTAATAACTAGAAGTTTCCTTATCTGCAAAATGGGAATAATAATGGCACCTCCCAGAGTTACTGTGAGGATCTAATGAGATAATAACTGTAAAGTGCCCGGCACACAGTAGGTGCTTATTATTAATGTCACATCACAGGCCCCTAAAGGGGGCCAAGGCTGCTTTAAGGTTGATACTGTGGGGAGAGGTCAGGGCACACGGTGTCTGGGGTCCTCTCTCCTTCCCCACACCACCACTAAGTCCCTCCCAAGTCCTAACTCTCTGTGCCCCAGGCCCCCTCCCGCTGATGCGACGAAGAGATGCCTGGCGGTGGAGGGGGTGCTGGGCTTCCCTGGCCCCTCCCCTCCAGCTCCGCCAGGGGAAGGCTGGCTTGTTTGTTCTGGGCAGGCGCTGAGCCAGCATCAGCAGGCGGGAAGTGAGGGCTGGGGGAGGAGGAGGAGGAGGAGGAGGAGGAGGAGGAGGAGGAGGGAGCTGGGGAGAGGGAGGCAGGCATTTGCCAATGCTGACTCACTCGCTATAAATAGCCCAAGATATATGAGCCGCCGGGAGCTGCCGGCCCCTTCAGTCCCAGCCGAAGCTGGCCACGGGAGGAAGTCGGGGAACGTGCTCTCCCCTCCCCCCTGCCCAGGGATGTCACCCCAGCTCAGCCCAAGGAGGCCAAAGCCCTGCGGCCTCTGAGCCACACCCCCTCCACCCCCCTCACTCCGTAATCCTGGGAGGGTAGATTAGGGGATCTCGGGCCAGCGGCTCTAGCCTCCCTCCTTTCCTCTGCCCCTCCCTCCTGTCCTGAGTTCAACCCCGGGGAGTGGGGGGGGGGGGGGGGAGAAGCAGCTGCTGCACATCTGGCAACAGTGCAGCTGGTAGGCACGGAAGACCTTCTCCAGCCCCTGCCCCCCAAAAGTCCCCCTTGGCCTTTCCCTAGGTGTGTGTGAGCCTGTGCAATCTGAGGCTTCCTGCCATCAAACCAGGGCTGGGCTGGGGTCCAGCAGAGGGAAATGGTCTGTAGGGCCAGTGACCCCCTCACGCTCCTCCCTGCTTTGGTGTGACCCTTCTTTTAACATGCTTCAATGCCCTGTGCAGAAAGGGCATCCCACCTGCTGTGTGACCCCAGCCCCCACGCAGCCTGGGACTCACCCGCTGCTCATACAGAGCATTGAGGTCATCAGCCATCCTCCGGAGCTGGGCTCCAATCTCTCGGTCTCGCTGCTCTCCTTGGTCCCCATGGTCTGGGCCTAACACCCCAGGGGGGCCACCAGACATCGGGGATGCTCCCTGGGGCTCTGAGACCTCCTGTCCTCCCTCCTCCTGCTCCTCTGCAGACCTTTCACCCAAGGAGGGCAGGGAGCCTTCAGGAGGCAATACAAGATAGGCAAGCAGTCAGGGCCGATCCTCCACCACCAAGTGATCCAAGTATTTAAATGTAAAAGCCCACACTCTTATTTGACTGGGTGCTGGAAGATAGGTGGTGTGGATAAGACTAACTCCCCCGACTCCATCCCCATCACCTTTTACATTTTCTCCAAGGTATATGACCGAACAAACTCATTCAACAAGTATTAGGAGCGAGGGAGGAGAGCTCACAGAACTCCTGGGTGACCTTGGGCAAATCACCCCCCTTCCCTGGGTCTAGAGAAGAGATCAGATGCTTAGGGACAGAAGGGATCCCAGAATAAGAAGGGGAAAGGGGAGGTGAGGTTAGATTCAGGAGTTGTTAACTTCAGATCTATGAACTTTTTTTTCTGAGAACTGTATTTCAATATAATCAGTTTCCTCTGTAAATCTATGGACTTTGTTTTATACATCTAAGGACATTCTGTGGAGTCTATAGCATGAAGAAAAGACTAAGACTCCCTGAGCTACAGGGTCTCGAGGGTCTCTCCCAGCTCTGAAGTCTCTCATCACAGACTAGTTCTAGAGTCCGCACAGCCTAGACCGGGGAGACAGAAAAGCATTATAGATTGGTCCTCCCAAGCTCAGCCGAGGGACGAGAGGGATTCGAAGCCCCCTCGGGCTGGGACGGTCTGAGAAGACTTTCTGAAGGCAGCGCATGCACACGGGCTGCACATGGGGTGTGTGTAGGTATGTGTGTGTGGGGGGGAGTAGCAGGGGGTAGTTCATGAAAAGGAAAAAACCCTAACCCTGACTCCCAGGTCGGAGAGAAGCCCACTGCCACCCATCCACAATGCGGTGCCCCCACCCCGCCCCAGCCACGATGCAGAAGGGGGAGGAGACAGTAAAGAACAACAATTCTCCCTCGGAGTGAGCAAGCAGGCTACACAGGGTTAACTTCTCTGCAGGCAGGGGACCTTTAACCCTTTCAAGATAGCTCCCCACCACCTCCCTCCCTTCCCCCAGGGGAATTTCCAAACCTGAAGGCCCTCCCTCCCAGCTCTACCAGGAAGGGGGAGGGGCACCGGCCCAGAGAAGAGGGGCACCGACCCATCCCGTTCCAGTCCTGCCAGACTCAGGGAGAGGTTACAAGTCAGACTGCAAGAAGGACCGGGTGTCCTTTGGGGGTCCTGGACCACGCCCTTTCCAGAGACCTGGCTTCCTGTATTCCTTTCCCTGTGTGCACTCCCCCCTCGATGTCTCTGTCACACCTGTCTTGGTAACTTCTGCCCTCCCCCCACAGGCGCCCCTTCCTCTCATCTCCCTTCCCATCCCCCACCCTGTGGACTCCCTGCTCTGCCCCAAGATCACTTTGGACCTCTCTTGGGGATGAGGGCTTCCCTAGGAAGAGGTGAGTCCCCAAGTCCCCTTGCCTGTTATTTTCCCTCATGCCTGGAAGCCCCCACCCCCACTCCAAGGGGAAGATACAGGAACCAAAATAGGGAGACCGAGACGGGAGACAGAAAGTGGAAGAGACAGACATCCTTCCCGCTCCCCCCCCCCAGGCAAATGAGAAAGTGGAGACTGAGCCCCCTCGGCACTCACCACTCTGGCCCTGGCTGCCGGGGGCCGGGCTCCGGGCCACCCGGGCCCAGCGGGGGCCCCCATAGGAACGGGGCTGTCGAGTGCAGAAGTAGGCGAGGGGCAGGAGGGAAGGGGGTGCCAGCGTGGGGCCGGGGGCCGGGCACATGGAGTCACCAGAAGGGTTCAGACCAGCCTCGCAGAGGCTGCAGGAGACTGCAGAGGGCATGAGCCGCCCCAGGGGAAAGCTTCTGGGGCCCTCCCGGGGCAGACCCTCCACCGGCTCCGGGGAGCTGCCGTCCTGCTGCGCTCTGGCCATGCCACACCGGGGAGCCTGCGGAGACAGGTGGGCGGAGCGGGTCGGAGCGGGCTCCGCCGCTGCCCTCTCCAGCCCGTGCCCAACTCCCCGGCCCGGGACGGAGCCGCCAGCCCCGGCACACGCGTCCGTGCCCGCGCTCGCAGCCGCCCCCCCGGCCCGGCCCCGCGGCCACCACGCACTCACAGCCAGCTCGGTGACAGCGGCACACGCACGAAACCGCACACGCACCCACAGAGACAAGCGGCACACACTCACCAATGCGGAGGCAGAGAACGAGACCCTAAAAAAACAACACGCCCAGTGGCACGCGCCACCCAGCCGCGCTCCGCGCGCCAGCCCCCGCCGCGGACACCCGGGGCACGGGGGCGCCCCCCGCCCGGCTGCGAGCGCCCCGGCGCGGCCCGCGAGGGGGCGGGGGAGGGGCAGGCGCGCCGCGGCCGCCAGGGGGCGCCGCGGGGCCGCACACCCATTGTTTGTAAACAAACCCGCAGCCCGCGCGGCCGCGGCGGCGGCGGCGGCGGCGGCGGCACCTGCGGCAGCCCGCGCCCCGGGGCGGGGTGGGGTGGGGGCGGCCCCCTCCGCGGCCCGCTCCTCCCGGGAGCCCCCCCGCCGTCGCACGCTCCCTCACTTACCCCGGGGGCATGAACGCGCCGTCGGGGGCGGGGGAGGGCTGACGCCGGCGGGGCTGTCAGGCGGGGGCCGGGCCGGGCCCGGGGCGCCTGGCTCCGCGCTGCCTGCTCGCCGCCGCCGCTCGCCGCTGCTCCCGCTCCCGCTCCTGCTGTGGCTCCCGCGGGCCGCACGCATGTGTCTCGCGCCGCCGGCTCCCTGGTTCTGCCGCGGCCGCCGCCGCCGCCTCGCGCTGCAGCCGCGCGCCCCGGCTCCCGCGTGACGTCACCGCCCGCCCCGCCCCCCCAGCTCCCGCCCTCCTGCGGCCGTCTGCGCCCAGGCAAGTCGGGACTTGCCAGCGCGGGGCTGCAGGCGCGGCCGGGGCTGCTGGGGCTGCGGCGCCTGCTGCGGCTCCCACCGCCCCGCCCCGCCCCGCCCCGCCCCGCCCCCTCCGGGCCGCGCCTGGGGCTTCCCCGGGCGGGGGCGGGGCCGGCCACCCGCGAGCCCGCGCGGACCCCCGAGTGCACGCCCAGAAACCCGCACGGACACACTCAAAACACGAGGGCCGTGGGTGCTGCGGGGTGGGTGGGTGGGGGGCGCAGCTATCCCCCCGTTCTCTGGCTCTTCATCGTAGAGTCTCCGTCGGGCTTCATGCCTTTGGAGGGAGTGACCTTGTGGGCACCCGGCTCAGAGAGGGCGCCCGGCCCTGGTCCGTCACACAGCGAGCCCGTGCCCTCCGCCCCCAGCCTGCGGCCAGGGCCCTGGCTGTGTCCGTCTGCCTGTCCGTCTGCGTCTGTGTCTCTGTGTCTGTCTGTCTCTGACTCTATCTCTGTGTCTCTGTGTCTGTCTGTGTCTCTGTCTGTCTCTGTCCCTATGTCTGTCTGTGTCTCTGTCTCTGTCTCTGTCTCTGTCTGTCTCTCTGTGTCTGTCTGTGTCTCTGTCTCTGTCTGTCTCTGACTCTATCTCTGTGTCTCTGCGTCTGTCTCTGTATCTCTGTCTCTGTCTGTCTCTGTGTCTGTGTCTCTGTCTCTCTGCCCCTCTCTGTCTCTATCTCTCTGTCTCTGTCTGTCTCTCTGCCCCTCTCTGTCTCTGTCTTTCCTACCTACATCTGTCTCCTTCCCTCCACTTTATTCCCCGCTTCTGCCCTCCCTCCCCTCACAGTCTTCATGTTGTCTCACTTCCCCACTATGCCCTCCTCCCTTCTTCGTCCTGTCTCCCCCTCCCGCTCCCTCCATCCCTCGCCGCCTCTTTCTCCTCCTCCGTCCTCCCCCGTATACCCCCCTTCCATCCTTCTCTGCCCTCACCTCTCCCCTTGGACTCCCCACCCTCCCCAGGTCGCTCTCCTTCTCTGAGTCCTGACTTCCGCCTGGCTCTTTCCTGAACTTAGTTCCTTCTCCTGCCTCCGCACCCACACGGTTGCGTCCCCCTTCTGGAGCTCAGCCCCTCATCCTTCCCGCCTCTCAGGATACTCAGCTTCCTTGGAGGCTCCAGTCCAGTGCCTGCCCCCTTTTCCCGGAGCCTCCTCCATCTGTGCGCGTGCTGGCTCTCGGGCTCCCCAGCTCACGGTGTCTTGGTTTATTTGGGCACACCTTGTATCTTTCCAGGTCAGCCCTTCTCAGACTTTCCCTCTCAGGACTCCTTGCACTCAAAAACTATCAGGGCCAATTTCCCAAAGAGATTTTGCTCATGTGGGTCATATCTACCAAATTTTACCCCGTTAGAAGTGAAAATGTCTTAGGATTTTTATAAAAATCGCTTTTGACCTCACAGACCCCCAAGAAGGTCTCAGGGACTTAGGGTCCCTGCACCACACTTTAAGACTTTTTCTCTAGTAGAATGTAAGCACTCTGTGGGGAAAGATTCATTTTTTGACCTTATATCCCCATTACCTAGTGCAAGACCTTGCACATAGTAGGTATTTAATAAATGGTTAATTTAATTAGAATAGAGATCACCTAGGCCAAGGGCCTCATTTTCTAGATGGCAGAGCTGGTGAGATTAAGGGCCAGAAGTTTCTCCCCATGGACACACAGGAACAGACTGAGGTCATGGGCATTTAGGTTTTGAGCTAGGAGGTGTCTTGGAGGCCAGGAATCCATCCCTTTCATTTTTATAGATGTGGGCAACAGAGGCCCCGGGAATTGAAATGACTTGCCTAGGGTCACGCAGGCAGTAAGCCTCAGCAGAGGTGGCTTTTAAAACCAGGTCCTTAAATGAAAGAGAGAGAGAAAGAGGAGACAGAGAGAAGAAAGACCGAGAGAGAAGGAGACAGCTATTTCTCCCCAGAAAGAGTGGGGAGTGGTAAAGCGGCCTGGATAGGAGGCAGATGTGGGGTTCTAGTCCTGCTTTGGACCCAGCCTGGCTAGGTGTGCACCCATTCCCTCTCAGTGCCCCAGGTAACTCACTCTCTTTCAGACTCCAAGTCTCAGAGAAGGTGCCTGCCCTGCATTGGCAGAATTTGCTCCTCACCGGGAGCCTCTTCCAACCAATGAAATCACGGGTCTGGTCCAAAAAAAAAATTTGTTCCCTGAGAGCCCCAGAAACAGAGAAACAGGCAGAAAAGTACTGTTCTCCCAGAGACAGAGACAAAGAGATGCCAAGACAAAGGCTCCTGGAGACTGAAAGACACTGCTGAGGCAGGAGAAGGACCCCCAAAGTCTGTCCTGGGAGGATTCTCAGACAAAGACCCTGCCAACAGAGAGGGAGAGAAATTTAGAAGGACCTGGGGCCAGGGGCCCGCAAGACTGCAGGGAGAGCTGGAGGGATGTACACTCACGCCCAAGCCCCTCACTAACTCCCCCTCCCCAGCTCATTGCACCATTTCTCCAGGAGCAAGACAGTGGGATCTTGGGAGAGTAGGATTCTGAGCCCCCTCCCCACTCCGTATGCCCCCCCCCCATTCCCCAGAAGGGGCAAAGAGTTCAAGGATGTGAACAGATGAGACCTCTCCCCACCCTACCCCCCAACTTGAGAAACTGTCTGATGAGACAGGGAGAGAGGAAAGAGTTAATCTGCTTCCTGGGGCCCCAGATACTTGGGTCCTTGGCCCTGGGGTGTTGTCAAGGGTAGGGCTTAGCTTGAGATATACAGTGAAAAAGGGGTGATACCATGGGAAGTATCCCTGTCCTCCCCTCGCCCCATGCTAAGTGCTTAGAGATCTCCCACCCCCCATAGTCCACTCTAGGGCCTGAGGCACCTGGTCCTCTCCCCCTTACCCCCCCCTTGCTAGGTGCTCAGGAACTCCACCATCCGGCTATGGGGATGAAGAGCCAATGAGAAGCAGCTGCACTCGTGTCTCTGGGCGGCTGGGGTCGGCTCTGCCCGCCTGGCATTGGGCCCTGGGTGGGCAGTGTTGGGGAGGGAAGGGGGGGGGCCCTGGCGCCTGGTTGGGCCGGCTTGTTGCTGGGTAACCAGGCGCTGAGTCCCCCCCACCCCCACCCTCCCTGCTCCTTGCTCACTGGCTGGGTCCTGCCAGGAAGAGGGAGGGGGGCAAAGGCAAGCGGGCAGCTGAGGCCACAGCAACAGCCCGGGCCCACCCAACCAACCCAGCTTCCTCCTGCCCAGCCTGCGGAAGCATCTCTGCTTTCCCTCACCACCCAGTAAGGCCCAGGTGGACCTCACTGGGCCCTCCCCCTCCCCAAAGCACCCCCACCACATGGGAGGCTCCAGATACATACCCTGGAAACCCAACTCGGAGTTGAGATGCTCTAGGCACCCAGACCCTGGGACTCCGGGGGAGGCAGACCCTTGAGCCCCCCGTGACCCACCCGCCCCACCCTTGAACCCTCCCGCAGCCTCGGTTTACAAACTACTCTCCCACCAGAGCCAGAGGTCAGAGCATCTTGGGGTTTAGCTCTCCCTAAAGGGACCTCAAAACCCGCGTGGTCCAAGCCCTTCGTGTACAGATAGGATGAGGAAATGAGGCCCAGAGAGGGGAAGGGCTTTGCTCGGAGACACACAGCAGAGATCGAGCACTTTGGGATGGAAACCCAGGACTTTTCCCACCACCAGGATTCGGACCCCCTTCTGTACCCCAGGGGGAGGGGAAAATGTGTAAGAGAAGCTGTGTGTCCTCGGGGAGGTGTCTTGAGGTCTCTGAACTAGGATTAAAAAAAGAGATGGGGGGCGGGGACGATGGGACAGATCCCCATCCCCTGCACCCGGACACCAGAGCCGGGAAAGGACCCAGGCGTTCTCCTCCAGCCCCCTAATTCTCTCCCACCCACCCCCAGTGGCCAATAGCAGGGGCCTGGGGGCGGAGCCAGGAAGTGGGGGAATTAGTCAGACTCAGGAACTAGGCGATGACATCAGGCTGGGGGAGAGGTGGGGTGGGGGGAGCGTGGGGAAGGGGCGGTGACGCAACAGCCGCGGTGACTAATGGCCAGCGGGGCGGGCAAGTTTGCCCGGTAACAGAGGCTCCCGGACCCCCGCCCCATCCTCGGAGCCCTGGCTCGGGCCTAACCCCCTCCCCTCTCCGCAACACGGACACCCCTCCTCCCCCCTCCTCACTCCATGCCACCCAGCTGAGCCCCTGCTGCCTGCCTGAACTTTCCCTCCTCCGGCACCCCCAAACCTGCCCAGCTCAGCCCCCTCCTCGCGCTCAGGGTCAGCCAGGGGAGGGAGATGCCATCCCCCCAAATAAATACTCTTGTTCCTAAGGGGAATGCGTGTGTGTCCGTGTGATGGTATGTGCCTGTGTGTGCATTACTGATGGGTGGATGGACATCAGTGTGGTGTGGGGGTAGGGGAGTCCTGTGAGGGGGGAGAGTGTGATCAGGTGTTGTGTGTGATTGTGTCCTGGCATGTGGTGAGTACCACTGTGATGGGTGTTTCTGTAGCATTGTGAGAGTGTATGAAGTGTACATGGGAGAGGGCTTGTTCACACATGTATTCTCCTAGTGCTGATCTGGGGTGTCAGGGTAGGACTGAGGGCCCTCCCTGGAGCGTCTGAGGTTGGGGATACTTGAACTCACAAAGCAAAAAACAGGAGGAGAGAAGGGGGATGCCTGGTCTGAGAACCCCCATCCAACCTGCTGAAACACCAGCTTGGAGTCTCTTGGTCCCCTCTCCTGCGCATGGATCTATCCATCCATCCCTCCATTCATCCACCCACCCACCCATTTACCCATCCATCCATCCATCCTCCCTTCCTTTTAGAGGCAGTGGAGTAGCACAGTGGATAGAACTCGGGACCTTGAGTCATGAGATGTATGACCCTAGGCAAGTCACTACAATCTCTCATTGCCTCAATTTCCTTAACTGTAAAATGGGTAGGATAATAATAGTAGCACCTTCTTCTGAAAGTTGTGAGGATCAAATGAGATAATATTTGTCAAATACACAGCGCAGATCCTGGCACATAGTAGGTGCTCATTCTCTTTCCTCCCCTCCCCTCCACCCATCCATCTCTCCATTCTTCCTCCCCATCTCTGAGCTTTTCCTCTGCCTCCTTGTCTTTCTGTCTCTGTACCCCTCTCTCCACAGGGTGTCCCAAAAATCTTAATACTGTTTCAAATCATTGAAGAGACAAACTTAGAGCCACACTAAGACTTTTGGGACAGCCTGTGTTTCTGCCTCTTTCCATCTCTCTCACATCTCCTGGTCTACCTCTTTGTAGCACCCTAGCTCTGTCCCTTCTTTCTTCCATGGGGCTGGGGGTGGGAGATGCCACCTCTGACTCTTCATCACATCCTAGGACCAGACTCAGTTGGGCTTTCGCTACAGCAGGAAGGATGGAGGGAAGACATCCTTCAAGACTCAGCTCAGCTTCCAACTTTGACCAGGGGCCTTTCCTCATCCCCCTTAATACTAGAAGTTGGGCTGGTACCTGGTATACAGCAGGTGCTTAAAAAATGCTTATTGCCTGACTCTGAGACAGACAGGGCTGGGATCCTTTCATTGGGAAGGAGGCACAGGAAGGAAGGGGGCATGGGGTGGGAATAGATGGATGCAGCTGCTGGCATCATTGAGATAGGGCTATCAGGTTACACCAGGCCCCTAAAGCTTCCTGTGGAGGATCTCTAAGCACTTACCCAGGTCCTTTTCCCACCCCTCCCTCTTACCCTTGGGTAGTGGGGATAGAGCCTGGCCACAGATCTACCCATCCCCTGGGGCTGAGCTCAGAAATGTAGAGATTTCATCATCTTCCTTCCCCCTACCCTACCCCCCATTCCAAGCTCCCCATACAAGGCCTCACCCAAGTCCTCTCAGTGTCTCTGCTTGGCCCCTGCTGCCTCCTGGTGGCGGCGAATGGAAGCTTCAGTCTCCTTCCAGGGCAGGAAGGTCAGACTTGGGGTTACTGGGAAAGGAGACAACTTTAATTTCATTCAGAGACACTTTCTGGGAGTGCCTGGCCTCACAGCAGGAGGGTCCAAGTGTCTCAGGCCATCTGCCCGTCTAACACCCTTGAGGAGTCTCTCTACCCCCTGTCCTACACCCTACAACCATCCCTCTCTCCCTCCTTCCATCCAGCAGGCCCTTGGACCTAGCTTGAGCCAGGCATAGAAACAAACCATCCTTTCTCCTGAAACACCCTCACTATATTTCAGCCAACCTGGCCCATTAGCCCCACCCTCTACATTTCATCTTCTGCTTCTAGCCACTCACAGGTGGGATTCCCCCCAGTCCTGGACTATTCTCCTTCCTGGGCACCAGAATCCTCTTCTCCCTTTAAGAGGAGGCCCAGGTCAAGATCTATGATCTTATGATTTATTGATTGAAAAGAATTTAGTTCCTTTTAAATACTTTCCTAGGAGCTGGAAAAAGAACTGCCCCATCCTAGGACATTGGAAAAATGAGCTCCCATTGGAAATAAGACAATGGTTGTCGGGGAGACTTCCTGGAGGGCGAGTCACTAGCTGACCTTTGAAGGTGGGGAGAAAATGAATATGGACAGAGACCACCTTCCCCTTCCCCTCATGCTATGTGCTTACCAGACTGAGAAATGAAGATTCCACCTTTGTCCAGAATGAGACCTCTTCTTAATGTCAAGGCATTCTTCAGACCCCCCACCTTCCCACCATGTGATAGTAGCTATACATTAGCATCCACAGATTGAAACCATACGAAATGACCAAAGATCTCAGCTGAATTCACTGACACTTTAAAATGAACCTATAATTATTCCCTTGTACCAGCATCTATATTCATTTGCAAAAAAAAAAAAAAAAGGAATCTATGTATGTGTAAGGCTATTCAATTCGCAGAAGTTAGGTTTGATTACTTGCTATGATGAATCATTTAATGAGATGCTTGAAGAAGAGAGGTAGTTTGTCACTTTCAGACACCGGAAGTCTGGTTTCAGTCCTTAGGGTTCTAGCAATGGCTTTGCCGTCACTCTAAGGTCCCCCTCAAGATTCCTTAGTCTACAGGATGTCAGGACCAGAAAGTCCCTTAAAACAGTAAAAACTGATCAGACCTGGGAGGAACCTTGGGGCACAGAGTGTTAGAGGACTTGGGAGGTTTTGTTTTTCCTGAAAGAGTCTTGATAATAAGGGACTGCCTTATTCTTTGTTTATTTTATCCTTAGAACCTAAAAGTGCCTGATACATAAAAGATGCCTAATAAAAGCTTATTGAGTGAATGAATGAATGAATGAACTTAACAGTGCTGGGTACATAAAAGGTGCCTAATAAAAGCTTGTTGAATGAATGAATGAATGGACTTAACAGTGCTGGGTACATAAAAGATGCCTAATAAAAGCTTGTTGAATGAATGAATGAATGAATGGACTTAACAATGCCTAGTACTTAAAAGGTACCTAATAAAAGCTTATTGAGTGAATGAATGAATGAATGAACTTAACAGTGCTGGGTACATAAAAGGTGCCTAATAAAAGCTTGTTGAATGAATGAATGAATGGACTTAACAGTGCTGGGTACATAAAAGATGCCTAATAAAAGCTTGTTGAATGAATGAATGAATGAATGGACTTAACAATGCCTAGTACTTAAAAGGTACCTAATAAAAGCTTATTGAGTGAATGAATGAATGAATGAACTTAACAGTGCTGGGTACATAAAAGGTGCCTAATAAAAACTTGCTGAATGAATGAATGAGCACAGAATGTGAGAGCTGGAAGGGACCTTAGAATACTGCTTACTGACTATTAGAATGGCTTCCTAATTAGTCACCTTGATTCCTGTCTCTCTCCTCTCCAAAGTAGTTTACAGATTATGTTGCATATAATGGGAGCTCCAACATATTGGCTCATTTTACCAAGTGGATATTTTTGGTCTGTTTATTGTTTGTTATGAAGGATGGCCCTCTGGGAGGAAAGGAGAGGGGAAAAGATACGCTGGGAAACCTAGGAGATGAGAAAACAAAAGATCAATATAACGGAAACATTTTCAAAAATCTTCCTAAAGCTCAGGCCTAAGCATGTGTGTAACTCCCCAGCTCAGAAACCTTCCAGGCTTCTCTATTACCCCAAGATAAAATTCAAACTTCGAAGGCCCTCCAGGGTGGGGAATCTTTGGCCTTGAGGCTCTGTAGATCTTCAAGTGAGGCAGCAGGTTCCCCACCCCTTCGATTTCAGTTTTGATGATCTACCTTTCCAGCTGAATTTCACAACTTCTCCTCCTTATTCACCCAAGTAGATTTCTCTCTCTGTTTCCTGAGCTCAACATTTCTACACTCTGTGCTGTGCTGGGGATATGAAGAAAGGCAAGGACACAGTCCCTGACCTCAAGGAGCTCACAGTCATTACATACCATACAGAAAAACTATGTGTATATATAAAACATACATACACATACATAAAATGAATGGCATACCCTCTCAGAGACAGGCTGGGGATGCCCTCTTTCAGAAGGTGGGATTTGAGCTTTCTTGATGGAAGCTAGTTAAAGCTCAAAGTCTGGGTTGAGAATCAAGAGCATTCCAGGCATGAAGGGCATCAGGGGAAAAAGCACTCAATTCAGGGAGGGAGGGTCCTGTGTAGGAAGCAGCAAGGCCAGTGTGATTGGTTTGTAGTCTTAGAATGTATTAGAAAAACACAATTAGGGTTAGATCACATGGAGATGAGTAAGGAGTTGGAAGATTGGAAAGATAGGAGAGGACCAGGTCATAATGGGCTTTCTTGTAGTTAGTCCTTCGTTCTCAAAGATGACCACGGCATCTGGGAGGTGATGTCATGACCTCCAAGTCAATTGGATTGAAGTGAGGTAGGGCTGTGCAAAGTTACCAGCCTCACTTTCACCTTCATAGCCATCTGAGTCCAGCAGCCAGATATAGATCAGGATGAATGGAGATGATCTGGGATGCAATGGGGGACCCTGGCCTTTTTATACTAAGGTCTTTAACAGGTTTCAGGATGAGTGAGATGCCATGAAGGATTTTAAAAGCTAAACAGGGGATTTTTACTGGAGGTAATAGGGTACCACTGTGGTTTATTGGATAAGGGGTTGACATGAGCAGAAGATGGGCTGGAGTGGGGAGAGACTTGAGGTGGGGACACGGGAGGAGGAGGAGGAGGGAAAGGAGGATGAGAGCCTGGACTAGACTGGTGACTGTGTGAGTGAAAAAAAATCTATAGGAGAGATTCTGAGAAGGCGGAAAAGACAAAATTTGACCACAGATTTGATGTGAGGAATGAGTGAGCAAGGACTCATGGATGATACTGAAGTGGAGGCCTGGGTGACTGAAAGGATGGTGACTGATACTCTTGACAATCATAGGTAAGCAGGGAAGGATGGGGGAAAGACAACGAATTTCATTTTGGACTTGGCTGAATTGGACCAGTGCATCTTTTCTTCACATTATCGTCTTAAATCAGGAGTTCTTCACCTTTCTTGTGTCTTGGTACCCTTTGACATCTGGTAAAGCCTTTGAACCCTTCTCAGAATCATGGGGAGGTGGTCTTGTGTTTTTTTTTTAATATTATAATCAAAGGAAATGCCAAATTTTAGTCTAGTGGCTTATGAAATAAAGATATAATTCTTACCCAGTCTAAGTTCACAGATCAACCCTGTTCAAATCTCTTCGTGGTTCCCCAGGTTAAGGGCCTTCTCAGACTCAGAGAATTGCCTAAAGCACTGAGAGATTACTTGACTTCCCAAAGCCACTATCCTTAGCAGAGTACCTGGCACCAAGCAAGCACTTGACAAGGGCATGTCAACCTGATTTATGGATGCTACAGCCCATATAAGTGTCATAGGAGGAACTTGGACTTTGAGGCATGACACAATGTCTCTCAGATGGCTCTGCAGTGAATTGAGTGCTGAGCCCTGAGTCAGGAAGACCTGAGTTCAAATCTAGCCTTAGGTGCTTACTAGCTGTGTGACCTTGGGTAAGTCATTTAACTTCTGTTTACTTCTGTTTCCTCAGCTATAAGATGGGAATAGTAACAGTATCTACCTTCCAAAGATCAAATGAGATGATAATGATATTTTTAAACATGCCCAACACATAGTAGGTACTATATAAATGTCTGTTCTCTCCCTCCTTCTCCCCTGTTGTTTAAGCCCAGTGTCTAAAAGTAAGCTCTTCATGTTTGTTTTCCCCAAAGTGTCAAAGATGATTTTATTTTCCTTACAATCTGCTTTGCTCTTGGTTATAGAGGCAGAAATCAGAGCTATACATGACCACAAACACACATATAATATCTCTGTTGTGGTTCGATACTTTCTGTGATCCCATTTGGGATTTTTTTTGGCAAAACACTGGAGTGGTTTGCCATTCCTTCTCCAGCTCATAAGGAAACTGAGGCAGAGTGAAGTGACTTGCTCAGGGTCACACAGCTAGGAAGTGTCAGGCCAGATTTGAATTTCGAAAAGTGAGCTTTCCTGACGCCAGGCTCAGTACACTATGGCGCCACCTAGCAGCCCTCAATATCTTTACATATATCCACTGAATTACATTGCCCCTCAACTTACGTTTGAAACAAAGTCTCATATTAAAAAAAAAAAAGGCATCTGTCTTCCTCCAAGTTCTCCCTCCCCCCTCCAATTAAACAAACAAACAAGAAAAGGGTCAAATGTTCATAGAAGACCCCTGCAGATTTCCTAATTGGTCTGTTCCAAGCTGCATCTTTCTGAGGGGGAGTGGGGGTGGATGGGGTGGGGTGGGGGGCCCTGGAGTCCATCTCACTTAATGCTAGTGCCCTGTCTGAGACTGCCCAACCTCCCCCAACTATCTGATTTCTATCTTATTTGTATGTAATTTTTTGTATCTCATCTCTCCTGTGAGATTCCTGAGGTCAGGGACCATATCTGGTCTTTCTTTGTATTTCCAGGGCTCACTGGCCCTCGATAAGTGCTTAACCCTAGAAAGACCAGCTTTATCAATGGCTGTGAAAATATTATTGTCATTTTATTTTAAAATATTAACATTCATCCCACTATCACTTATTTTTTATTTTTATTTTATTTGCCTTATGGATAAAGAAAAAAACAACAATGCACTGTGTTCATTGGTACTTGGAAAGATTCTTAAATTCTGGCCTGACTCGAGAAATCCCTGTTGATTTTACCTCTAACTGGAGCTGAGTACCTTTCTTCACCTTTGGATCAGAACTGCCCTGATAGGAGTCTGGAAGTCGTCCAGAGTTCATTTTCTTCACAATGTCACTGTATACATTGTGTATCTGTTTCTGCTGGCTTCACTTTGTATCAGTTCCTAAAACTGGAGCTAGTAAGTTTCGGGCTTCACTGACACAGTCAAGGAGACTACCAGCTGAGTGATTAGGCTGATGTCTCTTCTTTAATAGGATTGACTTGAGCCAGGGGTTGACTGCCAAACCGTGAACAACCAGCTTTCTGAAAAATAAAAAAGACACATTTTAGAGTGTAATCTACATTGACATTTTATCCATCACTTCCTTAAATCTAAATAATCAACAAAAAGGAACTCAAACTCTGATTTGCTGATTTCTTTGTCATAAATGTTTATTCTGAAAATTTACTAATCAGCTCTCAGCAGCTTGAACCCACACCAGCAGTGTTCCCCCAACTGTGAGGTGCTAGCTCTATTTAGCTACTTCACATGAATTAATCTTTAGAAAGGACTCCCCAAGGACAAGCATACAAACTTGTATCCTAATATCTTAGGGGTACAATCTCCCCTCTACAAGATGGAAGTACCTTCCTGCTGAAAATGAAAGGTTTTGGCTGAGTCTGGCTCAGTCTTATGAAGAAACCCATAGAAAAAGGGATCCCCACTTGCAGAAGTGATGGTTGCAAACTAGAAACAAATTAATTAAAAAGAAAGAAAAAAGAAAAGAAAAAACAAGAAAAAGACATTCCCTTAATGGTGTACATTACTGGCCACAATCAGACACAGAAACAAACCATTCTAAGAAACTTCCCATTCCAAGTCATCGCTGGCCTCCTCCGGAAGCATGGTCTCCAGCCTCTCCACATGGAGAGAGGCCATTCTAAGTACTCTGTGCCTAGGATAGACCACCATTTTTACACAGATCTTCCCAGTTGTTTTTTTTTTCCTGAAACTTCCCATTTCTTTTGGGAAATGTTCATTGACACAGCACTTTTTTTTATCCGTAAGGCAAAGAAAATAAGAGATAGTAGGATGAACATTGTTATTTAAAAATAGAATTACAATAAAATTTTTGCTGCAATTGACCCATCTGGACTTTCTAGGGTTAAACATTTACTTAGTGCCAGGTGCTAAGCCCTGGGAATGACAATGTTCCAGTTGTTCAGTTGTGTCTGACTCTTCATGATCCCATTTGGAATTTTCTTGGCAGAGGTACTAAAGTGATCTGCTATTTCCTAGTCCAGCTCATTTTACAGATGAGAAAACTGAGGCAAACAAGGCTGAGTGACTTGTCCAGGGTCACATAGCTAGGAACTGTCTGAGGTTGGATTTTTTTGAATGAATTTTCTCATATTTCTTCTGGCTGTTTTGTTGCTAATATAGATTACCACCCAAGTCAACTTTTCTCCAAACTAAACAGCCCTAGTTCTTCTGCCAGTCTTTGTGTGGGACTTGTCTTGAGGCCTTTAACCATCCTACTTGTATGCCTGCCTTAGGACTCTTCCGGCTTTTCAACATCCTTTATAAAATGTGATGCCAGGTGTCATCTGACCAATACCAGATCAAGCCTCTTTGGCCTCACCTCTGGCCTGGATAAGGGGTCTGTCCAAGCAGCCTAAGGTAACATGGACTCTTTTGGCTGCTCCCTCACACTCTTGACTCCTTGAGCTTGTAGTCCACTAAAACCCTCTGATCCCTTACAGACAAATTGCCATCTAGCAGCATCACATCCACGTTTCAAAAGCCAAGTGTGAGGTTTGTTGTTTATTTCCATTAAATTCCATCTTGAGAAATTTGGCCCCACATTCTAGAGTGTGACTCTTTTTTTTAATCTAGAGTCTGTCATCTTGTTGCCAGTGTCTTGGAGCCTAGTAGTGTGATCTGCACATTAGATACACCAGGCCTAGGGCCAGGCTTAGGTGCTGAGGCATTCCACAAGTTGTCCTTGAGCTAGTAGGGAGGACTCTGTATCTAGTCATTCAGCTCGCCATTTCAAACCCATGTAACTGCTATTGTAAGGCTTCTCTGGACTTTAGAGTGATGATCAATAGTAACAATTGCTGTTTCCCTCCCAGCCTGATGTCTTTCTTTTTCTTGACCTCGTTAAAGGGGCCATGCCCTGGCTACTTCTTAAACAGGCCTGTTCAATGAATGGGCATTACCTCACCCTAAGTGAGTACCTGCAAACACCTTGGCCTAAAGGCCCCAAGGTCTCCCAGTGCATCCTGGGTCATCTCCAGTCATCCTGATGAATATCAGGTCACTGGATTCAGATGGCTCTGGAGGAGAAGTGAGGCTGGTGACCTGCACAGCCCTCCCTCTCTCAAAACAAAGTCAAGTGCCAAGTCATGTCATTATTTCTCTGATGGCATGGTCTCCTTTGGCAACGAAGGATGAACATAACAACTGCTAATAAAGAGGAATGCTGATGATTTATGTGAATTTACTTTATAGCCTGCAACTTTGTTATACTTTTAATAAATGTTTACTGAAGTTAGAAAGGATCTCAGAATAGAGAAGAGAGAATGTCAGGGCTGGGAGGGCCCTTGGAGCAGGGGATGTCAGGACTGGGAGGGTCACAGGAGCAGGGGATGCCAGGGCTGGGGAGGGCCTTCAGGAACCACATGATAGAACTAATTTTACAGAGTTATTTTACAGACTGAGGTCTAGAAAGGTGAATTCACTTTCTAGGGGGAAGCAGCAACCTAAATAAGGCGCGGCCCCTTTAAGACCACTTCCCTTCATCAGGAGGCAAAACCGGAAATGGCTCTCTTTTCCCCTGCCCTCCCCGTGTCCACGTGGTCCATAGAGGAAGTGACGCGCGGGGGGGGGGGGGGGACCCGGGAGCAGCGGCGAGAGAGGGACAGCGCAGCGCCGGAGGAGCCGTGGGGCCTCCCAGCCGGTGAGGGGGGAACGGCGGCGCCCTCGGGGCCGCACGGAGACTCGCGCAGCAGAGGGCCGAGGGAATGGCCCCGCGTGTGGAGGGTGCAGGGCATGGCCTCCGAGGAGGCGTGGTCACGGGGGCGTGGCCTGCACCGGAGCGGGCACAGCATAGGGGCGTGGCCCTCCGGGGGCGTGGCCTGGTGGGAAGGCGTGGCCTGGTGGGGGCGTGGACGCGGGGCCCGGGTGGAAGCTGCGGCTCCTCCAAGGCAGTGGCTCGCTGGGCTGAGTCACCGCCGACCCTGGCCTGTCTTTTCCCGCAGAGACCCTCGAACCGACGCAGCCGCACGGGCGGCGGCCAGGACCTCGGAACCGCCGGACCGGAGGCATGGTGAGGACCCCGCCGGGGGACCCCCAAGAACTAGCTCTGGGCCATGGGGAACAAGGGGATACCCTGGGAGGGGACCCCCGAGTACTGGCTCCCGGGAGGGGGTAACCCTGGATTGCAGGTGACCAGATGTGAGGGTGCAGGGGGGGGTGGGACCCAGGGTGCAGGCGCCTGCATCTGGGGGAGCCATGAAAGACGGAACTGGGGACCCCTCGGAGCAGGGACCGGGCCCAGGGAGGGGACAAGAGGGATCCTGGAGTACGGGCGCTTAGCTGTGGGGGAACCCTGGAGTGCAGGTGTCCGGATTGGGTGGGGAGGGCCTGAGCACAGGTTCCTAGATCTGGAGGAGCCATAGGGGTGGGGACTGGGGACCCCAGAGCACAGGCACCCAACTCTGGGGGCACTCTGGAGTGCAGACACAGGGGTGGGGAATGGGGGGACCCCAGAGTGCAGGCACCAGGACTTGGGGGAGACAGAGGAGAGATTTGAGGACCCAAATGCCTAGCTTTGGGGGAAGCACCTCAGAGGAGCGGGTTGGAGACTCTTATAGGATCCCAGCTGGGGGAGGTGGAGATACTGGAAAATCAGGCACTCAGTAAAGAGGGAAGAGCCTAGGAGTTCAAATTCCAAGCTACTCTGGGTGGAGGCCACATGGGAGGGGGCTGGGGACCTTGGGATGCAGGAGATCAGGAGCCCTGGGGGGAAGGGGAGCTGGGGACCTAGGAAATCAGACCCCCAGTCCTTGGAGAAGGAGAGAGTCCCAGCAGTGCAGGCTGGCTAGGAGAGAGAAGTAGTCTAGTTTTCCAGCCTCCTCTCCTCCCATCCCCTCATCAGGCCACCACCTTGGACTTGAAGTCCAAGGAAGAGAAGGATGCAGAGTTGGACAAACGGATTGAGGCCCTTCGGAAGAAGAATGCAGCCTTGATCCGGCGTTACCAGGTGGGTGGCGGACCAGCCTTCCTCTGCCCCCATGCCCCAGGGTTCCCATTGGTGAATCTCCTAACTGTAGCATCTCTCTGTTCATCTTCCAGGAGATTGAGGAGGACCGGAAGAAGGCTGAATCGGAGGGGGTGGCAGTGACAGGACCACGGAAGGGGCGCCCTGCTGAGAAGGAGAATGTTGCTGTGGACATGGTGACAGGGCCCCCAGTGGTGGGGGAAATGACTGAGCACTGGCAGCCGGGGAAGGAAAAGCTCAGGGAGCTCGTGGGATCTGGGCTTTCAGGTGTGGTGTCTGGGATTATATTGCCTGTTGTCTTACCCACTTCCCTTATGTGTCCCCTATAGGAGAAGAGCACGGGCTCAGGCCGCCGGCCACCCACCTCTACTCGGGCCCAGGGCAGCAAGGGGGGCCGCAATGCCCCACAGCGAGGAGCCCGGGCTGGTCTGGGCAGAGGGTCCAGGTTCTGGGAAGAAGAAGTGGTGATTTATGTGGAGCCACCACCAGCACGAAGCGGAGGAGGCCGGGGACGTCGAGGCCGTGGAAGAGGAGGGGCAGCTCACCCTTCTGGGACCAGCATGGCAGCAGGAGATGCCCCAGCCCCAGACAGGAGGTCCAAGGTACTGAGTTGGGGAAAGGGCTTCTTCTCATGAGCGTCTCTGCTTCCCAGTTTTCTGTCTCAAGAAGATGTGGCCCTTCCGGCCAACAAAACCCTTCTGTATTTATAGGGGGTCCCACTCCATCCTGTCCTCTACAACACATTGCCCCCTTGATTATTCCCACAGTCAGTAATCTTCAGGTCCTCCCAATCACTGGCCTCTTCTCTGCTGACTACACCTACAGCCTTAAAACCCCTCCTTTGATTCGTCCATTCCTGCTAGCTTTTGTCCTGTGTCCTTCCACCCCTTGGAAGGCACCTCTGACTGCTGCCTCTGCTTCCCCTCCTCTCATTCTCTTCTCAGCCCCTCAATCTGCCTCCCAACCTGCTGCTCTCTCCAGCATGACCCTGGTCTCTGTCTTAGCTGCCAAGTGCCGGGGCCTTTTTTCAGGTCTCCTGTCAGGTCTCTCTATGGTCTGGACCCCATTCATCACCCTTTCCTCCTTCATGTGCTTTCTCTCCTGAGGGTTTCACCACATTACTCTCCTTGTTCTCCTCCTGCCATTCAGATCCAATATAAAGTCCTGTTGAACTTGGAAAGCCCTCCCACCTTGGCAGGCTTCTTCCCCCTTGCTGGTCCCTTCACCCCCGGTGTTCTCTGTAGTCAGTGATGCCAGCCTCCCTGATCTTCCTTGCATAAGATGCTCTGTCTCCTGACTGTGGGCCCTTTGTCTTCTGTGCTCTCCTTCCTCCTCTCCTCCTCCTGCCCTTCCTGGCTTCCTTCAGTTCCCAGTTCTCCTGGCCCTTAGCGCCTTCCCTCTGAGACCCCTCGCAGTCACACATTGCCACTCTGTATCTGGAATGTTGCTCGTTGTTTGCACGTTGTTGTTCTCCGCCCCTCCCCCCCCCCCCATTAAATTGTGGACTTCTTGAGGGCAGGGACTGAGTTTTTACTTTTAAGTTCTCAGCGCTTAGTCCAGGGCTCAGCACATAGTGGGGCACTTGGTAAATGCTTGTTGATTTGTTAACTTGACCTCCTTCCTTGTCTGTCTTTTTCTTTTGTTATCATTTCTTTTTGTCTTGGATCTCCTGTCCCTTCCTCTGTGTTTGTTTTCTCCTCTCTGTCTCTGGACCTTCCAGGAGTGGGAGGAGCGACGTCGCCAGAATATTGAAAAGATGAATGAAGAGATGGAGAAGATAGCCGAGTATGAGCGAAATCAGCGGGTGAGTGGGGCCTAGGAAGGCTGGAGCTGGTGGGGATCCGCCAGGGGCTGACTCTTGCTTATCCTGAACTCAGGATGGGCTGCCTGAGAAGAACCCTGTCCGGAATTTCCTGGACGATCCTCGTCGCAGTGGACCTCTGCAGGAATCAGAGAGGGACCGTCGGGAGGGAAGCAGGCGTCATGGACGGAACTGGGGTGGTGCTGACTTTGAGCGTGTTCGCAGTGGCCTGGAGCAGGAGCGTTATGTGGGTGCTAGAACCTGAGTGGGGATGGGGGGCCTCAGGGAGGAACTAGGTCCTGGGCAATGGGTGCCAGGAGGGAGGGTGCCTGAGGAAAGGATAAGCGCTGGGCTGAGGAGGGCTGGAACATGGGGGAGAGCTGGGGCTGGAGGTGGACTGCCAAGCTGGCTCCTTGGGTTTGGGGGAGGCTGGCAAAGAGCATTGAGTCTGGGTCCTGGCATGGGAGAATATTGAACTGGGGGTAGGAGAAGAGGCATGGCACTGGGACAGAGGGATGCTGGGCTCCTTGGGGTTGTGGCTCCAATGTGGCTATTATTGGAGAGAGCAGGGTCGTCGGGCAGGACCTGGTGGGGACATGACACTGTCCATGACGGGCCGGGAGCGGGCTGAATACCTGCGATGGAAGCAGGAGCGTGAACGCATTGACCAGGAGAGGTTGCAGCGGCATCGGAAACCCACGGGCCAGTGGCGCAGGGAGTGGGATGCTGAGAAGACAGAGGGCATGTGGGTGCTTGTCCCTGTTCTGAGCCACCTCTGCCTCCTCCTTTTGGGCTCCCATTGCCTCTCCTGCCCCCTACCCTTTTCTCCCTTTCTCATCTCCTGGTCACTTTCTTATTTCCTGTTTTAACCCTTTTTTTAAATCATGAAAATCTACCTTCCCCCCAAACTCCCATACAGAAAGAAATAAAAGTAAAACCCTTGTCACAAACATAGATATAGTCAAGCAATACAAATTCCTGAAATGGGCACGTCAGTCTGGTCTCCGAGCCCATCAGCCCTGTCAGGATGGGGGAGCGTGTTTAATCATGCATCCTGGGGAGTTCTGTGTGGTCTTCTCAGTGTCCTTAGCTCTTAAGTCTTTCTAAGTTGTTTGTCTTTACAGTCCTATTATTGTATAAATTGTCCTTTTGGTTCTCACTTTGCTCTGCATCAGTGCCTAGAAGTCTTCCTGGGTTTTTCTGAAACTACCTACTTCCTTTCTTACAGCACAATAACATTCCGTGACATCCATGTACAGCAGCTTTTCAGCCGTTCTTCAGGTTATGGTCACCCCCCCCCCCCCAGTTTTCAGTTCTTTGACAGTGTGAAAAGAGCAGCTATAAATATTCTTGTACATATCAGTCCCTTTTCTCTTTCTTCGGTCACTTTGAATTGGTATTCCTGGGACAAAGGTGTATATACAGATTATACCTTTGGAGGCATCATCCCAAATTATTTTCCAGTGTGGCTGAACCAGTGCATAGCTCTACCAACAGTATTGTCATGTACCTGTTTTCCTTCCCACAGCCTCTCTAACATCTGGCACTTTTCCTTTATTTATTATCAACTTTGATGGGTGTAAGGAGGAACCTCAGAGTTGCTTGAATTTCACTTTCTCTAATTATTAGTGATTTGGAGCATTTTTTCATATGGCTATCCATAGCTTGGATTTCTTCTTTTGAAAACTGTTTACTTTTTTTGACCATTTGTCAGTTTGAGGAATGAATTATTATAAATTTGAGTTTCCTCTATATCTTGGAAATATGACCTTTATCAGATTAACTTAGTACAAAGATTTTTTTCCCCAGTTATCTGCTTCCCTTTTAATTTTAGCTGTATTGGTTGTGAAAAACCTTTAAAATTTTATTAAATCAAAATTGTTCATTTTACTTTCTGTGATTTCTCTTTCTCCCTTGTTTTATCATGAATTCTTCCTCTAACCATATATCTAACCGATCATTTCTTCCTTGCTCTTGTAATAGATTTGTGATCTCACCCTTTATGTCTAAATTCTGTGTCCATTTGGAACTTGGTGTATGCTGTGAGGTGCTGGTCACTGATCCATTTCTGCAAGGACACTTTCCAGTTTTCCCCACGGTTTTTGGCAGATAGTGAGTTCTTATCCCAGTACTAAGTGAAATACTTATCCCAGTGTATCTATCAAACACTAGGCTACTATGCTTCCTTATGTAAATGGTGTACCTAATTTGTGCCACTAATAGAGCTTTCCGTTTCTTACCTCAGGACCAAATTGTGTTGATGACTGTTGCCTTGTGGTATGCTTTGAGAGCTCGTACAGCTAGGCCTCCTTCCTTTTTCTTCATGATTTCTCTTGAGATTCTGAACCTTTTGTTCTTCCAGATGTACTGTTGTTATTTTTTTCTTTCTTTATAAAGGAGCCTTTTGGTAGTTTGATTAATTTAGCACTGAACAAGTAAATCAATTCAGGTAGTATTGCCATTTTTATTATATTGGCTTGGTTATGAGCAATTAATATTTTTCCAGCTGTTTAGATGGCTGATTCATGTAAAGAGTGTTTTATAATTTTATAGTTCCTGGGTGTGTCTTATCACAGGTGGACTCCCGAGTCTCTTTGACTGTAGGTATCGCAAATGGAATTTCTCTTTGTTTCTGTCTCTTACTACTGTGTTTTGTAGGTAATATACCGATTATAATTATTATAATTATGTATATTATATTATATTATAATAATTCAGATGATTGATGTAGGTTTCTTTGATAATTCTGCAACTTTACAGTTAATTTTTTCACTTAATTTTTTAGTGGTTTCTTAAGTTATTTAAATAAACCATCATGTCATCTATAAAAAGGGCTAGTTTTCTTTCAGCTCTTTGTCTTTACTCCTTCACTTTCTTTTTGTTGCTCATTGCTGTAGCTCCCATTTTTTGCACTTTATCAGATAGTAGTGATGATGATGGACATTTTTGCTTTACCCCTGATTTTGTTGGAAGAAGCTTTAGTTTGTTATTATGTAACATATTGGTCTACTCTTATGTATGTTATTATGTTACATATGTTATTATGTAACATTGGTAGACTCTTGGTCTACTCTTAGGTAGATGTTACTTATATTAAGGAAAGATTAACTTATTACTTTGTTGCCTAATGTTTTGTAACCAGGAATTGTATCTTGTTAAAAGCTTTTGCTGAAGCCATTGACATAGACATTTGTTTTTTGTTGCTCTTGTCATTAATATGGTCATTTGCATTTATAGTTTTCCTAGTATTGAGTCAGCCATGCCTTCATAATATAGATCCAAACTAGTCATAGTGTATAATCTTGGTGAAGTGTTGCTGAGCTTTTGTAATACTGGAATTAATTGTTGTATAAAAGTTTGATAGAATTCATTTGTGGATCCATCTGTTCTCCAGGGTGTTTTCTTTGGGAGCTCATTTTGGGCTGTTTGATTTCTTTTTCTGAGATTGTGTTTTGGTAATCTGAACATTTTATATTTTTGTAAAAATTCACCCATTTCATTTAGATTGTCAGGGGTTTTTTTGGTATATAATTGGCAAAATAATTTCTAATAATTTCTTCACTTGTTATGAATTCACCATTTTCATTTTGATTTTGATAATTTGTTCATTGTTTTAAAAAATCATATTGCTTAACAGTTTATCTATTTTGTTGTTTTTTTAAACAGCTCCTACTTTTATTTAGTAATTCGCCGGAGTTTTTGCTTCCAATTTTGTTCATCCGTTTCTTTTTATCTTCAGGGTTTCTTTTTTGATATTTAATTGTGGGTTTTTGTTTGTTTAAACAAGCAAGTTTGTCAGTTTAAAAAATTTTTAGTTGCATGCCCAGTTTATTGATCTATTCTTTTCTTTTGCTGGTAAAAGTATTTAGAGATATAAATCTTCCCCACAGCACTACTTTGGCTGCATCCCAGAAATTTTGGTGTGTTGTTTCATTATTGTCGTTAACTTTAATGAAATTATTGATTGTCTCTGTGGTATGGTCTTTGACCCATTCATTCTTTAGGTTAGTTATTTTGTCTCCAATTAATTTTTAATAGTTACTTCAGTGGCCCTTTATTGAGTATAATTTTATTGCATTGTGGTTTGTAAAAGAAGCTTTTAATATTTCAGGTTTTTTCCATCTGTTTGTGAGGTTTTTAATGCCATAAATAGTCTTTTTTTATAAAGATTCCATGCACAGCTGAGAAATCTGTACACCCATTTAATAATCTCCACATGTGTATTGTATCCAGCTTTTCTAAAATTCTATTCAGGTCCTTAACTTTTTTATTTTTTGACTACTATGCAGGTCTGAAAGAAGTGCGTTGAGATTCTCTAGTATTATAGTTTTACTCTATTTTTCCTTAGGCATTTGTATGCTATGCAATTTGGTTTATGTATCTTTAGTATTTATATTAATTCATTTTCTGTGATGTTTTTCAGCAAAACAGAGTTTTCCTGTTTATCTTTTTTTATTAGATAAATAATGTGATGAGGTTTTTTTTTTTTTATGTTTCCTTGTCTGAGATCTTAATTACTTCCCCTGCATTTTTTACTTTAGCTGAAATAAGATAGATTTTGCTCCAGGTCATTATTTTAAGTCTGTGAGAACATTTATGTTTTAGTTATGTTTTTTTGTAAAGAACATATTGGTGGATTCTGCCTTGTAATCCATTCTTTTATCTTTTTCCATTTTTTGGGAGAATTCATCCCATTTCTCTTCACAATTATGGTCATTAATTGTTTTTTTCCCTCTATCGTGTTTTCTTATACTTTGCCTTCTCTTGGCCAACATCCTCCCTCCCTTCCCACCAAAGAAGAGGGTAGTGTGTGTGTGTGTGTGTGTGTGTGTGTGTGTGTGTGTGTGTGTGTGTGTGTGTGTGTGAGAGAGAGAGAGAGAGAGAGAGAGAGAGCGCACACAGGTTCTTAGTCTTTCTTTTCTTTTAAAACCCCTCTTTGTGACCCATTCTCTATGACCACAGTTTGTTTTCTTTAGGAATAACCCCTCTTATTCTCCCTTCAGTCTTATCCTCTTTCCTTCCTATTTCCCTGTTGAATGAAATGTATTTCTGCACTGACATGTGTGTGTGTGTGTGTGTGTGTGTATGTATGTGTGTGTATGTGTTCTCTTTGACCATTTCAGATGAGAATGAAGTTCAGATGTTGCTGGCTGCCCCTACTCTTTCCTCTTGTTTGTATAATCTTCTACTTGTACACCTAATAATTAAGATAATCCAGTTCTCCTTCCCCCTCCAGTATAATTCCTTTCTTCTCCCTTTCCTTTCTTTTTTAATCTAGAATCTCTTGCATTTTGACTGTGAAGTTCCTGAGAGCTTTAATTTTGTGATTTCTTTTAGGAGTGAGAGGTAGATTCTATTTTCCCTTTGCCTTCTTCTCATTCTAAGAGATCTTAGCAGTTTTCTTTTTATGATTCCTTGAAATATGAAGTCTGGAATTTTTTTTTATCATGGCTTTCAGGTAGTCTTAATTATTTATTTTTAATTTTCAACGTTCACTTCAAAAAGATTTTGAGTTTTAAGTTTTCTCCCCCTCCCCTTGTTCCTCCTTCCCCAAGATGACATGGTCCAATATAGGCTCTACTTACACATTCATATTAAACATATTTTCACATTAGTCAGGATGTAAAGAAGAATTAGAACCAGTGGAATGAACCATGAGAAAGAAGAAAGAAAACAACAAAAGAAAAGGAGAGCAAATAGTCTGCTTCCATCTGTGTTCAGACTTCAAAGTTTTTTATCTGGAAGTGGATAGCATTTTCCATTGCAAGTCTTTTGGAATTGTCTTAGATCCTTGTACTACTAAGAAGAGTTAAGCCTACCAGAGTTGGCCATTGCACACCTGTGGCTGTTACTGTGTTCTCCTGGTTCTGGTCACTTCATTCAGCATCAGTTCAGTAAGCTTTTAGAGCATCAGTAAGTCTTTGTAGGTTTTTCTGAAGTCCACCTGCTCATCATTTCTTATAGAACAATAGTATTCCATTACATTCATATGCCACAACTTGTTCAGCCATTCCTTAATTGATAGAATCCATTGATTCTTAAATTACCTCTCCTTGTTTATTTTCCACATCAGTTATTTTTTGTTGTGAATTAAGTTAGATATTCTCTTTTTCCAGCCTTTTGACTTTACTGTTTCTTGTGTCCTTGTGGAATCATTGGCGTCTCTTTGATCTCTTCTTGTTTTCAGGCTGTTTGTTTTCTGGACAAATCACCTTTCCAATGCATTCTTGCACAACTCTCATTTCTTTTCCCTCTAGTCCTTTCATTGACAAAACCATTTTAAAATCTTTTTCTAAACTCTTGCTTCATATCTTCAGGGCATTCTAGTTGAATCTGTGCCTAAGCAATGTTTTTCTTTGCAGCTTTGCTTTTAGACCTTTTGGAACCATTCTCTTCTGGGTGTGTGTTTGGAGCCTCCCAGGCACCATGATAGCTCTTTCTGATGAGCTTCTTTTTTGGTTTCTCATTCTTCAGCCACTTCCTTGATCTTGGACTTTTATGTTTGGGGTAGGCTTTGTGTACTTTTGAAGGGAATATCTGAGCTGCTCCTGCTGTTGCTTTCTTGGGGGTATTGAGTGTTGTGTCATCCCAGGATCTAAGGAACAGCTCAAGTCAAGGACGTTCAAGCTTTTGTAGTGCCTCAAAGTGGGCTGACTGGCCTCTTGGTCTTAGCTATGCAAGTTCCTGACCTGGTTTTGGGTCTGAGTTACAGATCTGGGGGCTTGCTGTACTCATCTGCTGTCAGTCATCAGGAAAGGCCTGCTGGTTCAGAGTGACAGAACTGTAGGCTTTCCTTTGGTCTGGGATTCCTGAGCAGGCTTCTGAGTGGGCTGGTGACTGGAACTGAGACCCTGCTCTGCTCCTATGATCCCACACAGTTCCTTCTTTCTCCAGAACTTGCCCCTTGCCTCAGTCCTGCAGCTGCTTCTCACCTTGGAATGCCACCCATGGGCACAGTTCTTTTCAGTCTGCCCTGGATCTGTGACCTTGAACTAAGTAAATTGAGAGACAGAGGTTCCATGTGGCACCTGCTGTTGCATTCTATACAAGTTTGGACCCCCCTGAGCCAGATCTGGGGCCTCTTGTTGCCCTGGTGCACCTTCTCGCATAGTTTTCAGCATGTTCTTGGCCAGGCCCCATGCTCAGTGTCCACTGACCTCGCTGTATGCCTTCCTGTGCCTACAGAGACTGGAAAAATGATTCTCTGTGATTTTTTTCTTGGTTTTCCTGATCAGGATTTGCCCTGACCCATCTTCTAGACCTGTTTGGAGGAGGTGTTGGGAGGAGTTCACTGTTCTCCTTCCTGCCACTTTGCTCCACCTCCTGACCTTCTTTTCCAGTTATCTATTGATTTTTTTAAAGTAAGTTTTTATTGATACATTTTGGTTTTTTGCAATATTGTAGCTTTCCCTAGTGTCCTTCCTCCCCTCCCTGAGATCCAGCCCACAATAACAAATAATTTTTTTTTTGAATATAAAAATTTATTTAAGTCAAAGTATGCAACAAATAAAACCTACAGTAACAGATTTTCCCATCACAATCTGTTGCTTACCAAATAATATTTAACAAATAATATTTTTTAAGACAAAGAAAAAGATTAAGAGGAGGAAAAAAATCGGCACCACTGATACATCAAAAAAGTCTGAAGATAGGAGCAGTGTTCATACAGCACGTGTGGATTTCCTCACCTCTGAAACACTCTTCTCTGGGGCTATGCTTGTAATTTTTTTGGGCAAGTGGTTCTTTCCATTGACGTTGTTATAATCAGTGTGTATGTTGTTTTCTTGCTTTTTCTTTTCACTGCATCAGTTCATGGAGATCTTTCCACACTTCTCTCATTCATCATTTCTTTCAGCACAGTCATATTCCATTACATTCAAATTCTACCATTTTTTTAAGTCATTTTCCCCCATCGATGAACATTAAGTTTGTTTCTCCAATTCTTTGCTATTACAAAAAGTGCTTCTATTTTTTGGTAAGAGTGGGGACTTTCTTTTTACCAATGGCCACTTTGGGGTATACATCTCATAGTGAAATCTCTGGGTCAGAGGGTATGGACACTTAGTCTCCATTTAGTCTTTCCAGAATGGTTGCACCAATCCCTAGCATCACCAACGCTGTACTGGTGTTCCTATTTTGCCACCACCTCTCTGATATTGACTATTTTCATCAGTGTGAGGTGAAGCATCAAGGTTGTTTTCATGTGTATTTTTCTTATTATTAATTATTTGGAACATTCTTTCATGTGATTGTTAATAGTTTGCAACTCTTCTGAGAATTATTTCTTCTTATCCTTTGACCACTTATGTATTGGAGAATGGCTGTTGGGTGTATGCATGTGCTTGTGCTCACACTCACACTCATATAAAACCTATATGTGTGTGTATGTACACATGCATTTACATACACATATATACCTGTTATTTATTTATGTATCTTGGATACTAAACCTTTATCAGAGAAATTTGATTGAGATTTTTTTTCCCATTCTACTATTTCCTTTCTTGTCCTAGGTATATTAACTTGTCTTTGCTTTTCAATTTCATATAATCCAGCGTGTCTTTTGTAATTGCCTCTGTCCTTTAGTTATGAGTGTACTTGGAAGAGGTACATCATCTGTTTCTCTTCTAATTTTTTTATAGTATGATTTTTAATTTTAAGGTTATATATCCATTTAGAATGTATTGTGGAACTTATGTAAGATGTGGGTCTTAGCCTAGTTGCTAGCTTTCCCAGCAGGAGTTTTTATCAAATATGGAGTTTTTTCCTAAGTAATTTATGTTTTTCTGTTTATTGTAGTTTATTGTTTTTTTAAAATAAGTTTTTGTTGGTTTTTTCTGTCTCAGGTCCATTGATTTTTAATTGTCTCTTCTTGATCTGTCTTTTAGTTGTTTTTGGTTTGAAATACCTTAAATTTTCTTTTTTTTCCAGGCTTTTAACTTTGTTTTTAATATGTCTTGTTGCCTCATGGAGTTATTAATTTCTATTTGGTCTTAATTTTCAAGGAATCTGTTGCTTGGGTAAGGCTTTGCACCTCTTGTGCCCAGCTGTTATCTTTCCAGTTCCTTCTTCCATAATTCTAATTTCTTTTCTAGTCACCCCACTTGTGTTCTCTTCACTTTTCCAATTCTTTCCTTTGGCGCTCTCATTTCATTTATAAAATAATTTCTAGCCCTTGGTAAACTCTTGCTTCGTTTCTCCCAGAAATTCTGGTTGAACTCGTGCTCAGCCTGTTTTTCTTGCAGAGTTGCTTTGTAGGTGTTTTAGTCATTTTCTTCTGGGTTTTTGTCTTGAACATCCCTATAACAATAATAGTTCTTTATGGTGGTATTTCTTTCTTGTTTGCTCATTCTTCCAGTCTTTCTGCCTTGGACTTTCTGTTAGGGCTAGACACTGTCCATTTCTGGAGGGAGTATTTTGGCTCTGCTTATTTTGTATTCTTTAGGGTTTTATCTCAGGATATTGAGTGTTGTGTTATTCTAGGAGGGACAGCTCAGCCTGGGGACCTGCAAGTCCTGTCAGTGGGCTCAAAGTGGGCTATTCTAGGGCAGAGCTTGAGCTCTACTCCTTTTCTCAGCTCTTCAGGTTCCTTACTTGGATTTGGTTCTGAGGGAGAGGCCTGTGAGCTTGCCTTGCTCCTGGTTGGAGCTCCAGTAGACTGGCTACTTCCTGACTCAGTCACAGTCAGCCCTCTGCTAGTTCAGAGTGGCAGAACTTCCAGGCTTCCCTTTGGTGTGGATTTCCTTCCTGTTATGCTGCAGGTTTCAGACTGGGCTGGGGCCTGGGTCTGAGACCCCACTCCTCTGTTGTCAGAACCACACAGCTCTATGATTGTAGACTGGCCCTTCTGTGCTCTTATCTTCACACACAGCCAAGGCTCTGCGAGCTGGACTTTTGACCACACCTGGCTCTTGGTCTGCTGCCCTGACCTCGAACAATGGCTTGACAGTCCCAGTCTGGTCTTGGTCTAGTGTTTCTCCAGATCTTTTTGGAGGAGTCATGGGGGAGAGCTGGGCTGTACTTGGTCTTGGTGGGTCTTCCTGGTCCCTTTCTTTTCTCTTTTCATCTTCCTACCTGCCCCTTTACCTTCTCATCTTCCTGTGCCTTTCCTGCTCACTTTCATTTTTCTCTCTCCTCTCCCCTCCCATTGCTTCCCAACTCTGCCTTCACCTCCTGATTTTCCTGGCTGCTTTCTACCATCTCCACACCCTCTCCCTCCCATCTTCTCTTGCTCTATCTTGACTTCCCCCACCAATCTTTTCTTGCTAAATGGGATCCTCTTCCTCCAGGTTCAAGGATGGCCCTAGCTCTACCTCAGAGACACCCACACGTCATGGTGAGACCTGGGATGACCTTCAAATCCCTGGGCCCCAAAGGGATGGATGGAGGAGAGAAAGGGAGGGGGAGGGAGGAGTTTATTCCAGGGTGGGGAGGAGGCAAGATTAAGGTTCTTGTCCCCTTCTCCCTACAGATGAAGGCAGCAGCCGACCCCCTAAGCCCCCAACGTTTGGGGACTTCTTGTCCCAACACAAGACAATGTCTGGCAGCCGTAGGAGAAGAAAGACAAGCCGTCCCCGGGTCAAGGGACCACCTCGGGGCTACAGGTGGGAATCTTTTGGCTGATTCATTGTCTCTTTCTCCTGAAGCTGGCTAGTCCTGGGATCACCATTTCCAGTGCCTGAAAGAAGCTGGGTTTTAGTAATAAGCAGCCAGAGCCCAGGGCTGAGTGAGGGCTCATCCTTGGTCTCCCTTCTTCACTCCCTGTTCCCTCTCCCTGACTCATACCTGATTCCCTCAGCCACCATGATGACCGGTGGGAGCCCAAGGAAGAGGAAGAGAAATTGCCTGCTGCCCCTCAGGAGAAACCTTCAGTCTCAGAGCCGAAGGTAAGAAGGAAGACTGTGCCCTAGGTTTCCAGATGTTGCCAGTCTTTGGTTGGGGGTGGGGAAGGGAAGGAGTCAGGGACAGAAGAAGACACAGGCCTGCTCTCTTCTTACCCCCATAGACTCAGCCCCCCAATGCAGCCCCAAATCCCCAAGCTGCAGATGAAACCTCAACTACTGCTGATGAGGATGAGGACCAGTGGGAGGATGTGAGTGGTGAGGATGAGGAAGACGATGAGGAAGAGGAGGAGGACTCTGGGGAGGAAGAAGAGGAGGAGGAGGAGGAGGAAGAGGATCAACAGCAAACAGGTGCTGGTGGCTCAGAGCAGGCCCCAGGACCTAAACAGGGGAGCCCTGGCCTAGAGGTCCCAGCTCCAGCCTCCCCGGCCAGCCCCTTCTCACCCTCTGCAGGCCACCAGCCAGTGTCTGACTGGGGAGAGGAGATGGAACAGAGCTCCCCTCGAGCTGCCCTCCCTGATCCTGGATCCACACCCCCACGGGAGGGGAAGTGACTGGCCAGCAGGATGCATGACCTCGACCCAGAGACCCAGATCCAATTCATGTTGACCCATCCCTCCATGTAGCGTTGGAGGCCAGAAGGTTTCTCTTAGGGCTAATTAAGTCCTCTTACAAGATGGGTGTGGGTGGGAGGGATTGCGACTCCAGATCATTCCGTCCTTCTCCCTCCCCTCAGTCCCCTTGGTCAAACTCTGGGTCACTTAGCCCAGTTACTGGGGGAGGGGGAGATTGGGGAAGGGGGAGGGGATTGGTGCCCTTAGGGCATGGGGGTGGTGGATTCATCCCTTCCTGGTGCCGGTCACTTTCCCTAATGCTTGGATCCCCTGACCCCGTCCTTCTTCCCGTGTCCCCCTCCTCAAACCTTAATAAAGGAGCCAATTATAAATAAACGTGGATGCTTCCTCTGGCCTTGCTTTTGGGACTCGATGGTGGGAGGCTCGGGCGCGGATGCTTTTGTCTTCTCATTTATTCTCATCCATTCATTCACTGGGGCCCCAGTTTTCCCCCGAGTCAGCCAGAAGGCTGGAGCCCGGAAGAGGAAAACGGGGAAAAGGGATGGGGTGCTTGATTTGGGAGGCCAGCAGAGGCAGGTGAAGGGCCTGAAAGCCCAAGTGGGCGGGCTCAATTAGGAGCCAGGGGAGGGGGCGGGGCTAGAACACTGGGCTGCTGGTGAAGGCCGGGTTTGAAAAGGGAGGGGGTGGCGCTGGGTTGTTAGTTTCAGCCGGGGGCGGGGCTGGAACGCTGGACTCCCGGTGAAAGCCGGATTTGAAAAGCGATGGGGCGGGGCTAGGGCGGGGCTGAGCTGGAGTGGCGGCGAGGGGGCGGGGTTAAGACAGGGGCCGGACTTGGGGGCGGGGCTCGGGGGCGGGCTCCGAAGGCTGCGGGGCCGCGGGCTCGAGATCCGGCTCGGGCTCGGGATCCGCTCGGGCGCGGGCGCGGGAGCGTGCGGAGCAGCGGTCCGGGCTCCCCGCAGGGATGCGCGGCGGCGGCAGCTCGAGCGGCGGCGGGGGCTGCGGCGGCGGGGCCTCGGAGCCCGAGCCGGGGTTCGAGGCGGTGGGGAGCGAGGCCCCCGCGGGCCGCTGGCTGCGCCTGGCGCCGGTGTGCGCCTACTGCGTGTGCGTGTCGTTGGCCGCCGCGCTGCTGGCTGCCTACTATGGGCTCGTGTGGGCCCCCGCGGCGCCCACCCGCCTCGCCGCCAGCCCTGCGCCCCCGGGCGCCTGCATCCGCCCCGCGGCCCCCGGGCCCTCCTGCAGCCCCGCGGCGCCTGCAGCACTCGCCGCCCCCGCAGCCGCGGGCCAGGCGCCCGGGCCCCGCTCCCCCCCGCAGCTGCCGCCCGGGATCCCGCGCCGGAGCCGCCGCCGCCGCCGCTGGAGCCGCCGCGGCCGCACCACGAGCCCCGGGTAGATAGACGAGGCGAAGGCGCGCGCCCCGGGCCGGGCAGAACCGAACCCCAGCTCCGGCTGCCGCTGACACCGCTGGAGTCCTGGGCCTCGGAACCGCCGGACGTGCGCCTGGACCGCCGCCCCCGCCGCCCCCGCCGCCCCCGCCGGGCCCTGGACGAAGGCTCGGCGAGAGACCGGTCGGGCGCTTCCCTCCATCACTCCATCGGACACCCCCGGACACCCCCTCCCAGATGTGCACTTTCCACCCCCGGACACCCCTCCCAGATGTGCGCCTCCCTCCCCTATCCTGACACCCCCCTCCCAAATGGAGGCTCTCGCTTCCAGATGTGCGCCTCCCTCCCCTCGCCCCCTCCCAGATGGAGAGGCTCTCCCTTCCAGATGTGCCCTTTCCTTCCCCCCACCCCAGATGTGCAGGCCCCGCGCAATGGGGGGATAGGGAAGGAAGGGGGGCGGCCGCCCCCAGGCCTTCGGAGATGCAGCGCCCCCCGCACCTGGGGACCTTTCTCGCCTACACAGCGAGGTCTCCTGGAGCCCCGGAGCCCAGCCGCTAACCAGCCTCGACCTCCCTGAAAGGGAAAGCACCGGAGCCTCTCGGAGCAGTCCCTCCCCGTGGCGACTTCCCTGCCTCGTCTAGCCATCCCGTCTGGGGTGTGTGTGTGTGTGTGTGTGTGTTCGTGTGTATATGTGTGTGTCCATGTTTCCTATTTGGAAATAAACTCATCCATTCCCTGGCCTTCCTGTGTGTGAATTAGCTCAATGTCTGCGCCGCCCGGGTCTGGGAGGGGGCTTCCCACCGTTGGCTGCCACCTCCTAGCAGGCCGGCCCTCTTTCGGGGGAAAAGATGCCATTTTCTAGTCTTTGGCCTTTGTGGAATCCCTGAGCTACGTGGGCATCACCTGGTCTCTAGCCTGGATGGGATTTGAGCGCCCGGTGGGGTCCTTAGCCTGAGATTTCGGGGCTCAGCATGTCCCTCAGCTTGGAAAAGAGCAGGTGAAAGCGTCCAGGGTGAAAACAAGGGGTACGAGAGGCCTGATTAGATCCGGGAAAGCAGGCGGGAGTACAACGCAATGCCCATGTTGGGGGAGATTGCTGACGACTAGGCCAGGCCTGACGAGGGTCGGACAATAAGGAGGGACTTCCGTGTTGGGCCTGGGTGGGAGATGGATAGCGCCATCCTTTCAAGGCCTCCCAGCTACCTGATGCTACCTTCTCACCTTCACCACCGGTTCACCCTGGGAAGAATATGTGCTTAGAGATCTCCAAGTGGGGAGGAAACCTTGCGGTACAATAAACTGCGGGATATAACTGAGCTCATTTGGCCCAGCCCCATCTCAACTTTTGCAGAAGAAACAGGTCGAATAGTTTACGGAGGTTGCTGTTCAACAAGTGAGACAAGAAACGGGCTCATTTTCTGCCTATGAAGATGGAAGGCTGGGATTGCCTCCAGCTTCCTGGAGGATGAGGAGGCTGGAAGCCCACAGGGAGACTGCCCTTCCCCCCTCCTCACCGAGTACCCTCCTTCCTCCCCCTCCCCCCGCCCTCCTATCTAGACCTGTACTATCACAGGCTCCTCTGGCAAAAGAAGTTAAAGGATACCCGAGGGAAGGGCGCTGCGATTGTTTTAAATGGTAGGGGACGAGAGAAGGGGGTGGCGTTGGGGGCATATTGACTGTCTACCCCTTACCCTCATCTGATGAGAAAAGTCACCCGCGATATGTGACGATTTTGGCTTGAGGAAAATCGCTGAACCTCCCTGGGTCCCAGGGTTGCTCACGAACCACATCACTCACCTCTGGCATGCCCAAATTATGCGTGTGTGCAGTCTCTGGAGGGTCTCTCCCAGCCCCAAGTAGCCATTCCTAACACAGGTGTAAGCACTACATGCCATTGATTACACGCTGGACACCAAGGAAATTGTATTTTTTATTTTTACAATGAACGTTTATTGAATATTCAGTCCTAAAGGAAGTTATTTTTTATTCATCAAATGAAAGAAGCAAAGGCAACTGAATTTTTCTAAGTAACTAAACTTAAAATACAAATTTTAAAAACTGCCTATTTTTTCTAGTGATTCATTTATTTTTAGTTTTCAGCATTCACTTCCACAAGATTTTGAGTTAAAAATTTCCCCCATCTCTCTTCTCTGTCCACTCCAAGACAGCATATATTCTGATTACCCCTTCCCCCAAATTGCCCTTCCTTCTATTACCATCCCCTGCTTCTTTCCTCCCTTTTCCCTCTATTTTCTTGTAGGGCTATACAGATTTCTATATCCCATTGCCTGTATGTCTTATTTCTCAGTTGCATGTAAAAATTTTTAACATTTGTTTTTAAAATTTTCAGTTCCAAATTCTCTCCCTTCTTCCCTCCCTCCCCACCCATCCCCACTGAGAGGGCAAGCAATTCGATATAGGCTATACATGTGTAGTTATTCAAAACACTTCCATAACAGTTGAGAAAGACTGTATTTCCCTCCATCCTATCCTGCCCTCCATTTTTTCTGTTTTCTCCTTTGACACTGTCCCTTTTCAAAAATGTTTGCTTCTGATTATCTCTTCCTTTCATTTGCCCTTCCTTTTATTACTCCCCCTCTCTTATTACCTTTCCCCTTACTTCATTGTAGGGTAAGATGGATTTTCATATCCAATTGAGTGTGTTTGTTATTCCCTCCTTAAGTGAAATCTGATGAGTAAGGTTCACTCATTCCCCTTTTTAAAAGCTTTTTATTGATCTTTTATGTGAGATAATTTCCCCTATTATATTCTATCTCTCCCTTTCTCCTTCTCCCAATATATCCCTCTCTCATTCCTTAATTTTATTTTTTAGATATCATCCCTTCACATTCAACTCACCCTGTTCCCTCTGTCTATATATATGTCTATATATGTATATGTATACATTACATATGTACACATACACAAATATGTACATATATACACATATGCATATGTGTGCATGTGTGTGTATGTGTGTACCCTCCAACCATCCTAATATTGAAAAAAATCTCATGAGTTACAAATATCATCTTTCCATGTAACAATGTAAACAGTTCAACTTCAGTAAGTCCCTTATGATTTCTATTTCCTATCTACCTTTTCATGCTTCTTTTGATTCTTATATTTGAAAGTCAGATTTTTTAATCAGCTCTGGTCTTTTCATCAAGAATGCTTTAAAGTCCTCTATTTCATTGAATATCCATTTTTTCCCCTGAAGTATTATACTCAGTTTTGCTGAGTAGGTGATTCTTGGTTTTAATCCTAGCTCCTTTGACCTCCAGAATATCATATTCCAAGCCCTCCAATCCCTTAATGTAGAAGCTCATGTTATCCTGATTGTTTCCACAATATTGAAATTGTTTCTTTCTGGCTGCTTGCAATATTTTCTCCTTGACCTGGTGTAACAGAAAGCACCCCAACAAACACAGGAGGGCCTGCTATCACAGGTTCTTTGATTTGCTTTTATAAAAGGAAAGTAACTTTTGAGGGGTCAACAACCACTTTAATCAAGCACATGTATCATTCACTTAGTTCAGGGGGGAAAAGCCAACACCCTGAACTTCAGAGAAAATACAGAGAAATCAAAATCAACAGACATGCTTCCAACTGTCTGACATAAGCAATACATACATCATAGATCAACAGACAGATCCAGCTATCTGATTATTACATACATACATAGTTACCAGAGAGAGAAGCACCAATATCTGGGTTTTCAAAGCCAGGGACTCCTTAGCTTCCCAGAGTCTCATCTGGCCACACACACACTTCTAATCAGTAAGCCCCCCAAAAAAACCTCATCTCAGAGTACTTAGTACTCAGAGGACATCACAATCCTAAAGAATTAGTGCCTCATTAACGAAAGGTGTGGACTTTGCTACAAATCTTCCCAGGTCCATTAATGGATGGGGAAAATCTTTCCATTAAGAGGCAAAATTGTATTAACAATAAGCAAAAATGCATTATCAATATACCTGGGAACTCTGGAATTTGGCTACAATATTCCTTAGGAATTTTTCTTTTTGGGATCTCTTTCAGGAGGTGCTTGGTGGATTCTTTCAGTTTCTATTTAACCTTGTGGTTCCAGAATATCAAGGAAATTTTCCTTGATAATTTCTTGAAAGATTATGTCTAGGTTCTTCTTTTGATCATGGCTTTCAGGTAGTCCAATAATTTTAAAATTATTTATCCTGGATCTATTTTCCAAGTCAGTTGTTTTTCCAATGAGATATTTCACATTGTCCTCTATTTTTTCATTCTTTTAATTCTTTGCAATTTCTTGATTTCTCAAAAAATCATTAGCTTCCATTTGCTTCATTCTAATTATTAAGGAATCATTTTCTTCAGTGAACTTTTGGAACTCCTTTTCCATTTGGCCAATTCTGTTTTCTAAGGCATTTTTCTCCTCCTTGGCTTTTTGAACCTCTTTTGCCATCTGGGTTAGTCTATTTTTTAAGTTGTTACTTTCTTCAGCATTTTTAGGGGTCTCCTTTAAAAGCAAACTGTTGACTTGTTTTTCATGATTTTCTTGATTTTTCATCTCATTTTTCTTCCCAATTTTTCCTCTACTTCTCTTACTTGATTTTCAAAATTCTTTTTGAGCTCTTCCATGGCCTGTGACCAATTCATATTTTTCTTAGAGGCTTTGGATGTAGGAGCTTTGACTTCACTGTCTTCTTCTGGTTGTATGTTTTGATCTTCCTTGTCACCAAAGTAAGATTCTATAGTCAGATTTTCCCCCCTCTGTTTGCTCATTTTCCAAGCCAATTACTTGACTTTTTAATCTCTTTGTCAAGGCAGGACTCTGCTTTGGGGTGGTAGTGGTGGTGGTGGTGTACACCAAGTCCCAAGCTTCAGGGGTTTTGTGCAGCTGTTTTCAGAGATAGGGACCTGTAAATTTTCAGCTCTTCCAAGGTGGTGTGATCAAAGGAGAGGTGTTTACTTCTCTTTTGGCTTGTGCTCTGGTCTGTGAGTGACTTCAAGCACTCTTTTCTGCATTGGAACTGTGAGGAGGATTCTCCTCCCCACAGCCACCACAAGGTCTGCCATGCCAGTGCTCCTCCTCACCCCAGGAGCACCACCCAGGATTGTGACCCAGATCAAAGCACAGGCAAAACAAGAGAATCCTTCCTCAGTACCAGCAAAAAAGATCCCTGAAATCCCCTTCTGATCAGTCACTCAATTTCCCCACCATCTGTGAGCCTGAGAGCTCCCAATGCATGCCCTGCTGCTGCTGCTGCCACTGCCATCACCCTGGGGCTGGGACCTGACTACGCTCCTCTCACACAGGTCTGACAGACTTTTCCTACTTACCTTCTAAATTGTCTTTGATGTTGAGAAGTTGTCTTTGGGATTGAGAAATCTGGAAAACGCTGAAGCTGTCAGTGATTCATTCTCCTGAGGCCTGCTCTGGCCTGTCTGTGCTGGTGTGGTCCAAGCTGGACAGTGCTCCTCTCCCAGCCCAATACAATAGACCTTTCCTGTTGACCTTCCAGGTTGTCTTCGGCTGGAGATTTGTTTCACTCTGTCATTTTGTGGCTTCTACTGCTCTAGAATTTATTTGGAGTCATTTTTATAGGTATTTGGAGGAGTTTGGGGGAGAGCTCAAGGAAGTCCCTGCTTTTAATCTGCCATCTTGGCTCTGCCCCAAAATATTACTTATTTTAAAAAAAAGCTATTAGGGGACAGCTGGATCTAGCTGAGATTCCTAGAGAATGGAGATTTTTGTCTCTAAGGCAGATAAAGCTGCACCCATCCCCTCCATGTATAGTTGTCAAGAGAACACTGGCATTTTGATGCCCATTCTCCTTCTTTACAAAGCTCCTTTACCTTTTGTCAGCTTAGCCTACCTCCCACACCCTGGTCCTCCCCTGTTTTTAAAATCTGGTTCACAGCTTCTTGTCTTCCAGAACTCTTCCTAGTTTGACTCTTTAGTTACCACCACTGCCATCCCATGGGGAAGGAGATGTGCCCAGTGGCTCAAGTTCTGGGTCACTGGCAAGGGTCAGCTACACTTCTACTACAACAGCCAGAGAGGGAGCTCTCAGGCTCTTTTGGGTACTGGACATCTGAGATCAGGGGAGCCCTTGGGAGGAGCTAAGCCAGTGTTTCCTCTTCTCCCCCTTTTCTGCCCTCCCTCACTTATAAACCAGAGCAGCTCCAGTTGATAAAAAAGGAAGAGCTGAGCTCAGAGCCACCGTTACTGGACCGAGATGGAGCCAAGTAAGTTTTCCCTTCTCTCTGCTCCTCTGTAATCCCTCCCTTTCTTCAGTCTCCTCCCTGCCTTTGTCACTGTCTTCACTTTTCTCTGTCTTTCAGTTATGTCTCTCACTCTCCCTTTCTGTTTTTCAATACCGCTCTAACCATATCCCTTCGTCTCCTTTCTCTGTCCCTCAGTATCCCCTTTTGTCACTTCAGTTTTCCTGCTCTGTCCCTGTCTCCCCTCTCTCTGTTCAATCCTTCCTTTCTGTCCTCTTTCCCTTCAGTCTCTTCTCTTTGCCCCTTAGTTCCTACTCTCTCTGTCCCTTCAGCCTCCCCATCTCTGTCCCTCAGTCTTCCCTTTATATCTGTCTCTCTCCCATTTCTGTCTCCCTTTATCTATGCCCTTCATTGTCCCCTCTTCCCTCTCTATCTCCTTGTTTCTGTCTCTCATTTCTCTGACCCTCACCTTACTTTTCCCTCTCAGTCTTCCTCTGTTTTAGCCCCTTCATCTCCATCCTCTGGTCCTGTTACCCCTTTCTGTGTTCCTCCCTCCCCCTGTCCCCCTTTTTATCCCCCAGGATCCCTGTGTCTGTCCCTCAGTCTCCTCCCAGCTCCTAGTCTTCCTTCCTTCCTTCCTTGGATGCTTCTATTTCTGCCTGTCAGTCTCACCATGTCTTTGCCCTCCAGTCTCTCCCATGTCATACATTCTCCCCTCCATTTCGGTCATTCCATTTCCATTCTCTTTCTCTGTCTTTCTTGGTTCCTTCTCTCTGCCTCTCTTTTTAAAAACACATTTTAATTTCCACTGACGAGTGTAGATATTCAAATATGGAAACAACAGTATAAGAAGTGAAGAAAAATAGCATGGCTTAGTGGTTAGAGGACCACCTTTGTCGGTGATACCTAGTGGTGTGTGGCCCTGGCAAAGTCCCTTCAGCTCTCAAATCCCCTGGGGTATCCCTCAGATTGGTGTTGCTGAGCTGCCTTGTTGAGGTAAACCTCTTTACCAGAATTTCCTTCCTGGGCTGAATTCATAGGTATGGGCTCCATCCATGACCTAACCCTGATCACTAACCCCGACTACAAAAAAACTAAATTAAATAACACAGCAATAACCTGAAAGACGAAACAGCCCGACAAGATGGTGCTTGGCTGTAGAAAGGGGAAAACGGAGTATAGGGGGCTTTCGAGGCAGGGGGAAGGGGAGGGTGGAAAGAAGGAGATGGTTATGCAAGGAGCTGTAATTTCATCAACCTTCCTGCCTCATATCTCCTTCCTACAAAGAAACTGGTACTGTCTATGACTCGGGGCGGGGGGGGGGGGGGACACCTTTATCCTGCACTTTCACAGCCAGTCAGGCTCAGAAGAGAGGTTCGAACTCAGGTCTTCCTGACTCCAACCCAGTCCAGCCCTTTATCAGATGGCAGGTTTCCTCTGCAAGTTTTCTGCTATTCGCAGTTAGTTAACCCTCCCCCCAAAGATGTGAGTATTGATGTTCACATAGCAGCACCCATATCATCCTTGTTTCCATGTTTTCTGTGTGTGTGTGTGTGTGTGTGTGTGTGTGTGTGTGTGTGTCCCGTTACTGGAACATTATGTACCTGGAGGTGGAGTGTTCTACTTCACCAGGCCACTAGATGGCAGAGTGGATGGAACATTAGGCCTGGTATCTGGAAGAAGACACGGGCTCAAATCCCACCTCAGACCTCTGGGCAAGTCACTTGACCTCAGTTTCCTCAACTGTAAAATAGAAATAACAACAACACCAACCTCCTAGGGTTGTTGTGGGTCTCAAATGAGAGAATATTTGTAAAGCACTTAACACATAGAAGGCTCTATAGGAATGCCAGCTGTGATAATGGTAGCACAATAACATTCCCTTCCTTGAAACATAACATGATCAATTTGGCAATTTTCCATTGATTAGACAAAAGTTGTCTGTAGTTCTTGCTGCAAAGGAATATTTGTGCACAGCTAGGTCTCACTTCTCTTTTCAGTGCCATCATTGGGGTATGTATGGTGCTAGCCATGAAGTTACTTATTGGGTCCAACACACAAAGAGTTCTGTGTTCCTTCCCCCAAGTCAATCAACCAAGATGAACTTATTAAGGAGCTGATGTTGGCTAAGCAAAAACTAAGGTGGAAGCATTTCCTGACCTCGAGAAGCTTATAGTCTGGCCATGCCTAGGTATAGAAGTAAAGTGATTACAAGTTGATTTTTTTTTTTTGGTGCAGATCAGGAAAGAATTCACATGGAAAAGGGAGCTTGAGCTGAGTCTTGAGGGAAGTAGGAGTTTGGAGAGAAATTCTGTCTTCTACAGGAAGCTGTTCCTGACCTCTCTTAATTCCAGTGCTTCTGTTGATTATTTCCTATTTATCCCGTATATAGCTTGCTTTGTGTGTATTTGTCTGCATGTTACTTCCCTCTCCCCCCATCAGATTGTAAGCTGGTTGAGAGCAAGGACGGGGTTTTGCCTCTTTTTATATCCAGAGCATTTAGCGCAGTGCCTTGCACGTAGCAGGAGCTTAATAAATGCTAATTGAGTGAGTGAGTGCATTCCCTGAATGGTGTACAGCCATTGCAAAGGTATAGGGACTGGAGAGGGAGGACAAGTTATAAGGGACAGTAATAGGTCCAACATGGCAGCACATAATGTTTATGGAGGAGAAGAGCAATAAAACAGGAGAGGTGTGTCGGGGATGAGTGGACAAAGGTATTGAAAAATGCCAAACAGAAGAGTAATTTTTGATTCTGGAGGAACTAGGGAGTCACTGAAGTTTTTTGAATGGACTTTGGGGACGGTGACATAGTCAGATCTGTACTGTAGGAAATCACTTTGGTAGCTGAGCAGAGAAGGAATGGGAGAGACTTGGGTCAAGGAGACCTATTTGGGGGTCATTGGTCCAAGGTGTTGGGTGGTGGCTGTATGGGTACAGAGAATGGGATGGATATAAGAGATATCACAGAGGTAGCAATGGCAACCTTTGACTACTGCTTGGCTATGTGGGGTGAATGAGAGAGAGGAGTCTAAAGTTGTAGACCTGCGTCGTTGGAAGGATGGTAGGACCCTCCACAGTAATGAGGGAGTTCAGAAGAAGGCTAGATATTTGAGGAAATATGATGAATTTTGTTTTAGACCTTGTGACATAGGCCTGGCTCACTCTTCCCAACCAGGTAGGCTATATCTACCCCCTCAGGACTCTAGGATACCTTGATGAGTTTGGGGATTCTTTTATCTAATGCCATCAGATATCAGTGATCAGAAAAAATAAAAATGTTTTGCTCACATTAGTCCAGCCAAGCTCATATCCACACATGGTAGACCTGCCTGATGAGTTCACATCTCAGTTACTGCTGGCCAAAATTTACTCCCAGAGGTTGTTTCTTGGGGGTATTGGCAGCTCTGGAATACTGGGATGTCCAGATGCCCTCCTGACCTTTCAAAACTCACAAGATGGGAGGTTCTATCCCCTTCATCTAGAATGGAAAAAAATCAATATGGAGGTCAAGGTCTGGGGCCTTCCATTCATAGGACCCAGAGTATAAAGAGAAATTAAAGATTAATGAGAGAATGAGGGTGATAGCGGGAGCAATCTGCTGAAGAGGACAGGAGAGGAGGGGATCAGAGATGCCCAGAGAAAGACCATGGATACAGTACTGGACTGGAAGTCAGGAAAATCTGAGTTCAAATCCAGCCTCAGACACATAGTAGCTGTGTGACCATAGGTAAGTCACTTAACTTCTGTTCAAAGAGGGAAAAATGAGAGAAATAACAGCTCCTCCATCCCAAAGATGTTGTTGTAAGGACCAAATGAGGTATTTGCAAAGCCCTTAATACCTGCACATAGTAACCACTTAGTAAATGCTTATTCATTTCTGTCTTCATCGGAGACATAAAGGAAGAAATAATAGGTCAAGAGGAGATAAGATGAGATCCACAACAAATGGCCCCTGTTTTCTCAATAAAAGAGGAGTCCCTTACCCTCAGCTGAGAGGGTCATGAGAGACTTGAGGAGAGTTTTGGCCCACCTTCAGTGGCAGGAGTAGAAGGGTAGGCTGACCTCAGTGAAGACCCTCTTGGACTTGGATGACATCAGTTTGCTATTTAACCAACATGGTTATGGTGTGTTACCTCTTCCAGTCTGACCACTTCATCAGCAGATGGTGAGCAGAGGAGGTGGTAGAAAGTGGGAGCCATGCAGGGTTCAGGCCCAGGGAGTGAGGTGTGCAAGAAGACAGGCCAGGGTGGAGCCGAGCTGGTGAACCCCACTGGAACACTGAGGCAAGGGGGATGACCTGGGACATGGCAAGAGGGAGGGGAGGTCTCAGTGAGGATGAAGAGAAGGCAGAAGAGGAGGAAAGACAGAACCATGAGTTTATACATGGGCAAAGGAACTTCAGAATTCTGGATGTTGGAAGAACCCTTGTGGGTGAGAGTAAGGTAAAGGGTGGGACTATCTCTATGTACAGCTGGACTTGTTGTATCATAGCTCCGAGAGTAATTTCTTCAATTTCCTGCTTTTCCAAAGTCCTATCAAGTTTGAACTTTCTTATTTTTGACTATATTAGTCGTCGTCATCGTCATCGTCATCATGATCATCTCTAGCATTGAGGTAATGCTTTACAAATATCTCATTTGGTCCTCCCAATGACTCTGGGAGTTAGGTGTTCTTATTATCCCAACTTTACAGATGAGAAAACTGAGGTAGACAGAAGTTAAGCTTCATGGGCATAAGGTGGTGTCCTGAGCATGTTTTCATGGGTCTTTCTCTGATTGTTAGAGTCTGAACATCTTTTCAGATGGTTACTGATAATTTCCATTTTTTTGTCTTCATGAATCCCCCTACTTCTCCCTTATAGAATGGAATTCACTTTTACAGCTTTGTGTGAATTCCTTGTAGATCTGGAATGTCATGTACAACCTATATCTGATTGCTTACTGTTTCAGGGAAGGGGAAGAGGAGAGATAGAATTTGGAACTTAAAACTAAAAAGCGAATATTTAAAAAAAATGTTTTAAAATGTAATTGGGGAAAAATAAAATATATATTAAAAAGAAAAAATAAAATAGAATGAACTTCAAAAAAATATTTGGAATATCAGATTAGCTGAAACATTTGTGGCAATTTTTTCCTAATATGTTTCTTTCCTGTTTATTGCGTAGCTTGGATGAAGAAATTATTTTTATGTAGCCAAACTCAATTTCTTGCTCTGTTTTGTTCTGGTCCCATGATTTCATCAGTATAGGGAACTTCTGATGTGGAAACTTCCTCCCCTCTTTTATATTAGCCACTGATACTCAAACTATAATCTTAAGAAGTTAACTATGGGCATTACCCCAGATTCAGTAACTTCTCCATTATACAGTTAGTGCGTGTCCAAGATGGACTATCTTCCTGACTGCAACAGCAGCCCTCATACTACATGACACTGCTTTTCTCTCTCTCATGTCTTTTGCCTTTATATAGCTAAAATTTTAGTTCTCTCTCCTTGCTAAGTCCTATAGATCTTTTCTTTTTCTTTTCTTTTCTCTTCTTTCTCTCTCTCTCTTTCTCTTCTCCTCTTCCATCATCGTCATCTCCTCTTCCTTCTTTTTCTTTTCCTCCTCCCTCATCTTCTTGTTCTCCTTCTCCTCATTCTTCTCCTTTTTCTCCTTCATCTTCTCCTTCTCCTCCTCCATCATCATCATCAATCTCCTCCTCTTCCTTCTCCTCTTCCATCATTATTGTCATCATCATCTCTTTTTTTCAAAATTCAGATCATTAATTTATTTGGAATTTATTATGTCATGTCGTTCTAATACCAATTTTTGCTATACTGCCATGCAATTTTCTTGAAATTCTAAAATTAAATATTACAGTTCTCTCCTGATATTTTCAGATCTTAAATTTATCTGACACTATTGTATGGTAGGAGTTTACTTCTAATTCCAGATTGTCTATTTTGTTCTTAATCTGTTTTGTGTCTAATATTGTATAGTTTCAATTATGACCATTATATTATATATGTAGCACTTGGGCTCTGGTTTTATTCTTCTAGACCTGACCAGCACCATTCAGTTGGGTCCTCAGAGTATGGCTGGTTCTCCCTTCAGAGTTGTAGGGATAACCTCAAGGGATTGTGGTCTGTTCTCCAATACTATTGCTCTTAAGCCCCACCTGGTATGTTCTCCTCAATATCAATCATCAGATATCTCTCCAATACCATCAAATCAGTTGATAGCTCCTTAATATCAAGTAACCAATTGATAGAAATCTGCTTTTCAAAAGTGATATATTCTGAGAAGTGTAACAAAGACATAAATATGAAAACATCCCCTGGAACCAAAGTGCCCTCTTCCCTCTACAGGCCTGCTTGGTCCCTGGGGACAATGGACTTAGACTTAACTTGGTGACTACCAAACATTTGTTCCTTCTGGGAGTGGCATGACTGAGAGACAAATTGCTTCCCTGCTAGCAGGACATGGGGGCTCAATTCCCTGCTGGGCTGAGTCAAGCAGGTCACTCTTCAGAGCTGGCTCCACAGTTGGACTTAATGCTGTGGTTACTGGCAGGCACTGCTGTGGACTACAGTGGTTGGACCTCTGGTGGCTTGTCTGATTTTTTGAAGCTTAAACTGATCTAGTCTCCCAGTACGGCTTCACTTAAGATCAGGAAACAAAAAACACTACGGAGACAAGACACATTGACACCATGCTTTCACAGACAAATGGTGGCCACGTAGGAAAATGAGCTCTACGCCCCCTCTACCCTTCCCACCTATAGGCCTACAGAAGTTTTTACCTTGCTCATAGCCAAGTAAGAGGGAGAGTTTGTTAGGTTTTTAGAGTCTTTTGTATTCATCACCAACATCAACAAGAATTTATTAGGTACGTGCTAGAATGGAGACACCAAGAAAGCCTGAGTTGTGGTCCTTGACCTCAAGAAACTTACATCCTACCCAGGCAGTTCTGACTCATCAGCTTAACGAAAGGTTTTTTGTTACTACAGCAAACTGACCGGAAAGAGAGAGAACCGTGAATGCCTTGAATTGGAGAGGGAGAGGAAAGGGTCCTTCCACCATGCGTTGATTATCATTATTTAATTTAAAGGAAGTCATATAGTTCAGGGAAATAGATGTAGTTCAAGGACTCTGAGCTTAGAGGCAGAGGACCTGAGCTCGAATGCAGCTCTTCCACATCCTGCCTTCTAGATTTTGGGTGAATCACTTAACCTCCGTGGGCCTCAGATTCCTCATGAGTCAAACAACAATCTCCAAGGTTCCTTCTACCTCCAAATCTAGGATGCTAGGATCTCTACGCGAATGTCCTTGTCCCTTCTTGTTCTCTGCCTTGTAATTCCTGTATGGAACTCTTGACCTTTACTTCTTCCAGATATAATTCATGATCCCAGAACCAAAATTCTTGGTTTACCCAGACCATATTCAACCTCTTGGGAATACTTCAATAATCATGTTCTTTGGTGTGTGTTCCAAAGTAGGAATTCCTCTGCTAACATGAGAGTCTGACACTTTCCAAAGTCTCTTGAGAAAGGTGTTCTTAGGAGCTCCAGCAAGCATTCAGGGGGACAAAACATTAAGTTGAGGGTAAGTAGAGGCAGCAAGGTGGCATGATGAATAGAGAACTGGAGTTGGAGTGAGGAAGACTTGAGTGCAGATCTAGCCTCAGATATTTCCTAGCTCTGTGACCCTGGGCATGCCATTTAACCTCTCTCTGTCTCAGTTTCCTCACTAATGAAATGGGGATAATAAATAGCATGTACCTCTAAAGGTTGTTGTGAAGATTAAATGAGATACTATTTGTGAAAAAGTGCCTGGCACAGAGTGGGAGCTTAATAAATGCTTGTTTCTTCCCTCCTTTTCTTCCCTTCCCTTCTCTTCCTCTCTTCTTTCCTCCCTCCACTGAGGACTTGGACTCACACATATGAATAAAAACATTCCCTTTCTATCTCCAGTGGATCTTTTCTCCAAGACAGCCACACAATCTTCCAGACTTAGAATTCCACCCTGAAGACATCTTCCCAGGAAGGGAAGTCTAATAAAAATTTAAAAAAAAATTTTTTAATCACATCATACCGCTGTTTAGAGGACAGCTGATCTCTAAGGAGATCCCCTGCCCTCAAGCAGTCTGGGTTTAGTTTACCCTTGTGAAAATACTTTTGGAAAGTTCTAGAAGTTGTTTCTGATCCTTGGATTTGCATTAAAATTAGAGAAACATTACCAAGATTAATCATTATCAGGTGGAAAGGGAAATAAGCCAGAGATATAATTCGTGATGTTGGCCTCTAACAGGAAAAGATAAATGCAAACAACAGTTGATTGTTTTGCTCTTGGGGAGTCATGTCTGGCTCTCCTATCTGAGATTTTCTTGGCAAAGATCCTAGAGGGGTTTGCCATTTCCTTCTTCTGCTAATTTTATAGATGAGGAAACTGAGGCAAACAGGGTGAAGTGACTTGCCCGGGGTCACACAGTTAGTAAGTGTCTGAGGCCAGATTTGAACTCAAGTCTTCCTGACTCCCAGAATAGCATTCTATCCTCTATACTACCTAGCTGCCTCTATCAACAATATGGAAACCTAGTAAATTTTACCTAAGTCTTACACATTATTTAATTTCCACTTGTCTCTTCATCTGAGACCCCAATATTTGGCTTCCATGGTATATATGGGACTTTTCTGTCTTCAACCTCCTTGAGATCTTTGCCCATCAACTGATCTCTGGGTCAAAGGCATGGTTGCTTTAGGAACACTTTCCCATCAGCATAAGTTCAAATTGCTTTTCAGATTGTTTGATCAATGAACAGCTCCATCAATAATGTATTAATGTACCTGTGTTCAGGTAGCTCTTCTAAAAGTCTCTTCCCCTCTTTTGTTACCTTTGCCAATTTTCTTGGTATGAGGGTCACATTAGCCTTGTTTTCATTTTGCCTATCTCTTACTATTCATGGAGCCGTCTTTCATATGGTTGTCAGGTTTTTGCATGTCTTCTGTTGAGAGGTTTGTTTACATCTTTTGACCACTTAATCTTTGGAGAATGATTCTTGGTCTTGTATATTTGTGTTAATTCTCTTTTTTTTCTTTTGGAGATTAGAATATCATCAGATATATTGATACAAACAATTTTATTTTACCCAATTAACAGTTCCCCTTGACAGCTAAGTGGAACAGTGGATAGAGTGCTGGAACTGGAGTTAGGAACACCTGAGTTCAAATCTAGCCTTTGGCACTTCCTAGCTGGATGATCCTGGGCAAGTCACCAAATCTCTTTCAATCTCAGTTTCCTCAACAGTAAAGTGGGGATTACAATAGCCCCTATCTCAAGGGGTTATTGTGAGGATGAATTGAGAAAATATTTGTAAAGCACTTAGCACAGTGCCTTCACTGAGTAGGTTCTTAATAAATGCATGTTCCCTTCTCTCTCCATTTCTGCTTGCCTTTGCTGCATTGGTTTTGTTTGTGTGAACATCGTTCAGTTTTGTGTAATTGAAATTAATCTCTCTGCTTCTGGTCCTCAGGTCCCCTCCTTGTTCTTCAGTCTTTCTCTTTGTAAGTTTCTTCCTCTGTCCTTTAACCTCCTCTCACTCTACTCTGGCCCTCAGCTCCTCTTCTGTACAGCTCAGCCCCTCTATCTCTGCTTTCCTTGTGTTTCTGTTCTCCCCTTCCCTGGTCCCTCTGTCTCCCTCCTCTCTGTCCCTTAGCCTCGTCCATTCCTTCCCCTTCCCCTTTCTCTGTGACCTTGGTCCTCTTCTCTCTAACATACTCCCCCTCCCTGTTCCCCGTTGCCCCTTTTTCCATCCCTTGTCCTTCTTTCATCCTTCAGTCTCTGCCTTTTTGTATCTCTCAGTGTCTCCCCTCTTCATGTTCCCCTCTGTCTCCCCCTCTCTCCCTCACCTCCCTGGCTCCTTCCTAACTCCCTCTAGACTTTAAATATAGCTTCCTCTGACTCTTTTTCTGCCCCACCTTCCCTTAGCAGCCCCTATTTCCCCCCTCAGTTTCTCCTCTCTACTTCCCTCCATCCTTAACCCTGTCCTCTCTTTGTCCCTCAGTTCTCCCTTTTGGTTCCAAACTCACCCTCTTCTCTTGACCTCATTTTTCCTTCCATCTTTCAGTCTTTTAGTCTCCAGTCTGAAGCTCAGGCTTCCTGAAACAAACTCACAGCTTCCTAGAGGCCCAGAAATTCCCTTTATGATGACCTCAACAATAAGTGCTTCAGCTTTGCTTGGATTCCTCCCATGGGGGAGCCAGGGCTGAGGCTGGGGAGGATAGCCTGCTACTTTCTAAGGTGTCCTATTCCATTTTGGGACAGCTTTTATCATCATGAAAGTTTTTCCTTGTCTTCATTTTTCCCATGAATCTATGATCTTGTCCATGTGGATGCTTTTTCCTGAGGCACAAATCCAACATTTCCATACCTTTTTGCCAGCCTGATCAGAGAATCTCAAAACTTTTGATTTAGAAGGGACTCTAATTAAAACATTATAAATTAATTTAAAATTTAATTCAATTAAAATTTTTAATTAACTTAAAAGTATTCGCTTAATTAGTTTTTATGAACATTTTAAAGTATTTTATTGAGATAGCTAAGTGACCTAGTGGGTATAAAATGTTAGATTTGGAGTTAGGAAGACCTGAGGTCAAATTTGGCCTCAGACACTTACTATCTGAGTGATTCTGAGCAAGTTGCTTCCCCTCTGCCTGCCTCAGTTTCTTCATCTGAAAAATAGGGATAATAATACATCTACCTCCCAGGATTGCAATGAGAATAAAAGGAGATAGCCCATATAAAGTGCTTTGCAAGTCTTATAGCATTATAAAAATGCTAGGTGTTATTATTTAAAAATCTTTTTCATTTTATTTTTTTTCACAATCACACAGAAACAAAATTTTTAACATTATTATTTTTTTTTTTAAATTTTGGGCTCCAAATTCCCTTCCTTTCCTCCCTGCTATTCTCCTTGACAAGGCAAGCAATTTGATATGGATTATGTATGTGCAGTCATGCAAAACATTTCCATATTAGCCATGATCTGCAGACCAAAAAAACCCAAGGATAATGAAGAAAGCAAGAAAAATCTGCTTCAATCTACATTCAGATGCCATCCGTTCTTTTCTCTGCAGGTGGATCACTAGCTATTATTGATAGTCTTTGTTAAACAATGGTATCACTCCTTCACTCCCTAGAATTTCCCCTCTTACCTAAGACATAGTTTGGCAAAACAAAGTGAACCCATTGAATGTGTCCGACAACAAATGCCTCATTCCATGTTGGTATCCCACTACTTCAACAATTACAGGAGGGAGGTGTGAGAGTGTGGAGGTTAGGACATTTCTTTCCTTTCACAGATCTTAGTTTGAGAGCTGGAAGGGACCCCAGTGATCATTTAAAACCCAATCCCCTTATTTTACAGATGAGGAAACTGAGGCTTGGAGGCAGAGTGTGACTTGGTCAAAGTCCCTTGAGTAGTTAAGTGACTGATGGAGCTGGGATCCAGCCTACACTTGCCTCTTTGTCTCCTCTCTGCTCTGCTCCCACAGGACAGCCTCGAAGGCAGTTGTCACCCCACCCCCACCCCTTTACATCTTCTCTCCTCCAGGTTAAACAATTTCAGGTTTGTTTATTTTTCCAAGCCCTCCTCACTGGCCCTTGACTCAAGTCTCTTCACCATCCTGGTTTCTCTTCTCTGCTCATCCTCAGCTTATTAATGTGAAGGACCCCAAAGTGAAGCCGAGCTTCCAAACAAGGCCTGGGGTGGGGCAGTGTTGGGCAGGACCATCAGTTCCCTTATTCTGGACTCTGCTTTGCTCTCGCTGACTGTGTCATGCTTCTGACTCATATTGAGACCAAAAATCTGCGTAACACTTCCCTCTCCATCTTCATGTGAACTATAACCTAGTGATGCTTCCTTTTCTTCTCTTGTACACAGGAAGCTGATTTCCTTGGACCCAAATATAGAACCTTTTATTCATCTCTTATCATTCAGGGTTTACTCCCACCCCCATCCCAGGATTTGACCTATCATTCCCACTTGACTCATCATTTATTTCATTTCATTGCCCCCAGAGATTTACCCCATCATTCCAACTTATCTTTTTATTTTTTCCTCTTTTTTAAAAAATTAATTAGCTTTCAGTTTTCACTTCCATAAATCTTAAATTTTCTCCCCTTCCCTTCCTCCTCCCTCCCTGAGCCAACATGCAGTTTTATATGGGTTCTACACGTTGTTATTGTTGTGTTTATCCTTTGTTGCTGAAAAAGACCATGACATCAGAGAAATGATGGCATGACCTGCACTTTCATTCTTATTAAACACATTTTCACATTAGTCATGTTGCACAGAAGAATTCAAACAAATGAGAGAAATCATGAGAAAAACAAAACATTCTCCATTAAAAAACCAAAAAGAAGATAGTCTGCTTTATTCTGAGATCCAATTCCATAGTTCTTTCTCTGGATGTGGATAGCATTTTGCCTCAAGAGTCCTTTGGGAATGTTTTAGGTCCTTGAATTGCTGTGAAGGACTAAGTCTACCAGAAACAGTCCTTGCACACTGTAGTTGTTACTGTGTATGATGTTCTCCTGGTTCTGCTCCTTTCACTCAGCATCAGTTCATATATGTCCTTCCAGGCCTCTCTGAAGTCTTCCTGTTTGTCACTTCTTATAGTACAATAGTATTCCATTACATTCATATACCATAACTTGTTCAGCTATTCCCCAATTAATGGACATCCTCTTGATTTCCTGTTCTTGGCCACCAAAAAGAGAGTTGCTATAAATATTTTTGGACATGTGGGGCCTTTTCCCATTTTTGTGATCTCTTTGGGATACAGTCCTAGAAGCGATAATGCTGGGTCAAAGGGTATGCACATTTTTATAGCCCTTTGAGCATAGTTCCAAATTGCTCTCCAGAATAGTTGGATCAGCTCACAGATCCACCAACAATGAATTAGTGTTTCAACTCTCCTATATCTTCTGCAATATTTATCATCTTCCTGTTTTGTCATGTTAGCCAATCTGACAGGTGTGATGTGATACCTTAGAGTTGTTTTGGTTTGCATCTCTCTAATCAATAGTGATTTAGAGAATTTTTTCATATGACTATAAATAGCTTTAATTTCTTCCTCTGAAAACTGCCTGTTTATATCCTTTATCAATTGGGGAATGACTTGTATTCTTATACATTTGACTCAGTTCTCTATATATTTTAGAAATGAGGCCTTTATCACAGACACTAGTTGTAAAAATTCTTTCCCAGTTTTCTGCTTCTCTCCTAATCTTGGTTTCATTGGGTTTGTTTGTGCAAAAACTTTTCAATTTAATGTAAACAAAATAATCCATTTTGTACTTCATGATGTTCTGTATCTCGTTTGGTCATAAATTTCTCCATTCTCCATAAATTTGACAAATACATTATCCCTTGCTCCCCTAATTTGTTTATAGTATCAGCCTTTATGCCTAGAACATGTACCCATTTGGACTTTATTCTTGTGTACGGTGTCAGGCATTGGTCTATGTCCAGTTTCTGCAACACTATTATGCAGTTTTCCCAGCAGTTTTTGTCAGACAGTGAGTTATTATCCCAGAAACTGGGGTCCTTGGGTTTATCAAACAGTAGACTGCTATATTCATTGACTACTGTGTCTTGAGTACCTAACATATTCCTCTGGTCTACAATTCTGTTTTTTAGCCAGTACCAAGTGGTTTTGATGACTGTTGCTTTATAATACAATTTTAAAACTAGTAGGGCTAGGCCAGCTTCCCTAGCATTTCTTTCAATTAAATCCCTTGATATACTAGAACTTTTTTTTTCCAGATGAATTTTTATATTATTTTTTCTAGCTCTAGAAAATAATTTTCTGGTAGTTTGATTGGTATGGCACTGAATAAGTAAATCAATTTAGGTAGAGCTGTCATTTTTATTATATTAGCTCAGCTCACCCATGAGCTGCTGATGTTTTTTCAATTACTTAGATATGACTTTATTTGTGAGAAAAGTGTTTTGTAATTGTGTTCATATAGTCCCTAGGTTTCTTTTGGCAGGTAAACTCCCAAATATTTTATAGCGTCTGTCGTAACTTTACATGGGATTTCTCTTTTTATCTCTTAGTGCTGGGATTTTGCAACTCTTTTAAAAAATATCTGACCACTTACCTATTTAGTAATAGCTGTTTGTTTTAGTATTTGTGTCATTTCCTTATATATCTTGGATATCAAAATTTTATCAAAGTTGATGCAAAGATTTTTTTCTACTCAATTTTTCTTCTTATTCTAGCTGCATTGATTTTATTTATGCAGAAATATTATAATTTGATGTGGTCAAAATTGTCTATTTTATATTTTATGATCCCTCCACCCCTCATTTAGTTGAGTTTTCCTTCAGTTACAGTTATGAAAGGTATGTCTTTCCCTTTTCCCCAAATTAAAAAAAATGATTTGACTGTGTTTAACTACATTTAATTCAAATGGATCTTATTGTGGTATATGTGGTATAAGATGTTAGTGTACACTTAATTTCTGCCCAGTTGTTTTCTAATTTTTGTGTAACTTTTTGATGAATGGGGAATCTTTCCCCCAGTCATTTGTGTTTCAAAGTTGTTGAACCCTAAGTTGCTGAGTTGGATAATTCCTGAGAGTTACTTCCCTAGTCTTTTTCACATTTGATCTATTCCTGATGAAACCAAACTCTCTTTGTCATCTCCACTTCCTCTTTCCTTCCCACAATTTTGAGAGAAAATGAAGTCAAGCTTACTGGTCCATAATTTTCATAATCCATTCTTTTCCCTTTTATTTTTCTCAATGAAAATGAAGGCAAAAGTTAAACTTTCCTCCAGTCTTGTATTATCTCTTCCATTCTCTGCAATCTTTAAAATATCAGTGGCTTTCAAATATCAAATAATTGTGGCTCAGTCATCACATAATGTCAATTCTTTCAGGACCCAAGGATGTAGTTCATCTGGACCAGAGACCAAAACTCATCGGAGGTTTCTACCTCTCTCTCTCTCTCTCCATCTATCTATATCTATATCTATATCTATATCTATATCTATCTATCTATCTATCTATCCATCCACACACATATACATATATATTCTATTTACACACATATGTATAGACAAACTAGAGTCTCCCTTATCTGTACTAAAACTTTTGGGACACCCAGTATTTTGATGACAACTCACTTTTTTGTTGTTGTTGTTTTCTCTTTGTTCAGCCAAATAATTTCCGTTGTGCTTCCCCCCCTCTCATTTCTGGATTTCCCCACATCATTACACAAAAAGATTTTAGGAGGCCCAAATGAGATATTTGTTAAGTACTCTGCACACTTTAAAGAGCTTTACAAATTCCAGTTTGTAAATTATTATTATTAATTAGCCTCTAGTCTGAGGATGACTTCATTCCCTGAGCCTTCTCCTGCATTTCTACTGAGAATGTTTATAGATCAATGCAAGAATATGCTGATAAATAACCAGACTCTGGGGAAGGGGAAGTGGGAATTCTGACCTCACACTCTGAAGTTTAATCTGCATTATTTTTATACTTTCTTAAGTGTAGACTGTTAATAAAACAAGAAATCAAGTCCTGATTTGTAAGGCCTAAGGATTTCTGAGGTATAAACGTCTACAATATATAATAAGCTCTAGTAAAGGCTACAGCTAATTCCAAGTCTATCTATTCTTACAACTCAAAACCACCCACCACCCCTTCTCCTTTCCTCTTTGTTTTGAACGAATGGATCTTTCAGAGTAATAATTCAATCTAGAGTTATGTTCTTAGCACCTCACACATTCTGGAACAGAGTATTAATAGTAATAATATAGCATTTATATATATTTGCAAAACACTTTACAAGTATCTCATTTGACCAGCACAACAACCCTGGGAGGTAGATGCTATTATCCCCATTTAACAGTGGAGGAAACTGAAGCAGACTTAAGTGACTTGCCCAGGGTTACATAGCTAGTGAGTGTCTGAACCTGGATTTGAACTCAGGTCTCCCTGACTATTTCTGTCCCTGTAGCTACTCTAGGTACTTACTAAATGATTGTTGATTGATTGATTAATTCCATCCCATCAAGTCTTACTGATAGCTCTGGGGCCATAGTAGTCACCTTTCATGAATGTTTCCTTTCCTTGCTTGTTATCTATATGTGGCACATTCACAAAGGGACATCTGAGATGACGGGTTTAATTGCTGACTCTTTTGTTGGATTTTCTCTCTTGTGAACTCCTAGATATCTTTACTGCATTGTTTGTTTTTTAATTTACTGATGTCCTTTCAATTGATACCATTTTCCTTTCTGAAAATCGCTCTCTTCCTTCTTTCCCTTTCCCCTTGCCATTCCTTGTAACAAAGAACAGAAAAGGAATATAAAATCAGTCCAGTCAAGCCAATCACAAATGAGTAGTGCCTGACAGCACATACAATGGTCCACCCCAGTGGTTGTCGACCTCTTCCAATATTTGAGGGAAGTGTACTTTCTCAAATCTTCTCCTGGGTCAAGTTTGGTCATTATAATTCCATATTTTTCTTTGCTATTATGGTAGTGGTGGTAGTGGTTTCTGCTTCCATTGAGACTTTGTGTAAATTGTTGTCTGAATTTTCCTCATTTCATTTTGTATCAGTTTATATAAATCTAGCCTGGTAGGTCCACAGGTGCTGGGATAGTGCACACTCACTTTTCTGTACTCAGGAATGTGGATTAGACTGGATTTAGTCCTGGGGATCCTGTCTTGAATGAGAGTTGGGGTTCTCTTTTTATCATACTTTTTGAATCACTATACTCCTACCTAGTGCTCCAGAGATAAATCTATTTATAGCTTAAGTTATGACTCATGTCAAGGGCTTCCCCAAAAAAAGGAAGAGTGAAAAGGTATCCAATATGAATCAGGAATATGATAGGTAATTTTCTTCTTACCCACAAAAGAAATGCTAACAACCATAAAACAACTCTCAGCCTGCATCAACAGAATAACTCAAAACAGAATTCAATAACTTATTACTACTGTTACAATCCATTAAGAGGCTAATACTTAAACCTTATTAGAACTTAACGCAGTAGGCAGAATAGCTACATAGGCATTTTATATTTCACCTAGACTCTGCACTGTCCAAATTAACTTCTGATACATGGACCACAATTCTTGTCTGTGGACATTTCTAAGAATGTAGCAGTTGCTACCGTTTTTGAATTCACAAGGTCACCTCCTTGGGATAGGTACTCATTTGCCTAAGATCAAGTAAGAATAAATAAAAGTAGAAAAGGAAGCAGAGGGTATAGATGCAAGCTTCTTCTTCCTCTCTCACCCCTGCCCACTGATATATTGAAATCCATAAAGCCAAACCCATCTTCTGGGAATGGCATGGTTAGACAGCAGCTTGTCTAAACAAAGATCTGGGGGTTTCAGTGGACTGTATTTGCTGCCACATGGATGTGATCAACATAATGCTGGGCTGGAGAAAAGCCAGCCCTCCCTCATCCTTTGCTGGAAATCTCAGAGATATAGGATACCCCTTGGAGAATTGATGAGCCTTAGACTCTTGTCTCTTCTCTTAACTAATGTAGTTCCCAGTTATATGGTAGGGGGAGAACAAGGGACCACTCAGGGTCTGCCATGTAATAGCAAAGTCCTTTCAGCATTGAGTCAACATCTGGCTGGAAGCTGCCCCAAAGCCTCCCATGGAGTTGACCAGAACCAGGAAAGTCAGCTCTTCAGCATGTTCCATGGGATGGCAGGAATTTCAAACCTTCTTTCCATCATACCAGTCTCTAACTTCTCTCAGTCTCCTCTCTTTGTCTCTCCATCTCTTCTGTTTTTGTCCTTTAGTCTCCCCCTTCCCTTGTTCCTCAGTCTTCCCCTCTCTTGGGCCCTTAGCCTCCTCATTTTCTCTATTTCTCAGTCTCTTATCTTTTCTTTTCCTCTGAGTCCTCTCCTTTCCACCTCTCCATCTTTCATCACTTCCCTTCAGTCTTTTTCTTTCTCACTGTTCCTCAGTGCTATCCCCATCCCCATCCCCATTTTCATATCTTAGATTCTAATATCTCTATGATTCTGTTTCTTCTTCTCTACATCCCTCATTTTCCCTGCTATATCTGTTCACTAGCTTATTAAAGAAGTCTATCACTCCTATGTGCCCTCTGTTCCTAAGTATTCTTGTCCCTGTCTTGGTTCTACAGGTTCTCCTTTCTCTGAGCCTCAGTATCCCCTTCTTGTATAAGAGGTCACACTATGTGAGTTGGGAAGGGTGTTGGGTTCCATCTAAGGACCACTCATACCCAGAGTCAGGATAAGACTTGGATTCTGGAAGGGACCTTAGTAAGAGTCTAGTGAAACCCGTGTCTGAAAGGAATCTCTGCTAGAACTCATCCAACAACTGCTTGTCCAGTCTCCAAGGACAGGGTGCTCACCACCTCTAGAGGAATCGCATTCCACCTGGGTGTCTCTAATGGTGATGCCCATTTTTACCCACTGTTCCTGACTCAGTCCTCTGGGGTCAAATGTGTTGGGTCTAATCTCTCCTCCATACAGCCCGTTAGATACTGGAAGGCAGCTATCCCATTCTCCACTGAGCCTCCTCTTCTCCAGCGAAACGTGCCTAGTTCATCAACCAATTCTTATATGACTCAAGACTCTTCACCATGTTGAGTGCTCTCCTCCAAAGACTCTCCAGCTTACCAAACACCTTCTTAAATGGAAGTGCCCCCAAACTGAATGCAATGCTTCAGAGGACATCTGTCCAGAGCTGCATAAAAGGGGACTCTCCCTCCCTATTTTTGAAAGCTCTGCCCCATTTAGTGCAGCATTTTTGGCTGTCCTATCACACGATTAGTTCATATTATGCTTGTGGGCTACTCTGACCCCCAGACATTTTCAGAACAATTATCTAACTGTGCCTTCCCCATCTTATACTTGTGACTTGTTTTTTGAACTCAAGTTCAAGACCTTACTTGTATCCCTATTCAATTTAGATCCAGCCAAAATCCAGTCTAGCCTGTCAAGTAATTTTTGGATCCTCATGACCATGCAGGGTATTTCCTTGACTTGCTGCCAGCTTGATGTGATCTGTCAGTTTTAATAGCATGCTATCAATACCTTTATTCAAGTCATTGATAAATTAAGTAAAACAGCCCAAGACTAAGAAGAGATCCCCAGGGCACTCCACTGGAGACCTCTGGCCACATGGGCTTCAGACATTCAACCCTTTTCATAACATTCTGAATAAGTCCTGGTTTCCCTGAAAACCTGCCAGGGAGAGGGAATTCAGTACCACCCAGGGCAGCTTAAATCTTAAACCTAAAGCTGTCTCTTTGAAAACTCTCCTTTTTCTGCCCTCTGGGCATCTAAGGACTATTTAAGTTACTAAGTTGGCTCAAAGATATAATTTCAATAGAGACTATTTATTAATAGGTACAATTTCATAATTTTTCATAAGTGATGGCCAAATAATCTTAGCTAAATTTCAGTCTTTACTTTAAACAAACTTGTAAATTTCCTCAGTTTGGCTGGGAGAGGTCCTAGTTTCTCAAACTTTGATGCTTTAGAATTTTGTCACACTGAGGTCAGCAGGATTGATCAGATCTTGTGACTGCTCCAATAGAAAGTCCTGAGGAACCTCACAGATAACAATAACTTAAAAAAGACTTGACTACTTTTTCTCCCAACAGTGAGTGGTTATTATTGTCCATTTTAAAGCAAAATAAATAGTTAACAGTTTTCACACATTTTTAACCACGTTCTTTAAACAGCTCAGTTCATAATCCAACAGCATCTAGATAAAAGGAGAAATTACATTTCTAATAGCATTTCTGATACAATAGTTCCCAAAATTTCACAATTTTAAGAAAAGAAATTTTAGAGACTCCGTAATAGCATATACAATATCCTGAATTTAAAACATGAAACAAAACTCACTACCAGTTAGATGGCATCAATTCAGCAGAATTTCAAGTTTTCTTACATAGAAAGTTATTCAGTTTTGTCACTTTTGGCATTCTATGCTAATCACATCTAAAGTCAGTATAGAGTAATTCAATAAGGAGTAATTACATTTAATTAAAACTAATAATAACAGTCAACATTTATATAGTGTTCACTATGTGCTAGGCACTGTGCCAAACCCTGTACAATAAGCTGATCCTCACCACAACTCTGGGAGGTGATAACTATTTACTACCCTTTTCAGGTTAGGAATCAAAGGTAAACAGAGATGAAATAACTTGCTTAAAGTCACCCAGCTAATACTGGATTTTTATTCAGTCTTTCCTGATCCATGTATTTTTCAGTATATTGTTAAATAGTAAATATATTTTGCAGTAAGTTCTAATTTACTATAATTTTCCTAATAAAAGAACACATCACACTGTAAATGAGACCATGTAATTTAGTTTCAGGACAAAACTCCAAACAAACCAAGTTTGGGTTTATAAACTCAAATAGTGATATTTAGAACCTTCATCTTCCCAAGGACCATTTACTATTATCCTTCAAACTTTAGGGCCCACTGTTTTTCAGTTAACTCATTTTTTTAAATCCATGGTGGCATTTTGAAAAATCACCCAATGAACCAAATCAATTGCATTTATTTTCTTAATATAGCACCACCCCGCACCACCCCCATACTTTCAGAGGGTGGATAGAGTCTATGTCTAATTGTCCTCCTGAGGCATTAATTATTCTCTGCAGTTTTAACTTTAGGAAATTCTCACCCTCATATTCTTATTTTCCTGCTTTGGTTCTTGGGGAGGCCATAAGAGGTGGGTCTCATCCTTCCAAAGACAAGAGTGTTAGCATCCTCACCTAAATAATTTTATGCGGCAATTTTTACTTCTAAGAGTTTCCATTTGGTAAATGTTATAACCTGATAGAATACATCTGTCTGAAAATGCTAGCAGGCATTTTTCTACAAAAGTTTTCAAATCTTCATCTCAATGGGATCAAAAACTTCTTTTCAAAAACTCTAATGGGTTTACAATGCCATAAATCTCTGCAGACTGGAAATGAAGATTCCCTTCCTTCTTATGTGTGTCTCTTGTCTACCTCCTCAACTTAGCCAGAGTTAGAAAGGCAGAGAGAGAGCTTTCTTTTTGAAGTCTATCAAAAGTTTTCAATTTTTGTGCTCTATTTCTTTTGATTGATCAGACCACAGGAAAAAGTTAGTTTGATTTACCAAGACACAAAACAGAGATAATATGACAAGACAGACACATAGAAGTGAAGTTTTAATTCTTATCTCTCAATGAAAGTTTAATTTTTAAAAAGTCCACGAAAGTAAGTCCCTGGTTTATGTCATCCATACCTGGGAGAGCTGTTTTGAAACTTTGCTTTCTTTTCTGATTTTTCCCAACAAAGTCATTTCTTAAGATTGCTATTCTCTCTCTCTCTCTCTCTCTCTCTCTCTCTCTCTCTCTCTCTCTCTCTCTCTCTCTCTCTCTCACACACACACACACACACACACACACACACACGCACATCTTTTCAAATTATGCCTTTTTGGGGGTCTTCTTAGAGCTCTATCCTTAGCCATCCCTATATGAATGGGAAACTTTCTCCATTCTCAGGCCAATAAGAACTTCCTTGTCAGGGACCACTCACCTCTAAGGAGGTATCATCTGTATATGTACGGTTTGGGAGGACAGGGAGGTCTGGGGATGGGTCCTTTGCCAAGGAAGTCCATTGGTAGAAATCTTACCAGAGTGTCCCAGGACATTCTTTTAGTGAAGGTTCAGCCATCACATGGAGACTCGAAGCCTCATTGCCTTTGTTGGTCTCCATGACTATTATGACAGAATAAAGAAACCAAGTAGCTACATCCAGTCAACAATTTTTTTAGCAATGGCTTCAGTTGCAGAAATAAACTGGGACCAAAGTTCTTAGTAGTCAAGGATGCAGAAGCTTGGTTTATACACAGTTAAAATACAATTTAGAGGGAGTAAAAAACAGGAAAAACAGAATTATAGAGATTGAGACATCTGGTTTCCTATTGATGGAGTGGATCAGGTAAAATTTTTATGACATTTCTTAAGTTGGTAACTTTTGGGAAGGGGAGTAATCTTGTAACTTCTCCAAAATCAGGTGAAACTTAGTTTCACCAAATAGTGGATAAAGGCAAAATGAAGTCCGTAATGTTATTTTTAAAGTCACACTGGGCACTATGTTGAGTACTTTACAAATATTATCTCATTTGATCCTCACAACAACCATATTTTTATCCCCATTTTACAGATGAGGAAACTGAGACAAACACATGTTAAGTGTATGACCCAAGGTCATATAGTGTCTGAGGTTGAATTTGAACTCAGGTCTTCCTCTCTCCAGGTCTAAAGCTCCATCCACAGCAGCACTACCTACCCGCCTTAAAGGGAATCTCCCTTTTCATCATTTCTTTCAGTATTCTATTCCATTCATAGACCATCTTTGTTCTTCTATTCCCCAGTTAATGGTCACCCCCTTTGTTTCTATTCAATAAAAAATGCCATTCTGAATATTTTTGTAACCATGAAACTCCCTCTGCCCATTTTTTGCCTAAAAAGAAAATGAGCCCCAGAGAGATTCATTGATATGTATTGGGTCATATAGGTAGTTAGTGGACAAGTCAGGATTACAATCCAGGTCCTCTAACTCCAAATCCAGGCCCCTAAATCTGTGACCTCTGAAATAAAATGCAGACTCTTCAGATTCCCATTTAAAGTACTTCCTAGTCTAGCTTTATTATTCCATATGACTCTTCTTCTTAAATGCTGCATTATAGCCCAAAGTGGCCCATTTGAGCTCTCCAGCCTCAACCTCCCATCTCCCATTATGTGCCCCTGGAGGTATTTCCACCCCATAGTAGGGAAGCATCACCTCCTTTCCTTCACCTCTTAAAATCCAAAGCTCAACTCAGTTAGTGGTCACCTCCTCCATGAAGCCCTTATGGATTTCCTCACGCTTTCTCTCCCTCTACTGCTCTCCCTTCCCTCAAAAAACTTTATCTATTTATACATTGCATCCCCTAGGAAAATACAAGTTCCTCCAGAAGAGAGACTTTTAAAAAATTTTTTTCTCTTTGCATTCTCAGCAGCCGGCATGCCTTGCAGGCCATCAGTGTTTAAATGGATGCTGAATTGGCTGGTATCTAGTTCTCATGTTCAGCCTGTTCTGGTTGCAATCTGTAATAGCAAGGACCCCGGCATACAATGGAGGGCCTGCTGCCACAGGTTCTTTGATCTGCTTTTCTAAAAGGAAAGGTAACTTTTGAGCAGTCAACAATTTACTTTAATCTAGCACATATATCATTCACTTAGTTCGGGGGAAAAAGTCAGCACCCTGAACTTCAGAGAAAATACAGAGAAATAAAAACCAACAGACGGGGTTTCCAACTGTCTTCCAACATACGTCACAGATTAACAGACAGATCCAAGTGTCTGACCATACATATATACCAGAGAAAGAAATACCAATATCTAGGTTTTCAAAGATGGGGGTTCCTTAGCAGCTGCCCAGAGTCTCGTCTGACCAAACAAATACTTCCAATGAGTAAGTCCTAAAGTAAAACCTCACCTCAAAGTATTTATACACTTGTCAGAGCTAGAGGGCAGGACCCTCTAACCCAGCTCTTCAATAGAAATTAACAAAAGGTATTTAGGTCTATTAATGGGCGGGGAAAACTTTAACCCCTCCCCTCACTCACTATTAACCTTAAATTACCATTGCACACTCCAGATCACCTCCATCTTTCCTAAAATATGGTAGCCAAAACTGAATGAAATTCTTTAGATGCGACCTGATCAGGACAATCTATGGCAACTCAGTCATCACCTTTGTTCTGATCACCTTTATTCCCTCTCTCTCAATTATTATTTTTCTCCCTCTCAGGAATCATATTTAAAACATTGTTTAATTTCAATCTTATATAGGAAAGACATCAATTTTAAAATTTTGTTTTAATATTATTTTAATTTCTGAATATATTTTCCCTCTTCCCCTATATGTTGAGCCATTCTTCTTTATCAAAGAATAAGAAAGAAAGTGGTAAAAATGGAGTTCAGTAAAACTAATCACCAAACTCATTCACCCCATTTTAGTTCAAGCCTTCATCACTCTGCAGCCTGGGCAATTGTAATAGTCTCCCAAATGGCCTCTCAACCTCAAGATTTTTTCCTCTCCAAGCCATCCTTCACCCAGCAGCTAAACTGTCCCTCCCCCCTAAATTGCAGTTCTACTTGGTAAACTCTGATCTTTAGGATGACATAAAAACTCTTTATATTTACTATTTCTCTCTGATGATCTTCATAACCTAGCCTCTAGTACCTAGTACCCAATGTGCAATAATATAACACTGTCTCCCACTTCTTTACTGGCTGTGCCCTATGCCAGGAATGTTCTCTTGGCTCTCCTGCACTAGAGGATCCCTGATACCCGCATTGCTTCAACCTTCTGCTCAAATGCCACCTTCTCAAAGAGGCCTTTCCTGGCCTTTCCAGCTGCTGGCGTTCCTCCTTTCACCCCTCTCCCCCGCAAATTACTTTGATCTGACTTTGTGTGTGTTTTATATGTGCCTGTGTATATATTATCTTCTTCAGCAGAATGGAAGCTCCTTGAGGACAGGGACAATATCACTTTTGATTTTGTATCTCCATGGACACACTTTATTAATGCTTCATAGTAACAAGAACCATGTGTTCATCTTTCATTTTTGAAGAAGACTATGCCATCAGAGAAATAATGACAAGACTTTGTTTTGAGTGAAGGAGGGCTATACAGGTCACCAGCCTCACTTTCTCCTCCTGAGCCATCTGGATCCAGTGACCAGATATTCATAAGGATGACTGGAGATGGCCCAGGATGCAATGGGAGACCTTGACCTTTTTAGGTATTCACTTAGAAGGAGGTAATGCCCATTGAGTGAACAGGCCTCTTTAAGCAGTAGTCATGGAATGGCCCTTTTAATGAACAAAAGAAAAAAGTAACTAAATCGACAGAAAGTGTTGCTAGTTATAATCACTCTAAGTGGAGCTTGGGCAGGGGCCTATTGTGGTCCAGCCCATGGGCTGCAGAGTGCACTGGGTTTAAGGTTAGGGGAATGAAAAGCAAGGAAGGGAGGGAGGAAAGAAGGAAGGGAGGGAGGGAGCAAGGAAGGAAGGAACGAAGGAAGGAAGGAAGGAAGGAAGGGAGGGAGGGAGGGAGGGAGGGAGGAAGGGAGGGAGGAAAGAAGCAGTAACAAGAACTGCTTGACTAGAGATTCAAGGTTTACAAAGTGCTCTACACACATGTGATTCCCACAGAAGTCCTGTGAAGGAGGGGTTATTAGGCTGAAAGGGTTTAAATATCTTGTCCAAGGTTTATAATTGCATCTCTCTGAATGAAAACTTAAATAGAATTAACTTTTATGGCTACCAAATCATTCCATTCACTCACACTGGGCTTGTGGTCCACTAAGATATCCAGATCTTTCCCAATGGCAACTATAGTCTTTGAAGCCTCTCTCAACCATATTTGTGAAGTAGACTTTTTTTTTTTTTTTACCAAACTGACCATTTCTGGTCTGAACAGAGATAGGGTTACAACAGTATACCATTCACAGTGAAGGGAGCGGGAGAGTTGGAGTTGAGATAACCTAGGTTCATTTCATTCAAAATAGTGACTGAGTATGAAATATTCAGGAATCTATCTACCAAATCACACTCAAGAGATGTATGAAGGTAACTACAAGGCATTCTTTTCAGAAATAGTGCTTGGCACATAGCTGGTGTTTAATAAATGCTTGTTAACTCAATTTCACCTAAATAATTATAGAAATATTAATTGCTCAACACATGTGGAAATATGTTTAATATGATTGTACATGTATAGACTATAGCAGATGGCATGCTGTCTTGGGGCAGGGGGAGAGGAAAGAGGGGAAGAAAATTTAAAACTCAAAATCTTATAGAAGTGAATAATGAAAACAAAAATAAACAAATAAATAAATTTAATTAAAAAAAGAAATATTAGTTGCTCAACATAGGTTCTGCCAAAATAATAAAAACAATAATGCTACCAAATTGATTTATTCAGAGTCATACCAAACTCCTAAGTAATTATTTTATAGAGCTAGAAAAAAAATGAAAATCATTTGAAACAGAGATTTTAAAGTTTTTTCATGTAAGGAGGAAGAGGACACCCCAATTGATAAATGGTCAAAGGATATGAACAGGCAATTTTTGGAAGAAGAAATTAAAGGTATCTATAATCATATGAAAAAATGCTCTAAATCACTTTTGATTAGAGAGATGCAAATCAAAACAACTCTGATGTACCACATCACACTTATAAGATTGGCAAACATGACAGAACAAGAAAATGATAAATGCTGGAGAGGATGTGGGAGAGTTGGAACACTAATTCATTGTTGGTGGAGCTGTGAGCTCATCCAACCATTCTGGAGAGCAATTTGGAACTATGCCCAAAGGGCTACAAAAATGTGCATACCCTTTGACCCAGCAATATCGCTACTAGGACTGTATCCCCAAGAGATCATAAAAATGGGAAAGGGTCCCACATGTACAAAAATACTTGTAGCAGCACTCTTTGTAGTTGCCAAAAACTGGAAGTCAAGGGGATGCCCATCAGTTGGGGAATGGCTGAATAACTTATGGTATATGAATGCAATGGAGTACTATTGTGCCATAAGAAATGATGAACAAGAAGACTTCAGAGAGGCCTGGAAGGACTTAGATGATCTGATGCTGAGTGAAAGGAGCAGAACCAGAAGAACTTTGTGCACAGCAACAACCACAGTGTGCGAGAGTTTTTTCTGGTAGACTTGGAATTTCGTAATAACGCAAGAACTTCTTAAAAAAAAAAAAGTCCCAATGGTGGATTTCTAAGGCTAAATGCCTTCCACACTCAGAGAAAGAAATATGGAAGTCATTCGCAGAATGTAGCAGATCATGTCTGTGTGTACACATGTTTTTGTGTATCATGTTTTGATTTGTTATATGATTTCTTCCATTTATTTTAGTTCGACTACATAGCATGACTATAGTGAAAATGTACTCAATAGGAAAGTATATGTAGAACCTATACAGAATTGTATGCAGTCGTGGGGAGGGAGGAGGGTAGTGGAGGGGTAGGTGTGGGGGGGATAAAATCTTAATTTTATGGCAGTGATTGTAAAACATTAAAAAATAATAATAATAAAATAAAATTTAAAAAAAAGGAGGAAGAGGACAAGCATTTATTAAGCACCTACTATGTGCAAGACATCATGATAATTGCTTTACAAATATGATCTCACTTGATCCTCACATAATAAACCTATGAGGTAGGTACTAATATTATCCCCATTTTACAGATGAGGAAACTGAAGCAGAATTAAGCGATTTGCCCAGAGTTGTACAGCTAGTAAATGTTCAGGTTTGGATATGAACTTAGATCTTCTTGACTTCAGGCCCAGTGCTCTCTCCACAGAGCCATCTAGCTGTCATGGCCCCATTTGGCAGATTGGTGAAAGCTATGGACCCCCTTTCAGAATAATGTTTTTACATATTTAAAATATATTGTTGTTTTATTTTCAGTCATGCTCAACTTTTGATGACCCCATTTGGGGTTTTCTTGGCAAAGATACCGAAGTGGTTTGTCATTTCCTTTTCCAGCTCTTTTTAAAGATGAGGAAATGGAGACTGACAGGGTGAAATGACTTGCCCAGGGTCACATGGCTAGTGAGTGTCTGAGGCTAGATTTGAACTCAGGTCTTCCTGATTCCAGGTTCAGCAATCTATTCACTGCACCATTTAACTGTCTTAAAATAAAACACATATGATTGCTAAAGAAACCAGTTATATTGAAATATAGTTATCAATATTAGAAAAAAATGAAGTAAATTCACAGACTTTTAGGTTAAGAATCCCTCATTCTGGGAAGAAGAACTGGGTTTGAAGCCTGTATGATCACTCACTAGCTTTATGAATATAGGAAAATGAGTCCCTCTCAGCCTCAGTTTCCCCATATATAAAAGACAATAGTAATACCATCAAACTTTAGAGAATTGTTATGAGGTTCAGATGAGATAATAGATGTAAAGCCCTTTAAGGTTCTATATGGGACTCTATAAGTGGCTCCATGGTGCATAGAGCACCACACTCATCTTTCTGAGTTCAAATCTGGCCTCAGAAACTCACTAGCTGTATGACTCTGGACAAGTCATTTGACCCTGCTTACCTCAGTTTCCTCATCTGTAAAATAAGCTCGAGAAGGAGAGGGCAAGCCACTCTGGTATCTCTGCCAAATAGGGTCATGACTGAAAAACAGCTGAACAGTCACAAAAAGGTGCTAGCCATTATGACTGATGGTCTCCTGTTCTATGTTGGTTCCTACCAGGCACTGTGCTTCCCACAGGGAATTACGTTCCAGACTACCAAGAGTATGGTAACTGGACGGGTATTACTTCTGTGGACCCAGTCCGAACATATTCAGCATCAGAGATAATCTCTCTCCTGGTCTTTTTGGTGGTCTTCCTGGTGGGCGTGCCTGGCAATGCTCTTGTGGTCTGGGTGACAGGAATCGAGGCCCACAAGACGGTCAACGGGGTCTGGTTCCTGAACTTGGCCGTGGCTGACCTGATCTGTTGTCTGGTGCTCCCATTCTTGGCTGTTCCTATCATCCAGCATCAAAATTGGCCCTTCTCGGAAGCTGCATGCCGCTTTCTGCCCTCCGTCATTCTCCTCAACATGTACGCCAGCATCCTGCTGCTCGTGCTCATCAGCATTGACCGTTGCATATTGGTCATGAAGCCCATCTGGTGCCAGAACAACCGAAACTTGTGGATGGTCAGGTCTGCCTGCTTCTCGGCCTGGGTACTGGCCTTGGTGCTGACCATCCCTTCCCTGATCTACCGTCAGCTGGAAGAGGAGCACTTCCCTCCCAGCTGGCGTTGTGGGATAAGCCCCAACAAAACAATCGAGTTAAGCGTGGCCATATCTCGCTTCCTGCTCAGCTTCCTGGGCCCTCTTATCATCATTTCCATCTGCTACATGCTCTTACTCAGACGTCTGTGGAGCCGCCAGGCCACTCGCTCCCACAAGACAGTCAAGGTGGTTGTGGCTGTGGTGGTGGGCTTCTTCATCTGCTGGACCCCCTATCAGATTGTAGGTCTCTTGCAGGCTGTGAGCCATCAACAGTCCGAACTCTACCACTGGGCAAGTAGTATAGACAGTATAACCATCGCGTTGGCATATGTTAACAGCTGTATCAACCCAATCATCTATGTGGTCGCTGGTCATGGCATCAAGGAACGCATGAAGAAGTACTCCATATACACCAGACTCCGGAATGCCTTGATCGAGGACTCCGTAGAGCGAGACAGCAAGGCCCTTAGCCTATCCACAGTGGTATCTTCAGCGGTCCCCGAGGAGCATCTGTGAAGCTGACCTCTTGCCCCTCTCTGAGGGAGCAGTGATGCAGTGTGAAGGATCCTTTGCCTCTTCTCTCTGGAGTAATGGTTAAGCTTAGCCTATGAACAGCTTTCTTCTTTTTTTACTAAACCACTGGTCTATCCTCCAGTTAGATTAGGAGCCTCTCAAGGGCAGACACTATTTTTGTCTTTTTTTGAATCATCAGTATGTTTATCACAATGGCTGGCTTGAAGGGATTAATCAATGGGCTTCCTATCTCTATGCAGAGAATCCTCTATGGCCACCTTGCCAGCTCCAGACCCTCTGAATGCCCTCAGCCCCCCTACATCTGAGATTCTCTGCTGTCTTCTTTACTTCCTTCTCTAGGAAATCATCCCGGATTGCACCCCCTCCCCCCAAGAGCTCTTGAATCCTCCTCACCTTGTTTCAATAAATCTTTTAGTTGGAATTGAATGAGAATTCATTCTGTTGTCCAGTGGACTCTGTCCAGTGTCCCAGCAGGGTGTGGATGTCCAAGTATGGTCTAAAGATGGCTGCTTCCCCCACCCAGATTCCTCAGGGAATCTGCCCTGGTGGGGTCATCTGGCATGTCACCAATTAAACTCATCTCCAGCTGGGTCAAGGTGTCCTGAGTTTCATTTTGCTAAACCGGTGCTTTAAAAAAATAGAAGTGACTGGGGGGTGGGAGGAGTAGGGTGGGGATGGGAGATAGGATGAGATCGGAGGGCTGTTCAAGAAAAGGAAATTAGTTGAAGTTCCAGTTCCCAAACTTCTCTCCTCCCATCTCCAGATTTTTGGCCCCTCCACTCCTCAGCTGCCTCCTTCAAAAAGCCTTTCTGAATTCATTTTCTGTTCCCTCCCTAGCCACCCAGTTCATCTCTCCTTTCTCTCACCATCAATGATATTTGGAGATTCAAATTCATCTTATGGAGGAGGCCCAGTTAGACCATAATGTATTTGAAAAGAAAAGGAGTGGGGTGTCCTAGTAGACTAGCAAGTTCAAAATGAGTCAGCCAGATAATGGAGCTGCTAGGGTCCATTTCTGAGATTCTACCATAATTTTGGGGTCTTTCCCTAGGAGACTGGGAAAACTTGGAGCACAGAGTCTCTGTCTCTTTTTCCATTCTAGGCTTTGCTAGATCTGGGCCAAGTCTGTCCATGTGCCCACCTCTTTTAGTCTCATTCTGCAGCTCCTAGACCATGAGGATTAGCCTTTCTCCTGCCTTTTAAAAGGTCCTGATTGTTCCCCTTCCCAGCTCTAGCATCCTGTCTTGGATCAGAAAGCCTCTAGGTGAAGGAAGCCCATGTGGACACCCTAGGGATCCTAAGACTTTGGGATGGTCAAGGGCCTTCTAAATAAGACATAGGCTTTTAGAGAAACCTAGAACATTTGATTCACAAGGTCATAGATGGAAAGTGGTGGGGGGCCTCAGGGTCATCTGCTCCAGTCCTTTTATTTTCCAGGAACCTGATTGTCCCAGGTCTCATGAAAAGTAAATGGCAGGGCTGGGCCTTGAACTCAGGTCTTCCATAGCCCAGCTCTCACATTTTGCACTGAATTCCCCTGAAGTCACCTGTAGCATCCCCTGTAGCATACGGCCTCTGATCTAATGCAATCAACACTTATTAAAGTACCGACTTCTACAATACCCTGCATCAGAGCTGGAAGGGACTTTATAATAGAGGGCCTGCTTCTTTCTTGTGCCAGGCACTGCTTTGGATGTCCAATGAGGTCAATTCCTCAGAATCTTTTTTTAATTCACTAGTGATGGAAATGCTCAATTTCAGTTCAGTAAATATACAAATAAATAGATGATTTTTTTCCCCATCAAACTTCATGGGCCCCTGAAATCTACCCACAGGGTCCAAGTAAAGAAGCCCAGCCTTATATAACCTAGAATGCCAAAGCTGATCTCATAAGTAGCAGCAGGAAATAAGTATATGCTTGGTGTCAGGAAAAACCAAGAGGTTAGATCTGTCCCCAAGTGGACAGATGGAGCAGATGACGGATGGCTGTTTGGTGGGATGTTACAGCAGGGAATTCCTTGCAGGTCCCTTCTAACTCTAAAATTCTACGATTTAGTGAAAGTGGAGTATCATCAACTGGGAGTGCCTTGAGCTAAGCACTCTATTTCTGTTTTTATAGGGAGGTAACCTAAGGTTTAGAGGAGGGGAGACACTTTCCCAAAGTCACATATCAAGTTGGGGGCAAAGCCAAAGAGGCATAAGGACAAGGTGTCATTCCTTCATTCAACAAACATTCCATGAATCAGGATTATGGGGTATCCAGGGCTCGATAAACTTGGTCTCTGTTCTTGGGGAGATAAGCCCTGGACAAACTATGCCTGATAAGGGCTCTACCAGGGCCCTGAAGGTCTTAGTCGGAGGATCTCTGAGTGGGAGGAGGCACTGGGTGATGGGAGGGCTTCTGAGTTACATTCGAGGAAAAGCTGCCCTCTGAGTCCTAGACAGAAAGAAAAAGGGATAGGGCCCAAGATTCACCTCTAGGACAGTCTTCCAGTCCTAGTGAGATCCCAGGCAAACATAGAAACTGGACCCATCTCCAAAGGTGACTCCCAGGTGAGCCGAGAAGATGGAAAAGGCCAAGGGGGAGCTAAGAACCAGAGTAGAGAGACTCCCTGGGCCTGGACTCTGGAGGCCTCCCATGCCAAGCTGAGGGGCTGATCAGGGTCTGAGACCAGGGGCCTGGGAGGAAAGAGCTCTGAATCTGCCTGGTAGCTTTGCCCGTCCTGGCTGCCTGTCAAGCCCTTATCCTGTTCTCCAGTGGTTAGAGAACGAGTGACTCATGGGGAAGCAATGGGGCAACCACACCCTGACTGGCACTGGTCAGCATGTTGGTGTCATTTTCCAGCTCTTCCTGTGGGGTGGAGAGTGTGTGAATGAGTGTGTGCAGACTCAGCATCAGAGGGTGGCCGAGAGGAGAGCAGACCTGCTCCCCTAGAATTCAAAGTGCTTTTGGGATGATTCTACTCATGTGAAAGTGGTAAGGATGATCCGGTGTTATGGTGAGGGGGGAAGGGGGAAGGGGAGGGAAATGGGCTGTTGAAATCTTCCTGAACTTCCTCTTTTACTCTCCTCTGTGTCCCACCTTCTGTCCAAATCTTTCCTGTTATCCCACTCCAGGGACAGCTCTCATTTGCATTTGGGGCCCCTCAGCCCAGGAACAGCTTAGCCCTAGCCCCAAACTGGTATCTAACTAGGAAACTCCCTAGAATGGAGAACTCCCCATCCATCCACCTGGGGCAGCAAGGTCTTCACTCTTCCTTGGAGTACCCTGCCCTGATTACTGGGAAGTTCTGCCCCATCTGAAGGTGGGGGACTTTAACTAGCTGTAACTTCCTCGCTGTGATGGCCCTTCAGATATCTGAAGAAATGTTTAGGGGTCAAACAGGCATTTGTCCTGGATAAGTATCCCCCATACCTTTGATATAACTTCATATGGCAAGGTGAAAGGTCAGCGTTGGGAGAAACTTTAGAACATGGAACGTGAGAGCTGGGAGGCGCCTTAGAACAGGGATTGTCCGAGCTGAGAGGGGCATTAGAAGGAGAAATACTGAATTACAAGCTTTGGCCTAGATCACATTGGGGAACTGGTGGCTTTGTAAACTTTTGTTCTACTATCCTATCATCTCCATCCTGGTCTCACTCATCTCAGGGCATCCTAGATTATCTTTCCTAAAGTGTGGTACCCAGAACTAAAAACAATTCTCCAGGTAGACCCTGTCCTTCTCAATGGATACTTTATTGCTATTTTTAAAAATTCAACTTCATTTTATTTTCAACTCCTCATTTTCTCCCTTGCCCTCCATCCCATTCCCCATTGAGAAAACAAGGAAAAACAAAACTTGTTACCAACATGTGTGATCATACAAGACAAATCCTCATGCTGGTCATGTTTCTAAATCTATATATGTCTCAGCCTTCATCCTGAATCCATCACCTCTCCATCAGGAGGTGGGTAGGATGTTTCATCATGAGTTCTCTCAAATTGAAACTCTATCTCAATTAAGGCTATTCAAGTTTGCAGTAGCTTTTTCACCTGTGACACCACACTACTTGTTCTTATCAAGGTTATGGTCCCACTAAGACTACTAAGACTCCCAAGTCTTTTTCATACAATGGCTGCCTAGATACATCTCTGCTATCCTACCTTAGGAACCCAAGAACAGGTTTTCACATTCAGGGACGGACTCCAGCCCCAGTTTTCTGTTTCCAAACCCAGTGCTCTCTAGATGCTAATTCCTCTGTTATATCTTGGTCTCACTGGCTCAGATTCTGGTTCTGTGCCTGAATGATTTTGGAGAGATCCCTTTCTCTTTGCCAGACTCCAGCTTTTCCCTCTGTAAAACAAGGATCTTACACTTGACAAGTCTCTGAGAGAGTCATTCCAGTGGCACCAGTCTGTGGCTCTCAGTTCCTTTCACCCAATCTTTGAACTCTTCCTTCCAGCATTGCAATTTCGTACATCCTTTATGTCTTCATCCAAGGCCAGATGGACCTTCATAGGGATGATTCAGAGGGAAATCATCTGAGGTAATTAGATCAGGTGACCTCTAAGGTCCATCTACATCTGAGATCCTATGATTCTAGTAGATTCCCAATGCAGTTCTGTGTCTTATTTGCTAGACTCTAAAGTAGCTTCCCTATTGCTTTCATCTTCTTCCCCAGGGCCCCTTGGGTGCTATGCACATGACTGAAATGGAGAACTCTTCAATAAGCTATGATTATGAGGATTACAGCCTGACTCCTGACCTGCGTGTAGACTGTGAGCCAGGTGGCTCTTGTGTCTCCATGGACCCCCTTCAGATCTCTCCACTGCTTCTCTATGCTGCAGTTTTCCTAGTGGGTGTGCCAGGAAATGTGATTGTGGCCTGGGTAACGGGGAACACAGCACATCGATCAACCCCCTCCATCTGGTTCTTGAACTTGGCTGTGGCTGACCTGCTCTGCTGTCTATCCCTGCCCCTGCTGGCTGTGCCAATCATCCGTCAAGGTGACTGGCCCTTTGGCTCAGCGGCCTGCCGCTTTCTGCCCTCAGTCATTCTGCTCAACATGTATGCCAGTGTCTTGCTCTTGGCTGGTGCCAGCGTTGAACGATGTCTGGTTGTGATTTGGTCAAATAGGGCCCAAGACTGTCTGTGGCCAGCATGGGCAGGTTGTGGAGTTGCCTGGGTGCTGGCACTGCTGCTCACTCTCTCCTCAGTGCTGACCCGACGACTTCACAAGGAATACTTCCCAGAACGCTATGAGTGTGTGGTAGACTATGGTGGATCCCATGAGGTTGAAGGGGCTGTGGTTGGCATCCGTTTCATTGGTGGCTTTCTTGGACCATTGGGGGTTGTGGCTGGTTGCCACGGAGTCCTGCTGGTTCATCTGAGAGGGAAGTCAAAGCCCCAGATCCTGCGCCTGTTGACCTTGGTTGTGGTTGGTTTCTTTCTCTGTTGGGCGCCTTACCATGTGGTAGGGCTGGTGCTAGCTGCTGCAGCCCCTCACTCAGAGCTCCTGACCAGTGCTCTCCAGGTTGAGCCCCTCGTTATAGGCTTAGCCTTGGTCAATAGCTGTCTCAACCCCACCCTATTCCTGGTCTTAGGCCGGGCTGGGCTCCAGAGATCCCTATGGGCTGCCTGTCGCCTGGCTCTGGGTGAGGACACGGAAGAGGAGGATGCTGATGGACCTGGAAGTAACAAGTCTACTAGTGAAGCAGTGGTCTCAGAGACAGTCTAGATTAAGGAGGAGCTTGGTTTGAATCTTCTCTGAATGGCCTTGGACAAGTTCCCATCACCTCTCAGTTTTCCCATCTATGAAATGAGAGGTTTGCAGCAAGTGACCAAGCTGCACATACTCAATGAGTTCAAGGATACATGAAAAGGACCCAAATGCACAAAAATATCAATATACCTATGTGTTAGCAATTTTTGTTGTAGCAAAGAACTGGTGACAAATTAGGTACATATCAATTGGGGAATGACTGAACCAGTCATGCTGTAGGACTGCAATGGGACTTTATTGCACAATAAGAAATGAGGAACGTGACAGATTCAGAGTCATATGTGAACTGAGGTGAGCTGAGTCAAGAGAACAAATTGCAGAATGTCCAGAACAGTAGTTTGAGGTCAGAAAGACCTCAGAACTCTGACCAAAGCAGGGACCCATGGTGACTCCAAAAGACAGAATGAAATAAACCTTGTGTGAGGGGGCGAAGAGAAAGTAGATGGTATTTGAAATGGAGAGAAAACCAAAAAAGTTACGGATGCTATACCTATCTATGGGCTCACTCTCTCAACTCAAACTGTACTAGTAAGGCAGGTCCCCAGCTGATGGCTACCATTTCTCCTTTCCTGTTTCTAGGCATAGGTAATCTTGAAGAGTTGTGGCTTCTAATAACAGCCCCATCAGGTGTGTCCCTCTTAATATCACGTAACTAGTGAATATCTCCCCAATATCAATTAACAAATTAACATCAATTAGCTTTTACAAATGGATATTTACTGAGAAACAAGGACTGAAGCAGAACTACATCCCTTTATTCTCCCCATCTCAAGGGTCCATATGCAGCTAGGTGGAACAGCGAATAGAGGCCTGGAGTCAGGAAGATCTGAGTTCAAATTTGGTCTCAGATACTTACACCAGCTTTGTGACCCTGGGTAAGGCACTCAACTTTTGTTTGCTCCAGTTTTCTCAACTGTACGATGAGGATAACAAGAGTGCTTACCTCCCAGGGTTGTAGTAAGGATAAAATGAAGTAACATTAATAAAAATAAAGTGGCTGTCACATAGTAGGCATTATAAATATATATGTATTCTTTTTGGTAAATTTTTTATTCATTTTAAACTTCAATACAAAATGAGAATCTAAAAAAAGAACATTTCCATGTACATGGCGGAACATAAGAGAGGATTCAATATAAAATAACAAATTTCCATTTCAAGAAAACCTATATAATTAATATCACACTTTGTTTCCAAAGCTACCTAGCTTTTCTTTGCTTCCTTCTATGTTTTCTTTTGTTCTTTGCTGTGCACTTTTTGCTTCATTTCCCCCTTTCCCTCCCCAAGAAAGCTACAGTTAAACATAGATATCCATATATCTATATTTGTGGGTATGTGTACATATATAGAGATATACAACACATGCACACACATATATGTATCACACACATATATGTTAGACCATACTATGCATATTTCCACTTGTCATCTCTTTCTCTGGAGGTGTTTTGCATCTTCCTTCATAGGTCCAAGTTTTTTCTAAATCAACCATCTCATCATTTCCTACAGCACAGCATTATTCCAATACAATCACGTCTTATCTGAGACCTTGTCTATGAAAGTTTCCCCCTCAATTTTCTGCATTCCTCCTATTCTTGGCTATGTTGGTTTTGTTTATACAAGAAAATTTTAATTTAAAATAATTGAAATTATCCATTTTACTCTCACCTTGTAATATAGTTTAATGTATGTTCCTGCTAATTCTTTTTTCTTTACATCTTTTTTGAAATTCCTGACTTTTTGTTGTTCCGAGTGAACTTTGTTATTATTTTTTCTAATTCAGTAAGATACTTTTGTACTTTTTTAGTAATTTAATTGGTATGGCATTGAATAGGTCATTCAACTGACATAAAATTGTCATTTTTTTATATTGACTTTACCTACCCATGAACAATAAATATTTCTCCAGTTATTTAGATCTGACTATATTTGTATAAAAAGTGTTTTATGTTTATGTTTGTATAGTTCCTGTGTCTGTTTTGGCATGTATACTCTCAGTTATTTTATACTGTCTATTTATTTTAAATGGTCTAGAACACTATTGTATAATTTTGGTGACACATAGTGTAATTTCTGTATTTTTCTCTTTTAATTATATTTGGTTTAGCTTTAACTTTGTCTGATATCATGATTATTACCCTTGCTTTTTTACATAATAAATTCTACTCCAGCCTTTTTTATTCTATCTTTGTGTGTATTTGCTTATTTTTATTGTGCTTCCTGAAAACAGCATATTGTTGAATTCAAAATTTTCATCTGCTGTTCATTTCCATTTCATGGGCAAATTCATCCCATTTATATTCTAAGCTATAATTACTTGCTGTGTATTTCCCTCCTCCCTATTTTTCCTTGCTATGCTTCTCACCCTATTTACCCTATCCGTCCTCACTCCTCTAATTTACTTCTACCTGCTACCTTGTCTTCCTATTCTTTAACTTACTCAACCCTCTAAGAGTCCCTCTTATCCTCACCCCCATCCCCTTGCCCTTATTTCTTTCTGAATTTAGAAGACTTTTATACCCTTCTAGAAATATAGGTTGATCCCTCTTTAACCCATTTTCGATGAGAGTAAAATTCCAGCACTACCTGCCCTCCTCCTGCTTGCTTCTTCTGTATCAATTTTTCCTTTTATGCCTGTTTGAATGAGATAATTACTCTTTACTTTATCTTGTCCTATACAGTTTTACTTTTTTTTTAGAATCACCCCATCATATATCGCTCAGTCCAAACTTTTCTTTCAAATTATCCTGATGACAATCATAAGGGTATTGATAACATTTTCACATATAAGAAGTAAACAATTTGACCTTATTGAATAATTATTTCTGCTTTGCCTTCTCATTCTAGAACTTCAGGGCAATTTTCCTTGATAATTTCTTGTAATATTGTATAAAGATTTTTTATCCTAATTTCCAAGTAGTTTGACTATTTTATATTATTTCTCCTCAATCTGTTCTCTAGATCAGTTGTTTTTCTGATGGGCTGTTTCATTTTTTCTTCTATTTTTTCATTCTTTTGATTTTGTTTTATTATTTCTTGATGTCTTATAACAGCATTAACTTCCTCTTGCCCACATGTAGTTTTCAATGAATTATTTTCTTCCTTAAGTTTTTGAATCTCTATTTCCACAGGGTAGGCTTTTTTTTTCATAATTTTCTTGATTTTCTTGGACTGTTTTTATTTTTTTTTCTATTTTTCTTCAATCTCTTTTATTTGATTTTTAAAGTCTTTTTAAAGTTCTTCCAAGAACTCTTTTTGGGCTTGGGACCATTTGATGTTTCTTACTGAAAAAGGAGTGATCTTTTTTTTACCTCTGTTATCTTCCTCTGAATATGAACTCAGATCTTTTCTATGCCCATAGTAATTCTCTATGTTTGGCTTCTTTCTCTTTTGTTTGCTCATTTCTATCTTTATTTTGTTTCTGCAGCTATAGTTATAATCGAGTTTTAATGATGAAGTGTGGGGAATAATACCCCAAGCATCAAGGATCCTCGAGTCCTTCTTACTGTTATTTTCTGAGGTCTGTCCCAGGGCCCAACCTTGCACTCTTCTCTCCACCCCTAAGCCAGATTAGGTCCCCAGCTATGTCCTAGCTCCAGTGGCTACAAAGTACAACTCTTCTCTCTTCCTTGGAAGTTAAACCAGGGACTCTGCTGTCCTGAAAATGTCTTCAGCCAGCAGGGTCCCAGCCCCTCTGCTACTGTCTTCACCAGGTGTGTGCATTAGCTCCTTCTCCCCCAACAGCTGAAGCCCAGGACCTCGAGGTCATCTAATCAGCACAGCTGAGCTTCATGTCCCTCCACAGTGGAAGGTCTTTCAGTCTTCTACTCAGCCTTCAGACCCTCACACTGTCAGTGAGGTGAAAGTTCCTGAGACTGTCTGCCCCCACGGCATGTTGTTTGTTGATTCTTCAGAGTCATCTGGAGGTGTTTGCAACGTCCTCTGCTGGAGGAAGTCCAGTCTTTCCTGGGGTCTTAGGTTGTCTTGTGTTTATTTCTGCTGCTCTACATTCACCCTGGGATGATGTTCTGTCTTTTTTGGAGGAGGAAATTTGGGAAGCCAAAAATTTTCTGACCTACTCTGCCATCTTCCCCAAATTCGCCTAATAGGTACTATATGTACACACACACACACACACACACACACACACATACACACACACAAATGCTCATTCTTTTCCTTTTTGTCTGTTCTATGAAATATGGAAAAGGGCCCCTACCTTGTACATACCTAGAAACAAGCCCACCACGCCTCCATGTCAGCTTGGATTAGGCATGGGATATTGGATCTGCTCTAAGGAGTGGACTCTAAGTCCTCTTATTATGTAATATTTTAGTCCTTGAATTTAAGTTCACTGCAAATAGTTACTAAACAAGTTCATGTGGTTGTACTGATGTTCATCATTAAGTTTTCAATAAAACATCTAATTTTATAACATTAAATAAAGGGGCTTGGCTTAGTGATCCCTTCCCCAATCCAAATTCTAAAATTTTTTGATTCTAACTAGGAATCGAGCTCTCTTTCTTACCCCTGGGAAGCCAGAAGGTGGAGATGAGGAGGGAGAAAATTCCAAGTATGGAGGAGAGTCAATGAAAACACTAGGAGTTGGAAGATGGAGTGTTGTGTTGGAGGAATGCCCCCAGGGTCACTGGATGGAAGAGTGTGCAGTTGGGGTGAGAAGGTGTAAGGTGTAAGAAGCCTGGAAAGATAGGAACTGTACCTGGAATTTCACGATAGAGGGAACTCAGATAAGGAAGTTCCCTCTGCCAATATAAGTCAGCATCTTCTGTGCAATTTACAGTCTTAGAGAATTGCCTAAACTTGAATGACAAATCAATCAATAAGCATTTATTAAGTACCTACTTAATACCAGATACTGTGGTAAGCAGTATTGATATGAAAACAAACCATACTGTCCCCAGTGAGCTCACATTCACTTTAATGTCTCTCACCATTCAGTGGAGAGCTCTTGGCCTTCCAAAAAGTAGTTGCCAATTAAAGTTTGTTGAATGACTGACTGAATGTCCACTGCCCCCTACCAGGTGGACAGTTTCCCAAGAGTAAGGCCTTTCCATCATGGAGAGGAGGACCTCATAAGTGCCCTTCTTCCCAGATAGATGAATAGTCAATCCATCAAAAATCATTCATTAGAGGCCTTCTGTGTGCCAGATGGCAGCTAGGTGGTGCTGCAGTGGATAGAATGCTGGGCCTGGACTCAGGAAGACTCATGTTCCTGAGTTCAAATTGGACCTCAGACATTTCCTAGCTGTGTGACCCTGGGCAAGTCACTTAACCATGCTTGCCTCCATTCCTTATCTGTAAAATGAGCCCAAGAAGGACATGACAAATCACTCCAATATCTTTGCCAAGGAAATCCCAAATGGGATCACGGAAAGTCAAACACACTGACAAATGACTGAATGATAACATGCCAGGTGTGCTAAAAGTCAGATGCAAAGAAAGGCAAAAATATTTTACCTGACCTCAAGGAGGGGTGGGGGTAGTAGACTCAAGGAGAGTGGTCTGGGAGAAGACTTCTTTTGTTGTTTTTTTAAAGGAATTGTGAATGTTTATTCCATCTATATCTATATATCTATGTCTATACACATACATCCTGTTCTTCAAAAGAAACCAGATACTTTAGGCTAGAAAGCTCTAAGTACAAAACTTTGGTGCATCTGTATAGATAGTTGCTAAGGGTTTTAAATTGAATATTATCCCTGTTTAAAAAAAAAACCTAAAGGTCATAACTCTAAACTTTTATATCTTGTTATATAGCTATCCATGTATAACAATATGATTATGAAGAAATACAGACTGTCCAAACCAAATCTACTAAAACAAAAATCATTATAAATATGTGTGTGTGTGTGTTATTTTTGTTTGGGTATATATACACACATATATCCTTCCTAAGGCAGAGATGGGCAAGCATGCTGTCTGAGGGCTTCTGAGATACACCTTCCAAAGGGATCCAAGGCACAGAATTCACTCTGTGAACATGCAAGTTCTAGAACTGGTGTGTCTAACAGCCTTCAAGGATTCTGCTTCATAACTTTGTTATAAAACTCAATGTAATGAGATGGGTGCCTCCTAATTTACAAAACCACAAGATCTATAAACATTTTGGCAGTAGACAGAAAAAACAAACCGTTTTACACCTGTCTCTTGTATTGGCTTTTAAAAATAAAGAAGATTTTTTGAAGAAAGTGGGTCTGGAGTGGCTCCATCCTTTCCCCCATCACCCTTCTCGTCGCTTCTTTGCCCCTCAGCACCTGGCTACTCCCTCCCTCCGCATCCACTCAGGCACATGGACATCTGAGGAGGCAGTCTGTCATTACGCCAGTCAAAAGGCATTTACCAAGCTCCTGCTATATTCCAGGCACCGTGCTCAGCACGAGGGGAGACAAAGAAAGTCCCTGTCCTCGAGTCTCCTGCGGGAGACCACATGCTGACAACTGTATCCAGACAAGCTCCACACAGGATACATTGTCGGTGGTCCACCAGGGGAAGTGGCCAGCGTCCAGGGGTGATCCGGGAAGGCTCCCCCTAGAAAGGGAGTTGTCAGCTGGGACCTGAAGGGAGCCAGGAGGCGGAGTTGGGGAGGGGGGTACTGGGGGGCACAGCTCTGACATGGTGTCACAAGGATGCTTCCAGGCTATTAGTGATCAATACACATTCATCGATCCCCACGTTGGGTTGTGAGCCCTTGCGGGGCATGCGCTATCTCTTCTTTCTGTCTCCCCAGCGCTCAGCTGGCTGGCACACAGTAAGCGCTTAATAAATGCTGATGGGGGAACGCACACTCTATTATACATTATTATCACTGCTGCCTAGCTCTTACGGAGCCCTCTACAAACATTACGTCATTGGATCCTAGGCCAACCCCGGGAGGGAGGGACTAGGGTTCTCCCCATTTTACAGAGGAGGAAGGGGAACAGGGGCGCGCTTCGTGACTCGTCCAGGGGCGCAGTCCGGGGAACCAAGGGCGGTGCCCCTGAACTCGGCCGGCGGACTCCCGAGCTTAGCTCCTATAGGGCGCCGGCGTTGGCCCCTCCCCTCAGCTCCCCGCTGGCCCCGCCCCCGGACTGCGAGGCTCCTCCTCCTTCCTGGCACTCGGCGGGGGCGGGGCCTGCGGCTCGCGCAGGCGCAGTAAGGCGGGCGTCGCGCGTGGCCGGAAGTGGGAGCGTGAGGGCTGATTGGAGAGGTGCTGGTAGGCGGGCGGGGGGGCAGGAGGGGTTGGGGTGGCCCCCAGTCCGCGTCTCTTCCTTGGGGGTCCCCAGTGCTCCCTCGGACGGAGGCGGCGCTACTAGGGGAGGAGGCTAGGCGCGCCTCAGGCCCCCGCCGTCCAGAGGGGAAACTGAGGTTGAGCTCGCGTGGGAGGGCGGGGGTGTGGGGGCGTCCTCCCTCAGGCCTCAGTTTCCTCACCCGGGGCGTGGCGGCTCCGTGTCCGCTCCGGAAGTCAGTACAGGACACAACCGACAGGCTCCCAGGTTCCTCTTGTACAGAGGGGGAAAGTGAGGCGGGGGAGGGGAGGCGACCTGGCCAGGGGCAGGATTGGAACCCAGATCCCGCGGCCCCAGAGGCAGGGCCCTTCCCTTTGACCCGCTTCTCCCGCCATCGTAAGCCTGGTGGGGGGCGGTGGCTGGTTTTGCCCCTTCTCTGGATCTGCACACAGCAGGCACCTAATCAGTGATCCTGGGGGGAGTTACTGTGACCCCCTCCCCCGGGCGGCTGGGTCAGGGCCGAGAAGACCCGAGTTCAAATCCAACCCCCCATGCTTACCAGCGGGCTGTGTGAACCTGGGCAAGTCGCCTAACCTCAGTTTCCTCACCTGTAAAATGGGCCTAGTGACAGGCCCCACGTGCAGGCCTTCAGGGGAGGCTGTAGATGGGGAGACTGAGGCAGACAGCCCCCTGCTGACCTGGGGGGCGGCTGGGCCCTGCATTTGGGGCTTGGCCAGGGCCCTGCAGCTGGGCGGTGTACATCTCATACAGTAGGCACTTAATAAGCACATCTGGGTTGCATTCGTGATAGGCTGTCTTCAGTGGCTGCTGGATGCACTCTTTCTGAACTCTGGCCAGGTGCCAGCTCTTTATGCTTCAGTTTTCTCATCTGAGAAATGGGATTGGTCACCCCTGTCCCCCCAGGGTCCAGTGAGGATTCAGCGAGATCCTGTTTGTAGGATGTAGATGTGGCCTGTGCTCAGGAGGTCAAGCTTGGGAGAGGATCCCGGGGGGATCCCACCCAGGACTGTTGTAGAGGACAGTCCTTGGCTTTGATGGGCCTTTCCAGACTCCCAGGCATTCTAGTTGTAAGGTCACTTTTTACCCCTGCAGACATTCACCGGCCCAGGGTGACTCCTGACCCCATGGCCCCAGCCCTGCTGTCTGAGGACAGATCTAGAGTGGGCTCCAGCGGGTTGCTGTGCAGCAGAGCCCTGCTATCTCCCCAAAAAAGGAAAAGAGCAGGTGGTGTCCTCTGCTGAGCCAGGTCAGCGTGGCTGATGGACAAGCCCACTTCTGAGGGCTATGGGCTGCTAGCCTGTTCCTGAGGCCCAGAGGACTGAGAGAGCCCGAGGTATGGTGTCTGGAGCCATGTCCTCATCCAAACGGACTGAGGGCAGGGACTGCCAGCGGCCTGAGAGCTCCGGCCGGTGGGACTGGGGCTGCCCAGAGACCCGGAGCCGACTGGAGGAGGTTTTCTTTGGGGACAAGGACATCATCCGCCGGGGTTCCGAGGACTGCCGCAAGTTCTGGGCCTTTTTTGAACGCCTGCAGACCTTCCAGAAGCCTAAGCTGGTCCCAGAGACTAAGCGACCAGCCGAGGGACCCAGATGCCCAGCCCTGGCTGACCTCCCTGCCACCTATGACCCACGCTACCGCATCAATCTGGCCTTGCTGAGTAGTGAGGGTGAACGGAGCCGGGGAGCCCACAACCAGCTGCCCCGTGACCGGCTGGCGGAGTTCCGCCGGGCAGTCCTGCACTACCTGGACTTTGGGCAGAAGCAGTCTTTTGGGAAGCTGACCAAGCTGCAGCGGGAGCGGGCGGCCCTGCCCATGGCCCAGTATCAGAGGCATCTGCTGCAGGCACTCAAGGAGCACCAGGTAGTGATCGTGGCCGGCGACACTGGCTGTGGCAAGTCCACCCAGGTGCCCCAGTACCTGCTGGCTGCCGGCTTCAGCCATGTGGCCTGCACCCAGCCACGGAGAATCGCGTGCATCTCTCTGGCTAAGCGCGTCAGCTTTGAGAGCCTCAGCCAGTACGGATCCCAGGTAAGCCTGGGGCTGGCGAGCAGGAAGAGTCAGGGTCAGGACAGGCCATCTCTGACCCTGAGTCTCAGTTTGCTCACCTGTAAAATGGGCATGAATGTGCTGGTCCTCCCCAGGGCCATCCACCTGAGCGGGGTGGGGTTGGGGGGGGGTTACATGCTGGGGCGGGTCCAGCACTGGAGTTAGGAAGCCCTGAGTTCAAATCCTACTCCAGACACTTCCTGCCTGAGTGGCCCTAGGTAAGTCACTGCCCCCTCAAGCCGGCTATCCCCCTCTTCCATCCCAAATCTTGACCTCCCTGACTTCCTTCAAGGCCCAGCTGAAGTCTCTCCTCCTACAGGAAGCCTCCCTTAGCCCCTCAGAGCCTAGCACCTTCCCCCTGGTAAGGGTCTCCTTTGTGTCCTGGTTCAAGCCATCTCTGCCATAGGACCCTGAGCTCCTGAGGACCGGACTGGTTGGTGTCAGCCTTTCTGTCAGCTCGTAGCTCAGTGCCAGGCACATGGGAGGCATTTGATCAGTGCTTTGTCAATTGCCTGCCTCATCTGTGAGATGAGGAATGGCCTAGTTGTAGAGGCTGGATGAATCCAGACATGAGGAGGCCTTGAAGCCCAGCCTGTCTTACCAGCAGCCACGCCAAAACGGGCAGAAAGTGTGGCTGGTGTTGGGGCAAGGGTTTAATTCACCTGTTGGAATGACGGAGCCTACAAGACTCTTCCCCACTCCTCAGGACCCTCGTTGTAGATGCTGAATGACAGGGCAGGAGAGAGGGCTGAGGGAGGTCACTAAGTGACTGGGGAGGCTCAGGTGAACATGGGGGCACTGCAGACCACAGGAGGCCCTGGGGCCAGTGGGGGCAGGGATAGAGCAGTGCCTGGACCCCTGCCAGTCCTCCTTCCCTGTTGGCCCTCTCCACAGGTGGGCTACCAGATCCGCTTTGAGAGCACGCGGTCACCAGCCACCAAGATCGTGTTCCTGACGGAGGGCCTCCTGCTCCGCCAGATCCAGCGTGAGCCGGCCCTGCCCCAGTACCAAGTGCTCATCGTGGACGAGGTCCATGAGCGCCACCTCCACAGTGACTTCCTTTTGGGTGTCCTCCGGCGGCTGCTACCTGCCCGCCCAGACCTCAAGCTCATCCTCATGTCAGCTACCATCAACATCAGCCTTTTCTCCAGCTACTTTAGCCACGCACCAGTGGTGCAGGTGCCCGGGAGGCTGTTCCCCATCACGGTCAGTGCCCGAGCCAGGTGGGGCTAGCCCTTCTCTTGCCCTGTTGTGGGGACACACTGGGGTAACAGGGCAGTGACTCCCTCCCTCCCAGGAAGGCTGTTACCTTCCAAGATTTGGGACAAGGGTCAACCTGGGGGGTAGGAGCAGCACCCCTACAGATCCGGGGGTGTTGGACACCCAGTAAGTCCCTTACAGCACTGTCTCAGTTTCCCCAGAGGTAAGATAGGTGGACAAGATGGTATCTAAGGCTCCTCCATTTCTAGTGTACCCCAAATCTGACATTTTGGAGTGAGGGCTTTAGAAAGGATGTGCCCCACTTGCCCAGACAGTGGGAAGGCAGTCATCTGCTGGAGTAGGTGTGGTTGGAAAGGCTGTCCTGCTAGGGCCTGGAGCTTTGGATTCGAGGCTCTGGTCTGCCCCTAGGGCTCAGGTCCCTTTTCCTGGAGCCTCAATTTCCTTGCTGGTTGAGTAGTGGTGACAGATGCTGGAGAGGCAGCTTGTTGCGTGGAGTGCTGGCGTCAGTCAGGGACCTTGGTGTTCAAGTCCTGGCCCCAGCTCCCATCGGGTGTGTGTGGTCAGTGGTCCCTCTGGAGACAAGAGCCAGTCCCTAGGATCTCTTGGCCTCCCTGTGCTTTGGTTTCCAAATCTGTAAAAGGAGGGCTTCTCTGGTCTTGCCCACCTTGTGATCTCCGATCCCCAGGTGCCAACACCTGGGGTGTGACTGGGCCTGTCTTGTCCTCCCAGGTTATCTACCAGCCCATACCAAAGGAGGAGGTGCCAACGTCCAAGGCGGAAAAGTTGGACCCACGGCCATTCTTACGTGTGCTGCAGGCCATCGACCACAAGTACCCACCAGAGGAGCGCGGCGACCTGCTGGTGTTCCTCAGTGGCATGGCGGAGATTAGCACAGTGCTCGAGGCCTTCCAGCCGTATGCTACTCACACCAAGCGCTGGGTGGTGCTCCCCCTACACAGTGCCCTCTCCATCGCAGACCAGGACAAGGTGCCCATGGAGGGGGCACACAGGACTCCAAGTTACTCTTTCTGTCTCTCGATATCTCTGGTGCATTTTAGTTAGGGGGATGATGAGCAGGAGAAATTGATCCAGGGGCCAAGTGTGGCAGTGCAGGTGCTGTGGAGGCTGGAGGGAGCGCTAAACCTGCTCTCTCACTCTTCTTGCCCCCTGCCCCCAGGTGTTTGATGTGGCTCCTCCTGGGGTACGAAAATGTATCCTGTCCACCAACATTGCAGAGACCTCAGTGACCATCGATGGTGTCCGATTCGTGCTGGATTCTGGTGAGCATCCTCACCCTCCTTCTCCTGGAAGCCACATGCCGTGCAGGGTCCTGTGGCCCCAGCCCAGGAGAGCCTTCTGTGTCCTCCGTGAGTCTCAGGCAGCACCCCTCATCCGCCTTCAGGGCTGCCTTCAGATCAGTCCCTGGCTGAATGCTGGGGCTTCTGCAGCTGCAGCCACAGGGGCCTGGAGCAGGAGACAGCAGGGCATGCCACAGAGATGTGCACGTTCAGATCCCTCCGATGCTGGGTGGTTGGGGGAGTCACTTGGTCCTGGTTTTCTCATCCATAAAATGGGCAGTGAAGACTCCTTTATCACAGAGGAGAGAGGGAGGGCATTCCTGGCAGAGGTGACCAGACACACAGAGCTCCGGCTGCACCCCTCCATACACCCACCACATCCAGGAAGGCCAGCTTGACCACCTCCAGTCCACAGCACTGGCCTCTCCTTTCTTTGAAGTTTGACCACACAGTCAGCTTGAAGCTAGACCTTTGGGGCTTGAGGGGACCTCAGATACCCCCCTTGTTTTCTAGAGGCCTAGATAGGGGAAGGGTCTTAGCCAAGGTCCCTCTGTGAATGAGGAGATCCTAGACTATCAGAGTTAGGGCTTTTAGAGACTGTCCATTCTAGCGCTCTCATTCTGCATATGAGGTGCGTGAGACAAGGCCTTTGCTGAGGTCACATGGTCAGTCGATGGCTGAGCTGGCCTTTGGAGCCAGGGCTCTGGCCTCTTACGTAGCACAGAGCTGGGCACATGGTAGTGCCCCGTGGGTGCTGTGGCTTCAGTGGGTGGATTGAGAGACTCTCTTGTGCCCTCCAGGTAAAGTGAAGGAGATGAGCTTTGACCCCAAAGCCAAGCTACAGCGACTCCAGGAGTTCTGGATCAGCCGGGCCAGCGCTGAGCAGCGGAAGGGCCGTGCTGGCCGCACAGGGCCCGGGGTGTGCTACCGCCTCTACGCCGAGTCTGACTATGATGACTTTGCCCCTTATCCTGTCCCAGAGATCCAGAGAGTGGCCCTGGATGCTCTGGTACTACAGGTAAGTGCAAGGTCAGTGGCCATCCTGGATGGAGGAGATAGGAGAATTTTGAGTCTGGAGTTCTGGATTCTAATCTCCCTTCTGTGCTGGCCTCACTGTGTGACCCTAGCTAGGCAGGTCTCTTCCTTTCACCTTAGCCTCAGTTTTCTCATCAGTAAAATGGGAACAGACATATTCCTTGTACTTCCTATTCCCGGGGCTCCAATGAGGAAAGCATTGGGTGAGAAATATAAGCAGCCTCCTTTGGGGGAGTTGAGAAGGGAGCACTTGTCACGCTGGTGGCTGTGAACAGAGAGCTGGTTTAAGGGATCCTGAGTTCAGATCCTGCTTTAGATACCTTCAACCTGTGTGACCCCGGACAAGTCCCTTCTCTACCTGCCTCAGTTTCCTCATGGCCTCAGGGGTCCCATCCTGCTCTGAATCTATGATCCTGTGAGCTGAGCTGGGCCTTGAAGGGAGGGAGGGTTCCTGGAGGCAATGGTGAGGATGGAGGGCATGGGAGGTCTAGAGGACAGCCTGTGCAAATGCGGGGAGGGGGGAAATGGCAACCATGTATGGGGACCAATTTGGATGTAAAGAGCCTGAGGGGGAGGGGAACCCAACCAGTTATTGCTTCTTAGTTGGGGCCAGTTCAGGCTGTGCTCCCTCCCCCAGTCCAGCTGCTGGCGCACCTGTAATTGTGTTGTTAAGCTTAGTTACTTTTCTCTGTTGCTCTCTTGGTGTGCACCCAAATCCCTGAAATATCATTGTTTGAATGGAAAAGAACCCAATGGCACCTGGCGATAACACCGTGATCTTGTCTGATTCTTGATTCAGTGTATACATGTTGTGTGTATAAACACATGCGTTGTTTAGGCAGTCGGTCATGTCCTGCTCTTTGTGACCCCCTTTGGGGTTTTCTTGGCAGACATACTGGAGTGGGTTGCCATGTCTTCTTCCAGCTCATTTTATACATGAGGAAACTGAGGCACACAGGGTGAAGTGACCTGCCCAGGGTCACTCAGCTAGTAAGTGTCTGAGGCTGGATTTGAGCACACTGAGATGTGTCATCCTGACTCCAGGCCCAGCACTCTGTGCACTCTGGTGCCCCCTTGTGGCACACAGACCCATGTACACACATGTCCATTTTCCCCTTCCACAGCTGTCTCTTTTCAGGGGCCAGCCCTCCCTCTCCTTGGGGCTACCTGACATTTCTCTTTTATCCCTGAGCGTCATAGGGGGTAGAGATGCGGGCATGTCAGAGCCAGACTCTCAGAGAAGCTGGCGGCGAGGGGGTTGCCCGGCCTGTTCCGTGACCAGCAGGCTCGCCTGCCCTGTCAGGCCAGCTGGGGACTCTGGTGTCTTTGCCCAAAGGGGCTTTCCCTGCTCTCCCAGCTTGAGGAGCCCTCCAGAGCATGTTGCCCTGGGAGGGGCGCAGCTCAGGGGTCCCAGCACACTTTTGGCCTGTGGCTCCTGGGCAAAGGGATGTGGCCAGTGGGGGTCTGACAGCATCCTCGTGGAGGCTGGCTTCTCAGCCTCAAACACTTCAAGGATGGGCCTGTCCCTGCAACAATCCCAGACCTTCATGTGCAGGAAGCCTTGGGCCCCTTCCAAGAGCTCCCTGTCCCCAGGGTTCCCTCCAGAGCCTGCCAGGGCCTGAAGGATGCTGAGGACACACATTACAAGGATCCTGGGGATCCTCGTTACAGCTTCCCTCTGGTGCCATTCCTGTTCCCTTGGGAGCATGGCGGGGAGAGGGGCGCATCTCTTTCCAGAAGCAGCCTTCTCTGATGGTCTTGTTTGAGGTTTGAGCCTCATGCTGTGACTTTGGGCAGGGTCCTGCCCACTCTGGGCTAAGGCTCCCAGGCCTTTCCTGCTGAGAGTCCTTCATCTATGATTTAGATGAAGAGTATGGAGCTGGGAGACCCCCGTAGCTTCCCCTTCATAGAGCCCCCACCTGCTGCGAGCCTGGAGACAGCCATCAGCTACCTGCGGGACCAGGGTGCTCTGGATGCCTCGGAGCACCTCACACCCATAGGAAACCTGCTTTCTCAGCTTCCTGTGGACGTGGTGATAGGTAAAGACACATTTGGGGGGTGTGGGAGGAGTGCCAGGACATGTGGAGGCTTTTACTCAAGGAGGGGCAGATTTTTCAGCCAGGGGAAGGGAAGGCTGAGGATGAGTTACTGAGGGGTGGAGGGTGGAGCTCAAATCCTGGCTGTGCCCCTGACCACTGGGGTGATGTGGGGCAAGGTTCTGTCTTTCTCTGCAACTAGATGACCTAAGCTCTCTGTTTTGTGACTCCTTGTCTTGTGGAGAGAGCCCTGGGTTTGGACTTGGCTAAACTGACTTTGAATGCCTGGCTTGACCTTCGGCTCCAACAGTCCTGTACCTATGTGACCCCGAGTACATCCGAGACTCAGTTCTCCCTCGATGCCACTCACCTTGCAGGGCCTGTGGAAGCTTTAGTCAGTCAGCAAGTATTTATTAAATGCCTACTGTTTGCCAGGCACTGTGCTAAGCCCTGGAGATAAAGTGTCAGAAGACAGTCCTTTCCTCAAGGAGCTTACCATCTGATGGGGGAATCAACATGGAAACAAACACATAGACATCAAACTATGTACAGGATAAATAATAAGTAATTACTGGAAGACACTAGAATGAAGAGGGGTTGGGGAAGACTTGCTGTAAAAGAGGATATTTTAGTTGGGGGGTCAGTAGTCAGAGCAGAGAAGGGACAGAGCTCCATTCAGGGGGCAGGCAGAGTGAATGCCTGGAGCTGGAAGATGGAGGGTCTTGTTTGTGCAATAGCCAGGAGGCCAATGTCACTAGATCAAAGAGGACATGATGGAGAAGTGAGGTGTGAGAAGGCTGGAAAGGTAGGAGGGAGGGGGCAGGTGAGGAAGGGCTTTGAAGGCCAAATAGAACATTTTTGTATTTGCTCCTGACGGCAATAGAGAGCCCCTGGAGTTTATGGAGTTAGGGGATGACATGATCAGACCTGCACTTTAGGACAATCCCTTTGGTGGCTGAATGAGGGTGGATTGGAGTGGGGAAAGACTTGAGGCCTGCAGAGGCCCCAGCAGCTACTGCAGTGATCTGGCATGAGGGGATGAGGGCCTGCACCAGGGTAGGGGCCAGATCACTGGGGAGACCTGCAGAAGTGAGGGACAGCTGGCCTTGATAACAGCTTAGATGTGCCTGTGGGTGAGAGATAGTGAGAAGTCTAGGATCATTCCTAGGTTGGGAACCTGAGGAACTGGAACTGGGAGGATGATAAGGAAGGTTTAGGGGGAAAGAGAAAGAGTTCTGTTGTGGACATGCTGAATTTGAGATGTCCATGAGACATTTAGTTTGTGATGTCTTATAGTAGCTGGGAATGCAAAATAGAAGGTCAGCAGAGAGGGTGGGGCAGGAAAGGTAGATCTGGGAATCATTAGCATGGAACTCGTCATTAATTCCCCAGGAGCTGATGAGACCCCCAGGGAAAGAGGCCCAGGCCAGAGCACTGGGGTCCCCTAGGGTGAGAGGGCAGGATCCTGCCAAGGAGATGGAGAAGGAGTGGTCAGAGAGGGAGGAGGAGAGTCACCTGGATGTGGTGGCCAGGGGCAGGCTTGGAGTCAGGGAGGCCTGGCCAGGTCCAGCATCCTTTGCACTTGGCCTCCCCAAAACCCCAGGCACTCTGAGACTGAAAGGCACAGAGAAGGCACCAGCCATCACTGTTGGCACAAGGGGCTTCCTTCCCTGATGACATCATACGTCAGGCCCCAGCTCTGGCCATGCTTTGGGGTGCACCGGGGACGGTCGAGGGAGGGAGAAGGAAGGTGCCCTCAGAGAGCGAGGGCCTGTGGACACTGAGGGCCTGGGGGCACTGAGACCCAGATCCTTTCTCCTGCCAACCTCCATCTTTCACTTCTTCAGTAAGCCAGACCTCGCCCTGCCCACTGGGGCATTCTAGTGGTCTCATCCTGTACAGGGAAGATCCTGATCCTCGGCTGCCTCTTTGACCTGGTGGAGCCTGTGCTGACCATGGCAGCAGCCCTGAGTGTCCAGTCCCCCTTTGTACGCAGTGCTCAAAGCAACCTGGAGTGTGGGACAGCCCGGAAGCCCCTGGAGAGTGATCATGGGGACCCCTTCACCCTGCTCAATGCCTTCAATGCCTGGGTGCAGGTAAGGCTGTGGTCACGTAGGCAGCTGCCCTTTCTGTCTCCATGCAGCCCACCTGCTGCTCAGCCTGGCCCTCAGCTGGGGAAAGTGGCCTCTCCTGGGATGTGGGGGGCCTGTACTCTGTCCCTCCTTTGGGCCCAGTGCTGGGACCCTGGGGGACGGAACTCGATGCTGAACCCCCTGGGCCCTCTCCTTCACCCAGGTGAAATCGGACCGGAGCGCTAACTCCAGGAAGTGGTGCCGCCGCCGAGGCCTCGAGGAGCATCGCATGTATGAGATCGCCAACCTGCGCCAGCAGTTCCAGGTCAGGGCCAGGCCTGTTCCTCTGGCGCCTGCCTGCCATCCCCAGAAAGGACAGAGCAGGTGCCCATTGCACTAGGGGTCCAGCTGTGGCCTCAGCTACAGTCCTGGGCCTTGGGGCAGAGAGAAATGCAGGAGACCCTGGAGAGGACCCTGCCTCAGCCTGGCCCTGTGATCTCTAGCATCCTCCTTTCTGGGATGTATTTTATCCCCTCTAAAGTCACAAGTTCTGAGTTCAGAGGGTCCTTTCATTGTGTGTGGGGGACCCAGTCCAGAGGATTAGCACTCAAGAGGGACTTCACAGGATGAGGTGATGGGGACATTGGTGATAAGGAAGGGCCCAGCTGGGTGCAGCTGATGGGTGTGGAGGGGAGGCTGGGGGGCTGGCCCCACCATCAGCACCCCAGGCTGTGGGCTGAGGAGCAGCCGGGGGCCCTAGGGATCCTGCCTTCAAGAGCCCTTCTCTGGAGAAGTACACAGGGCCTGCCCTGAGCCCATGCCGGGGGACAAGGAACAGGCCCTAGTCAGGGGTGAGTGCACGGGGTACACTTGTGAAATCCTTGTCCTCTGGCCTTTCCTGGAGCAGGGGCTGTTGAAGGACCATGGGCTGCTGGCTGAGGCCAAGCCATCACCAGGAGACAGCTACAGTCGCCAGCAGCGGCACCGCCGGCGTCAAGAGCTGTACCAGCTGAAGCGCCAGCATGAGGAGGGCGAAGGCCGAAAGCGGAAGGTTCTGCGGCTGGAGGCCCTGGAAGGTGGCTCCTCCAGTGAGGAGGATGCAGAGGTGTCCGGCTCACAGGCTAGGGATGGTGCGCGCCGTGTGGATATCCAGGTGGGCACCCTGGGCTGCCACTTCTATCTGCCTTTCCCTGGGGCTTGGGTCCCATCCTTGCCTCTCCGCCTTCCCTACTCACCATGGCTCAGAGGGTCCCAAGCCAACCCATGGCTGTCTCCCCAGTAGCCTTGCTGCCATTTCCTTCCCAGGATGTCAAGTTCAAACTTCGCCATGATGTGGACCAGCTGCACGCTGCTGCCAGCTCTGCCCAGGACCTGTCCCAGGACCAGCTGGCCCTGCTGAAGCTCATGCTGGGCCGAGGCCTCTATCCCCAACTAGCTGCTCCTGACCAGTTCAACAGCTGCCGCAAGGACTCGGATCAGGTATGTGCCCCCGCCTCCAGCCCAGGCCGTCGGCCCGAGGCTTGGCAGCTAGGCCTGGCCTCGTCTGCTCCTCAAGGTCCTTCTCCTGTGCCTTAGTTGTTTCATATGTAAAATGGGGCCCAGCCCTGCCACTCACATGTGACCTGGGGTGAGTCTCTTCCTCCCTAGACCTCAGTTCCTTAAAGTCTGGGTCAAAGGGCAGAATCCCCACATCATCATTCCTGTTTCTGTGACTGTATAGCTCTCCTCCATGTGTCTCTGGGTTGTGGGGAGGGTGTGGATATTAACCCCATTTTATAGAAGAGAAGACTGAGGGTCAGAGGCCACACAGCAGGTCAGGCTTAGCCCTGGAGCTGGTGCCCAGGCCCAGGCCGGGCTCCCCTGGGTGGAGCCAGAGCCTGAGCTCCTCTGCCATCTTTCAGTTCTTTCACACCCAGAGCAAGCAGGGGGCTGTGCTTCATCCCACCTGTGTGTTCGCCAGCAATCCAGACCTGCTGCAGGGAAGCCAGGCTGAGGCCCAGGACAAGAGCCGGGGTGAGTAAGTGGCCAGGGAGGCAGCCAGATTGGGCCCCCCTATATGTGATGGGACCTAGAGGCGATGACCCTTCTAGGGCTGCTCTGAACATCACCTGCTTGTGTGGAAGAGCCTTTAAAGGCATCAAGTCTAGCTGCCCCAGAGGGGTCCCAGAGCTAGGTAGTGTCTGAGGAGGGATCTGAACCTGGGACTTTCTGACTCTATACACTACACCATGCTGCCTTGGCTGATGGTGTCGAGACTTGTCTCGTGCTGTGGGGCCCTCTGGAGACATAAGACGTGTCCCTGGCCCCTTTCAGATCGAAGAGATGGAATAAGCAGCCGGCACCAGCTCCTGGCCTTTGTCTCTCTCCTGGAGACCAACAAGCCATACCTAGTGAACTGTGTGCGTCTGCCGGCACTGCAGGTGAGTCTAGGCTGGAGACTCCCACCCCCTCCTCACCTCCTGGCCCCCTCCTCGCCTCCCAGCTCCCTTCCCCCTCCTCACCTCCCGGCCACCCCCCTTACTCCCGGCCCCCCCCTCACCTCCTGGCCCCCTCCTTGCCTCCCGGGCCTCTCTGCCCTGATGCTCCTCTTTGGCCAGAGGGCAGCTGCAAATTTGCCTCATCCTCCCTGCCCGAGACCTGGCTGTTCTCTCGTCATTCCCCATATAGCGTTCTCCTCCCTTCCTCAGGTAAAGTCTTAAAAAATGTCTCCTCTCTTTGTCTCCATTTCCTCCTCTGTCAGTCGCTTCCCAGCTTCATTCCCCATTAATTATCCCCCTTCACACACACTGCCCTTCAGCCAGACTGACCTTCTTGCTGTTGCTCACAGGCTCCCCTCCATCTCCCATCCTTGGTGCCTTTGCCCAGGCTGTACCCTCCTCCTGGAGCACCCTCCCTCCTCTCCTCCACCTCTTACCTCAGGCCCCTGATGCCCTTGGCTGCTGGTGCTTCCCCCAAATCACCTTGTGCCTCATTAGATTGTACATTCTCTCCCCATGAGGGCAGCCCCTTATTTGCTTTACTGGTACCCAGCACATAGTAGGGATGCAATCAGTATGTGGTAGGAGGTTGGCTGCCTGAGCTGCTGGCATAGTTCCTGCTACACAAGCCAGCTTGCCCCCTAGAGATGTGTCAGTATGTTGCCTTCCCCAAGTGTGGATTGGGGCTGAGGGGTGTGGGGAGTTTACCAGGTGCTTTCCCTCTCTCGTCTCATCTGATGCTTCCAGCAGACCCAGAGCGTGAGGGCTGGCCCACCCTTCTTAGAAAAGGGGAAACTGAGTCTGAGAGGTAGCAGGAGCCAGAGGCGGGCCTGACTCCAAGCCTTGTCCCATTATCTTTACCCTGCACTGGAGGCAGACTTTGGGCCCCCATGGGAAGAAGGAATGTGCGTCCCCTTCACCCTTCCCTTTTCACTTCCCTTTGACAGACCCTCCTGCTTTTTAGCCGTAGCCTGGACACTAGTGGCGATTGCTCCCGCCTGGTGGCAGATGGCTGGCTGCAGCTCCAGCTGGAGGGCAGCGAGGGAGCCATGCAGATGTTGTCTGCTGCCCTGCGCCTTCGGGCCCGCTGGGAAGAGGCCCTGGACCGGCAGCTGGCCCGCCAGGCCCAGCCACGAGGCGAGGACGGGGCAGCGATGACTCCCAAGTCAGAGAGGAAAGCGGCGGCGGCATTGGGCTGGGACCTGCTGGACTTCATGAGATCCAAGGTCTCCTAGCCCAGAGCCCACCTGAGCTGGGGGGTGAGGGGGAGAGACACCTTAGGATTTAGAGAGAAATGGGGAGGCATGTCCTCGGGTCAAACACTTGACTGCCCAGGACCAGGGTTGGGGCAGCTGTGGGTGAGCCAAGGGGGCCTGGCATGCTAAGCTTGCCCAGACAGGAAGCCCAAGGAGCTAGGTTCTGGGCCGGCCTCTGCACCTGCCTTCTCCCTCTGGGACCTGGGGCAGCTCCAGGTAGTCTGAGAGTCCCATCTCGCAGGGTGTGGGATGCCCTGACTTGGGCCCACCATTCCTCTGCTCCCTCTCCCGCCATGGGCCTTTGGGCATAATTTCAGGTGGCATCAGCTGGGTACCTGATGGTGTCTGTGCTGCTTCCTGTTCATTCTCTGGGGTCAGCATGGCTGGGATAGAGCCTGAGGCAGGGTTGGGGGTGCCAGGGCAGAAGGGGGAGCTCCGAGGGTTGGAGGTGGGGCCAGGCTAGGGATGGAGTGGGTCCTGGCTGGAGGGATTGACCCTCACACTGTCCCCCCAGGTGTCCTACAGCATTCACAGACTGACCGCCCTGGAGGCTCAGAACCTCTATGTGGGACCCCAGACCATCACAGCTGCCCCTCAGCTCCCAGGCCTGTTTGGGGAGGCAGCCTTGATCCCCCATGATACCAAGGGTGGCTACATTGTCACAAGCTTCCTTACCTACAACTGTCTCATGGTGAGTGGGGGGGGGGGCATGAGTGACTGAGAGATGGGCAAGGACACACTCCAAGCACATAGCTGGTGCCACGGCTAGAGATGGGCCTGAACTTCCCCAACCCCAGTGAGCATGAAGGGCCCTGGCTGGAGTCAGAGAGGGTAGGGAGAAAATTCTTGGGATAACATCACTCTGGGACGTTTGGAGCAGTGGGTCCTGGTGGGCAGGAGGTGCCCTGGGCCCTAGGATCTGACACAGGTGCTGGTGTCCTCAGAGTGACGCAGATTTGTACAGTGACTGCCTGCGGACCTTCTGGTCTTGCCCTCACTGTGGCCTCTACATGCCCTTCACCCCCCTGGAACGGATGAGCCACGAGAACAGCTGCCAGGAGGCTCCTGATGAGGATGCCCATGGTGAGCAGGAGGGCAGGGGATGTCCAGGAGCTGGGGGCTTGGGCCTCCAGGGCCAGTTTTCTGCCCTGGCTTTGGGGCCACCAGCACATGGTTCTTAGCCGCCCTCCTTTCCCTTGCAGAGGCCGAGGAAGAGGCTGATTCTGGCCGCCAGGCGTCCACTCTGCGGCGGGCCTACCGCTGTGAGGTCTGCCAGAAGGATTTGCTGCTTACGCCCACAGAGATCCTCCGGCACCGCAGACTGCACGTGTGAGCCCCTGGGGGCCTGCCAGCTCACACTCTGGGGGTCCACACGTGCAGGGTGGCCATGCTGGGGGTCAGGTTTGTGCTCTGAATAAAGCCAGCCTCCACCATCTTTTCTGTCTACATCTCTTTTATGCTGTGGCTGGGCCAGATTCCCAGGAAGAACCCAAGAGGCCCCATGCTCTAGCCCTGGCCTTCGAGCCATGACCCTCCATTGCCTTCGAGGTCTGGAGTCACCTTGCTTTGTGTTCCTGGCTGGACCCTGGCCTTGGTCTCCTGGTCACTTTGGGTGCTGGGCCAGGAGGATACCCTGTCCTTTCCTCTCTGTGTCCCAGGAGCATCAGGGGCATCGCACAAGACAAGCTCTGTCAGTGAGGAGAAATGTGGCCAGACAGTCTCTCCTGTCAGTGTGCAATAGGCCATCAGAAAGCGGGGAGCCCCGGGAGGGAGGGCAGAGGGTCCAGGGAGGCCAGTGCCAGCTAAATGCCTGTGAGAGGTCCTGATAGGCCTGACCAGCCTGGCTGCCTTACCCTGCTGGCTGCCACACCCCACCAGCTGCCAGCCTTGATGTCTGGCAGCTACATTTGGTGGCCTTCAGCCCCTCCTGCCAGTGCTGAAGCCCAGCCATCAGTCCTGCATGCCCCTGTGTGGGGTCATCACCCCTGGAAGGTTCTGGGGGCCTGCTCCTCCACAGAAAACAAGCTTCTGCCCCAGGGGTCCCTGGAGCATGGATCCAGAGCTGTAAAAGACTCTTGTTACAAAGGAGGAAGTTGTGGCTCAGGAAATCCTGAGTCACATTGGTCATGTCAGAAGTGGGATTAAAACCCTGGGTCTGGCCTTTCACACCAGGGCTCTGCACACCATCCTCTACAACATCCCTGGTAAGCTGCTTTCCCTGCTGTGTTGGGGGAAACCTGGTAAATTGGTCTGATGGTCGAGCTGAGATGTGGAAGGCCAGGTAGCCTGCCCTGGCTGTGGCTGTGCCATGAAATGGGTGCCCCCCCAGGTGCCCGTAGCCTTCCGGGCCTGGGGATCATTAAGTGATAGCTCAGGCAGCTGTTTAGGTCTTCTGGGGCCAGGGGTTCTTATCCTGGGCTCCCAGACTTTTTTTGGGGCCAGTATTTTTCCACAGAATCAGTTTCCTTTGTAATCCTGCTTTTTTATGCATCTTAAAACATTATTTTTAGAAAAGGTCGATAGACCTCCCCCAGACCCAAGATGTCCATGATACCCCAGAAAGGTTGGTGACTTTTGCTGAAGGGCCTTGTTTTACTACTCTCGGGAGAAAGTCCTTTAAGGCAGTGCAGCCAGGGCAGGGCCTGAGCTAGAATGTCATCTGTGGCTCCCAGGCTTCTCTACCAAGGGGAAAGAGTGGGATGGGTGGGTGGGGCTTCACTCAGCCCTAGTCACAACCAGTTGCCTCCCTCTGAGAGTAGGAATCTCACGGAACCCTTGGTAGGCCCTGAAAAACCAGCGAACAGATGGCTAACTGACTCCCCACTGCCATCTTGTATCCCCACCCATTTGCTGAGGCCCCTGGGGAGGAGGAGAGTCAGGGAGATGGGATACCCAGGAAACTGGCCTAGTCTGCTTTACTGTCTCATGCAGGATCTCAAGGATGGCCACCAAGCATTTAGAAAAGGGAGGCAGGATCTCCAAGCCCCAGGGTAGCATGCCCCAAACAGGGCTTCTGAGACTGGGAGTTGAGGGCAGGGAGATGTCTACATAAGGGTTTCCATAAACTTCAGCAAAAGGGACTTAGGCAGGCTGTTCTTGGAGACAGATTACAGAGATGAGGAATGCGGGGAGACCATGGCATGGTGGGTGGACTTACAACTAGTTGAATGATGGAGAGAGGGTGACAGTGGGAGGCTGGGAGGATTTCTGGTTGGCCCAGAGCTGTTTAACATTCTTTATCAATTCCTGGGTAAACTTGGAAGAGAAACTGATCACACGCTATTCACAGCTATGAGCAGGGCAGGAATCCTAAACCAATCAAAAGGAAAAGGCGATCACAAAAGAGAAAATAATTCTAATTATGTGAAACTGGAAAGCTTTTATCCGAAGAAAATCAGTGCATGGAGAGTAAGAAGGGAAAAAAAAAATCGAGCCTGATATATAGGCAACTTATTTTTAAAATTCTTCTATTTTATTTTCTAATTTCACATAAAAAGTTTTTAACATTCATTTTTTTAAATTTTGGGTTCCAAATTTTCCGTAGTTCCTCTCCCTCCTCCTTGAGAAGGCAAGCGGTTTGATATTGCTTATACGTGTGCGGTCATGCAGAACATTTCCATGTTAGCCATGTAGGCAGCTAACATAAACTAAGCTATGTGACAGACCAACATAGGCAACTAACAGATGTATTACCAAAAGCCATTCTCCTGTAAAAGAGTGGGCAGAGGATATTAGCAAACTATTCAAAAGAAGAACTGAAAACAAGCAACAATTAATCACATGAAAGAATGCTCCGGATAAGAGGACTCTGAGAGCAGCTATGTGGTGTAGTCTTTTCAAGTTTGAATCTGACCTTAGACACTTCCTAGCTATGTGACCCTGAGCAAGTCACTTTTCCCTGTTGCCTCAGGGTGTAAAATGAGCTGGAAAAGGAAATGGCAAACAGCTGATATATCTCTGCCAAGAAAAACTCAAATGGAGTCACAACTGAAAAACAACTGAACATCACAAACGGAAAAGGCAAATAAAAGCAGGCCTGAGGTTTATGCCTCACACCTAGCAAACTGGCAAAGATAAGTCAGTGTTGTTGGGTTGGGGGGAAGACAGGTGACACTGATGCATTGTTGGTGGAGCTGTGAATTGATGCAACCATTCTGGAAGGCAGTCTGCAGTTATATGCACAAAAGTGGCTAATATGTTCATACCTTTTGACCCAGACATCCCACTGCTCGGCACATACCCCAAGGAGGTCACTAACTAAAAAAAGTTTCCATATACACCAAGGGTAGCCAAAAAAAAAAAAAAAATGGAAACAAAATGGTTGCCCATCCATTGGGGAATGGCTAAGCTGTATGTAGTAAATGAATATAATGGAATGTAACTGTTCCATAGAAAATGATTAGGATGAGGACAGAGAAGCATAGGTTTAGATGAACAGATGCGAAGTGAAGTAAACAGATTGAGGAAGACAAGACAGTCTGGTTACAACAATGCAAACAGAACAAGATAGCTGAGACTGAATGTTGGCCACGTTACAAGGACCAGACGACCCCAAAGAAGTCATGAGAAGGCAGACGTGGGGCCCCGCGGGTGCAGCCCTGTATGTAACATCAGCCTTTTTCGTTAGGTTGGTTAGTTTTGCTGGAATTTTTCCCCCTTCCTTTTTTTAATTCTTTATTATAAGGAATGGCTCCCTAAGAGGTCTTGAGGGAAGGGATACAGCAGGGAATATCAGTGTAACTTAACTGGAAAATGTAACAATCACAAAAATGCAGTGTTGGGGATAAGAGCTGACATCAGATTTGTAGATGATGCAAAGCCAAAGGGTTAACTAACAGGTTGGCTAGCCAGGATTCACAAAGGACGCTGTGGGGTTGAGCAGCTAGATGGTGCAGTGGATAGAGCACCATCCCTGGAGTAAGAAAGATCCAAGTTCATGTCTAATCTCAGAAACTTAGCTGTGTGACCCTGGGCAAGTCACTTAACCTGAGTTTTCTCATCTGTAAAAGGAGCTGGAGAAGGTATGAGCTGGCAGACCACTCCAGTATCTGCCAAGAAAACCCCAAATAGGGTCATGGAGAGTCAGACACCACTAAAATGAGTCAGCAACAACAAAGAAAAGGTGGAATTGTTGGACTGAACTTTATACAATGAATGTTAATGAGAGCAAATGCAGATTCTTACAGTGGGGTCCAAACAATCAACTTCACAAGTGCAAAAAGGGAGAGGCCCTTGGTGTTTCATCTGCATGTTCGGGAGCCTTCAGTCAGCAGTGAGACTTGGCAGCCAAGAAAGCTAATGCCCACTTGAGCTGCATTAAGAGACGAGGTACCCAGAAGTAGGCGAGGGATTCATTTGGCTCTACTCTGGCCTAGTCAGACTTTTTCCAGAAAATCTGAAATATGGTCACCACATTTTAGTTAGGACATCAATTAATTTGTTACTTTTCAGTCATGTCCAACTCTTTGTAACCCCATTTGGAGTGGTTTGACATTTCCTTCCCCGGCTCCTTTTACAGATGAGGAAACTTGCCCAGGGTCACACAGCTAGTAATATCTAAGGCCAAATTCGAACTAGATGAGTCTTCCTTATACCAGACCCACTCCTTTATCCATTGTGGTTCTACCTAGCTACCCATTAATGAATAGTGGGTTTAATTACTGATTTTTAGTGAGGATAGTAATAGGTGGAGTCTCCAGACATCACCAACCAGGATAGAAAGGACCTTGGGTTCATCCTGCTGGAAGTAGAAGTGTTTATCCTACAGGAGAGAAATCATAGGGGAGGGTGCATGTCAGCTCAGGAAAGGCTGTTGTGTAAAAGAGGAAACAGACTGGTTCTGTCTGGTCTCAGAGGCAGAGCTGGAATCCGTGGGTGGAAACTGCAGAGAGGTAGAGATTTTGGTCTGCAGTCAGGAAAAGCTGCCTCGTGGTGAGAGCTGCCGTACCCTCCCCAGTGACTTTAATATGCCAAGGCTGAATAATTCTTTGTTGGGTGTGTGTTGGAAAGGATTCTTGTTACTTGTGGGCTAGCCTTAATGGTCTCTGGTGCTTTTTCCAGCACGGACATTCCGTGATTCTGGCTTCTGACGATGCTACTTGTTAGAAACCACAAATTCTCAGCTCTGATAATGCTCAAACCACAGGAGCATGAGAGTCAGCCTTGGTGAGATGGACCCAGCCTATTTACCTTGCATCTCGCCATTTTCCTTCAGATCACACACCATTTGACTCACAGACAGATGTCACTGGAAGAATTTTGGGTGGAGATTGATTAGATCTGTGTTGGACTGTTCCCAGAGGGGATCTCCCCTCACCCCCAAAACAAGCTTTTATTAAGTGCCAGATATGGTTTTACAGGGATTCCAGTTGATCCATACAAAACTCTATGCTATTATGTTCCCCAATTTACTAGTAAGATTATAAGTAGACTTTACTAGTTATATGACCTTCAAAACAATCTATTGGATCCTGAGGCTGGCTCATTTTTTATCTGCAAAAATGTTCTTACCCAAAACTACACAATAACTAAGCTGTTCATCGAATTGTCACAGCCACAGTCTGGACAATAAGCATTTTTCATCCATTTGGTTTTATATGTGTGGATTGTTAGGCCAGACTTGAGCCCTCTACATAAGGAGACTGTTGTAGTCAGTACAATATCATCCTTAAAGGGAAGTGTCCGAAGGACCTCAGCATTCACAGGCCCTCACTTTTCCATTTAAATCCTATAGTGGAGCTAGAGACAGTAGGTGATGGGCTTAGTGGACAGAGTGCTGGGTTTAGAGGGAGGGAAACCTGAGTTCAGATCCTAGTTAGGCTCAAAGTTTGGAGAGAAACTCAAGGAACTCTTTCACCTTTCTGATTATGACAGTGAAGTAATAAAACAGAGACGGCAAAGGGGACGCCTGACTAGAGTCCAGAGATTGGAGTGGGGAGGGATGTAGCAGAGATCTGAGAGGGAGGAAGGAGCATTGAACATGGTAGAGGGAGAAGGGGCAAGAAAATCATTGGAGAGTTCCTAAAAAGGAGGGTTCAGGATGCCCAGAGGAGGAAGGGACTGCTTGCCTTCTGAGGATGTTAAAGGAAGTCCACAGGTACTGCAAGGTAAGAGACCATCCATTGTGGGTCAGTCAGTCTGTCTTGTATGAAGTACCTAAGGCCTGGGGACATAAAGACAAAAACATGGTCCCTCCCCTCAAAGAACTCAGTCTAATGGGAGAGACCACATGCCACAAAACTATAGATGGTAAACTAAGGAAGGTGCCAGCGTTGAGGGGGATTGGGAAAGGCTTCTGGCAGAAAGTGGGAGGAGAGTAGGGGTCCGGGAAAGACTTCTGCCCTGATAAGACTGGAGAGATCTGCTGCCTTCCTGGGGTACATGTCCAAGACTCAGCAGAGAATATCCCCAAACTTGCCAGAACAGGGCTGAGTCACTCCTTGTGATTATTTACAGAGACACAAGGGGTGCTGTCTGAAGGAAAAAAGCTTGGCCAAAGAACAGTCATAGGAAAGATACTGGAGGTCTTAAGTGAATATGTGGGTTGCTACAGAGGGAAAAGGATGAAAGTTAAGAATATATCTGAGAATGGGATTTGGATTTTTTTCTAGTCCCTGACCTAAAATAAGGGAATAGCAGTTCCTTGGCCAGGGATGGAGTGTACCTAGCAAACGTTGCTATGAATGTTTGCTTTAATCTTGCAAACTTAATTCAAAGGGCTTTATACTGAAAAGACTTATGTATTTCCCACCAAGCTAGATACCATACCCAATAGCAGCGGAGATGCTCCGAAACAGGAGACAAAAAACCCCATTACTTCAGATGTCTATACACAAAAGTATAGCTAATAAACAAAAACCTAGAGATCCTAAAATAGGGAGATAAATTTTATTTTATCATTATCACTGATTTGGTGAGATAAGGCCTGTGGAGCAGCCAGGTAGTGAAGAGGATAGAACACTGAGCCTGGAGTCAGGAAGACCCGAATTCCAATCCAGTGCCTGTGTGATGCCAGCCAGGTCACTGAAGCTTCTCTGAAACCCTCCCCTTCATTTCTTGCAGTTCCGTCATCTTCATTGACAGAAGCTTGTTCAGCCGTTCCCCTGTTGACAGGGATCCCCTCAGTTTCCAATTCTTTGCCATGATAAAATGCTGCTACAAATATTTTTATACAGATGGGTGCTTTTCTTTTTTATTTGATCTCTTCGGGGGCATCTTGCTGGGTCAAAGGGTATGCCTGTCTGTCACAAAGCTTTTATTTTTCTCTTCTTTTCAACTGGAGGGGTGGGAGGGAGAAAAAATAAATGCTTCTTCACTGAAAAATAAATTATTTTAAAAGTGGAAAGAGAAATATGGAAGGAGGGAGAGGACCATATATCCCTCAAGTGGATGAGACAGTGATGGCTGATGACAGAGAGAAGCCAGAGCTGCTCGGTTTTTAATTTGCCTGTCTTCTCTGCCAAGGAGGACGCTTTCTGAACTGGAACTGTGCAGAATGGCTGAGGGAGAGCAGACAGCCCAAATGGATTGAGTACCCCTTGCTTCCCTCAATGAATTGTGAACCCTACGAAAAGTGAGTCCTGCACCACTGTCAGTGACCTCCAAAAGTCACAGAGGAAAGGAGAGGAACAGCAAGGACAAACGTCATTCTGATTTTCAAAACACAGAAGTCAGTGGTTTCTGCGAAGACTAGACCAGTGAACTGGCAATTTTCAATTTCTGGCAAAGATCTAGAGTAGGAATTTTTAACTTGAGGTTTGTAGATCAGTTTCAGAGGGTCCATGAATTTGGATGCGGAAAAAAATTTGCATCTAACCCTCTTATTGGAATTTAGCATTTTCTTCAACTATGATTTTAAAAAACCAAACCAAACACGAATCTGAGAAGGGGCTTAGGGGGTCTTTCCTTGACACAAAAAGGGTTAAGAATGTAGCACACTGTTTGAGAGTGGGAAGGGCAGACTTTTGGTGTGGAAACTCCCTTCACCACCCAGTTGTCATTTTTCAGTCAAGTCCTTTACCCCATTTGGGATTTTCTTGGCAGAGATACTGGAGTATTTGCCATTTGCTCCTCCAATCCATTTTACAGATGAGGAAACAAGGCCAACAGGGTTAAGTGACTTGCCCAGGGTCACATGGTTAGTATCTAAGGCCAGATTTGAACTTCCTGATCCTACCCATTCCCCAAACCTAGCCACTAGATTGTGGTTAAAGCATCATTCTAACACGTTTAGGCAGAGAACTTTGAGATCCAGTCCAATCTCCCATCCCCCAAATTGGACTCCCAATTCCCTGGTCTTTTCTTTTAATCTTTGCTCCACAGAACTGCCAGAATAATCCTTCAGGTGATATGGGTCTGACCAGATTACTCACCCATTTCAGAACTGTCAACGGCTCCCTAGTTATTCTAGGATAAAGCACTAATCCCCCTTAAAGTCCTTCATTCTAGTTAAACAGCCTTCCCCAAGCTCTCTTCACATTACTCTCCCCCACTTTCATACCTATCACATTGTAGCTCTTTGATAACCTAATCATTCATCTCCCACCTCCATGCCTTTGCCCAGGCTATGCCTGATGCCAAGAATGCACTTTTACCTTGCCTGAAAAAGCCCTTGCTTCATTCTAGGCTTAGCTTATCTGAGACCTCCTTTGGGAAGCAGTCACTTCACATGATTGATCTTCTCAGTAAGCTCCTGGAGGGCCAAATTGCATTTTTTTTTTTTAAATTCCCAGGACCTAGCACAGAGCCCTGTCCAAAGTAAAAGCCTGCTGTACTGGATTTGGCAAAGGAAAAGCTTGGGGACCATAAGACAAGGCCAGCCAGCCTCCCAGCCTGGAGACGCTGGGAGCTGCCTCCCCTCTCCCAGCACAAGACCAGAGTGACCAACACAACCAAAATTTAATTTTTTTCTATTTATTAATTAGCCCTTGTGGTAAATACTGTTTCCCTGGGCTTCCATGGGCCTTCCTGGGCCACATGAAGCCAGGCCAGGCAGGAACCTCCTTCCATCTCCAGTCAAGGTGAAAAAGGCCCTTCTCCAACATACAAGGCAACTCTGAGGCTCTCACCCTTTCATTTTACAGAAGAGATGTCTGAGGACCCAGAAGACAGGGCCAATACTCAAGCAGGGAAGAGGGAAGGTCTGATAGAACCAGGAGGAGCTAAGGAAGGGAAGCAGCATTTGGGTTGAGTTGGGGCAGGCAGAAGCAGGAATCCAAGAGGAGTATAATAGACCCAGAGGACCTGGAGACCTTGGATAAGGTGCCAGGGGACACACATACACACACTCAGTGCAGGATCCAGGGGCATCGGTCTCAGTCCCAGCCCAACAGATGCAGGGATTCAGGGAAGAACCTGGAATCTGGAAGACATTTCGATCCTTCCCGTCATAAAGCACCGTGGGCAGGGACAGGGACAAGGCCCCTGAGCTAGAGGAGAGAAAGGGGAGGGTCAGGGCAGCCACATTTCAAGGTTGGACCCCTGTTTGATAAAAGCAACTGAAAACATTTGTGGGAACAGGAAGCCTGCTGCCCCTCCCCTTTTAACTGGGCAAGGTCACACCTGGCAGTGGCCAGGGGAGGAGTTTTTCCTTAAGCAGAAATGGAGGGGCCCTCACCTCTGCCTTCAGGCCTCACTTGCCCAGGACTTTCTTGATCTCTGCCACAATCCGCAGGTATTTGTCTGCCGAGTCCACAAAGCCATGCCCGGCCTGGGGAGCAGAAAGAGGGTGAGCCGTAGGCGGAGTGCCCCCTCCCCCCATCTCCTCCAGTCACGGTCTGGGCCCAACAGCTCAAAGCTTCCATTGTGCAGAGGGCCCTCCCCCGCGGGGGAGCTGCTGGCCTGGGGAGATGGGGATGAAGCCCCAGGCACAGCCCCACTCACCTTCTTGGAATGCACAAGCTTTCCAGCAACCGTTACTTCAAAGAAGCCGGTGACCTCCCGGGTACCCTCGCCATTCTGGGGGCAGGGAGGAAAGAGGGTGAGGCTCTCACGGGGGCCCTCCCGCACCGTCCTCCCCCCAGCTCTGGAACAATGCTAAGTGGGTTGGGACAAAGTGTTGCCCATAACTAGGGTAAGGCCCCAGGAGCTGAGGCCCAGGACACCGAATTTACAGAGTACTACCCACAAATCCCCACCCATTTAACGGGATATTGAGAGAAAATGCAAAGCTCCATTTGGGGAGCTGTGACGAGAGCTCCCACGCTCAGCAGACATCTGGGCGGGAATCTCAGGGGTTAAGATTTCTAGTTACTTGACACCCCCCCCCCCCCAACACCCACCCACCACGAGACACTCACGACGTTCAGGAGGCCAGGAAATTCCTCCTCTAGCTTCTTCTTCAGCAACTCATACTGAGATAGAGCACGAGAAGACGGGGCTGTGATTACACAGGGCTGGGGCCCGCCTCCACAGCCCTCCCCGTCGTTCCCCGCCTCCACCCTGGGCCCCAAGCCCGGACCACTGACCTTGGGCTTGTAACCTCAGGCACCACTAGTAGGGGGGTCACACCGGGCAAAGACGGGGGGAAGAAAGGACGCTCAGTTAGGATGAGAACACCCAATGCAACAAGAAGGGAAGGGGGGAGAACTCCCTCCAAACCCCTTCACCCCCACCTGGAGGCCCCCCCGCCCAAGGTGGGCAGCCCCTCCCGACTCCGGCACGGTCCCCACACCCCCGCCCCAGTTTTGACCCCCCTGGAAGGTTCCAGAGAGGAGCTCTCCCGTGCACACGGGCGTGGGTCTGCGCCGCGCACGGCCCCCAGGGGGATCTCCAGGCGCGGAGCCGCTCACCAGTACACCACATGCACTTTGACCGCCATGGCTGGAGCCCCGGCTTTGTCCCGGACCCGCTGGAGCGCTGCAGGACAATGCAACACCGTCGGCGCCGCCTGCGTCCTAAATTAGAACGCTGCGGTCAGCAACTGTTACAGCGCGTTCTATGGGCGCGGCCACTGTTCGCAGGCGGCGGGGGGAGAGCGAGCGAGAGGGGGAGCAGCCCCCCAAGAGCTGACCCAGGTCCCCTGCTTCGCCTGCAGCGCGGCGGGAACCGGCCCTTAGAGAGACCAAATGGGGGCTGGCCACGCCGTGAGGACCCAACAGGAGCCAGGGAAGCCTCTTTCCCCACCCTGCTCCCCCTCTCCTGGGGCAAAGATGGTAAAGCCCGAGTTCTGGGCCGGACCATGCCGAGGAGCTCCCCCCACTCCCACCCCAGTTTCCAGCCCGCAATGACCTGAGTCGTCCATCATTTGCTGGTACCGGTAACTTCATCCTCGCGGGGGCTGCATATCGCAGCCCCTCTCCCTGCGCCGATGGCTTTTGGAGGGTGCTGAGGCAGGCCTAACTGGCCCTCCCCAGTGCAGTCGGGCAGGTTTGGGCCGGCACGCACCCAGTTCCACCGGCCCTGGCCGCTCTCCACGCCTCTGAGGTCCAGTAAACATATTTAGCTCGTTCTCAGCGCTGGGGAGACCGAAAGGAGCCCCTGCCCTCCAGGCGCGTACACTCTCAGGACGGGCAGTTAACAAGCTGTTTATTTTAATGTTCCTTTCAAAACTGTTTTGAATTCCAAATTCTCTCTCCCCCTTCCTTGAGACGGTAAGCAGTTTGATACAGATTATCCCTGTGCGATCAAGCTAATCATCCCCCGCGCAAGTCACCGTGCTAAGTCCTGGAGAGGCAAAGGCCAAACCCAGTCCCTGTCCAGGAGGAGCTCGGGGTCTAGTGCAGGAAAAGGGCGAGATTGGGGGGAGGGGGGAGAAGATGGATGGGACTCCTACAGGGCAGGGGGGCCGGGGGTCTGGAAAAGCCTGGGACGGAAGGGGGGTGACAGCTAAGCCCCAAAGCAAGCCAAGACCTGGAGGTAAAGGGCCAGACGGTTCCAGGTGTGGGCACGGCAAAGGCAAATGGTGGAAGAGGAGGCCTGAGGATGCACCAGGAACTGGAAGGGAGGGGTCGCTGAAGGGCCTGGGCCTTGCTGGGGAGGGTTTTCAGTGCCAAACTGAAAGTGTCTTTCAGTGAGCCATTGGGAGCCATTGGAACCCATCAGGAAGGTGGGGAGAAGTGGAAAATGTGAGACAGCAAAAGTTAAGGTTCCAGTAAGTTATTGTTAATTGATGAAGGCATTGAGAATAAGTTAGATAATAAGAAGGCCGGCAGACGGCAGGTGGACTCAACCAATCAAAAGACAGACAGACAGTGGCCTTCAGAAAATTACAAAGTTTTTGATAAAGGAACCAAATCGACAGCTTGCTGGCAGTAGCCAAGAAAAATGACCTAGAATAACCTTGGAGAAAGCTTTTCTACACTGCGCTTGCTTAATGAGCCTCATGTATGTGAACAGTCTCACCCCCTGCATAAAACTATCCCTCCATTTTCTGATCATGGGTCCTATGTTAAAGCATGTTTGGGAGGGAGGATCGCACCGAGGGTGGTTGTGTAATGGGCATGTAGAGAAAATGGTGGCCTAATGGAGGATGGACCAATCTGTCTCCTGGTAGGAGGACCCGTCTTGGAGTAATGGTATAAAGCTCATCTTGCTTCTGTATTCAGTGCTCCCTCTTCCTGAAAACAGGGTGGGGGCCCACCTTGGCCAAAGTGTTCAATTCCTCTGAACTCTGTTGCAATAAATTTTACTTGATACCTTGTTAGTGTCAAATGTGTTTCTGACAGGAGTGACATTTAAGAACACTGCTGGCTACAGTGTCAAGGATGAATTGTAGTGGGGGGAAACTTGAAGACCAGTTAGGGAGTGATACTTTCGCAGTGAATCTGTAGCCTCTCCAGGGACTCCCTAGGGAGTGCTTTTTGGCACAAATTGTGCCCTTGGAGGCCACTCCCAGGTTAGATCTGTCTGGAACTCACAGATCTGGCCTCCTTCTGGCACTTGGAGGCCTGTTGTCTGGGCCTGACAGGAGCTGACACTCACTACCTGCTAATAGTGACCTGGTCAAAGGTTCAGCCACCCTCAATGGACTTCTTTCCAATCGCTGACAATCTGCCTGAGCTCATTCCTTAATGATTAACATCTTCTCACCTCACCATCCTCTGCCCATCTGAATTCTGATTCAAATCCCAATCTATATTCTGAACTCTCAGCTGTCAATTCCCACTCCCAGCTACCACTGCCCATTCCCTTACTCCCATCCCATTCAAACCCAGCCCCCAAATTCCCCACTCTAAACCACTGTGCTCTCTGGAATGCCTGTTCCATAGTTAGCCAAGTTGATTTCATCTCAAATCTTTCTCCTTTCCCACCTCCACCTCAGCATCTTCTTATTCTCACTAAAGCCATCTTGGTGACTTGGCTGGGAATCCTCTGAGTTCCCACTGCCCTTCCTGGCTCTTCCTCCCCCTCCATCACTCAGGAACCCAAGTCCTTTGAATGTCACTCAATTCAGATTTCTCACCCCAAGATTCTGGGGGCTGTCTTATAGACCTCTAGCTGCTCCACTTCCTTCCTCAATGAGTTCAGTCCCTGGCTCACAAGTTTCCCCTCTTCCCTAATTCCTCCTCTCTTATTAAGGGGCTTGAACATACATATTGAAGCTCCCTCTGACCTCCTAGTTCCTATGACTCATTCTATGAGTCCACTTCAGCCACAGAGAGAGTCATACCCTGATCTTATAACCCACAAGGTTTCAGCTTCCACATTCAGGAACTCTGAAAGTCCTTGTTCTGACCATAACCTGCTGTTATCCCACCTCTCCCTTTGCCCTGCAACCCCTCACCCGGACCTCGGGTACTTTCCCAGGCCATCCTTCGTGAACTGGTTCTACTCTTTTCCCTTCCCCATCCTGACTTAGGGGTGAATTCTGACAGACTGCAGCCTGTCCTCTTCCCTTAAGTCCCTGGCCCCCTTATCTTAGCACCAGTTGTTCCCTGCCAAGGCTCAGCCTTCACTGTCCTCCAGAGCTCCCCTTCTATGGAGGGAGATCACAAGGCCTTGCAAATGCTCTGACCAGCTGCATCATCAATAACACAAATAGGTAAATATAAGGACAGGAAGTGGGGTTTCCGAACTATAGGAACTCCCCTCTGCCAGCACTGGGCCTTTGGCCTCCTGGTAAAGTTGTAATCCTTGGGGAGTTGTCTAGACCTCTTGAGAGGTTAAGTGTCTTCGCAGGATGTGTCAAGGATGGGATTTAAACCCAGGCCAGTTCTCTATCCACTATACCCTGCTGCCTTTCTCTGTACAAAATATCTATACAGCAAATGGTATATAATTTGGAGGGAACACCAGGGGGCATAAAAGACCTGTTGTTCGGTTGCGTCCAACTGTTTGTGACTCCATTTTAGGGTTTCCTTGGCAGAGATACTGGAGCGTTTTGCTATTTCCTTCTCCAGCTCATTTTACAGATGAGGAAACTGAGGCAGAGTTAAGTGACTTGCCCAGGGTCACACAGCTAGTAAGTGTCTGAGGTCAGATTGGAAATCAGGAAAATGAGTCTCCTTGACTTCAGGCCTGGCAGTCTGTGCACTATGGCGCCATCTAGTGGCCCTGTAAAAGGCCTGAGCTTTCAAGTAAACTAAGGTTTCTGAGAGGCACAGATGAGGAAGGAGGGTATTCTAGGCATGGGGGACAGCCTGGGGCAAAGGTATGGAGAATGGAGATGGAGTGTTTCATGGGAAGGCCAGCAAGAAGGCCAGTTTGGCTATAACATAGAGTGTATGAAAGAAATTATTATATAATATTAATTAGGCTTGAAAGGTTGGTTGGAGCCAGGTGGGGGAGGGCTTTAGAGGCCTAGAGAAAACGTTTGGAAAGTTTGGTTAAACTTACAGTCACGTGCACACACCCACACACAGACACTCATGCATGCACCTATGTAACTAAGTTATATATGTGTGTAGAGATATATATACATAGCCATTATATATAATGTTTACTGCTATATTTAAGGACAATCAATGAAAAACAAGCATTTTAAGTGCCTACTTTGGATTACAAAGAACACACCAGTCTATATTCTCAAGGAGTATGTATGTGTAGCACATATGTATACATACACACATATATGTGTATGTACATATAGAGACCCACACATACCTGTCTATATATCTGTCAGTGTGTCTGTCTATCTAGAGAAAAAACATAAAAGAATATAGAGGAAAAGGCCTCAAGGCAACCCAGTTATCCTTTGTCTCTCAGAATTGCTTGTCCTTCCCACATCCCCAGAGGGTGGATCATACAATAACAGGAGGTCTGATTCTGCACTTGCTGAATGGTATCTGCCAGACTCCTTCCATTCTCCAGGCCTTAGTTTCCCCTTGTGTACAGAAAGGTGATTGGATTACAGCTCTGCTGATGTGTGGTGCTGGGGGGGGTGCGGGGGAAGGGTTCTTAACTGTGAACTTTGAAAAAATATTTAGAAAACTGAATTTCCATAGAATTAGATTAACTTTCCCTCCCACCTCCTTTCCTTAATGCATTTTATTTAAGGCATTTAAAATCATGATTCTGAGGAGTCCACAGGCTTTGCCAGACTGTCTCAAGGGGTCCAGGGCCCGCAGAATGGGTGTAAAGTGAATGAATGAATGAAGAGAAAGCAGGTCTGGGGTAATTTAGAGCCTCAGTATTATGGCAGACTCTCATAGGCTTCCTACAGCACACAGACATCTATCTCCTCTGGGGGAACCCAGGAGAGTAGTTCTTCTGGACAGTTCTTGACCCTTAAATGGATTTCCTACATCCACAGACCCAGGCCTGGAAGATACCTCAGAGGCCAACCAGTCTAGCCCCCTCATCAGGCAGAGATAGGAACTGAGGTCTAGGGAGCTCAATGCCTTTCTCAGGATTGTGTGTTCGTCCTTCGTGGCCAAAGAAGACCTTGCCACCAGAGGTATAATGACATGACTTGCACTTGACTTGGTTTTGAGTGAGGGAGGGCTGTCTCAGGGTTGTAATAATCATAGTAATAGCTAGTTTGCATTAAGGTTTGCAAAATGCTTTACAAATATCAATTCATTGGATCCTCACCACAACCCTGAGAAGTAGGTGCAATGATCATCGCCATTTTACAGATGAGGACACTGAGGTAGACAGAGGTGAAACCCAGCTAGTAAAGTGTCTGAGGCTGGATCTGAATTTGGTCTTCCTGACTCCAGGCCCAGTGCTCTGTCCACTGGGCCACCTGGCTACCTTAATAAAAGCCTGCTGATTGATTGATTAGTGGCCTGTATCATTTTAAGGGGCCCACAGCCTTTGACAGCATTGTGTGAGACACAGAGGCACACACAGAGGCCAGATAGGGTCACCACAACGTTGCACAGACAGTGCAGGACAGACCTGAAGGTACCCATTTGTATAGTCTCTCTCTGTCTCTCCTCTGTTTTTGTCTCTGTCTCTCTGTCTTGCTGTGTCTGTCTCTCCTCTCTGTCTGTCTCTGTCTCTCTGCCCTCTGCCTCTCCTCTGTCTCTGTTTCTGTCTGCGTCCTCTCTCTGCCTCTCTCTGTCTCTGTCTCTTTGTCTCTCTGTCCCTCTTTTTCTGTCTCTCTCTCTCTGTCTCCTGTCTTTCTGTCTGTCTCTTTCTCCTCCCTATCTCTCCTCTGTCTTTGTCTCTGTCTCTGTTTCTCTCTCTCTGTCTCTGTCTTTCTCTGTTTCTTTGTTTTTCTCTGTCTCTGTCTTTCTGTCTCGCTGTCTCTGTCATCTGTCCTCTCTCTGTCTCTCTGTCTCTCTCTTTCTCTCCTCTGTCTCTCTTTGTCTCTCATCTCTCTCTGTCTCCCTCTGCCTCTCTCTGTCTCTTTGTCTCTCTCTTTCTGTCTGTCTGTCTGTCTGTCTGTCTCTTTCTCCTCCCCTCTCCTCTCCCTGGTTCAGCTCTCCTTCCCCTGCCTCCCACTGGTACCCTACCCTTCCTAATTGGACTTGCTGAAGGCCAGGATGAGGCTCTGCCCAGGGGTCCTGGGGGTGGGAGGGGACCAGGTATTTTTAGTTACCATTAACCTTCCCTCCCACCTTCTTTCCTTAAGCTCTCTGAGCTACTGCTGGAGCCAATTGGTTTAATTACAGTGAATGAAGTAGGCAAGACCCCAGGTCACAAGAAAGGGTGGGGGGGAGTTTAGAGCCTCCTGGAGAAAATTGGGGGGAGGTGGCACAAGAGCTGTTTCTTCTCAGACAACTTCCATTACAAGTATAGTTCATCCCTCTAAGAACTCTTCTTTCTCTGGGCCTCAGTTTCTCCATCTGTACAGTGGAAGGACAGAGAATAGTGAGTCTCTGGGACCTCCCAGTCTCAGATGGTCTCAAATTCTCCTTACCTGCCCTTTCACCCCCATCCTCTATTCTCCTTTCTCTATCCTCCCCCCTTTCCTTCCCCCTCCTGTAGGCGCTCTTTTCCCGCACCCCATACTATGTATGCTCAAAACATCCAACCCTCTGAGGCTGGAAGCGGGACAGTAACAGGGACTAGGGAACCTGATATCTCAGGGAGGCTTAGGCTGGATTGGGAAATCCTGGCTGTTGTCTGGACACCTATCCCACATCCTTCATGTCTCCCTTCTATCTCTGATAAGGACAGACAACGGCATCTCAGAATCATAGAATCTCAGACTTCATAGAATTATAAAGTCACAGTTTCTTAAAAACAGAGAATGTCAGAAATGAGAGTCTCAGAATCACAGAATTTTAGAATCAAAGAATCTCAGATTTTGTAGTACGCTAGAATCTTCGAATCAGAATTTCACTGGGGCGTTGAGGCATAGTTGGCTTGGAGTCAGTCAAGTCTTATCTGTGACACTTGTGTGATCTTGGGCAAATCGATGACCTGTCAGAGTCCCAGGCAATTCTCTAATGCTATACAACCACAGTATTGGAGATATGAAGTGTTCTTAGCAACCATTTAGTCCAAAATATACATAAAAGAAACCCCTACTCTAACGTGCTCAATAAATGGTTATCCAGTGAATGTGGGAACTTCCCCCCATTGAGGGCATTGGTCTTGGAGTCAGGAAGATTGTGGGATCAGACCTCACCTCTGCCCACTGCTAGCTGTGTGACCGTAGGCAAGTTCCTTTACCTCTCTGTGTCTCAGTTTTCCTATCTGTAGGATGATGGAGTTGGACTCCAGGGTTTTGAAAGTCCATTCTAGCTATAAATGTTTGCCCCTGTGACCTCTGGAGGCAGTCCATTCTACTTGTGGACATCTCTAATGATGAGGAAGGTTTTCTTGACATCAAACCCAAAGTCCCCTCTTCAAAACATCTATTCATTTATGTTGGTTCTGCCCTCTGGAGCCAAGCTGGACTAGTCCATTCCCCTCTCCACAAAGCATCCCTTCGGATACTTGGAGACAATTATCATTTCCTCCATGAGTCTTCTCCTCTTCAATTTAGACATGCCTGTAATGAGCTTTGGAGGTTGCCTACCTCTGCTGGTGGAGGGAGTTTGCTTAGTAGGGGAAATGACCTTGACCAATGAAAACATAAATCTGGAAAGAAAGAAAGAAAGAAAGAAAGAAAGAAAGAAAGAAAGAAAGAAAGAAAGAAAGAAAGAAAGAAAGAAAGAAAGAAAGAAAGAGAAAGAAAGGAAGAAAAGAGAAAGGAAGGAAGGAAGAAAAAAGAAAGAAGAAGAGAAAAGAATCACAACATTTCAGACTAGAGAATCTTGGTCTCCTAGAATTTCAGATCTGATGGAATCACAGTCCTGAGTATTAGCATCTTTAACACCTAGAATTTTAAAGTGATGATATCACAGAATCAAAGGATTTCAGAGTTTATAAAACCAGAGATTTGCCAAGTCACAGAATCTCTCTGACCTCATACAGTCTCCGAATTCACTGAATTATGCAGTCTCAGAATTCATAGGATCGTATGATCTCAGGATTCATAGAAGCATAGGATCATAGAATTCATGGATTCGTAGGATTGCAGAATTACTAGAATCATGGAAATGCTTCATAGCCATTTTAAAATTTTAGAATCATAGAATCTCAGGAGAATCAAAGGATTTCAGGCTTGATAAAATCAGAGATTTACCAATCATACAATCTCTCTGACCTTGTATGATCTCAGAATTCACAGAAGCATAAGATCATAGAATTCATAGAAACATAGGATTGCAGAATGAATCTGGAAATGCTTTATAACCATTGAAAAATTTTAGTCATAGAATCTCTGTATTGATGGAATTTTGTCATCAAACTTCATCCATAGTCATATGGAAAGACAACCTACCCAGAGCTTGACTTTCTAATTATTAGACAGATGTTGCTTATGGCTAATGATCAAACCCAGAACTGAACTCCAGAGGAGGAAATAAGTTTGAATTGCCTGTGGGAATGTGTCCAGAGATTTTAGTGACCCAAGTTTCTTCCTAAAATAAAGGCCCATTTAGAAAAAAAATAATGCATTGTTCCAGGGAATAATGCAGTCAGGTGGTACAGTCGATAGAGTGCTAGCCTGGAGTCAAGAAGGCTCACCTTCCTAAGTTCAAACCTGGCTTCTAATACTTCTTAGTTGGGTGACCCTGGACAAGTCACTTAACGTGGTTTGCCTCAGTTTCCTAATCTGTGAAATGAGCTGGAGAAGGAAATGGCAAACCACTTCAGTATCTCTGCCAAGAAAACCCCAAATGGGATCAAAAAGAGTCAGGCAAGACTAAAAACTGATTGAAAATTCCAGGGATGACATATGACTTCCACAGACCTAAGTGAATTAAAGTGGAAGATGCCTCAAAAGACATTGGAGAAGTGCCTGGGTGATGTGAATAGACTGCATCCCATGAGTAATGAAGACCCCCTTAAAAGAAGCAGCATAAAGGATATTAATAGAACAATATATGACTGGCAAAGATGGGTTGGTCATTTAATGAAAATGGAGGGGAGACAGCTCCAGTGACAGCCATGCAATGGCCTCAGATCTAGGGGAAGACCTCCCAGCATGTTGGGTGGACGCCATATGGATGGTGGACAGGAAGACCAGAAGGAGCACTGGGCAAAATGAGAGGGTGTGGAGAGCTGCCATCTGCACCCCTGGAGGCAGCCCCATGTGGAAGGGAAGATACCATCCTGGGATGGTCCTTTAGAACTGGCAGGGACCCACCTAGACCATGCCTTCACCAACTACTTACATTTTACAGAAAAAGCCCCAAGATGTGTCCAGTCTTGCCCAATGTCAAACAAGTAGGAACTGACAGCTAGGATTTAAAGCCAGATCATCCAAGCTGGAAGGGCCCTCTAGTCCATTTTACAGAAGGAAAAACTGAGGCTGAATGGGAAGAGGGGGAAATTGCAAACTCAATGGAAGTCAATGGTCTAATGTATTAGTCAAAAAAGCCAATGGCATTCTAAGCTGCATAATGATATTTGGTGCATAATATTCTGCAGGAGAGAGGCAATGGTCCTGGTCTCCTTTGCTTTGATCCCAACTGAAGGATGGTGCTCAGTTCCAGAGACTCTGGTCTAGGAAGAGCTTCAGTAATCCGGAGAGCATTCAGAGGAGCAGAACCAGGAGGAAGAAGAGCCCCAAGCCCATGCTATGGCATTCATTAAAGGCTCTGGGGGGGCTTAGTCTAGAGAAGAGAATGTTCAAATGGCACAGGGCAGGGTTACCATGTGCAAGAGGAATGAGTCTCACTCTAGAGGGCAGGACCGGGATGATGCATGGACATTGGAGGAGGCCAGTTGATTCTGGATGAAAAGATTTCCCTAGCAGAGCCATCGGAAACCAAAATGGGCTGCCAGGAGGAGGGGACAGGTAGCAGACTTGTCTTTCCTGAGCATCAGGCCAGTGGTTCCATATCAGAGATGTTACAGAGGGATTCATCATCAGATAGATATACCCTGGGCCTCTGCCCAAGGTCACAGGTGGAGTCAAGGGCAAGGATGTGTCTGTTGTAGTGTGTAAGTGTGTGTGTGTGGGTGTATGTGTATGTATTCTCAGGCCATCTGCTGGCCTCTGTGGTTAGTATAAAGGTTGGAGTCTGTACATATACATGCAGGCGCACACACACACACACAGAGATACACACAAACACACAAACACATGCACATACCTGTCACTGCCTTGATGAATGTGCTCAGCTTAGCTGGGGAGTCCTGACCAAGCTATCCATCATCCAGATACACAACCACACACACACACACACACACACACACACACACACTGAGAGGTTTTTCTCATCATCTCTTTACCACCACCAGATTTAGCAGGAAGGGTGACTGGAATTATCCTCCCCCTTTTACAGGGAGAGAAATTGAGAGGCCAAGGTCATGTAGAAAAGCAAGGACATAGTCAAGTCTAGAATCCAGGCAACTTGGGTTCTAGGTTCAGGCTTCCTTCCCTTCCATGTCACAGACACATCTTGTAGACAGAACCACATAAACAGAATCAGAGCTTGTCCAAACTGGAAAAGATGTTAGAAGCTAATTAATCATTAGGTTTGGAAGGGACTTGGTGGCCACGTGCTTGGATTCTAACATCAGGAGCTCACCTTTTCCCAAGAGGACCTATTCCATTGTTGGACAGCTCTCATGGTGGCAAGAGTTTCCTAATGTTCAGCCTAAAGTAGGCTCCTAAAGTTGAGTGTCTGAGTCTGTCTCTGCTTTCTCTCTCTCTCTCTCTCTCTCTCTCTCTCTCTCTCTCTGTCTCTGTCTCTGTCTCTCTCTGTCTCTCTCACACTCACACACATAAACACACACACAGATACTGGGTTAGGCTTATGGGCTGATGACTAGTCAATTGTGTGCCAACTCTCCCATCCCACTCTATTTTGCTGCCTCCAGCCTATATTTCCCACCAGAGCTGCCCCAACCACACTTCAGTCCTCAACTGCCTTGCTTAGACCCACCATCCCTCTCCCTTTTCAGCATCAGCTCTTGGAGAGGAGGGACTTTTGTTTTGGTATCTCTAGCACCATACACAGTCCCTGACACATAGTAGGTGCTTAATAAATGTTTTTTTCATTCATCTGTCCATTCATTCCTCTGTGAATTAGGGACTAAGAGCCAGAACAGAAGGATTCCTCTCTCCACACCCAACTTTTGTATCTGCCTCAGTCTCTCTTCCTAGAAAAGATCCAAGCCTAGCCCCATAAGAGAATCCCTACTGATTCAAGAACTTTTAGTGTCTTGGAGGGAACAGTAGGAGAACAGTGGAAAGAGCCCTGGTGGGAACTAGGTCCCCCGATTTGCTGCTTGACCTCAGGCAAATATCCCCCATTCTGAGCCTCAGTTTCCTTATTTGTCCAATGAAGGCGATGGGTTATTAAAAGGTCCTCAAGGGTACTTCCTGCTCTGACTTTCTGCCCCCACCTTCTCCCCCTTCTTAGCTCCAGCTGAGAAGCTGATAAAGGAAAGAGATAGGAAGTAGGACATAGGAAAGAAGGAAGGGGTAGTTGACCTCTTTTATCACCCTCCTACCTGGGGATTCCCCCCAATTCTGGAACTCTCACACTTCTGCTAAGCCACACCCAGTGGAGCCTCTCAGTCATCTTCCTGACTTCCCAGGCCCCTCCCTAGACTTCCATCCTTTGTGCAACTGTGCTTGGGAAGGCTGGAAACCCCAGCCCTGGTTGAATACTTCTTGGATAGCTAGACAAAGACAGAGACAGAGAAATTGGGGTGAGACCCAGAGAGAGATCCAGGTACTGAGGTGGAGACTGAGTGGCAGAAACAGAGGGAGGGAGAAAAATAGAGCATATGAATCAGAGACTTCCCCCTTCATTATCCCCCCTCATTGCCTCCCAAGTCCCCTTAAGCCCCCTCCCCAGGGGCCGCCTCCCGATTCCTCCTCTAGTCTGCTCTCCATCGTTAACCAGAGAGACAAACACAGGGAAAGACTGAAGGAGGGAAAGAGGCTGGAACAGAAGACTTCTTTCTTTTAAGATTTTATCATTTTTTTTAAAAAGGCTGAGAAAGAGACAGAGACAGACTAAAGAGAGTAGGGACAGAGCGGGAAAATACTGGGAAAAGCCCCAGGGGCCCCTGCCCTGTCTGTGTCCCAAGACCTCTCTTATCCAGACCTGGAGGAGGGAGCCTGGACCATTTCCTCTGGCTCCTCTGAACTTCCCCCCACCCTTTGGCCTTGGTGCTCCCCAGGGTGGGACTCGCCCGAGAGGGCCTGGAGCTCAGGGAGAAGCAGGGAAGGGGCCTGTGGGATGGAGTGGATGTCTTCTCATCTTCATCATCATTGAAGGATGGATAGCTCAGTGTGTAGCGAGTCCCAGCCCAGGAGCCCGGGGAGCCCGGGGAGGTAGGCGTTGAGATGGGAGGGCATGAGGCCCGGCCTGCATCAGGCTGGGCCCTGGCTGGGAGCCCCAGGTACGTGTGTGGGGCTCAGCTCACAGGACCCTCCATATCCACGGAGAAGGAGTCCTGGCTTTGGAGAAAGAAGGGGTTTGCAGAGGGTCAGGGGATGGAGAGGAGCCTCAAGGACCCCCAAATCTCTCTCCTCTAGCTTCCCCCCCTTCACATCCTGTTGGCTTCCCTACTACTAGGACATAGAGACACCAGGTATAGAGAAAGAGGAGAAACTCGGGGAGAGACAATAAGAGATAATGAAGAGATGCTGACAGAAAAACTAAGAGAGACACAGGGAAGGGGAGAAAGAAAGAGGGAGAAAGAGAAGAGAAGGAGGGAAAAACAGGGCTGGAAAGAGAAGTGGGAGAGACAGAAGAAGCCGGGAACAGAGACATATAAGGAGATGAGCAGAGACATCAGGAGAGCAAGAAAGGAGAAAAGAGGGAGACAGAGGCGGGAGGGAGGGAGCTGGGCTTGGAGGGCGGTGGATGTGTTGGAGCCACCCCCACGCCCACAGGCTGCTAGGAGCTTGTCTCCACCCAGGAGCAGCCCAGGCAACCTCCCTGGAGCCTGCTCTCCCCACACCCTCCCCCACCCAGGTGAGTCCTACACCTGGCCGGGGTCCCCTCTGGGTGCAGACAATGCCCAGGATAGCCTCAGGGCTGGGGGAGTGGCGGGGCTGCCCCTCCTTTCTCTTCTACTTCTCCCCGGGCTCGCTATACAAGGAGACCCAAGGGGATGGGCACTTATGGAGGACACTCACCGTCAGTGAGTGAGGCTGCAGATGTCCCTACATGTAGTGCCACTGCCTGTCAAGGCTCACGCTCATTCCCATGGACCCTGGGGATGAGAGATGGGGGAAGGAGACCCTCCCCCAAACCCACCCCCTGTAAGGAGGTGTGGGGCCCCTTTAAGAAGGGACAGTAGGTGGGACTAGGATAGTGTGGGCTCCTGCATGCAAAGGAAATCTATGCATTATTTATGAGTCCTGGGCCCCCAAGGGAGGCTCATATTGGATGGGGAGGTCTCTGTAATCTGGGAGCAGGAGGAACCTGGGTTGGGGGCAGGACTTACCGGTGGTCCTCATGGGGGGCCCAGGGCCTGGACTTTGGTCTGAGCCAAAGGTCCCCAGGGCTGGGCCATGCTCAGGGCTGTAGGCTGTGCCAGGGCCTGCAAGGGGGACAAGACATGTCCGTGGGTGAGGTCTCCCTTAGGACATGCTTACACACCCCAGCAATGACTACACAGGGTTTTGTGGTTCAGCCTGGGAAGGGGAGGAGGTGAAGGACCTGGGGTCACATTCCAGCTCTGCCCTCAGCTGCCACAGAGCCAGTCACTTCACCTTCCTCGGGCTGAACTAGATGATCTCTAAGGTCCTTTTTCTGCTTCAATACTGTTTTTACACACACACACGCATGCACATGCACACACACATGCACGCACACACGCACACACATGCCCCCATGCACATGTACACACCTGCTCTGTTGGACTGGTCAATCATAGGTTGCACAATTCGCCTCCTGGCATTAATGAACCTGTGGGAGAACATACAGAGACACCAACAGAGAGGGGAGACAGAGAGAGACAGGGAGACACAGATGGGGTCATAGAGAGACCCAGACACCCAGGTCCAGGAAGGACCAGGAAATAGTAGGAGGGTCAGACTAGCTGAGCCAGGCAAGAGCTGGGGGAGGGGGGGCAGGCTGTGAGGAGGGCCAGGGACAGAAAGCTAGAGAGAGGGGGAGGCCCTGGACACCCCCTTCCAGTCCCTCCCCCTTCTCCCCCGCCCAGGAGCTCCTCACCAGTTGTTGACCTGTAGGATGGTGAGCCCTGTGTCCTGGGCCAGCTGTTTCTTTTGTTCCTCGGAGGGGTAGGGGTGCTGGGGGCGATACAGAGGGTGGGGATAGACCAGGAGTCATCCCCACAAAAGACAGAAAGAGAAGGCAGTGGCCAAGTTCAGGTCCTCCCAATAGCTTTACATTCCAGTAGAGGAAAGGCTTACAGGTCTTTCTTTCCCTTGGCCTAAACCCAGTGTTGCTAGGGGCTCTAGGGAAGGGTCCAAGGCTGGGCCAGGCCTGGGGATACCCTGAGGCCTAAAGAGTATCTTTGGGGGGTGTGAGAGAGATTTTGGGGGGACCCACTTTCCAGATGCATTGTAGTCTGGCTACATGTGGGAGCAGGTGCTAGGGGTAGGGGACTCACCGCCAGGTGCTGGAAAAGCCAGGCTCTCATGATATTGGTGGCCACCTTGGGAAAGATTCCCCGCTTCTTACTGTGCCTCTGGTCTTGATCAGGCTCATCATCTTCAGGCCCAGAGCTGGGGGAGGCTGCTCTGGTCTCCAGCCCATCTCCTGACAGAGAGAGAAAGCGTCCCCTCACAACAGAGTCTTGGGCAGCCCAACCCCATCAACTCCACAAGGACCCCAGGATCTTCCTTGGTCAGTGTCTATGCCTAGTCTTCCCTTCCCCCATCCTTACCCTGCTCACTGGAGTTGTCCCCACTCTGGGAGGCCATGCCTCCACTGGATGGACCTGGTGTCCCCAGGTGTACAGATCCACTGTCACTGTGGTCCCGAATCCAGGAATTGTTCTGAGGAGAAAAGAGAACAATTAGTCTGGGGTTTGGGGGTTAAGAATCCCCCACCAAGGTGTAGGAAGACACAGGGTGGGTTTAGACATCCCCACAGCCCTTACCTGGGATCTCCTGGCTACCCACAACCCCTGCCTCTCCCTAACCAGGCTTATATCTGTATCTGAATGTGGATCTGAGGGCATCTGGGTGTGTGATTTTCTGTGACTATGTGGCTGTATCTGAGTATGTGTAGGTGAGAGTGGCTGTCTTTTACTGTAATGCTTTCTCTGTATGTGAGTGTATGTATTTCTCTGTGGGTGAGGGGCACTATGAGTGTGTAACTGTCCCTGTGTGTGTGACTGTTGCCCAAGTATGTTGTGTATTTCTGGGTATGTGTGGCTGTATCTAAGTATGTGCGTATGTGTGTGTATGAGTGTGTGTGTCAAGGGGGCAGGCTGCACCTGGTGGGGGAGCCCAGGGCCAGGAGTTGGGAAGTCATCCAGGTCAGCTTTGCAGGGGACAATGGAGTCATCACCATCTCGGTCTCGATCCTCAATGACCAGGTCGATGGGCATCTTCCCCTTGAGGCAGGTGATGTACCGATGGCAGAAGTTGTCACACAGGTCGTGAACCTGGTAGGCGTTGGGTGGGACAGGAATAGAGGTAAACTGGGGAGTGAGCAGCTGTGAAGGAGCAGACAGAGGGAGACGACAAGCACTCACCTTCTCCAGCTCCAGCAGATGAAACCGCAGTACCTGGATGGCCTGTATCATCTGAGGGGAGATACAGACACAGAGACAGGGGCAGAGAGAGCAAGGCAGGCCAGAAGATAGAGACAGAGAGGCAGACAGGAAAAGAGAAGGGAGAGAGGGAAACAGAGATAGTCACAGAGACAGACATGCAGAGATAGAGATGGGGAGATGTAGAGAGAGACCTGGAACAAGGTTGGGAGATGACAGCCCCAAGGTGCAGAGGAAAGACATTGAAGATGCCCAGTGACTCCCTTCCTAGCCCCTTCCCCCAGGGTTATTGGGAGGGGGGGGGGGGTCCTCTCAGGCTAGGCTGGTGTTTGCTGGGGAACCAAAAGCTTTGGGGTTAGAGCTGCTGCGCTAAGCTCTTACCAGGTTGTCCAGCTCTGGGTTAGAGGAGAACAGAGGCCTCTCCATGCGGACCTTAGACGGGATATTGAGAGAGTGGGAGGAGACAGAGGAGGGGGAAGGGCAGAGCCCACGTCAGGGGGCTGCCTGGCCCCTCCAACCCCCAGCCCCCATGTGCACTCTTCAGACCGCCCCGCCCCGGCCCAGAAGGGCCCCACCTGCTTGGCGAAGGCGGCGATGTCCTCATTGAAAGAGTCTGAAGAGCAGACATCGGCCCCAGGCCCCAAGGCCGGGCTGGCCCCCGGCCCCGGGCCGGCCCCGTCCCTAGGGGAGCACGTGGCCAGCTCACACTTCTCAAATACCAGAGCCAGAAGCGGGAACAGCGGGTGCCTGCAGGGCGTTGGGAGAGGGAGGGCTCAGCTCCCACCCTGGGGAGGGCACCCCCCCTCCCCCACCGTGAGGCAGGAACAGAGAGACAGTAAGAGGGAGAGAGACACACAGAGACCGCGAGAGCCAGAGAGACGCGCGCAGAACCAGGGGACCCATTGAAGCAGGGACCCAGCAGCCTCCCCCACCCGTAGATTTCGTCTTTCTCGCTCTTCAGTCCGTCTCCTCCTCTTGCTCGGCTCCGGGCCGGCCCTGTGGGGCCGTAGGGGGCCTGGGGCAAACCAGCTGGCCGTCCGCTCCCTCGGGGCGCAGCTTCCGAGAAGTTGGCCAGGCCTGCGCTGTCCACGCCGGGATACTGAGGCAATTCATCGTACTGCGAAAGGGGAGAGGTAAAAAGAGAAGATCAGAGGGGTTGTTGCCCCAGGACCCAGGCCTTTGGGCTGTCCCACACCTTCCTGTACCCCTTCTCTCAGAAGCTTGGACATCTCTTGCTTCTCAGTGGGACTTGGGGTGGGAAAGAGGGAGACATCGGAGAGTTTTCTCCTCATTTCCTCCGGCCACACCAAATTCCTTCTCTCTGTGTGCTGTGTGATCCTCTCTCTCAGCATCTCCGTCTTCTCTACCGCTTCCTATCGCTGTCTCTGGTGCTGTGTCTGTCCCTAACAACATCTCTGCTCTTGGTGTCTTGTCTTTGTCTCTCTATCTGGGTCTCTGGTTCGGTACCTCTGTCTACTGGAGTCTGTCTGTGTAGCTGTTTTTGTCTCTTTCTTCCTTTCCATCCCTGTCTCTGGTGCTGTGTTTCTGTCATTATCACTGTCTCTATCGGTATGGGGCTGTCTCTGTCTCTGTCTTTAGAGCTGTCTCTGAGCTACTGCTACTCCATGTAGGTGTTCCTGTTTTTCTCTGTCTCTGTCTCTGTCTCTGTCTCTCTCTCTCTGTCTCTGTCTCTGTTTAGTATCTGTCTTTCTCTGTGGAGCTAACCCTGTCACTTTCTGTCTCTGGATCTCTGTGCCCACCCTTCCTTTACTTCCTTTCAAAGCATTCATAGTCAGAGATTGATTCATTATCCCCTGGGGATGATTCAGGAGGGATCAATCAGTCTGAGTTTGGAATCCCCAAGCCCAGGAATCCCCTGACCCAGACACACACACACACACACACACACACACACACACACACACACACACACACACACACACACACTACAATAGCAGCAAACCTCCAGAGACAGGTCTATGGGATACACCTGGGTTCTGAATGTATTTCCTAGTGTGTGAGGTCTGAGATGCATTTTTCTTAGTACATATTCTTCTGCATATGTCTGTTGGGGGTAGGGGTAGGATAAAGACTTCCTCTACCCTCTTCATTTCAGTTTTATTTAGTAGATTGTGTGTGTGTGTCCCACACAACTTTAGCTGAGCTCCCTCTCCATTTACAGAACACTAACCCAAATAAAGCCAAATTTATTTGCACCCCCCCATCTACCCCATGTTCTGATCCACACAGTCTGGGAAACACAATGAAACACACAGGCATATTATGCTTTTTCTTTTAAACACACACACACACACACACACACACACACACACACACACACACACACACACACCCTCTGTTCCAAACTTTTCTTCTGACACTGGGGGACCTCAAAGAGTCTGTCTCAACTTAGAACTCCCACCCCAACTATTCAGCTGGGGGACAGTGTCTACAAGCTTTGTCCGACCCCTTCCTTCTCACAGGATGAGAGGGCCAGAACCTGGGGACTTGGAGAGGACAGGGAGCTGACCTTCTGCTCTCCTCTTTCCTCTCCCTCTTCTAGATGTCCCAGGGCTCAGATTGAACTCTTCTTCCTGTTCCTTGTTTCCCCTTCTTCAAAATAAGGAATAAGAATGGACAACGAGATGGGGCAAAGGGGGGCATGGACTGAAGACAGAGGGATGATAGGACAGAAGGACAGAAGGATGAGGACAGAGATAGGGGGACAGAGTGAAGGAACAGAGGGAAGGACAGATGGATAGATGTTAGAGAATTGAGACAGAGACATGGGGACAGAGGAGGTAGGAACAAAGGGAGTAGGGACAGAGAAATGGGAGACAAAGGGATGGGGGCAGAGGGCTGAGGAACAAAAATAAGGTACAGAAGGATGGGGGACAGAGCTGGGGAATAGTCAGTTGAAGAAGAGGGATGAGAAAAAATGAATGAGGAGACAGTGAAATAGGGAACAGAAGAGGGATGGGGCAGGGAGATGAGGTATAGTGAGGTTCAGTGGAGGACAACAGAGGGATGGAGATAGAAGGATGGAGGATAAAGTTACAGAAACAAATAAAGTTCAAGGGAATTGGGTCAGAGAAATGAGGAATAGAGAGATAGAGACATATGAGAGTGGGGGTAAGGGGGCAGAACCAGAAAACTGGAGAGATATCTGATGGAGGAGACAGAGGGATAATGTAGAGGAAGATAAAAAGAAATGAGAGGAAAAGAGAAAAGGATGAAAAAAGAAAAAAAGATAGCAAAAGGGTGGGAGAAAGGGTTGGGGACTGTGGGATAAAGGGATAGAGGGAAATGGGATAGAGAGATGGGGATCAGAAGAATGAGAAATGAAAATGGAGTTCAAATAGATGAGAGCAACAGTTAGTGAAGAAGGATTTGGGCCAGAGGTAGAAGAACAAATAGGTGGGGAGAGTAGAGGAATGGGTACAGAGGGATATGGGATGCTTAATCGCCAAGTAGATAGAAGGCTAGGGATATCAAAAGAAGAACTGGAGACCAGAGAGGTAGATAGAAAGAAAGTTGGAGGAAAACAAGAATGGGAAACAGGAATGGATGAGCATAAGGATTGGGGGGACATAGTGACTGGGACAGAGAGATGGAGAGAAGTGAGAAAAGATGAATGTGAAACAGAAGGATGAAGTAATAGATTGATGGAAGGAAAGAGACTTTAAGGGAAGGAGGAATGGAAGGAAAGAGAAATAGGGGACAGAAAAAGGAGAATTTGAGATGACAGTAAAGGGATTAGAAAAGGGGAATGGGGACATAGGAGCAAGGGACAGAATAATGGACAAATAGATGAAGGACGGAGGGACAGAAATGAAAGGAGAGAGGAATGGAGATATAGAGACATGGAGAGAAAGAGCAAAGAGGAACAGAGGGATGAGGACTGAAAGATGGGAAAAAGAGGGATGGAGGATAGAGGGATGAAGGGACAGATAAAGGGAAAGACAGATGAGAGTTGGAGTATCAGAGGACAAGAGGAATATAGGACTGAAGGATAGGAGCAGGATGGAGAGAGAGAGAGAGAGAGAGAGAGAGAGAGAGAGAGAGAGAGAGAGAGACAAAGATGAGGAAGGAGGGATGAGAATGAAGGGATAAGGACTGAAGTGAATGGGAGACAGTAGGTGGGTGACAAAAAATGGGACAGATAGACCAATGGGGACAGGTGAAAAACAGAAATGAGGAACAGAGAGATGGAACAACAGGGATAAATGGGGAGAGAAGTATGAGTGACAATTCAACAGGAGGTTGAGGGAAAGAGATTTGGCCGGTGGATTAAAACACACAGGCATGATGCAGATAGATGGGGGACAGAGGGATAAGGTACAGAGATGGGATATAGAGAGAGTAGACAGAGAAAATGGAGAGATGGAGGAACAAGAGATAGAGAGATATGAGAGATGAAGAAACAGAGACATGGGGAACAAATATGGACAGAAAGAGGAACTGATTGGGAGAGAGAGGAGTACAATTTGGAGGGAAAGTGAAATGGGCCATGAATGGGAAGATAAAGGGAAGAGAGAGAGAGGGAAGAGGAGAGAGATTGGATGAGGATAGAGATATGAAACAGAGACAGAGACTGAGGAAGAAGAAATGGAAGACAATGGAAAACAGAGGTATATGGAATAGAGATAGGAGACAGATGGAGAGACAGAAGACAGGAATACAGAGGGTGAGTGGAAGGATAGAAGAAAGGAGGGATGAGGAAAGAAAGATGTAAGGTAGCTGAAGAGATAGCTGGGATAGGGATCAGAGAATGAAGAAGGAGGGTGAAGATAAAGAGTGGGGAAATAGAAGTAGAAGGATGGGAACATGGTTAAGTGGGGACAGAGATACTGGGAAGAGAATGATGAGGACAGAGATGCTTCACCAGGATGGAGAGGTAGGGCAGAGAAATGGGGAGGAATAATGAGCACAGAGATTTGAGATAGAGATAGAGATGGAGATGATAAATGAGCAAAAAGAACTGGGGAAGAGTTAGAAGACCTGAGGGACTGCACAGATGGGGTGGAGGGGAAGAGGGATGGGGACCTCAGGATAGGCACAGAGATGAAACTAGAGAGACAGAGAGATGAGGACAGAGAGGTAAAGACAGAGAGAAGGGGTCAGGTAGAGAAGGATGGGGGCAGAGAAATGTGAGATATCTGGAGAGAGGGTATGGGGAGGTAGAGTGATGGAAAAAAAGAGAAATGGGAAAAAAGTATGAAGGGGATGGAGAATTAGGGAATAAGTATGGCATGAAATTAGCCAGAGATGAGGGATAGAATGACAGTCAGAGGGATGAGGACAGGGGAATGAAGGATAGAAAGATGGGAGAACAGTGGAAGGGGCCAACATTTCAGTGGGTGACAGGAGGTGGGGATAGTGGGATGGAGAAAAAGAGGGATAAGGAACAGGAAGATGAGGACAGAAATGGGACAGCTGGAGAGACAGGGTTGGGAGACAGAGGGAGAGGTGGGAGAGATGGGGAACATTCGAATAGGGGATATAGGGAAGGGGGAACAGTAGGATAGGGAACAGGAATGGAGGATAGAATGAAGGAGATAGAGAGAGGCAAGGGCTGGAGAGGCAGAAATTAGGAAGAGAGGGATGGAGGGAATGAGGGATGGAGACAGGAGGATGTGGGAACAGAGAGTGAGAACAAGGATCTGGAGATTTGGAGAAATGGAGACTGGGTGGATGGGGATGAAGGACAAGATCTCAGGGATGCTGGCTGGCTGGGGACATGCATCCATACTTACTCTCTGTGCCATGGGCCCCCAGAATTGGAGCCCACGTCAGGCAGCTCCAATGTCTGTCCCTCGCCAGATCCGGGCCTGGGGTCTGGGCTGTGGAGGGTGAGTGGGGACACGGATTGCCCCCTAGGTTCCCCCCACAGCCCAGGGCCCCCTCTTTCTGCTCAGTGGTGGGCGTAGTGTTCTGTCATGAGGACCCCAGAGCACAGTCTCCTGCCCAGCCCCCAGGGGGTCAGTGACCTGGTTCCAGGGGCATCCCAGGCTGGTGGGGAGAGTTGGGGAGTGGATCTGGACCCCAGGATGGGAGAGAAAAGGCTCCCTTGAGCCCCAGCCACCCCTTAATACCCCAGAAATGAAGCCTCAGTGAATCCAGTAAGAGACAGTAAAAGACAGAGAAAGATTCAGAGAGAGACAGAATGAAAGAAAGAAAGACAGAGATCAGAGAGGGAGGGAAGGAGAGGAAGAGAAGCTGAAAGGAAGGGACCGGGATGAGAAGCCCTGGCCCCACTGGCAAGGGGCTGGGCTGGGCTGGGCCCCTGGGTCCCTGGTGTGGGGGCTGGTAAGCAGCTGAGTGGATGCTCAGCTGTCTGCCTGTGTGTGTGTCTCTCTCTGTCTCCCTCTGTCTCCCTCCTCTCTCTCTCTGTGATCATATCCGGAAGTTCCCACATCACCCAATCCTTAACCCACTGTCCGCCGGCTGCTGGAGGGGCCAGAGCTGAAGCCAGAGGGGCCAGGGCGGGCTTGGGGCTGGGGCTGCTGAGAGGGAAAAGAGGCCTCTTGGTCCCGCCTGCTCCTCCGCCCCCTCCCCCCCACCCCGAGGTTCAGCCCTTGTCTTTCTGTGTCTTCTGTGAATCTCCTGCTCTCTCCCTTAGCAGTCTCTCTCCTGTCCTCTCATGTCTTCTCTCCAGTCCTCTGCTCTTCTCTCTCTCTCCCCTCTCCCCTGTCCTCTCTCTCTCTCTCTCTCTCTCTCTCTCTCTCTCTCTCTCTCTCTCTCATCCTTGGCTCCCTGCCTCACCCTGTTTTGACCCATCTCTTCCTTTCTGTCTTTCTTTGCCTATTTTCCCTATCCTCCTGTCTTTCTCTTTCTCATTCCATCCATCTAATTTCTCTTTGTATCATCTGTCTTTCAACATGTTTGTTTTTCATATCTCTTTTATGATGTATCCAAGTCTGGGTCTGTTTCTCTCTTCTCCACCTGTGAAACATAGAGAGGGAGTAATTTTGTTACCAGTCTCAGCCCTTTCCCCTTTAGGGTGAAATTAGAATGTCCAGCAATAACCAGGGTGTTCATTTGGGTATCTGTGTTGGATCATGTGCGTCTGTATCTTTGAATATGTGTGATTCAGGGTATAGATGTGTTCAGGGGACAGGAGAGGAGAGAAAAAGGAAGAAGCAGGGAGAAAGAAAGAGAAGAGGAGGTGGAGTGTGTGTGTGTGTGTGTGTGTGTGTGTGTATGTAAACAAGGACAGTGCATTGGTAGGTGGAGGGACAGTGGTCAGATTTCTTGGAGGTGGGGAGTCAGAGACATGAAGACTTCCTAGAGAGCCCCTTTCTTCTTCTGCTTGAGCTCTGAAGGCAGAGCCAGGAGCAGGAAGTAACAGCTGCAGAGAGGCCGACTTCAGCTCCACACAAGTAAGAATTTTGAAGTATTAGCTATTCCAAGGTAGAAATGGCAGTGCTGAGCTTCCCATCACAGGAAGAGGCAGAGCAGACTGCTTGTCCGTGATATGGTAGAGGGAGCTCCTGCTCTGTATGCATTGGTCCTCTCGGGTTTGAAAATTTCAGAATTAAAAAAAAAAAGAGAAAATTTCAGAATTCTATCTTTGGGGTTTCTGGGGACTCTGCTGGGAATTGAGGGGAGGGACAGGGAGCAGGTGACTGAATCACCTAGCCCCATGGGCTGTCTCCCAAACTGAAAACCAAGACAGCCCCTTATGAGGAGTGAGGTAAAGCTTTAACAGTCGGGACTAAATGGAGCCTGCCTGTCTATTTGTCTGTCTGTCTGTCTTTCTATTTACCTAACTGCCTGTCCTGTCTGCTTCTCTGCCTTCATTCCTTCCATCTCTCCTGCATGTCTACCTGTCTATTTACTTATTTGTCTCATATATCTTCATTGCCAGCCCGTCTACTCACTTGTCTGCTTATCTACCTACTATCCATCTCTCTTTCTCTCTGTTTATCTATCCATCTGTCTCTCTATCTGTCTTTATCTTTCTCTCTTTCTCTCTCTGTCTCTCTATTTATCTGTCTATCCATCTGTCTGTCTCTGTTTATCTCTCTGTCTCTATCCACCTATCAGTCTGTCTCTCTATGTCTCTATATCTTTGTCTTTCTGCTTCTCTATCTACCTTCCTTTCCTCCATCTTGGTTGCCTGTCTTTCTGTCTGTCTTTCTGCTTCTCTGCCTCCCTGCCTGTTCATCTGTCTGCCTTCCTGACCGTCTGTCTGCTTCTCTGTCCATCTACCCTCTTGCCAGCTTGCCTGCTTTGGAAAGATCAGCGAACATGGGTGGCATCACCAGACTTGAGTCAGAATTGTACCTCTTACTGCCTACGTGACCTTGAGAAAGTCATCTGTCTGGACCTCAGTTTCTATCTGTAAAATGAGAAGTTTGGGCCAATGACTTCTAAGGACCTTTCCAATGGTTCGTGTGATCCTATGATGTGTTTGTCTGTTCTGTTGTGGTCCTATCTTCTCCCAAAAGACAGAAGGATATTGGGGGGGGAGGGGGGGATGGAGAGGCAAGCAGCAAAAAACAGAGAAACAGAAGCAGAAACAAGAGACACACTGAGACAGAAGGAGAGGACCTCCTCCTTCCCCCGCCCCCTCCTCCCCGGGCCCCAAACCTCCCACCGTGCACAGCTGTTGGCCTCTGTCCTTCTCTGGCCTGAGCACTGATCCCCACTGTGAGTGCTAACTTGATAATTTCCCAAGGTCCCTAATCAGGGTCCCTGCTGAGTCCTGGCTTCTCACTGTTGTCCCTTGTGCCCTTTCTTCTCAGTCAGGAATTCCTGCAGGGTCTCTGCAAAATCATTGAGAGGAGGTCCTGAAGAAATGTGAGAAATCATCAAGGGAGGCCCAGAGAGAGACAGAGGGCTGGTGCTGGGAGGCAGGGGCATGGAGCAAACGATCTCTTTTCTCACCTGTCCCTGCCACAGCGTAAATATAAAGCCAGGAAATACACACACAGACACACACACATGCACACACACGCACACACACATGCACACACATACACACACAGAGAAACATACAGACACACACATACACAGACATGCACAGACACACACACGTGCACACACATACACACAGACACACACATACACACAGACACACACATACACACACACAGAGACACACATGCACACATAGACACATACACAGACACACACATACACACATACACACACATACACACACATACACATACATACACACATACACACACATGCACACACATATGCACACAGACACACACACATACACATGCATACACATACACACAGACACATGCACACAGATACACATGCACACACATACACACAGATACACATGCACACATACACATACATACACATACACACACATACACACACACACACACACACACACACTAGCTCTCTCTGCCTGTCTCAGCTCTATCTCTCTTTTCCTCTCTCCATCTTTCCCTTCTCTCTCGGTCTTTGCTTCTTTGCCCATCTCTGGCCACATTGATCCTCTTTTTCCTATTTCTCTCCCCCTCCTTGTCTGTCTCTGCCTGTACCTTCCTTTGTCTCTTTCCCCCTTCCCACATCTCTTTCCCTCTCTCCTGGTCTATCTCCTTTTCTCTCTTCTCTCTGTCTCTGTCTGAGTCTCCTCTCCATGGAGAAAGGTTTATTCCTTTAAGAATGGTCTTCTTTCTCTGTCTCTGCATTTCCCCCTCAGCCCAAGGGCTTGAGAGCAGGAAATTAATTTCAATCAACTTCCAATGAAAGCATAAAACTACCCCACCACCCTGCAACCCCCACCATCCTCTAGCCCAGGCCCTGAGGTCAAGGGAACCAGAAGACCAGGCTCCTAGGCTCCTGGGCCTGCTGACCTAAGGTGGGGGTGGGGGGCAGGGAAGATGGATGGGACTTCATCTGGCAGCTGAAGCTCCTTCCATGGTGTGTGTGTGTGTGTGTGTGTGTGTGTGTGTGTGTGTGTGTGTGTGTGTGTGTGTGTGTGTACAGAGCTCATTCATCACCTGTCAGAGGCTCCGGAGAGCAGGTGGGGGGAGGTATCTTCTACCTAGACAGATAGCCACAGGGAGAGGGAGAGAGACACAGAGGAGAAACAGCAAAAGTGAGATGGAGTTAAGGAATGAGAAGACAGAGAAATGCACGCAGAAAGAAGAAAAACAGCTACAGACAAAAATCTAAGAAGGAAAAATGGATCGGGTCCTACATTCAGCAAATGTTGACTTGTCTCGAAATGTCTTGCTGAACCTCTCTACCCAGAACAGAGAGGGGTACGAAGGCAAATTGCAATGTTTCCCCCCTCTCCTCTCAGACTTAGAGCCAGGAGACCTGGGTCAACTCCTTTTTTGGGCCTCAGTTTATTTATCTATAAAATGGGGTAATAATGCTCACATGACCTCCCTTGAGGTGGTATTGTGAGCAAACTTTAAGCCAGGGAAATGGGAAATGTTATTATTACTGTCTCCTTCTTCTTATCTTTTTCTATGGGTTTTAGATGGAGAAGGTCCTGGGAGCAGTTACTATCCTAAAAGTATTATTTTATATTTAATGTTCTATGGTCTAGTGCATTGATGGATAAAGTAACTGTTGGGTTTTTTTCTTAATGGTTGAATAAAAATGCAGTATGTCCTCTGGACTACCTCAGCATTTTACAGGTTGTAGGTTGGGCCCTAGGGTTGACGAGTACCCTTGGCTCAAGGTACTTTGTAGAGCATTCCTAAAACCATAGCCCATAAGCCCCCATAGGAGGCTTACTTCTAATAGTGCACCAGCAGGCAGAATCAGCTCAAAGCAAAATCATTTACAAAGATGACATAAAAAACAACAGATACAAAACATTCATTCTCCCCATGATCCACAGGCACACTTTCTCACCAAATATACAAAGTGTCAGTGGATAGATTAGATGCATACATAAAACATGATAGTAGTGGAGTAGACATGTACTGAATACATATGGCCAAAGCAACTCATGTCTCTCTGGAACAGCCAGGGCCCTGAGGATTTTCTTCTTCTCACGTTTTATATTTCTATGATGCTTCCCCCTGGGAAAAATATTTCTACCGGACAAATCACTCATCTGGATTCTGTGAGTCTGCTCATCTCTGTAGTTCTATTTCTCTATGCCTGGACTAATTCTTATTTGAAACTATGGCTGTCTCTTTTCTCTGCTGCCAGGGGTTACTTCTCAGAGCTGACTTGCCCTCAAGAAAAGTCTTGTTTTGATTTTTTAAAGGCCACCAAGGGTGTATCCTCTCCTTGGCCACCCAGAAACAAGTTATTCTTCTCATTCTATCAAGAACTCTTTCACACTTCATAAAGGGGTACAAAATGAAATCTTTTCTCTGTTACCTTTCCCTTCTTTGATTTCATCAACTGGGCTGATGCAGGGGTAGGGAATCAATTGACCAGGAACAGTCTGGTCGATTTCCCCCTACCATTACAAAGGAATTAGGCTATAACCCATTTTCTGTAGGCTCATTGAAGGCACCCTCAACACAATTTCATTAGCAGGACTGGACAGCACAGATAATACATATTTCATCCTGTTTCTGCAAGGTTTTTAATCTCTTCTGTATTATGAAAGCTTTTGCATTCCACATAGTTTTGAGAATATGAGTATTCAATATGGCAACATTTACTTAAAACGTTGTTCTTAAGTTTTTCTGTGTGTGTCAATGTCTTACTTAGGGGATTGTGGGCAATAGTCAAGTCTGTGATAATGGTCCAGTTTCCAGAGTTTATTGGGTGAATTGTCCCAATGATATTGTGTGTGAGGTCTGTATCTGCAGCATGAAGATTTGCTATCTGATAGTGGATGAATTATAATATGCCTCAGTTCCATAATTCCAGCTCCCGGGTCTTGTCTTGCTAGGGATTTGATAGGCATTAAATTTTTGCAGCCTTCAGTGAGGAATGTCACCTTCTCTATTGTTTCTTTTTATAATCTATACTGAAGTCTGGAGTCCTTACCCCTAAATCACTTAGTCATGAATTGTTATCATAAAGTCCAACAATAAATCTGTGTCTCGGTCACTTGTCTGGTACTTCTTTGTCTACATGCTGTTGGCTGAATTCATGGGGTGGTCTCCCATGGTGGACCTTTTGAGTCCACTCTTAGACTGTAATCATTTTACAGGCTATGTCTGTATTGGACAGTATAGCATGTACATCTTAGCTGCTTTGATGAAGTGATGTCGGCTTGTTCAAACTCTTGATTTTTGACTTATTACTTGCTCTGATAATACCTATCACTCTTTTCCCTGTTTTTATGGTGAAGAAGAATTAATTGTTCTTATGCCCAAAGTGCTACAAAAATGTGCATACCCTTTGACCCAGAAATATTGCTTCTGGGACTATCCCAAAGAGATCATAGAAATGGGAAAGGGTCCCACATGAACAAAAATATTTACAGCAGCTCTCTTTGTAGTGGCCAAAAACTGGAAATCGAGGGGATGCCCATCAATTGGAGAGTGGCTGGATAAATCGTGGTATATAAATGTAATGGAATACTATTGTGCTATGAGAAACGATGAACAGAAAGACTTCAGAGAAGCCTAGAAAGACTTCTATGAACTGATGCTGAGTGAAAGGATTAGAACTAGGAGAACTTTGTACACGGCAACAACCACAGTGTGTGAGGAATTTTTCTGGTAGACTTAGTATTTCATTGACATGCACGGACTTAAATACTTTCCAATGGACTCTTGAGGCAAAACGCCTTCCATATCCAGAGAAAGAACTATGGAATTGGATCGCAGATAGAAACAGACCATTTTCTTTTGTATTATGTTTTGTTTTGTTTTGTTTTATGGTTTCTCCCATTCATTTTAATTCTTCTATGCAACATATATTTAATAGGAAAGTATGTGTAGAACCTATATAAGATTGTATGCCGTCTCAGGGAGGGAGTGGGGAGAGAGGGGAAAAAAATCTAAGATATATTGTCGAAGTGATTGTCGAACACTGAAAACAAATTAAAATAATTTAATTAAAAAAGAGAATTCATCATTCTATAGCTACTTTAAGTTGGACCTGCCTTTCACTCAATTTGTACGATTTTTTGGAAGATACTTCTAAAATCTGTTTACAATTCCGAAAACACGTATTAAGACAGGTACTAGGTAGGTGTTAATTACTTTAAATGCATTCTTCCTATTCAGGCTTGATCCCAGAATACTTGTAGAATACTTGTAATATGTCCGGCTTGAACTTTCTGTTCCGTACCGTTCTGTACAATGTGTCTTGCTTCGGAGGAGAGTAAGCTATCTGTAGGTATTGCTGTCATTCATTAGTTTGATATGATTTCTGGAATCAAATTCAAACTCTTCAGTTTTTGTCTTTCTTTGGTGTTTGTTAAGAATTTTATACTTGTCAAGACCAGATGCCATTTTTATATCTTTGGAGAAAGCTCCCATAAGGTGTTTAATGTGTTTTTCAGTGAAGACATAACCCTAAACACGAAGTGATTTGGTTTGACTCCTTTAATTTTGAAACCATTTGTAGTTCTGTTTAGGAGAGAGAATAGTGGATGTAAGACCAGTCAGGGTCACAATGGGCTTAAACTGTCTCTCTGAAAAATGTCACATTTTATATTAATTGTACTTGCCATTACAGCTGGTGCTGTGTTTTAAATAGAGAACAGCTTTCCACATAGACATAAAATGTTCTTGCATTCTCACTATACTGGGGGCCTATTTTGTATCTTGGCTATACATGAATAAGCTTATAAATGAGTGAAAGGCTCTGTGATAATTAGCAAAGATAATATAAATGGTGTAGAGCATTCAGGAAGGTTGTTCAATAATTACTGATTTTCTTTTTTGGAGAATGTGTCTTCCTATCTCACCCAGGCTGAAAATGCAGTGACTATGAGCTCACCTTCCCCTAGGAACTTGGAGACTCATCATATGGTGCTGGGTTCGGTGCAGACATCCTTAGCATGCTGCAGCTCAGACCCCTGATTTGTAGCAATCCATTGGCCTCAACCTCCCCAGGAGCAGGTATTAAAAGGAGTGTGCCACTGTCTCCTATAATTCAGAATTATTCAATTAAGAATGAGCTGTTTGTTTAAGAATGAGCCCTTGGATTTTGGGTCACAGCCTTTTTGGTCCTCGATAAATATATTGTTTTCTTGTAGGTGGTGGTTTTTTCTTTTTTTAGTGCTGTAGACTGTGAATACCATGTATAAAGCATATAGATAGTATAAGGCATACTGGACTTGGGATCACAGAACCTGGGCTCAAGCCCCAGATCTTCTACGTACTGCCCATGGGACCTTTGGGAAGCCATGGGTCTCAGTTTCTCTATCTGCAAAATTCAAGGGTTGGACTGGATGACCTCAAACAATCCTTTTTTAGCTCAAAATCTATAATTCTATGATAAACACATAACACTTAAAACTGGAAGAGACCTTAGACGAAGCTAAGGTGGGTAGAAGAAAAGAAGGAAGGAAAGAAGGAGAGAAGGAAGGAAGGAACAGAGAAATAAGAAAACAAACATTTATTAAAAGCTACTGTGTGCCAAGTACCATGCTGAGCATTTTATAAGTATTGTCTCATTTGTTCCTCACAACAATAACACTGGGAGGCTGATGCTATTATCCCCATTTTACAGAAGAGGAGACTGAGGCAGACAGAGGTTAGAGTGACTCTCCTGAGGTCAAGTAATTAATGAACATCTGAAGCTGGATTTGAACTCATGCTTTCTTGATTCTAAGCTTCACTCTATTTTTTTTTTATAGATAAGGAATCTGAGGCTGAGGGAGGTAAAATAACTTGATCAAGGACACATTAGGCACTCAGTAGCAGGGTAGGATTTGAACCCAGGTCCTCTGACTCCAAATCCTGAGTTCCTTCCACGATATCATGCTGGTGATCGCAACTTTTGGTACATATACAATACCTTTTGTTAAGAAGGTTTGGACCCAAGACCTATATAAAATAGACTACAAAACACTCTACAAAAAACTGTTGTTCTTTTAGTTGTTTCAGTCACATCCAACTTTTCATGACCCCATTTGGAGTTTTCTTGGCAAAGATACTGGAATGGTTTGCCATTTCCTTCTCCAGCTTATTTTATAAATGAGGAACTGAGGTAAACAGGGTTAAGCGACTTGACCAGGGTCATATAGTGTCAGAGACCAGATTGGAACTTTGACTTTCCTGACTCTAGGTCCAGGGCTCTATACATTGCAACATCTAGCTGCCCTCTACAAAAATAAAGACAAACAAATGATTGGAGAAATATGTATTGCTCATGGATAGGTCGCATCATTATAATAAAAGTGACTACTTCTTAAATTAATTTACTTGTTTGGTGCCATATCAATTAAGCTACCAGAGGAGTACTTTACAGAGCTAGAAAACATAATAAGTTTCATCTAGAAAATAAAATGTTCAAGAATCCTGAGGGAAGTAAGGAAAAAAGTAGGAAGAAAGGAGGCCCAGCAGTATCTGATCTCAAACTACACTGTAGCATCATAATAGTCAAAATAATTTGGTACTGGTTAAAAGAGAAAAAGAAGTTGATCAGTAAGAAAGACTAGGTACATACAATATACAGAAGCAAACAAATACAGTAGCACAGTGTTCAATAAAACCTAGGACCTCAATTTCTGGAGTAAGAACTCTTTATTTAACAAAAGCTGTTGGAAAAACTGGAAAACCATCTGGCAGAAACTAAATATAGACCAACATCTCATACCATATACCAAGACAAGCTCCAAATGCATATGCGATTTAGACATAAAAGGTGATATTATAAGCAAACTAGAGGAGAAAGGAAGAAATTACCTTTCAGATCTTTGGCAAGGGGAAGAGTTATTTTTTAAAAATCTTTCCAAAAATCAATGCATTCCTATACTGTTGGGGTGTAAGCTCGGTTTTCACTCGAACAGTCTTGGGTCAGGTAAAGGTGAGGACTTCTAAACCGCAGAGCTCTCACGAGGTCCCCCAGGGAACAGCTGGGAATTGAGGAGTGAAACACGAGCTATCTTGTTTTTCCACCTCTTCTCAGTGGAAACTTGCTGGGGAGAGCATCCCACCCTTGAGATTGGTCCGTGGTCTGAGCACACCTGTTGTTAATTGGCTAAGAGGCTGAGAGCATGCACGGTGTCCATGAGCGAACTATGCAGCTGGGAGAGCTTAAATGGGGACAGGAAAGCCTGGGGGTTGGGTTCTTCTCTCCTCTGGAAGGAGAAAGGGGCTCCACGGGGAGAACTCGTCCTGCATGATGACATGTAGCCAGTGTCCAGAATAAAGCCTACACTTCTGTTTGACTCTGGAGGTGTCTTCTCTCGTTACGTTTGTCCGGCTGATCACCAAAGACCTGAGTTAGGTAAGAAGAACCCGTCAGCCCATGGCAATTAGGCTGGACACTGTACAACATTTTTCAAATTCACAAAGCAAAAATAAGTATAAGTGCTGCAATAACATATAACAATGTCATGAACTTAAAACATGAAAAACAAAACAAAACTTATTGCCAGTGAGATAACATTAATCCACCTGAGTTCATCTCCAAATCATCTTTCATGGAAAAATCATTTCATTCATCTATCAGCTTTGACAGTCTATTTCAGTTCTGCTCAGAAACCGGTATAGAATAGTTGTAACTTTTCCTTTTCTATATGCAAAAATGCAGCTATAACCAGCAGTTTTTTTTAAAACAGTATTTTTCCCAATTGCATATCAAGTCAATTTTTAGCATTCATTTTTACAAGATCTTCAGTTCCAAATTTTTCTCTCTCTTCCTTTCCTCTCCTCTCCTCTTCCAAAAATGGTAGGCAATTTGATATAGGTTATACATGTGTTGTCATGTAAAACACATTTCCATATTAGTCACCGTTGTGAAGGAAGAAACAGATAAAAAGAAAAAAAACAGGAAAAAGAATAAAGTAAGCGAAAAAAGTATACTTTGATCTGCATTCAGAGTTCCTCAGTTCTTTATCTGCATGTGGATAACATTTTCCTTCATGAGTCCTTTGCACTTGTCTTGGATCATTGTGGTGCTGAAAAGAACTGTTATTCATAGCTCATCATCACAAAAAGTTGTTGATACTTTGTGCAATGTTCTCCTGGTTCTGCTCATTTCACTTTGCATCAGTTCATATAAGTCTTTCCAGGTTTTTCTGAAATCTGCCTGTTCAACATTTCTTATTGCACAATAGTATTTTTCACATACAACATCTCATCCGGCTGTCCCCCAACTGGTAGGCTTCCCTTTAATGTCCAATATTTTGCCATCCTGAAAAGAACTGCTATGAGTATTTTTACACATGTAGGTCCTTTTCCCTTTTTAATGATCTCCTTGGGATACAGACTTAGAAGTGGTATTGCTGGATCAAAGGGTATGCAGTTTGGTTGCCCTTTGGGCATAGTTCCAAATTGTTCTCCAGAATGGTTGTTTCAGTTCACAATTCCATCAGAACTTTATGAGTGTTATAATTTTCCTGCATCCTCTCCAACATTTATCATTTTCCTTTTTTGTCATATTAACCAATCTGATAAGTATGAGGTGGTACCTCAGTGTTGTTTTAATTTGCATTTCTAGTCAAAAGCGATTTAGAGCACTTCTTCATTTGATTTGATATCTGTTCATATCCTTTGACCATTTATCAGTTGGGGAATGGCTTGTAGTTTTATAAATTTGACTCATTTTTCTATATATTTGAAAAATGAAGCCTTTATCAGAGCTACTTGTAAAAATTATTTCCCAGTTTTCTGATTTGCTTCTAATCTTGGTTGCATTGGTTGTGTTTGTGCAAAAGCTTTTTAATTTAACATAATCAAAATTATATGTGTTAAATTTCAAAATTCTCTCTACTTCTTATTTGGACATTAATTCTTCCCTTCTTCGTAGATCTGACAGATAGACTTTTAACACTGATGTTGCTTCATTGTCTATGCCACCTTTTAGCAAGATGTATTTTCCTTCCTTATCTCTTTTAATTAAGTCCATTTTTGCTTTTGCTTTGTCTGAGATTAGGATGCTACTCTTATTTTGTGTGTGTGTTTTTAATTTCAGCTAAATCACAGTAGATTCTGCTCCAGCTTCTTATCTTTACTCTGTGTGTGTCTCTTCTTCAAGTTTGTTTCTTGTAAACAACATATTGTAAGATTCTGTTTTTTTTTTTACTGTCTTTTTTTTAATTAATTTATTTAACTTTTAACATTCATTTTCATAAAATTTTGGGTTCCACATTTTCTCCCCTTTTGTCCCCTCCCCCACCCCAAAATCCCGAGCGTTCTAATTGCCCCTGTCTGCCAATCTGTCCTCCCTCCCTCCCCACCCCTTCCCTTTGGAGGGCAAGCAATTCAATATAGGCCAGATCTGTGTAGTTTTGCAAATGACTACCATAATAGTTGTGTTGTGTAAGAACTAATTATATTTCCCTCCATCCTATCCTGTCCCCCATTACTTCTATTCTCTTTTGATCCTGTCCCTCCCCATGAGTGTTGACCTGAAATTGTTCCCTCCTCCCCGTGCCCTCCCTTCCATCATCTCCCCCACCCTGCTTATCCCCTTGTCCCCCACTTTCCTGTATTGTTAGATAGGTTTTCATACCAAAATGAGTGTGCATTTTATTCCTTCCTTTAGTGGAATGTGATGAGAGTAAACTTCATGTTTTTCTCTCACCTCCCCTCTTTTTCCCTTCACTAAAAAGTCTTTTGCTTGCCTCTTTTATGAGAGATAATTTGCCCATTCCATTTCTCCCTTTCTCCTCCCAATATATTTCTCTCTCACTGCTTGATTTCATTTTTTTTTTAAGATATGATCCCCTCCTCTTCAGTTCACTCTGTGCACTCTGTCTCTATGTGTGTGTGCATGTGTGTGTGCATGTGTGTGTGTGTTATCCTACCCTGTACCCAGATGCTGAATAGTTTCAAGAGTTACAAATACTGTCTTTCCATGTAGGAATGTAAACAGTTCAACTTTTGTAAAGTCCCTTATGACTTCTCTTTGCTATTTACTTTTTCATGCTTCTCTTCATTCTTGTGTTTGAAAGTCAAATTTTCTTTTCAGCTCTGGTCTTTTCATCAAGAATGCTTGAAAGTCCTCTGTTTCATTGAAAGACCAATTTTTCCCCTGAAGTATTATACTCAGTTTTGCTGGGTAGGTGATTCTTGGTTTTAGTCCTAGTTCCTTTGACTTATGGAATATCCTATTCCACGCCCTTCGATCCCTTAATGCAGAAGCTGCTAGATCTTGTGTTATCCTGATTGTATTTCCACAGTACTTGAATTGTTTCTTTCTAGCTGCTTGCAATATTTTCTCCTTGATCTGGGAACTGGAATTTGGCCACAATGTTCCTAGGAGTTTCTCTTTTTGGATCTCTTTCAGGAGGTGATCTGTGGATTCCTTGAATACTTATTTTGCCCTCTGGTTCTAGAATCTCAGGGCAGTTTTCCTTGATAATTTCATGAAAGATGATGTCTAGGCTCTTTTTTTGATCCTGGCTTTCAGGTAGGCCCATAATTTTTAAATTGTCTCTCCTGGATCTATTCTCCAGGTCAGTTGTTTTTCCAGTGAGATATTTCACATTATCTTCCATTTTTTCATTCTTTTGGTTTTGTTTTGTGATTTCTTGGTTTCTCATGAAGTCATTAGCCTCCATCTGTTCCATTCTAATTTTGAAAGAATTATTTTCTTCAGAGAGCTTTTGAATCTCCTTTTCCATTTGGCTAATTCTGCTTTTGAAAGCATTCTTCTCCTCATTGGCTTCTTGAACCTCTTTTGCCAATTGAGTTAGCCTGTTTTTCAAGGTGTTATTTTCTTCAGCATTTTTTTGGGTCTCCTTTAGCAGGGAGCTGATCTGCTGTTCATGCTTTGACTGCATGTCTCTCATTTCTCTTCCAAGCTTTTCTTCCACCTCTCTAACTCGATTTTCTATGAGCTCTTCCATGGCCTGAGCCCACAGAATATTTAGTCTGGATGTTTGGGATACAGAGGCCTTGACTTCTATGTCTTTGCCTGATGGTAAGCATTGTTCTTCCTCATCAGAAGGGAAGGGAGGAGATGCCTGTTCACCAAGAAAGTAACCTTCTATAGTCTTATTTCTTTTCCCTTTTCTGGGCATTTTCCCAGCCAGTGATTCGACTTCTGAATATTCTCTTCACACCCATTTTGCCTCCTGATCCTCCCAGCCAGCGCTTGGGGTTTGAGATTCAAATGCTGCTCTCTAGCCTCAGGGCTTTGGGCGGGGGGGGGGGGGGGCGGGGGCAGGGCTGCTATTCAGTGTGTGATTAAGTTCAGGTGCTCAGGTCGGGGCAGGGCCGTCTCAAGGGCTCCGTTCCCTCAGGGGGTTTATGCAGAGACCTTCAACAATGGATCCGGACTCCTGCCTGCTTGGGGAGCCCCGGTCTGCTCCCGCCTCCGCTGTTGCCTCCCGAGGGGGCCTGAGTTATGGGGGCACCCCACCCCCCTCTCGACCCGCCAAAGAGACCCTCTCACCAACCCCTGTCACCTGTGGGTGGAGGGACCCGCGTGGCTGCTGGAGATCCCGTCCCTGAAGCCCGCTTGGATCTTTGGTGCTGCGGCCATGGCAGGACTGTACTCAGCTCCCAGTCCCGGTGCCCAGTCCACAGCACGAAGGACCTTTTGCAAGAGGTTTGCAGGTCTCTCTGGAACAGAAATCTCCCTCGCTCCAATGTTCTGTGGCCTCTGGGTGCAGCATTCGCCGTGAGTTACATTTTTGTAGATGTTCTATGGGTTGTGGGTTCGGAGCTATGTGTATGTGCATCTTTCTACACCGCCATCTTGGCTCCGCCCCCCAAGATTCTGTTTTTTTGATCCATTTTGCTCCCTGCTTCCATTTTGTGGGACAGTTCATCCCATTCACATTCACACTTATGGTTACCAACTGTGTATTTCCCTCTAGTCTATTTTCCTCCTGTTTGTCCTTTCTCTCCTTTCACCCTTTCCTTTCTTGACAATGTTTTGCTTCGGTCTACCTCCTCCTGGTCTGCCCTCTTATCTGTCAGTCCCCCTCTTCCTTTACTTAATTTCCTCCCCTCCTACCTTCCTGTCAGGTAAGATAGATTTCTATATTCAACTGATTGTATATATTATTCCCTCTTTGAGCCTTTACTAATGACAGTAAGGTTCAAGTCATGTCTATCACCCACCACCCTATCTTTCCCTCCACTGCAATAGGTTTTTTGTGCCTCTTTATATGAAATTATTCATCCAATTCTACATCTCCCTTCCTTCTACACTCAGTGTACTTCTCTTTCTCATGCTTTAATTATTTTTTTATATCATTCCCTCAAATTCACTTTATACCCACACCCTCTGTCTATATATACTTTTTCCAGCTATACAATTAGTTGTGATGGCTCGGGATGCAGTGGATGACCTTAGCATCTTTGGTGTCTAACCAAGTTCTAAGCACTCCACATTGCCTGCTTCAGTTGCCTTTCTGGACATTGTTCTTATCCCCTCATTCCACCAGGGGAAGTCTTCACATGCTGGGGCAGACACTCCCCTAACTCACCAATGGGTTTGAGACCTCTTAGTTACCCTCAACCTAGTTTGGCTCGTCTGCCAAAATGGTTTACCAGGATGTGGCTGCTGTGCATGCTGTTGCTTCTTGGAGCCACAGGTGAGAGTTGGGTGGAACAGGTGGACACCAAAGGTGGAAAGTAGCCCTGGAAACGGCTCAGCAGCCATCACACTGAAGATTCTGGTCCTCCATGAACACACCCTATACCCTACACATGATAAACCCTGATGAGATCAAAGAAAAATTTTATGAAGACCTAGAAACCCTTATCATCAATGTGCCAAAAGGGGACAAGTTTATAAATCTGGGTGACTTTAATGCTAGAATAGGCTCAGACTACCAGACTGGGCAGGGAATCCCAGGGAGGAATGGAGTTGGAAACAGCAACAGCTGAAGACTTGTGCATCGCATGTCCTTCTCATCACCAACACTTTTCTGTTTACCTAAATGCAATAAAACTTCACAGATGCACCCTCATAGCAAACATTGGCATCTAATAGATTATATAATTGTAAGGAGAAGAGACAGACAAGATGTGAAAGTGATGAAGCCAATGTGTGGTGCAGAGTGTTGGACTGATCATAGACTTATCCTTTCCAAGCTAAATATTAGCATTCATCAAAAGTACCACCCCAAGGCAAAAGACTACCAGAAGAATTAATGTCAATGAATTAGAGCTCTTCTCTGAGTGGGAACAGTTTTTTGCTAACTTGGAGGGAAAGTTGAGCCAACACATAGTTGGCAACAGTAGAACAGAAAAGGAGTGAGCAGCTTTCAGAGATTTGGTGTATAGCACTGCCTTTGCTCATCTGGGTCAGAACACTCACAAACACCAAGACTGGTTTGATGAAAATGATGGGGAAATTCAGAAGCTGTTAAATGAGAAACGAGAACTCCATAGGATTTACCAGCAGGACAGGTCATCCATCTCTAAGAAAGCAGCATTTAATTCCATCAGAAAGTAAAGTACAAGCAAAGTTTAGAGAGATGCAGGATTCCTGGCTCAGTTGGAAGGCAGATGAAATTCAGTTTTATGCTGATAGTAACAAGCCCAAGTGCTTTTATGATGCCCTGGAAGCTATTTATGGACCAAAAACCTATGGTGCATCACGACTACTTAGTGCTGATGGAGCCACATTGATTAGTGATAAAGATACGATCCTAGAGAGATGGGCTGAACACTTCCATAGTGTTCTCAACAGACTATCATCAATCAGTGTTGAGTTCATTGATCATTTATGTGAGGTTGAAGTCAATTCCTCCTTAGATGAACTTTCAACTGAAGAAGAGGTTTTAAGTACCATTAAGCTCTTTTCATGTAAAGGCACCTGGTGCTGATTCTTTTCCAGGGGGAGGGTGGTTTGGGGGAACAATTGCTCATACAAAAGCTGACTGAAATTTTCCAGGTTAAAAAGCAAGAGGATGTTATCCCCCATGAGTTCAAAGGTGCCTCCATTGTCCATCTCCATAAAGGTGAAGGGAATAGATTGTCCAGCAACAGTCACAGTGGGGTGTCTCTCTTAGTCATTGCTGGCAAGATTCTTGCTAGAGTCCCCCGTAATAGGCTGATCCTTCACCTGGAAGGTGGTCATATATCTGAGAACCAGTGTGGCTTCAGAAAGGGCCAAGGAACAGTCGATATGGTGTTTGCTGCTCCAGTCCTGTCCCTGCCAGGCAGCGCAGCCAAGGCCAAGGGTCCACTCTGAACCTGGTGTGAAAGACCTTTCCTGTTGGCCTTCCAAGCTTTCTTGGGCTGGAAATCTCTTTCACTCTGTCGTTTTGTGGCTGTTGCTGCTCTAGAATTTGTTTAGAGTTATTTTTTATAGGTATTTTATGGGCTGTGGGGGTACAGCTAGATCAGGTCCATCTTTCTACTCCACCCCATCCAAATTCTTAAAGGAAAACTTAAGTGAGTTGTAGGAAGAAATAGACCATAAAGCTATACTAGTGAAGGCTTTCAACTTTCTCCTCTCAGAACTAGATAAACCTAACTATAAAATAAACAAGAAAGAAGTTAAGGAAACAAATAGAATTTTTGAAAAATCAAATGTGATAACCTCTTAAGAAAATTGAATGGTAATGGAAAGAAGTATGCCTTTTCTCATCTATAAATGGCCCCTCCACAAAAATTGAACATGTATTAGAGCATAAAAGACCTCACAATCAAGTGCAGAAAAGAAGAAATATTAAATTCAACCTTTTCAGACCATAATACAACAAAAATTACACTCAATAAAGGACTGTGGAAACATAGGTTAATTAATTGGAATTAAAGAGAATGACAACAATGAGATGGTATACCAAAACTTATTGGATGCAACCAAAGTAGTACTTAAGGGATAATTTATAACTAAACATTTACATCAATAAAACAGAGAAAGATTGGAACAACAAATTAGGCATTCAATAAAAAAAACTAGAAAAAAAACAAATTAAAAATTCCCAATTAAACACCAAATTGAAAATCATGAAAATCAAAGGAGAGATTAATAAAAATGAAACTAGAAAAACCATTGATCTAATAAAACTAGGAGCTGGTTTTATGGGGGAAAACCAGTAAAATAGACAAATCATTGGTTAATTTGATTAAAAATAGGGGAAAGAAGAAAACCAAATTATCAGTATCAAAAATGAAAAGGGTGAATTCACCACCAATGAAGAGGAAATTAAGCAATATTAGAAGCTAATTTTCCCAATTGTATGCCAATAAATCTGATAATCTAAGTGAAATGGATGAATATTTACAAAAATATAAATTGCTCAGATTAATGGAAGAGGAAATAGAATACTTAAGGAACCTTATCTTAGAAAAATAAATTGAACAAACCGTAAATAAGCACCCTAAGGAAAAAAACCCAGGACCAGATGGATTCACAAATGAATTCTTAATGAACACTTAAGGAACGATTAATTCCAATACTATATAAACTATCTGGAAAAATAAGCAAAGAAAGGTTCCTACCAAATTCTTTTTATGACACATATATGTTGCTGATACCTAAAACCAGGAAGAGCAAAAATAGAGAAAGAAAACTATAGATCAATTTCCCTAATGAATATTTATGCAAAAATTTAAAATAAAATACTAGCAAGGAGATTACAAAAATATATCACAAAGGTCATACACTATGACCAGGTGAGATTTATATCAGGAATGCAGGGCTGATTCAATACTAGGAAAACTATCAGCAGAATTGATCATATCAATAACAAAAACTATATGATTATCTCGATAGATACAGAATAAGCTTTTGACAAAATACAATGCTCATTCTTAATTTTAGAAAAGCATTAGAAAGCATAGGAGTGAATGGAGCTTACTTTAAAATGATAATTGATATCTTTATGCATTCAAATTGTTTCCGTTTTTGCCAGAAATTCTGAGGGTCTTCCCCTCTCAGATAGATTTTTTTTCTGAGTAGGTAAAGAGGCCAGTCTGTGCCTCATTTCTTATTTAGCTTTAATCACTGAATGGGTGCTGCCTCAGTCAAATTGAGACCTGTTAAAGACCTTAGCTTGAAAATGCCAAGGTCCTCCACTGCATCCTACGCCATCTCCAATCATCCTGATCTATATCTGGCCACTGGACCCAGATGGCTCTGGAGGAGAAAGTAAGACTGGTGACTTTGTACAGTCCTCCCTCACTTAAATCCAATTCACTTGCATGTCATGGCAGCATCTCTCTGATGTCATGGTCCTCTTCAAGAATGAAAGACAAACAAACAACAAGCAATATCTATCTAAAATCATTAGGAAGCATCGTCAATAATGGGAATAAGCTAGAAGCCTTTCCAATGTGATCAGGGGTAAAGCAAGGATATCCATTATAATCATTACCATTCCATACTGTTCTGGAAATGCTAGCTATAGCAATAAGAGAAGACAAAAAAATGGAAGGAATTAGAAAAGACTATGAAAAAACAAAATTATCACTCTTTGCTGGTGATATGATGGCAGAATTAGAGAACTCTAACCAATCAACCAAAAAACCTAGTTGAAATAATTAACAACTTCAGCAAAGTTGCAGGATATAAAATAAACCCATATAAATCATCAACATTTCTATATATTATCAACAAAATCCAACAGCAAGAGAAAGAGAAATTTCATGAAAGTCTTAATTATAGACAAACACTTGGAAATTTACTTGCCAAGATACACAGGAACTATATGAACAAAATAACAAAACAGTTTTCACACAAATAAAGTCAGATCTAAATAACTGGAGAAATATTAATTGCTCATGAATAGGCCAATCCAATATAATAAAAATGAAGATTCTACCTAAATTAACTTATTTATTCAATACCATACTAATCACACTACCAAGGAATTATTTTATAGAGCTAGAAAAAAAGAATAAAATTCATCTGGAAGAACGAATATCAAGAATATCAAGGAAATCAATGGAAAAAAATGTGAAGGAAGGTAGCATAGCAGTACCAGATTTCAAACTGTATTACAAAGAGGTAATCATCAATATGATCTGGTATTGGCTAAGAAATAGAATGGTGGATCAGTGGAATAGATTAGGTACATAATACACAGCAGCAAATAACCATAGTAGTCTAGCATTTGATAAACCCAAAAATCTGAGCTTTTGGGACAAGAACTTACTATTTGACAAAAATGGATGGGAAAACTGGAAAATAGTTTGGCAGAAACTAGGTATAGATCAATATTTCACACCATATACTGAGATAAGACCCAGATAGGTACATGTTGTAGACATAAAGGGAGATATTATAAACAAATTAGTAGAGCATGAAATCATTTACCTGTCAGATCTGTGGATAAGAGAAGAATTTATGATGAAACAAGAGACAGAGAGCATTACAGGATATAAAATGAATAATTTTGATTATGTATTAAAAAAGGTTTTGCACAAACAAATCCGAGGCAGACAAGATTAGAAGGAAAGCAGAAAATTGGGGGAGGAAGGGAAATTTTACAGCAAGCTTCTCTGATAAAGGTCTCATTTCTCAAATATACAGACAACTGAATGTATAAGAATACAAGTCATTCCTCAATTGATAAATGATCAAAGGATATGAACATAAAGTTTTCAGAAGAAAAAATCAAAACTACATGAAAAACTGCCCTAAATCACAATTGATTAGAGAAATGCATATTAAAACAACTTTGAGGTGCCACCTCACACTTACCAGATTGACTAAGATGACAGAAAAGGAAAATGATAAATGTTTGAGGGGATGTGGAAAATTAGGAACACTAATGCACTGTTGGTGTAGCTATGACCTGATACAGCCATTCTGGGGAACAATTTGGATATATGCCAACAGGACTATCAAACTGTTTGATCCAGCAATCCCTCCACTCAGTCTGTAACACAGAGAGATAAAAGAAAAATAGAAAAAAAAGATCTATACAAACAAAAATTTTTATAGCAGTTCTTTTTTGTTGTTGTCAAAGAATTGGAAGTTGAGGGGATGCCCATCAATTGGAGAATGGCTGAACAAGTTGTGGAATATTGTTATGATGTAATACTATTGTGTTATGAGAAATGAGGAGCAGGATAGTTTCAGAAAAAAACAACTAGAAAGACTTACATGAACTGCTGCAGGGTGAAGTGAGCAGAACCAGGAGGACGTTGTAAACAGTAACATTAATTTTGTGAATATCTTAGCTAGTCATAGCAGTACAAAGATCTGAAGGATTTATGGATAAAAAATGCTATCCATCTCCATAGAAAGAACTGGTGTGGTCTAGATGAAAACTGAAGCAAATTTTTTTAAACTTTATTATTTTAGGGGGTTTTTGGTTTGTGGTTTTTTATTTTTGTTTTTTTTTGGCAACATGGGTAATGTGGAAATGTTTTGTGTTAATGCACATATATAAAATTGCTTGCCTTCTCAAAAAGGAGGAAGGGGAGGGAGGGAGGAAGAAAATTAGGAACTCAAAATTTTTTTAAAGAATGTTAAAAAAAAATTTTTTATCTGTAACTGAGAAAAAATTAAACAATAAATGTACAAAAAAAGAGAAAAGTTAGATGTGATAGATCTCTAGAGAATATTGAATGGGAATAGCAAAGAGTACCTTTTTCTTAGCTGTATATTGCACCTTCCCAAAAATTTACCGTATATTAGGGCATAAAAACCTCACAAACAAATGCAGAAAAGCAGAAATATTAAATTCATTCTTTTCAGAGTTAATGCAATAAAAATTACACTCAAAAAAGAACTGTGTAAACATAGATTAAAAATTAATTGGAAACTAAAAAAATATAATCCTAAAGAGTGAGTGGGTCAAAGAACAACTCATAGAAACAATCTATAATTTCATTAACCAGAATGACAACAATGAGATAACTTACCAAAACTTATGGTATGTAGTCAAAACAGGTTTTAGGGGAAAATTTATATCTCTAAACATTTACATTAATCAAATAGAGAAAGATTCAAACAATAAATTTGGCATGTAATTTTAAAAAACTGGAAAAAGAGCAAATTAAAAGTTCCCAATGAAACACCAAATTGAAAATCCTGAAAATCAAAGGAGAGATTAATGAAACTGAAAGCAGGAAAACCATTGAACTAATAAATAAGAGCAGGGGCTGGTTTTATGGGGGAGAGGGAAATAATAAATACATAATTGCTTCATTCTTAAATGATCAGATGGTTGCTCTTAGGACTGACCTTGCATCTCTGTGTTGTTGGGAGTTCTTGCAAATCTATAGATGACCAGAACTTTCTCATCTCATCTTTTCTCATCTCCTGTTTCTTATGGCTATAAATTAAATATTTTGAATGGTGATGAAACTGGAGATGGGTTGTCTTGTAAGAAGAACAGTAAGGAGCCGAGCATCTCTTAATCAAGGAGTATTTGGAGGAGAGTAATGTGTAAGAAAACTGGAAAAGTAGGAAGGAGACAGTTATAAAGGACTTTGAAAGCCAATCACAGGATTTTGTAATCAGTGCTGGGGGTAATAGGGAGTTCCTAGAATTTTTTTGAATGGAGTAGGAGATGATATGGTCAGACCTGCACCTTAGGAAGATAAAGTGAATAGCTGGTGGAGGAAGAAGTAGAGTGGGGAAAGAAGACAGGGAGATCAACCACCTGGCTACTCCAGTAGCCCAGATATGAGGTGATGAGGGTCTGTGGCAGGCTAATTTCAGTGTCAGAGGAGAGAAGGATGCATATGGGAGAGATTACAAAGGCAGAATCAAAAGTAGTTGATAACTGATGGGACATTGGGGAGGGGTGGGCCATGGGAGAGTGAAAGTCAAGGATAATACCTAGGTTTTGAATTTAGCTGACTTGGGAGGATGGTGACGTATTCAACAGCAGTAGAAGAGTTGGGAAGTAAGGTAAAGTTTTGGGGGGAGAGTTGATGACTTCAGTTTTGGAAATGTTGAGTTGAAGATGTCTATGGGACATCCAGTTGGAGATGTGTAGTGGAGAGTGGGAGAGGAGTTAGGACTGGATCTGAGTCTCTACAAAGAGAAGAAAATTGAATCCATGTGAGCCAATGAGATCACCAAGTGAAAAGAGAAATGGGTTCTGGAGAGAGAATGGGAGACTTCCCTCCCCGCCCCCCGCCCCCCACCAGTTATCAGTTATGAAGTGGATGAAGATCCAGCAAAGAAGGTAGAGAGGGTATAGTCAGTCAGGTAGGACGACTAGGAGAGAACTGTGTTACAATAACCTAAAGAAGAGTCATAAACATGGTCCGTCAAAGACGAAAAGAAAGGAAAGAGATTCACTGAAACATTTTTAAAATGCACAGAAGGGAACAGAAAGAAGGCTCGAAGGAATCACAGAGGAGCAGGACAACTTTGAAAGTTACATGTTGAATTTATTATATACTTTTTAAAAAGCAAGCTCTATGTAATAAAGATTCACATATAATTTTTCATTCATAGTTCTTTTTCTGTTTTGCTTTGTATGTAAAAATCTTTTAAATGTTTATTAAATTCAAAATAATAAAAAAAAATGGAGTGGTCGACTGAGTGAGGAGCACAGCAGAGAGCTCAAGAAGGCTTTGTAGGATATCCCAACAAACGCATCTATCTCCCTGATTCTTGCGGATCAAATGCCCTCTTGTGGGCTGAGAGGAAATGAAGCCTAGGGAATGGAATCCCTGGGGGCCCCAGTGTCTGTCCCCAACCCTCCCTTTCCTCTGGGGAGGGCTTTCCTTGACTCTAACCTGAATCTTGCACACTGCAGAGGTCACTCAGCCTTGGCTCTGGGGTAGAGCACCCTCCCTGAGCAGCAGTGGATACTCCCTCTCCCTCCCCTAAATGATTCCAGTCCTCCTCTCTGAGCCCCCAGCCCCTCAACTGTTGGCCCTATTCTAGAGAGAAATCAGGTAGGAGCAGGGAGATGGCTGTGCAGCAAGTATATCTTGGAGCCTAATTTTCTTTACCCCTCATCCACGCTTCCCTGGCTCAGAATTCAAAGTCGTAGGGATGGAGGTGGGAGTGGAGGAAATTCAGTGAACAAGATAAGCATTTATGGGGCCCTACTTTGTCTCAGGCACCAAGCTGCATACTGAAGACACAAGACAAAAATACCCTCAAAGACTTTACATTCAGTCTGGAAAAACAATGTGCACATAAATAAGTGTATTTTAAAAAACCTGCACAATAGATACAAGGTAATGGGGCAGGGTCTGTGCGGCTGGAATGATCAAGGCCTTTGAGCTGAGCATTGAGGGGAGCAGGAGGAGCATTCTGAGGGGAGGGAGGTGGGCAGGGGCAGGGGGAAGCTTGGCCAGACTCCAGCATGGGAGAAGGGGTGGGATGGGTAATGAGGATGGAAAGGTGGGCTGGAGTCAGTTGTAAGTGCCAAATTGAGGAACAGAAGTCTCATCCTAGATATAAAGAGGAGGACCACAGGACCAGGGGTGTGTGCATGTGTGACATGATCAGAGGTGTGGCTTAGGAAAACCACTTTGGTGACCATGGGAAGGATGGACTGAAGAGTAGACAGGCAGGAGGGTCAATTGGGAGACTTGCAATAGCCTAGGAGAACTGATGAGGTCTTGAGTCAGGTAATCCAGAGAGCTCTTCTTCCTCGAACAACACCAACATGAGCCTCCAGGAGTGCTAAGAGTAGGTGGGAAGTTTTTATTAGTGGTCCCATCTAATGGGCTGGATGCAGCTAGTGAGATCTAAGTGCAAATAGTTAGACTGGGGTTCGCCTAGTTAGAATGTGGGCATGGCTTCTAGCAAGTGAGTGTTTAGCCAAACTATGGATGTGACCAGGTATGGTTGGGGGGAGGGGGGTTTCTATGGGGGCTTTTATCCTTGAGTATCTATCTTGATCTTTCATACTCCACTTTCCAGTTAGTGAAGGTTATGGGGGCTGCCAAAAGAGGCCCTTAGTCCCTTCCTGATCCTTTTCCTCCTCCTCATTCCCAACCCCCAAAGATGGCATCTCACAGGCAGAATTCCAAACTTTTATGTCAACTTTTGCAGAAATCACAGAGATGGGGATGGAGGGAGGAAGAGACAGAGTGGGGCACAGAAGGAGAGAGAAGACAGATGCAAGAGTCCAGGTAAACCTGGAGCCCTCTCTCCAGTCCCACGCTCTCCCCCTCCCCACTTTAGGGCCATCTGATCCCAGAGATCTTGGGGAGGGGGTTGAAACAAAATCCACAGTAAGAAAATGCAGAAGACCAACAGACATTGAGCCTCCAAAGTTAAAGTTAAAAACAAGACCTCCTCCCCTGAGCCCACCCCCTCAGTGGGCAGGGACATGACAGGGCTGGCTGTCAGATAGCGTTGGTCCCTTCTGGCCCTCTGGTTTTTCCTTGAGGGCAGTTTTCAGGGAGGGAGTGTATATGTGGGAGGGTCTTCTCTGGTTCTCCTCCCTCGGTCCTGCCCTATTCTTGGGCTTCCTTGCCCCCCTTCCACTATTTGATTTAGAGGGGGAGGGGACAGACCTGGAGGGCTCTTGCCCTCCCTCCCTCCCCCTGCAGCGATTCTGTCCCCCCAAATCATGCAGCCCACCCACCCCGCCCCCGACACTATATACACCCCCCCCCCCGCCCCTGCACCCCACCCCCGTTCCCAGCCGGGGCCCAGAGGTAGCAGGAGAAGCAGGGGCCCCTGGAATGTTCGAAGTTGCAGATGCAAAGTGCATTCCAATCCCCAGGTGTCATGGGGCCTGAGTCATCCCTGCCCTGCACTGGCCTGAGTAGGGCAGGGGTCAGATAAGGAGGGTTCCTGCAATCCCCTCTAGGAGAAAAGAGACTGGCCCAGGTCACATACTGAGTCTGAGAGGACTAGAAGCCAGACCTCCTGGTTCTGGGCTTGGGGGCTCTATCTACCCCACCCGGAGAGGCATCCACAGGTTAAGGGAGTGGGAGGAGGGCCAAGGAGTCAGAAGAGGACAGGAGTGGGCAGTCCGAGGAGATGGGGAACTTAAGTTCCCCCAAACCTTGGGACTCTAAGGCTGGTGAGAATGGGGACATGACTCTTTGGAAGGGAGGTCTTTGCGGGGAAAGAGTTTCTGGTCTCTCCAGGAGCCCTTAGATGCACTCTAAGAATGAGAATCCCCAGAAGACTGAGTGGATGGCAGTAGATTCTTGGGAAGAGAGCTGAGCTCCCTGGAGGTGGTATATGGTAGGGGAGCAGGGCCTGGAGGGGGGACTGGAAGCTGTGACTGGCACACAAGTTAGCAGGAGGCAAAGGGCAGGAGGCCTCCGTGGACGGGGTGACCTGAGAGCCCAGGTGTGGCAGTATTCCAAGGACAGGGAGATCTCCCTGAAAGGGGAAGCCCTGGGGAGGGGCAGGGAGGGGAGAGTGTCTCTGGGCAGTGCCCGGCTGCGGCAGTAGCTCTTCTGGTCAGAAAGGCTGGGCAGGCTCCCTGGAGGAGGCTATATTCCTAAGGGGCCAGGAAAAGGTGCTGTCTCTGGAGCTTGGAATGAGCATCCCAGCCTGGAAGAAAAGGATGGAGGATGTGGCAATATCCTTAGGAAAGGAGAAGGGAGAGGGCTCCCTGGAGGAGGCATTTTCCCCAAGGAAGGGCAAGGGCAGAGCATTCCAGAGCTGGGGGAGGGGCCCTAGAAGCCAGAGATGTGGCAGTAGCTACCCAAGCATGAGGGGAGGACTCCCTGGGATTGGATTGTGCCACCCCTCCAGGAGCCCTGGGTGTGGTCATAGATCCTTAGGATGGGCAGGGCAGTAGGGCTGCCCATGGAGGCAGAGGCATCTTCTAGAAGCCCCGGATGTGGCAATAGGCCTCCAGGCTAGCAAAGAGGATGTAGAGCAGCCAGAGGCCCAGGAAGAGGGCTGCAGTGGCCAGCTTGGGCCCTCGGGGTCCCCCCAACTCGCCCCCAATGTGGGGCCGCCGGCGGTAGAGCAGGACCGAGACAGCAACGAAAGCAAAGATGGTGAAGAGAGTGACAGAGAAAGCCAGGGCTCCGGCCTGCACCTCAAAGGCCCGGCCCTGGGCTGCCCAGTAGACAGCAGCCACCGACCATGCTACACCCAGGCCCAGGAAGACGTTCACAGCATTGGATCCGGTCACATTGCCAATGGAAGCGTCAGCGCACTGGTCCTGCAGGGCCGCCACCTTGCTGGCAAATGTGTCTGTCCCAGGAGGGGGGTGGAAAGAGACTGTCAGCCCTTCCAAGGGAGCCCACATCCCTCCTCCAGCTCCCCTCTCATCACTTCCCCAGCCTCTCTTGGTGGGCTTCTGGGTCTCCCATCTCCACTTTTCTCCATCTTTTTCTTTCCCTCTGCCTCAGTCTCCCCATCTCAGACTCTCAGTTGGTCTCTGCTTCTGTTTCTCCCTCTCCATATCTACCCATTCCTCTCTACTTCTCTCTCAGCTTGTCTCCCTGAATCCTTCCCTCCTTTTTGCTGATCTCTTCCTCCTTCATCTCCTCTCTCTCTGTCTCTCAGTCTTTGTCCCCTTTAGTCCCTCCTTTCTCTGTGTGTCTGTTCCTATGGTTTCCTCCTCTCCTCCATCTCCCTCCATCCACGTGTCTCCCCTCTCAACCTCCTTGCCCTTTGCCCTAGTACCTGGGATGGATGTCCCCAGGGCCACAAAGACTACGGCATTGACAGAGTCCTTGAGGCCAACGGTGCAGCCAAAGTGGGAAGCCAGATCTCCGATGAGAGCCGTCAAAAGCCCAATGACCAAGATGGAGACTCCAAAGCAGGCCCAACCATGGCAGTACTCAGTTGGGGGGACACAAGCAAACAGCACCTTCCAGAAAACGGTCAGGAAGTGCATCACGTAGTCAAAGCAGGAGGGCAGCCTCTCTTCCCTGGTCCCGTCCTCCTCCTCTTCCTCATCCCCTACACAACCAGACAAGCCTCATCAGAGGGCAGGAGTGGTGGGCTCCATCTTCTGGGCTTTGAGACCCTCCTCACCTTTTTTTCTCCCAGACATCCTTTCTAAGAACATCTATTAGGCATGCCACAGTTTCATTTCTTCTAGTCTCCATTGTTCTTAATTCCCATTGCCTGGTTTCTACTAGGTCTAGTTACTTTGATTTGGTTTAGACCCCTTTGTCTTTTTTCCCTCATCTCCATATCTCATCTCCTAACCCTAGTTTCTTTCTAATTGGAGATCAGGAATGAGGGTTTAAAGGAGGGGGACATTCAGGAGTCTTGCTACTCTTTGGTCCCCTTGGATAGAGGGGCAACACTGCCATTCTGAAGCCTTCCTGGGGAAGAGGGGGGAGATGTTAGAAGGACAACTCTCCCTGATGCTACTGAGGACATTCTCAAGGTCTCACCCCAATAAACACAGTGGTGCCTGGCCCCCTCCATGTGGTCCTGCCCCTCCCCAAGCTGAAGAAATCTTCATTTCAATCCCTTCCCTCCCCATATAATTGTTGGCCTCTTCCTCCAGTCTGCCTCCCCCAGCATCTGTCTGTAGCCACATAATGTGAGATCCTGGAGGAGTGCACCACCAAGTCCAATCTCCTCAGTTCAGATAGAGAGAAACCAAGGCCTAGACATAAGTCTGGAACAAACCAAGGTCCAAACATATTTGCCCAGCATCCAACAGAGGCACAGCTTTGACTAGGCTTGAGGCATCTCAGATTTTCCTGTCTCTTCTGCCTTCTTCTCCCCTTCTCTCTTTCCTGTCTTTATCTCCTATCTTCTTATTTCTTTATCTGTTTCTCCTTTCTCTCTCTTTCTGTCTTTTGCTGTGTATCTCTCTGTGTCTCTCTCCGTTGATGTCTCTATTTCTGTCTCTGTCTCTGTCTCTCTGTCTCTCTGTCGCTGCTGTTGTCTCTGTCTCTGTCTCTCTCTCCTTCTCTCTACTTTCTAATCTTGGGGCAGGGTGGAGGAAATAGGAGGGGGCAAGTGGTACCTGCACTGACAGTGATGGCTTCTAGAAATTGTTCCCTCCAGGAATGGGTGCCAATTACCAGAGCTAAGTTTGTTTTCTTAATAAGCTTGTCCACTGTGTTCTGAGGGAAAGAAGATAGAATGCTGGTCCCACAGAACTCAAGTCTCCACCCCATTTTCCCTCTCTCCACACCCCCCCCCCCTCCAGCTTCAACCAGAAGGGGAATGACTATGGGTGCTCTCCATGGTACTGACAGTGGGGCAGACACATGGAGGCTTCCTTTCCAGGGCTCCCGGGTCCTTCATCCCCATCCCCATCCCCACCCCCATCCCCAGGACTCCCTGCTCTTCTACCTTGTGTCCCCAAGCTCCGAACCCTGAATCCATCACCTTAAAATCATAAGATTCCTCTATGATGACTTCGAGGCGGCAGTTCTCCCCCAGGACTGGCTTCCCCATTTCTGCAATTCTCCGGGCCTCCTCTTCTTCAGCAGTCAGCTTCCGATCTCCATCCCCTATGGGACAGGTCGTGGGAAGGGATGGAGGATTCGGTTGCAGTGTGAAGGATGAAGGTTAGATTCTGGGAAGGCTTGGCTGCTTCAGGCCCCAAGGAGGGGTGAAGCTGAGCTGGCTTGTAGAGCCACAATAGCTTAGCCCCAGCCTCAATCTTCCAGCTCATTAAACTGCCTTCTTCAACATCCTCCCTCTGCTCCCTCATGATGGTCCCCAAATATTCCAGACTCCATTCTTCCTTCCTCCTCCTCTCCACCTCTCCCCACTTTTTCCATCTTTCAGGGCCTTTAATGGAATCTCTCCTTGCCTCTCCCTAAGGCCTTTGGATCTTCTCTATTCCACTCTGGCTTTCTAGAGTGAGTCCCACACTCAGCTTCTGAGTTCTCACCAGCTTGGAAGGGTTTTGGAAAGTTCGGAAGGGGGAGGCCTCATCTCCCAGTCAGATGGCATCATGTCATATCATATACTAAGATTTCAAACCCTTCCCAGATCCTCACCTGAAGGCTGACTTCAAACTTCCCACAAAATGGTGCATCTTCATCATTAGACCACATTCAACTTGAGTCAGGACCCCTTCCTTAGTCCAGATCAAATCTGAAATCTAACTTTAATACATATCTTAAATCTAAGCCTGAACTGAATGCCATCTTCATATCAGTATCAACCCTAACCCTGATCCTGACTCTAAAATTGATGCATCTTTCAAATCTAATTATCAAAATCCTCTGATCCATGCTCACATTAACTCTGAATATAATCCTTTTTGAGGCCATCGGGGTTAGGTGACTTGCCCAGGGTCACACAGGTAGTAAGTATCTGAGGCCAGATTTGAATGCAGGTCCTCCTGACATCAGGGCTAGTGCTCTATCTACTGCACCACCTAGCTGTCCCTTGAAAATTGTCTTAACCCTAACCATGCAACTGACCTTGATCCCTGAGAGTAGCTGAGACACCAAACCTAACCTTATCCTGAATTTCAAGGCAAATTTTGATCTCAGTTTTAACCTTAAGTCAAATCTTGACCCCAAAGTGGAACCTGGATTCAACCTCCTACTCAATCTTAAATCTGAACCTGAAACTGACCCTAATCTTCAATCAATCATTCTGAGTACAAATCTTCACTAATCCAATACCCAATCCAATCCTGACTACATCCCAATTCTAAATCCAACCCAACCTTACCTTTAAAGGTAGTCTTATCTCCAAGAATCTGAAAAAAAAAACTCAGCCCCATTATTGCCTTCCCCCAGTCTCAGTCTTTTGCCACCTGAGCCTACATACCCTGATTGAGCAGGAGAGCTGGAAGGAAAGACAAAGATACAGAGACAGAGAAAGAAAAGGTGTTAACTGGGTCTCATCTGAGACAATCCTACTTTTTTGGACACCTATCCCCTTTAACCCATTGCTATCCCACCTACTCTACCCAGAAGAGAAGAGCGTTTGGGGAACTGTCCATGGTTCTGATCAGAGGCTAGTGGTCCTACCCTTGCGTCCCTCTTCTTCTTAGATCACCTTTCTCCTAAGGGTCACCTCTATCCCCATTCAGCCTTGATTCTCCATGCCCCTGAAACCTTTGTCCACCCACCCATCTATGCCCCATCTGGTTCTCTGGTTCATCCTCTCAGGTCTGATCCCTCCACATCTTCCTTCATTCAGTTACTAAATTGACCCCTGCCATCTCCTGGTCCAGCCCCTCTGACCCTCCCCAACCCCCAGACCAACTATAGCCACAGGCACCTGAGATCCCTCGCTTCAACCACTGGGGTTGGCCCAGCTCGATGAAGAAGTTGTCCTTTTTCTCATATTCCTCATCATCTACTATCTTCACCTGGAGAGTCTTCCTGGTTGGAAAAAGGAGAGAGACAGATGCCTGTTGCCCATCCATCCTCCATTGTCCTCTCTTGGGGACTCTAGCCAAGCATCTAGTAATTCCTCCTAAGCCCTCATATCCTGATTCTGATCCACTCCTAACAGATTTTGGGTTTCATGGGGGTTAATTGGACACTAATTGGCTTCTTCAGCATTTCTATCCCCATGGGAATTGGACTCAGATTTGTGAAGGGGGAAAACAGAGGAAAAACTGTCTCACAGTCACAGACCCCAACACAAACACTCCAGTCACACAGCAGCATCACACACATACAGAGCCTCAAAATGAGCACAAATGTTGTGTTTGATTGTACATTACAGACACAAGGTCACAAAACACATAAACTAGACACGTGGTGTCAGAAAACACTGACACCTCACTGTATAACACAAACACAACTGATACAACTACACATAACTGACATCCAGTCATATAATACTGGTACCTAATCGTACAACTGTTCAACTCACAATCATATAACAATAAAAGCTACGGAGGAAATAATGATGTCAGCCAACACCTAAAAGTTTTGAATCTTACATCCAAAACTTACTAGGTGTATGACCCCGGGCAACTGTGGTACAATAGAAAGGGATCTGACTGTAGAATCAAAAGACCTTACTTCAAATCCGACCTTGACGAACTGACCATCTTGTGCCCCTGGGCAAATCATTTAACACCTTACTTTCCCATCTGTAAAATGAAGGAGTTGGACCAGATGGCATCTGAGGTCTCTTCTAGCTCTCTGTCTATGATCCTATGAAATTTTCCCTCCCTAAGCCTCAGTTTTTTCATCTTTAAAGTGGGCATAGTACCTGTAGTACCTAACTCCCAGGGTTATTAGAAAGTTCAAAGGGGATAATGTCTAGAAAAGTGCTTTGTAGACTTTAAAGTTGGATAGAAATAGGAGTTGTTGCTATAGTTGTTGTTACTAAGCATAGCCACACACCAACACAACCACACAATAAGAATACTGTAGACAACAGGGGCATGGAGGTAATAGATAGAGCCAAGTATTCACCACGGGATCACAGGGTCACACAAGCACCATAAAACACACAACCAGACCACATACACTCAACAACACTGTGACCAGAAATAGCACCTGCAGAATAACATGGCACAAACTAAACCAGTTTGGTTTAGTTCAATCAAATTCAATTAACATATACTAAATTCCTGCTGTGTCCAGGGTCTTGTGCTGAGGGAGACACAAAGTTCAGATGTGACACAATCCATACAATTGTCACTGATTCATACGAACCATGTACGCGCGCACACACACACACACACACACACACACACACACACACACACACCGCCTCACTCCAATACCCACCTTCCCACTCTCTCTTTTCCCTCCTATGTATTTTAAATTCCTGTAGGTGGGGAAAAAAGCTACCCCCAGAAATCACTCTTAAGGAGGGGGAGGGGCTGTCCAAGGTGCTGAACTCAGATTTCAGTAACAGCTTCGATTCTCAGAGCTGAAGGGGGACTAACCAAATTCAACCCCCTCATTTTACAGAAGAGGAAACTGAGGTCCATAGAAGTAAAGTTGCTTCACCAAAGTCACATAGCTATTAAAGAACACCACATTTATCTAAACCCAGGTCCCTGGACTCCCCTCTTAGACCTCTGACACCTATACTATATACCATGTTGGGTTTATGTTCTCATTCTTATTCTCTCTCTCTCTCTCACACACACACACACATACACACACACACACACACACACACACACAAACTCTCATGCATCCAGGGTGAATGAGGACAGGGAAGGGACAGGGTCATGAAACAGGAGGAAAGTGTGAAGTTTGACAAGATCTGGGCTTCCTGAGAATGACACTCCCTCAGTCTCCTTGTCTCCATGAGATTTTCCCTCTGTCTGAGCATCTATGTCTGTAGCTCTTTCTCGGTGTCTCTCTCCACCTTGTCTTTGACACAGAAGCCCCGGTGCACAGTGATTTTGGTGGGGGAGGATGGGGGATGAAGCTCTGTTGCCCAGATCTGTGAACAGAAGGCTCAGGCAGCAGCTGGGAGGGCTCCAGTTCCATCTCTGTCTTTGGAATGGAGGGTGGAGGGAGGGAAGGCAAGGGCTGGCAGCTTCCTCAGTGGCAGTGCGAGGGTGGAAAGTGATGGATGGAGTCTGTCTCTGTGTGCGTGATCATGTTCATGTTCATGTGTGTGTGTGTGTGTGTGTGTGTGTGTGTGTGAGGGGGAAGAGAAAAAGAGAAAGAAGGAAAAAGAGGGAAGGAAAAAGAGAGGAAGGATAAAGAGGGAAAGAGATGGAAGGAGAAAGAGAGAGAAAGGAAAAAGAGAGCTGGGGAAAAAGAGAGGATGGGGAGAAAGAGGAAAGAGAGAGAAAGGAGAAAGAGGAGATAGGGAGAGAATGGGGAGAGAGGAAAGAGAGAGAAAGAAAAAGAGGGAAATGGAGGGAAAAAAGAGATGAGGGAGAAAGAGAGGGGAAGGGAGAGAGAGAAAGATGAGGGAAAAAGAAAGAGAGGGGGGGATAAAGAGAAAGTTGGGGAAAAGAGGAGAGAGGCTCACACAGGAATTATCCTCACATCTATGAGTCTGTCAGCTGGTCTTTGTCTCCATGGGCATCATCTGCATATTGCCACATATTTCTGATTTTTCTCTCTCAGGGTATCCATCTCCTTTTATCTCTGTCCTCACACATCTTCCTGGGTCTGGGTCTCCCTTTGGCACTTATCTCTGGATATCCCTATGTCTCTCTCCTTGCCATCACCTGTAGACCCTCATGTGTGTCTCTGTGTCTCACTCTATGTCTCTGCCTCTGGATCTCTCTCCAAGTCTGTACATGGAGCTGTACATTTTTGAGAGACACACTGGAATACTGGATACAGGGCTGACCTGAAGTCAGGAAGTCTTGGGTTCAAATGCTATCTTTGACACATTCTGGCTGTCGAGTGATTTAAACTTTCAGTGATCTAGGCAGCTAAGACAAAGTTACAGATGAGCTGCTGGCTTAAATCAATGGAGGGAGTTTCTACACTGGGAATTCCCTCGAGTTGATGAAGCCACAGATTCAGATCAAATCTGTACAAATATAAATATGTTTGGGGGCTTTAGGGTGAGGGGAGAAGGGGCCAGGCTCAGGGAATCTACCTCAGGAAGTCTTTCCATTCCAGCCTCCAAACCACCTGCTGCGCTAACTGTTCTGCAAACATTCTCTGCCCACCCAGGGCTTGGGTTTTTCTCTCCCACCACCCTCCAGCCCTGACCATCTGTATCTTTCTGGGGTCCAATGCTCTCCTCAGTTCCTCCCTGCTCCTTTCTGTTCTCTTCATCTCAATTCCTCTGCCAACCCAGCCTGTAGTGAGTCACTCACTGGCCCCCTGTGGGGCCTATTGGCAAACATAGCTAATTAGGGGAGAGGATACAGGGAGAGGGAAGAGAGATGACATCCCATCCCCAGGCAGAAAACTCTCCCTGCAGGAGAATGGCACTTGGGGGCCTCTTCTCCTCCCCACTGAGGACTCCTGTCCCACCCCTGGACCGAAGTCAGCTGGAATGACATTCTCTCTGGACCTTTCTCTGTTTTGAGTGTCTCTATGAATTCTTTAGTGTCCCCTTCTCCCTAGGGATGTCCCCACTCTCTACGGACACAATTCCTCTGGTCCCCTGGGCGTGAGTTGCTCAGCCCTACCCCTCCCCAAGAGCTCACGGTCCCTCACATGGTCTCGTCGTCTCCAAACTCAAGCTCCCCGCAGGCGTCCTCATAGTGGACGCCCCCACCACGAGCCGTGCCCTCCACCGTCCGATAGGGCAGGCGAACGGTGCCTCGAGCCCCAGAGCTGCGGATCACTCGGACATCCACAGTGCCCATGCACTCGCTAACATGAAGCCGCCGGTCCTGGAAAGTGAAGATGCCCGCGTGGTCGTCGTCCAGGATGGTGACCGTGGCGAGGGCGGGGGACACTAGCCGGCCCTTGGGCCTCCCGCCGCCGTCTGGCTCGAACATGCCCTGGGCATCCCCAACCCGCAGGTTCATCAGTCGCACGAAGAAGTGTTCGTCTTCCTCAAAGATGTCGTCGTCTATGATGCCAATACGCAGCTCCTTCTGGGTCTCGCCAGGCTTGAAAATCAACGTGCCCTCACTTTGGGAGATTCATGGAGGGAAAAAAACCAGGAGTCATCGTACAGCCTGGATCTTAGAATCTTCCTTTTAGAACCTCAGAGACGCCATTCCAAGTCCCTCCTTTTACAAGTGAGGAAACTGGCCCAGAGAAGGGAAGGAATTTGCCCAAAGTCGTGCATCCAGAGTTGAGACAAAGTCAAGAGTCTTAACCTAGCTACCAAACACCCCCCAAAATGCTTAGAAGTCTAGGGGAGACTGTGAAGGAGAACCTCAAGGCCCCACCCTCAGAGAGTCCCCTCCAGTCTAGCTGGGGAGAAGAGGAGACTCACAGCTTCCAGGTGTTAAAACAGAATATAGCTTACTTCTTTCCACCTTTGCATTTTCACTTAGACAGATTCTCCTTCTTGGACTGCCTTCCCAATTCCCTCCCCCAATTCCTCCAATGACTGGCTGGTGGAAGCATCATGCTGGGGTGGTCCTGCGTTGTGTCCTGGCCTAGAGGGTTCTCAGAGGGTTCCTCACAGGAACTGAGAAGAAGCCCCTTCTCCCTAGTTAGATGGGAGGCACCCTCCTTTTCTCCTCATGCCCAGTCTAGGGTTCTCTGTGTTCAGTTACCCCCAAAGCTTGTCTCAGGGCTGGGGATGGGGTGGGGGCCAGCAAAGTCACATGAAATGGGAACTGGGGATCAATGAAGGGCATCCTGCTTTAGTGGAGAAAGAACCAGCCCCTCTGTGACAGAGCTTGTGTTGATCTGCTCCAGAGGAGAAATTTCCCTCATACGGGAGTTCCCAATAAGCAATAAGATCACAGCCCCAGTTCCTATTTCGGTCCCTAATGAAAAGGGGGTGCTTCCTACTGGTGCCTGATCCATAGTAATTAATTGATTTCCATTAGGATAGTGGCTAAAGACCTATTTTCAAAATCAGGGAGAGACGCATTCGAATTCTGTCTCTCACACAACCTGGCTGTGTGGGTCTGAGCAAATGAAGTCACCTCTCAGAGCCCCTACTCAGCCACCCAACAGGAAGTTGAAGAGAAAGTGGTGACTTGTATCAGGGATGGGTGTTTCCTTACAGAGAATTCCCCACTTGGAAGAAAGTCTCTGATTTATGAAATAATCTTATCTTTTCAAGGAAATTGCTCCTCCTTCCCTCCCCTCCCCCCCCAAATTTCTGCATTGGGTCAGGGTCCCTTGGGAACACAGGATCCTAGCCACAAAAATTCCACTTCTACCCTAAAAATATCTCAGTCACCATGACTCTTCTACTTTCCTCAGATAAATTCCTCCTTCCAGTCCCAGCTTCTAAATCACCCACCAAGAGCAAAGTCACAGTATATAGGAGCTGGTTAGTCCCAGTGATGTTTAATAGCAGGACAAAAAAACTTAGGGGATGCTGTGTCTGGGAAGGAAGTAGGCTGGGGTGGAGGTTGGGTGGCTGATGGGAGAGGAGGGGTAATCTCACCTGTATTCATAGTCTGAGCCAGCCTTGGCAGAGCCATCCTCAGTACGGTAGTCAACGTAGAAGGTGCTATTTCCTTCCCCACCCTGGCAGGCGACAGAGAGCAAGACAGAGCCACAGTTCTCGAGACAGTGGTACAGACTGGGCTCAAAGAAGATGTGGCTGGCCCCATCTTCCTCTTCCTCTTCGGGACCGTCAAGTAGGGCTGGCTTCCTGGAGGCATCGGCCACGTGCTTCCGAAGCACGTTGCCGGCACCAGTCATGAGGCGTGTGGCTTGGATGCGGTAGAAGGCCCGGCTCTTTTGCTGGTGGAGAAGGGCATAGTAGTTGGCCATACCCACCAGCTGGTCCAGGCCTTTGTCAGGATGTTTCTGTTTCAGGTCTTTGAGAATCTGAATCACCTCCTTCCGGCTCTCATCCAACTCACGGTCTTCTGGGCTTGGCCCAGGCCCGATCCCAGCCTCTACCCGGTGATGGTCCGGTCCCACAAAGGTGCCGTCCATCTCAATGCCCTTGGGGTAGTCGCCCTCCGCCCCAATAATGACGCCACTTCGGGGGTCTGCCCTGTAACGCTTGTAGACATACTTGTAGAAAAGCAGGCGCTTGTCGGCCATCCAAGCAAAGACCACACATACAGGGAAGAACACCAGAGTAAGCAGGGCTTCCCATACCTGGGGGCAAAGCACGGCAGGGAAGGGGCAGAGCAAGGAAGAGGAAATGGTTAAGAGATAACCTGAGACGCCCCCCCCCTACTCCTGTCCTGTGCTCTCATGAGTCAATGTCTCTGTGTCTCTTTCTCCCCTTCCTTCCTTCTCTCTCCCCCATCTTTCCCTCCAGCTCAGTTTTTTTTTTTTACCACTTCCCATCTCCATCCATCTCTTTCCTCATCTCCTCTTTATCTGTCTCTGTCTCTCTAGTCCTCACTCTTGCTGGTCTGTCTGTCTTCCTCCCTCCCTCCTCTCTGGTCTTATCTTTCTTATCTTATCTTTCCCTCTCTCCACATCTTTCCTTCTATTGCAGAGTCTCACTCACTCTCCTATCTTTCTGTCTCTGTCCATCTTCTTATCCCAGCTCTGAAAGGAACTCCAACCTTAATCTGATGCCTTGCTCTTTTGCCTGGAGGGGAAGGGAAGGGGGAGCTAACAATTTTTCAAAGTCTTATAGCTGTTCTATAAATGTGACCTATTATTTTTATGCCTATAAATGGCAGGCTTGGAATCTGGTGATTTCAGACCTGCAGGTTTGGGGGTAGGAGATAGAAGTGCTTGGGTCAGAAGGGAAGAGGATGGCAGGGTTAGGGTTAGGCAGCAGGTTAAGGGCAAGGACTGAGACAGCAGGTAGATTTAGGGGAGTTTATTTGGACCACACTGAGGGAGATATCAGAATCATAGAGTGTCAGATAGAGTGGCAAGGGGAGGCATTGGGTTCAGATTTGGGGTTAGGCAAAGCAGCCTTGGAGCAGCAAGGCAGGAGGGGCTATCAAGGGGACCAGCTTGGGTTTGGTGAAATGTTGCCTGGGCCACAGGCTTACCTGAACAACACCAGGAGAGATGACAGCCAGGATGAGGTAGAGCCAGATGTAGGCAAAAATGCTCCAGGAGGCTGTGACAAAGAAGACCCTCAGGTGCTTGATGCGCCGGCTCTCTCCAGGTGGGATAACATAGACACAGACGGCAATGACCACAAACATGTTGAAGGCGGCGCTGCCCACTATGGTGCCTGGCCCTAGCTCCCCAGCCTGGAAGTTATGGCCACACACCTCGATGACAGAGAGCAGGATCTCTGGGGCTGAGGAGCCCAGGGCCATGAGAGTCAGGTTGGAGACGGTCTCATTCCAGATGCGTACAGTGCCTACGCTGGTCTCCCCATTGCTCTTGGTGACAGTGACTTCCTTCTCCTTGGATGTAATGACTTCAATGGAGGTCATAAAGCGGTCGGCGATGATGGACACGCCCAGGAACATGTAGACCATGGCCACAAAGTAGACCACAGCTCTGGCAGCTTTGTCGCCCAGCGAGGGATCATCCGGCTCCCACACAGGCAGCAGGACGCCAGGCTGACAGCGTGTAGAACCAGGGCAGCTGCTCTCTTGGCTTGTGTTGGGACTTGATGTTGGTGGTGGGGAGGCTGAGGGAGGAGAGTCCCCAGAGCAAGGGGCCACACCTGCCAGGAGGGCAGCCCCAGCCAGAGCTAATGAGGGTGCCATGAAGAGACAGGGAAAAGGAGCGTGGGATGAGTCTGGTCTGTTGGGTAGAGATGAAAATGGGCAGTCAGGTGAGAAGGTTCTGGGAGGGCTGGGGGTGCTAGCAAAGAGAGGGGAATATTGGCACAGACACACAGAGCAGAAATATGCAGAGATGAAAAAAGACACACTCTCACAGAGAGTCAGAAAAAGGAGATAAATTCTACCCTCTCCTCCCAAGCCCATGGTCCTGAAGGAGGGAGGGGCAAGTGTCTTCCCCGACCTCCTCACATAGGGAATAGGATATGGCTCTGACTCTCCTCACACACTCACTGGGGTTTCAAGTTCAAGGAAAATTCTCAAAAATAGAGGGAGAGCCACACAGAGAAATGAAGCAGAAACAGAATGAGAAAATCAGAAAAACTAGGTGGGGACAGACACACCTTGATGACCAAGGCAAAAAAAACAAAATAGGGAGAGTCAGGGAGAGAGACACCGACACCAGGCAGAGAGAGCAAGGGAGATAGGGAGAGACACAGAGACCAGAAGAGAGGTGGAGAAAGGGAGGACCACAGAGACCAAACAGATGGAGAGACAGACAGGGAGAGACCAGATAGACAGATGGACAGACGCAGAGAAAGGGGGAGACACAGAGGCAAAGTGAGACAGAGAAGAAAAGAGACAGAAACCAGGAAGGGAGAGGAAGACAGAGAGAGGAAGCAGACAAGTGGAGAAATAGGAGACAATTCCTAGCTTGGAACCCCCTTCTCCCTCCCCATGATCCCACGGGATGGTGATCTAGGACCCCCTGGGCTAAGGGAATGGGACGATAACAGGCATGTTACAAGACACAAGAGACAGAAGCAGTTCCCACCTCCTCCCAGCTGTCATGGAAACCAATTTCTGACTATTAAAAGCTGGGGGGTGGGGGAAAGCACAGAGGAGGGAGGCCAGGCCAAGACTAGGTGTCCCCTGAGCACTCAGAGACAGTGCGTCTGCTCCCCCTCCCCTCCACTGATCTCAGCCTCATTACGTCCCACCTTCCTTCTTACTGAGTCATCATCACCCCTGCTCCTGCAGCAGGAGGGAGGGTGGGCAGACTTGTAGGAAGGACTTCCCAAAGGTAAAGTGAGGGGGGGCACCCTCTCCACCCCCATGTCCAGTAACCACCTCTTAGCAGCCACTCAATTTCTAATGCTTTGAGGTATCAGCTTTTCTTTCTCCCTGACATTGACCTGAAACCTGATCAAGGCTTTGAGATCCTGGGCCAGATGAACCTGGTCATATAACCTGAGGGGGCCTGTTCTCTGTCAGTGACATCCTAACTTTCTGGGGGCTGTCGGAAAGGCTTTCCCATAGTCTGACCCCCGTGTTTTGCTGCCGGCTGGGCTGTGGGCCAGGATGGGGCCAGGCAGGAAGTTTCCTCTTCCTTCCAGGTGCCTGTGCCTTTTTGGGCATATGTGTGAGTGTGTGTGTGTGTGTGTGTGTGCTCGTGCGCATGTAACTGGGCAGGCAGCTGTTTGACTATGTGTCCATAGCTTTGTGCAGGGTATCACCCTCATTCCACTGGGTCTTCTAGTTGTGAATGTGAAGAGCACAGCCCCCTCCCATGAATGAACACACACACACACACACACACACACACTCACCAACATAGCCACAGAGCCAGGTGCACAACAACCCCGCCGCTACACACACACACACACACACACACACACTCACAGACATTTCCTAGGTATGAACACACAATCACACAGCTCCATAGATTCAGAATACCAACACAGAATCAGTCACACATATGGATGACCACATGCAACCATAAACTACACCACCAGGAAAACACACTCTCCCAGAACCACCCTCTGAAACAGACAGTTGGTCCCACAGTGCCCCAGCTGAACCACACAGAGACACAGATACCACTTTACAGACACACATGTATACACACTCACGAGGGTCATCTTCCCTCTGCCCCCAGCTTCTTGACCCTCTCTTAATGGACCTAATCTGGAATGAGGCATTCCATTTCAGGAAGGACTGTCTTAAGCAAGCCCCTCAGGAAATCAACACTGGCTTCCAGGGGCAGGGGAGAGGACACGTTAATGAAAAGACTCCCCTCCCCAATAGGGTCCTCAGACTCCTTGTCTCCTATGTGTCTTCTTTGGGCAAACCAGCCCCCAAAGGGTGGGGATGGTGGAGGTCAGAATACAGTTAAGACTCGTAGGGTAGACATGAGTTTAGAGGGAGGGGTTAGCTAGGGGATAAGACAGAGGGACCGAGCTAGGGGTGGAGAGGAGGAAAGGATGGAAAGCCCTTCCATCTGACAATGGTGTGAGTTCAGGTAGCAGGAACAGTCATGGGGCCCCCTCTCATTTCAATCTCCTCCCTCCAGAAACCCGCCTCCGCAAGCGGGGGTGGAGATGAATGTGTGGGCGGGGATTTACCAGGCTCTGGGGGGAAGAAGAGGGGAGAGAGGGGAGAAGGGGATTGAGGGGGAGGGACAGAGAGAGAGAGAGAGAGAGAGAGAGAGAGAGAGAGAGAGAGAGGGAGAGAGAGGGAGAGATGAGGGATGGCAGACGAGAGAAGAGAGGAAGAGGAGAGGGAGGGGGAATCAGGGACAGAGAGAGGAGAGACCTGGAGAATATAGAAACAGGAACTGCACAAAGAAACAGAGATGGATAGGCATGAAGGTAAGGGACACATATACAGAAAAGAGACAAACAGAGAGGACCATAGACAGGTACCATGAGCCAGAGGGGGCAGATAGGTTCTGTGCCTCTGAATCTCAAGAAATCATCCTCCCTCCCTACCCCACCCCCCAGTGTTAGAGGAAAGCTCTGGGAACCCATGTCTTCATCACCCAGCACAGATCATTCACTCAGACCCTCCCTTCCCAGCATGGATCAATTGAGGGCCCCCACTTTCATTGCAGACCACTCTGGAAGATTTTATCTTCTTCAAACAGACCAGTCTGGGGGACTCAACCTCCCATGCATAGACTAGGACTGGACACCACCCCCCTCCACCAGCACATACCAGTCTAGGGACTGGATCCTCTAACAGTGACCAATAATCTCCTTCCCATTCCACTTCTCCATCCCCCATCTCCTTACCCAGCTTGGGGGCTCCTACCTGCTGGTTCTCCGATCACAATGCTCCACCAGAGAGCAAGAGACAGAGATAAGATGCGTGAGATGGGGGCGATTAAAAGAGGGGATGAGACATGAGGAGAGAGAGACAGAGGTAACCAGGACCAGGGAGAGACCAGGGGAGAGGGAAAGAGAGAGAGAGAGAGAGAGAGAGAGAGAGAGAGAGAGAGAGAGAGAGAGAGAGAGAGAGCTGGGGAGAGAGAGAGCTGGGGAGAGGGAAGGGAGGGAAGTGAGAGGGGGGGGAGAGGAGCAGGAAGAAGGACCGGGAAAGGGGAGGAGAGCCAGGGAAGGAGGAGGAAGCTGGGAGGAAGACGGAGGAGGGAGAGGACCAAGCTGAGGGAGGCAGCTGGGAAAGGAGAAAGGAGGGGAAGAGGGGCAGGTGGGAGGGATCAGGGAGAGGGGAAAGAGGAGGGGAAGGCTTGGGGTGGAGAGCCAGGGGAGGAGGAAAGCCGAGTGAGGTGGGTGGCTGGGAGAGGAAGGGAGGGCTTTGAGGGTGCGGTGGGCAGGGAGGGGGAGGACCTCCGAGGTAGGCAGCCCTGAGAGGAGAGAGCAGAGATAAGGGATGGCAGAGGAGGTGTGACAGATCCCAGAGAAAAGGAGGAGGGGAGAGGAGGGAGGAGAAAAGATCAGAGACCCTCCTTTGTCTAGGGTAGGTGAGGTATAGATTCATGTTCAGCACTAGGGAGAGGGACCCAGGGGGCTGAGGGGAGATGGGGAGAATTCAGAGTAGGAGTTCCAGACTCAAACCCAAGCTCACACACACACACACACACACACACACACACACACACACTCACACACACGTAGTTCCAGGGTCACACAAACTCATACACAATGCCACACTCACAAATTCAGACACACAGTTCCAGGTTCACACACTGACAGTCCCAGGGTCATATGATCTCAGAGCAACACACACAGTTCCCCCTCAGATACAATGCAGTCACTTTTCTCACCAGTCCAATTGAACAGTCAGTCTCCCTCCATCCCAAAGGCCCCTCCCCATCAGGCCTTCTTCCTCTGGGTCAGGGAAAACAGGAGAGGCAGGCATGCCAGGGGGGTTGTGCCAGCTCTGGCTCCAGACTACCTCCTGGCACAGGCTGATTACTGCTCCTTCCCACGACCCAAATCTGGCTAGGTCTGTACTCTTGGGGAGAGGGGGGGACTCTGAAAGCATTGTCCCCTCCCCCAGGACCAGGCTCCTCCTAACCATGAGGAGTAGATGGAGGGGAGGAGAGATCATAGTATCCTCCCAGGCTGAGACCACAGAAGCAGGGACACCCTAAACCAAGAAGCGGGGGACTTCCTCCCCTTTCAATGTCACCATCTCATTCACCAGGGCACCCTCTGTTCTGGGCTCCTGCTTCCTTAGGCAGGGACAGCCATCGTGGAAAAAGTGGTGAGAAAAGGGTCATAAGGACCCGGTCTTCCATAGCCTCCCTCCAGTCTGGCCACCAGGAGAGGAACAAGCCCTCCCCCTACCCCAGTCTCTTGTTGGGGTGAGGATGGTCACTGCAAAGCAGGCCCTCCCTCTAAGCTTCAAGGGTGACCTGAGACCCAAGAGTTGGCAGTAAGTCACTATCTCTGGAAGGGGGTAGGGAATATTCCTTGGCTCTCTGTAGCCTCCAGGGTGAACTTCAAACATTTAAAGCCCTCCCTGATAATTTTGGGGTTTGTTTTGCCATCATTAAAGGAGATGTATTGATTAGAAGGATAGTTCCCTTTCTGACACTAACTGCAAAAAACAAACAAACCAAGCCCAGGAGAGATACCCAGGAATCAGCTCCACAGGGACTTCCTTCCACAAAAGCCTGCAATCTCCGCTTCACTGAGAAGAGACTGGTAGCCAACCAGACCCGGGGGATGCTCCGTGTTGGTGAAGGCATTTAAGAAATCACTTTCCTCCTTATAATATGTACTTTTCAGTGCCTTTATGCCAAGGAAGAATTGCAAAGTGGAGTTGTGGGGCTGGCCAGCAATGTTTAGCTTGGAAGTCCCCAGAATAACGGCATCCCACCACCTTGTCAGTGATGGCTCCCAATCCTTCCACATCATGCTAGACTTTGTCCTTCCTGGAGGGAGACGTTCAGAACCCTCCCTAACCTGGCTCTCCTCCCACTCGGGTCATCCAGGACATTCGGCCTCCCATGCAAGAAAAGGCCCTGGGACCTCACCTAAAACTTGGAATCCTGAGCTCCCTCCACACGCCTGTTTCCACTCCCATTCAACCCTTACTGGCTCCCTGAAATGCATTCTTTTGTATTTCCCTAACCTGTGTACTGTGCTTCAGGACTGATGAAGAGGTCTTAAGACATCATCCAAACATCCTTTATTTTGCAGAGTAGAGAAATTGAGGCCCAGAGAGTGTAAGTGGCAGAGCAAGGTCCTCTGACCCTGAAACCAGCATATGTGTTCTGGTGTGGAGAGCTGGTCAGGGAAGGAAGGATGGGGCTGATGTCCAGATGAGGAGCCAGTATGGGTGGGGAGCCCCAACCAGGGATTGAGAGGCGGGTCTTTGTCCCCCTCAGCGTCACTTCTGGGCCCGTCTGAGCTGGTCTCCTCATCACCAGGCTGAAAAGAGGATGGATCCATTCCCTTGCTCCCCCTGGGCATGACCTCCCCCATCCTCCCCTCACCCCCTGGAGCAGAAGGCCAGGTCAAGAGTGACCACACAGGCTGAGATGTGTGTGTGTGTGTGTGTGTGTGTGTGTGTGTCTGTGTGTGTCTGTGTGTGTGTGTCTGTGCTGCACGCTGAGACGGGGAGGTGGGAGGGGCAGACTTCTCAGGTTTATTCCCAGAGTCATCTGACCTCCTCCAAAGCCCCACCCCACCACTATTGCAGGGGCCCCTGGCCATGACCCTTCCCACCCGAGGCCTGATGGGCCAAGGGGGAATCACTGACGGGACTCAGAGAACCAGGCCTTCGGCCTGCCCAGGTCCATCTCCCTCCACCTGGGGCTGTCGTCCCTGCTGCTGGGCCCTCTGTCGAAGCCGGGTCAGGACCAGTCGGGATGCCTGGGTCAGGCTGTGCTGTGGGCAAGACCAGAGCCAGGGGAGCCAGCTGAGACTCAATGGAGAGGACGCCTCAGTGGGAGGGCCCCAGGGTCCAGATACAGGGGAGATCAGAACACAAGGGACTGAGGAGAGGGTAGAGGAGGCCCAGAGGTCTGAGCACACAGGAAGTATGAGGGGAAGGCCAGTCAGGTGGGAGTCAGGAAGGGCAGAGACTCCACCAAAGAAATAGGTAGGAGGAGATCACAGGGTGGGGAGGGGGAAGATAGACTGAGTAGGGTTTGGCCAGCTTACCTGGAGGATGTGCAGACCTTTCAGGGAGACCACAGCCAGCTCCCGAAGGCCGTCCCCAGTCAGATCCACGTGTTCCATGGCCAGCAGAGGGCTGGCAAAACTGCGGTGCCACAGGAGGTGAAAGCTGGCATCAGCCTCAGCCTTGGGGAGGCCTGAAGTCAGGCCCCTGGCCTCGAAGAATTTGTAACAGAGCAGTTCCTGCAGGAGAGTGAGAGGCAGCCTCTGGGAGGCTGACCATGGTGGGTGGGGGAGGAGACGAGAGAGAGATAGAAACAGAGACAGAGAGACACAGAGAGGGAGAGGGAGAGACAGAGAGAGAAAGGGAGAGAGAGAGAGAGAGAGAGAGAGAGAGAGAGAGAGAGAGAGAGAGAGGGTGAGGGAGAGAAAGGAAGGAGAAGGGAGAAAAAGAGACGGACAGAGACAGACAGGGAACGAGGAAGAGAAAAAGAGAGGGGAAAAAGAGATAGAGACAGAGACAGAAAAAAAGTAAAGGAGAGGAGGGAGAGAGAGACGGGGGAGGGGGGAAAGAAAGAGACAGAGGGAGGGAGGAAGAGAGAGACAGAGAGAGCCAGACCCAGGCTGGGGGAATGGGGCTGAGGTGAGTGAGCTCTCTGCAGCCTTGGACACCACAGATGCCCCTCTCCTCCTCAAGCATTCTCTCTCCTGCCCCTCTGGTCACTTCTCCTCCGTCTCCTCTGCTGGATCCTCCTCCAGACACTGCCCTTTGACCCCAAGTGTCCCCCAGGCCTCTCTCCTGGGCCCTCTTCTCCTCTCAGCTCCCATGGATCTAACAGCCATCTCTGCAGTGATGATTCTCACAGCTACCTTCCCTGTCTCACCCTCCCTGCTGACCTCCGACCTCCCTTGTCCAGGTGGAGGTCCAGGAGACATCTGAAAATGGATGCGTTAACCCACCCCTTCCTCTATTACCGCTGAGGACAACAGGCTCCTCCCATTCTCAGGCTTACAACCTAGAAGTCATTTTGGGCTCCTCGCTCCCCTCCTCCCCACATCCAATGTGGAGCCAAGACCAGCTGCTGTCGCCTCTGCAGCATCTCCCCAATGATCTGGCCCCCATCCCCTCACCCCGGATCACTGCAGTAGCTGCTGGGGCCTCTGCGGACCTCAAGTCTCTCCTCACTCCAATCCACCCTCATTCAGCCACCAAAGCACAGGTCTGATCATGTCGCCCTCTACTCCGTAAACTCCAGAGATTCCCTATTGTCTCCAGGATCAAGTACAAAATGCTCAGCTTGGCCTTCAAAGCCCTTCCTCACGTGCCCCCTCTCACCTTTCCAGCCTTCTCACCCCTTGCTCCCTGACACGTCCTCTCTAATCTAGTGACACCAAACACTCATCTCCTGAACCCTGAACCCTGCTCTCCCTGGCTCCACTGTGCTGTGAGCTTCTGGAGAGCACGGATTCTTTGGTATTTGTGGCTTTACATCTTCAACACTTAGCACAGTGCTTGGCACATAGTAGGTGCTTAATAAATGCTTGTTGATCAATCCACAATGCAAAGGATGAAAGTAACAGTGTGTTAAGAAGAGGTCAGACCACAGTGGAGAGGAGGAGTTTAGACCAGAGTGGAGAGTCAAGACAGAGAACGTGAGGTCAGGAACCAAGAGACAGAGATAGGGGAGGCACAGATAGATGGAAGGTGACGAGCAAAGGCAGGGCTTGGCAAGGCCCACCTGGCCGTAGGTGCCCAGCAGAATCTCAGGCTTCCCATCCAGGTCCACGTCAGTGACAAGCCCACACAGGACGCTGTCAAACTGGTCACTCCCTGGCAGCAGCACTTGATTCTGAAGTCCATGGGACAGGACGTTCCTAGGTCCCCATGGGCAGGAGGGAAAGGCTGAGGCTTCAGTCTAGGTAGGTCACCTCTCAACTATCCAAGGGCCGGGCAGATCTAGGCTTGGGGTCTCTCTCATCTCCCACCCAAGACATTCTGGTATACAAACCCAGATGTTAGACTCCTCCCCACCTCCACCACCGGAGGCCTAGATACCCTTTTTCCTAGAGGCCTTAGTCTCCAGGCCTGAAGGCCTTCCCCACCCTCAGAAGAATAAGGACATCTTTCTCCACCAGCCTGGGTCTCAGTCCCTCAAAGTCAAGAGGAGGGAGAGGGTGTCACGGGTGGTCCTCCCCAACCCAGACACACATCAATCCCCAGCCTGGGTCCTCTCACCGATACACCACAGCTGGCTCCATCATACTGGCCACCAGGACGCTGTACTCCTCTGGGGGGGCGGTCAGCTCCTTGACCTCTGGGGGAGGAATGAGAGGGAGCTGGCATTCACATGGAGCATCAGGGCCCTGCACCCACATCTCCTTCTAGTCTCCTACATAATGGGAACATGAGGGTGATAGGCCCCAGTGGCAGGGTTGGGAATTATGAGATCTGGGAAATCCAAAGATCAGGAGATAAGGAGATGTAGACAGGGGGGTGGGGAGCCTGTGGACTAAGGAGCAGAGATAAGACCCCTCACCTTTCCCCCACTCCCTGGGGGCTGAGGGGTCTGCTGCAGAGGGCGAGAGGCTGAAGACCAAAACTCGGGAGATGGGTCCATCCTGTTGGACAGTCCAAGTCTGCAGCACAGCTGGGAAGGGTGGGGTGGGGGTGGGGTGTCATCAGAGATGGCTCTAGTCCCTACCCCCTAGCCTCTCCCCTTCCCCACCCCAGGGGTCTTACTTCTGCTGGTCTGGTCAACATGGGCCACCCGGACATATCCACTCTGGCAGCCAAAGGCTGTGAGCCGCCGGGCCGAACCCGGGATGTTGGACACATGGAGCCACAGAACGCTGGGGAGAGACCACCTGTGACTCCTGGCTGAGGCTGCCTGGCCCACTGATGCCCAACTTCTCCAAGCCCCATCTTGAACCTCCCCCGTACTCCCCACCCCCACACCCCCTGCTGCCCTCCCTGCCAGGATCCTCCCAGTGCTGCTCCTACCTGCTGCTCAGGTCTGTGAGCTCAGGAAAGAGATTATCTACTGGCTGCTCCTCAAACTGATGCAGACCCTCGTTCTAGAGACAAACAGCCTGGGCTGAAGGGCGGCAGCAAGCGGGCAGATGACCTAGGCCCTCCCCCATTCACTCACCAGAGCCACCCCCAACCTCAGGCCTCACCTCCTTATACAGATGAATGGCAGGGTTGTTCCCACTGAGTAGAAACACCGTCTCCAGCTGATCCCCAACCTGGACCCTGGAAAGAGAAGATCCCAAGGAAGGGGCCTTAGAACAGGGAATGTCAGTGCTGGGAGGGGTCTTGGAACAGGGAATGTCAGAGATTATCATTCCAAGACCTCATTATACAAATGAAAAGAGGCCCAGGAAGGGCAATACTCAAGGTCACACATGTTGGAAGGAGCAAAAGCTAGACTGTGAGCCCAGGTGCTGCTGAGACAGGAGGCAGTGGGGGCCCAGGGCTTACTCAGCATGGCCCAGCTGGAAAGGGGTGAACTGCAGCTCCAGGTTCAGGCAACTCTCTGAAAGACAAGGGGTCGGGGGTCAATGGAAGGAGAGGGGTCTAGCTGCCATCCTCCCCATCACGCCCTGCCCTGCCCCATCCCCGTTCCAGCCAGGCCCAGGGGCTCACGGGCAATGGAGTCCAGGTTGTATTCTGATCCAGGCTCATAGTCACAGTAAATGTTGAGAAAGGGGCTGGCTTTGTCCCCAGAGTCCTGGGAGAGAGGGGAGAACCCTTCAGACCACAGACCAAGGGGAAGGCAGAGGCATTTATCAAGCACTTACTGCGCTTAGCCAGGCCCTGGCTAAGCCTTTTGCAGCCATGGTCTCATTTGACCTTGGAATCTTAAACCTTGGTCTTCTGAACCAGGAATCACAGGAAGGTGAGGGAATCTGCACATATTAGGCACCGACTGTGTACCAGGAACTGTGCTAAGCCCTGTACAGATATCATCTCCCTTGGGCCTCAACACAATCCCAGGAAAGATTCTCACTTTACAGGGGAGGACACTGAGGCAGAGAATAAGCCACTTGCCCAGGGTCACATAGTAAGGACCTAAGGTCATATTTGAGCTCAAGCCCTCCTGACTCCAGGCCAAGCACTCTATCCATAGAAGTCTTAGCAGCAGAACTGTCTTGGAGGCCTGGAGTCACCCAGGTCTTGGGGATGGGGGCAAGGGGCATGAAATAGGATGAAATAGAAGGGCATGGAGCCACCACACGCAGTGGGAGGGTGGGATCAGGAAGGAATACCTACACCACCATCGTGCCTACACTGGGGTTCCAGGCTTGCAAAGCGCTTACTTGCTGCCCCCCCACCCCCACTCCTCTGAGCAGAGGAAGAAGCTGATGCTGGGGGAGGGGAGACTGGCACCTTGATGAACGTGATCCCCACTACCAGGCCTTGCTTGGGGGCTGACTTGTTGAACGTATCAATGGACACAATCTCAGCATCCACTGCAGGGGGGAAGGAAAGGGAGGGGGCTTGTGTCACTTCCCCTGTCCCCCAGCCTCCCCTCCCCCACATCCCAGTCTCTCATCCCCCCAGCCTCCCCTCCCCCAGCCTCCCCTCCCCCACGTCCCAGCCTCTCATCCCCCCAGCCTCCCCTCCCCCAGCCTCCCCTCCCCCATGTCCCAGTCTCTCATCCCCCCAGCCTCCCCTCCCCCACGTCCCAGTCTCTCATCCCCCCTCCCTCCCCTCCCCCAGCCTCCCCTCCCCCACGTCCCAGTCTCTCATCCCCCCTCCCTCCCCTCCCCCAGCGTCCCCTCCCCCACGTCCCAGCCTCTCATCCCCCCAGCCTCCCCTCCCCCAGCCTCCCCTCCCCCACGTCCCAGCCTCTCATCCCCGCCCCCCTCGCGCTCCCAGACCTCCCTGCAGCCCATCTGACAGCTGGGGCACTTGAGCCCGGGAGCGGCGGTGGTCGCCCGGGGGCACGTGGGGCACCACTAGCGAGCCCCAGAGGCAGGGTCTGAACTCGGGACCCCCAGGCCCCAGTCCCGGTGTCCCGGCCACCTCCAACCTTTCCTTTGGCGCACCCCGTCCACCCAGTTTGCCCTACGCTCTTCTCTCCCACCCTGACACCCTTCGGCCCCCTTTCCTCCCCAAACCCGCTTGGGGGGGGGCAGGCCTCAATCCCTTCCAGGGTCGCGCACGCCCCCTCCCCAACCCTGCCAGGTACAAACGCCGCAAACCCAGGGAGCGGGGGAGGGAATAGGAGGGAGGGGGAGGCTCAGTCCCTCATGCGCATGCGCGGGGCGGACCCGGGATGTAGTTGAATTGCAGCTCCTTGGCCACCGGGCGGATTTTCTGTCGGAGGTCCTGGTAGCGGAAGCCCAGGACCTTCCCTTTAAGAGTGGCGGCCAGCAGCTCCCCGCGGCCTTGGGCGCCGCGCGCCAGTCCGTACACGTTGCTCTGGGACGAGAAGCGCGTGAAGCTATCCTCGCCCAGAGGGCACGGCCCAGGGCCGCCCGCCGCGCCCGCCAACATCCCCTCCGCGCGGCCCCGGAACCACCAGCCGCCGCCGCTGACCCCGACGGCGGGCCTGGCGCCGGGAGATGAGGTCGGGGAGGCGGCCATGCCGCCCCTAACCAAGATGGCGGACCCCGCCCGGCTATGCTGGCGCACGCTGATGACGCTTGCCTCCCTCCCTCCTCGCTTACGGCCGGAAGGCACAAAGGGGCGTGCCCGGGGAGCGCCCGCCCCCAGGCTCTCGGCTGGCACCCGGGCCTCCCCGACCCCGCACAGCGGGCGCCCCCTCCCTCCCCAGGCCCCCCGGCTAGCTCGACCCACCCCAAGGGGAAAGGCCAGGCCTGCTCATGCAAAAGTGTTTATTTTTGCTCTCCAGTCATCCTCCCGCCGCCCACGTGCAAGGGACCTTCGGAGCCCCGCCCCCAGCAGCGGGAGGGGGCGTGGGAGGGGGAGGGGAGAAGCATCCTGGGCCAAAGGGCCAGACCTGAGAGGTGGGGGGGCCTGGGGGAAAGGATGCATAGAAAGGGGGCAGAGCCTGAGCAGAGGGGCCCCGGGGGGCTGGGGGTTCAAAGGGAGGCAGAGAACCCCGGCCCTCCGTGGTGAGAGGCTGAAGTCCTGGTTCTGTGCAGCTGTGCTGGGGCATGGAGGGGGCGAGCCTCCCTCCCAACCTCTGGCTGGGGGGCTCAGGCCTCCAAGTGGGGTCTCCCCCACACCTCCCTCCTCCCCACCCATCCTACAATCTGTCTATCCCGGAAGGGGGGAGGTCAGGGGGAGCCCAACGATGGAGGTCAAAGGCCCCTTGGGGTGAGGGCTAGCGAAGGTCCTCCTCATCCCCCTGGATGGTCTTCTTGATGCGCAGGAGCATGGTGGTGAGCCACTGGTCCAGCCTGGAGATGGAATCGTATTCCTTTACCTGCATGGGGGAAAAAGGGAGTGGTCATCCCCAGTCCAGGGGGCTGCCCGCAGAGGCTCCTCGTGGGCATCTTGGGGGGCCTGGGAGACAAGGAGCCTCCTCTGGGGATCCGCTCACCAGCTCAGTGTAGCCGTCCACATTCTGTTCTTCATGGGCATCCAGGAGTTTCTGTAGGGAGAGGAGGGAAAAGGAGAATGGGGCTCACGTCCTAGGGCCCCAATTCATAGCCACTGCAGGCCCAGTGTGAACAAGAAAGCCAAGATGGAGCCTGCCTGGGGTGGAGACAGGAGGGAGTGTACAGGCAGGGAGCGGCCTGTCACAGACACCTCTAATGGCCTCCAGGGTGACCAGAGGTCTACTAGGGGTCAGGAAAATCCAAGGTCAGATCCTGCCTCAGAGGCTTGCTGGCTGTGTGACCCTGGCCAAGTCACTTTCTCTGTCTGCGTCCGTTTCCTCATCTGTAAAACAAGGACCATCCCAGCACCTCCCTTGTGAGGGTCACATACATTAGATTTGTGCAGCATGTAGCCCAGTGCCTGGCACATTAAGATAAATGGTAGCAACTATTCCTAGTACATGAGAGGCATAGGGCAGAGGCTTGGTCTGCCCTTCCCTCTCAGGGCCCTGGATGGCTCTCTGAGGTTCTCAGGGGAGAGATGCAGGGAGAAGCCCCATGCCTGGCCCCCCACCACTGCCCACCCTCAGGGTGGGCTGAGGCCTCCACACTCACTTTGACTAGCTTGCACTCTCGGGAATCAGAAAAAGCTGGAAACATCTCCTCATACTTCTGTACGGCCAACTGGGAGAGGAACATGGCCATGGCAGCGCAGGATGGGGGGCAGAGAGGGAGACGAGAGAAATCAATGTGAGATGCGGTGGCCACACCTCTCCTCTCCTTAGCAGAGGGATGGGGACCAGCTTTATGCCGCTGCCAGGGTGCACTGGCTGGAGCTCTGCCCAGGTCAAGCTGGGTTTCAGAGCAGAAGGTGCTGATGGGGGCAGAAGGCGGCATCCCCGCCACCCTCTCCTCTGGAATGAGGTGTAGCCTCCAGGGGGCCTCAGAAATGTGCTGGCATGCGGTTTGGGGTTCCAAGATGGAGGCAGAGGAGTGGAATGTCACATGGGAGGGTGACTCAGTGGGGATATAAAGGGCCTGGAGAATCCCAATGCCCCACTTATCCACAAGTGCCTTGGGCTGGCAGGGCCCAGAGGGAGGAGTGGGGGGGCTCAGGGACTCTCACCTTGGCATTCAGCATGTCAATGCAGAAGTGACATAGGGCAGCCTTGAAGAAATAGTCCTTTGCACTGTATTTCAGCAGGGGACTGTCCATGGCGTTTGTCCCCACCTGCAGATGACAGTAGGAGAGGACTTGCCCAGGGGGCCTGGGCACCCAAGAGGCTCCTGCTAAAAGGCATCCATGGATGCAGGAGTGGGAGGGAGGATGCAGGAGGCAGCCAATACCACAGATCACCATGGGGACCCAGATGGCCACCCCACACAGTGCCTGCTCCGTGACAGGGAGGGGAAGGGCTGGCAGAACAGGGGTACTGAGGGGCAGATGAAAAGATGGTGCCCACCCATCTCTCCCCCACTCCCAGATGCCTAGCTCTTAGACCAGGCTGAACCTACCACATATGGCAGAAATCTCTCCCATCCCACTATAGCCACTAGGAGCCTCACCACTGACATTCTCCCCTTTCCCTTTGTCCTGAGGAATGTCAAAGCTTGGGTGGTTTCTCCACCAACCCCTCCCAACCACACTCAGCCCAAGAGCCTCTGCCATGGCTTCACTTGGGCCCAGGAGCTCAAAATCAAGGGCTTGTGATGTGACCCTAGAGCACGTAACTGTGGCCTTGGTAGGAAGGGAGGGATTGAATAATGACAGCTGTTGGGCCAAACCACTCCATGCTCCTGCAGAAGTGCGGTGATCCTCTACTGAAGATGACCTCCTGAGACATGGCTTCACCCTGGCTTCCACCTCTGCATCCCTGCTCCTGGACCAGGGACCTCTCCATCCCCAAACCCCGGCTCCATGGGTTGGACCCACAGCCAAAAACAAGCCTTGTACTTGGAGCACCATGGACAGGGCACATGATGGCCTCCCACAGCACCAGCGGATTCTTGTGTGGGGTGGGAGGAGACTGGCAGACTGCGAAGTGGCAGACGGCATGACAGTACACACCCCTAGGCCCCTGGGGTGCCAGCTCTGGAATGAAGCCTGCAGTAGTATGTGGGGTGCCCTTCTCCCCAGCCATCAATCTGCCTCCCACCCTGGGGGAGAATGGAAGAATGGAAGATGGAACAGAGAATGGCACAGGGGGGCCTGGGTGTCACCCACCTGCTCATAGATCTCGATGGCCTTCTGGTACTGTTCCAGTTGAGCAGCATAACCAGCCACCTTCAGCAGGCACTTGTTGGCAGAGCTGTGGGGAGAAGGGCACAGTGAGGGCCAGGAAGCGAATCCTGCCAGTCTAGCCATGGGACGCAAGGGCTGGGGAGAAGGAGTTACCTGTTGGACTCTTCCCCCTTGTAATAATCTGCAGACTGCTCATAATGAGCTATGGCCTGTGGAGAGACATATCAGCTGGAGGGATTATCCTGGAGAGGAGAGGGATGGGGGCAGGGAAGCATGGGGGAGAGGGGCTCTGCCCTTCCCCACCCCAGGAGGCAGCTTCTGCCCTGCTGACCTTCTCGATGTCCACCAGCTCCGTCTCATAGATCTCAGCAATGGAGATGTGGTGTTTGGCTGCAATCGTGAAGCGGCCCTGTGGAGGTAGGCTGGGGTCAGCGAGGACCCCAAGATCTGGCACACCCCTGCATGCTGGGGTCCTCGTCACCCTGCACCTCACAGATCTGACAGAGGCCCAGGAAGGGAGGCCCCAGGCTCAGATAGGACGAGAGCAAGGCTGCTGTGCCAGGCCCTGTGCTAAGGACATGCCATGTGTTAACTCGATGCCCACAATGAGTCTAGGAGCTAGGTGCTCTCGTTATCTCCACTTTACAGATGAGGAAACAGGCAAAATGGAGTCGGCATGACTACTTGCTGGGCTGGATTTGCACTTGGGTCTTCCTAAGCCTGAAGTCAGGAGAAACCAGAATTTAAATCCTGCTCTGGCCCAGCAGCTCCCTTCTAAGGACACAGAGCCGGGGTCTCCTCCTGGGAGCTGGCACACAGGACACAGGGGGCTCACAGGTGTTGTCAGTGTCCTTGGACGGCCACCACAAATCACTGCCAACGCACCTCGTCCAAGCTGTCTCTCCTGCCTGCCCGCCCACAGTAGTCCCTCAGGTGGGCAGAGGTTCCAGGGGCTTTGGGACACTGGGCCCCTGCGTGGAAAAGAGCAGAGCTGGAGAAGCACCAGCCTACACAGCTCCTGAGCTGGGAGCCCTGGAGCCAGGCACTTCCATCTCTGGGCCATGGGAATAAGCCCCATGAGGCCACCCCTCCTGCCCTTGAGACTGGGGCTAGGAGGGCCAGGCCCAGGGAAGCAGGTGGTGTTTTCCCTCATCCTCTCCTCCCTCCCCCTGCCTGTTGGGCCCTTTGGCCTCACCTCTCCTGGCTACAACCAATCCCAAACACAGGTGTTTCTGTGACTACCAGCCTCCTCACTGAAGGAGGCAGCAAAGTCCCTTCCTTTCCTGATAAATCCATCGATGTACTGATCACCTAGTGCGTGCGAAGTGTGACCAAGAGGAGCAGGAAGGGGAGAGGGTCCCCAAATCTTACCATGTCTGTGTAGATCTCAATTGCTCTCATCAAACAGTTAATAGCCTCTGGGGAGAAAAAGGGGAGGAGATGAGAACAGAAGGTGTTTTTGTGAGCTGCCCACCCTCCCTCTACTGCCCACTAAGAGACACCTGGGGAGCTGCTGGAGAAAGGCAGGATAAGAAATGCCTCTGTCCTGCCCCAGCCTGCACCTGGGCAGCAGAGGACTGGGGGGGAAGGAGCTGCCCTAAGGAAGTCAGCCCCCTCACCCCCATGGCTGTCAACCGTCCTGGGCTGTCTCTTCCCAAACTGTCCCAACAGCAGGGAGCCCAGGACAGCAGCTGGGGGCATGGAGTGGGCTCCCCTCATTTTACTATCTCTTATAGGAATTACATTTTTTTGTTGGGCCTTTTTTATTTATTTTTGACAAGTTCTCTGGAGGAGAGAAAAAGACAAGTGGGTGGGAAGTATTTTCTCATTTTCTAGCACATAAAGACCTGAGTTCTTGAGGCAGATATTTTTATTTTAATTTTAACATAGCTATGTACCACCAACTCTCAGGAAGGAGACAGGAGTGGAGGAGGAAGCTAGGGAGCCAGGATGCCCTAAGCGTTCATGACAACAACAACAGCTTCTTTACGTAGTACTTTCCTTACAATACCTTGGGAAAATGGAAAATATAATACGGTTTCCATTTTACAGATGAGACAAATGAGGCACAAAAATGAGGAAGCAATCTTTCCCCTCACCCCATCATTGGAGATGAGCCCAGGTCCGAGCGCTCCTTGCAAGCTCTTGCTTCGTGTGCCCCCCTCGTCCCCAAGGCAGATTTTGTGTGTCTTCCTGGAGTGTGGGGATCAACCCCCGCCAGCCACAGCTGGCCCCCAGCCATAACAGGGCTACTTCAAACAAATCAACAAACCTTTCCTTAAGGTGGGGGGTGGTGGTGGTGGAATGGGAAGCAGAACAGAGTGCCTGCCCTCCAGAAGCATCCATTCCAATGCCAAACACTCTACATGATCAAGTGACAGAATCCAGATATGAGAGAATAAGAGAGGAGAGGGCATGTGGGGTGAGGCTCCAGGACAGGGGAAACCAGGGAAAAGCAAAGACAGGATGCAGGGAGGGGAAGGAGGGGAAGTGAGCGGGAAGGGTAAAGGCTACCAGCCCTCCCCCACCCAATCAAGAGGAAGGGCAAGGTGAGCCCTGGCTCAGGGCTCAAGTGGCTGCTCTCATCACAGGTCCAGGATTGCTGTGACCTTGGCCCCTCTGTCTCTTCCTCTATAAATGAGGGACTATGCCAGACACACTGTCCTGTTCCTTCCACATCTGTGATAACGCAGGCAGCAGACCCTGCCTGGTGCCCTCAGGAGTAAGGAGGGCTCCACACCCATGGCTGGGACTCCCATCCGCAATGCCTGCTCTTGGCTCTCCCTGGTGTCTGGAGGACAGAGACCCAGCATGAGTGGCCTTCAGCATGGGCTCACCCTTCTCAGGACACTGGAGGCCTCAGGACCAGAAAGCTTCCTGCTCATTCCTAGAAGGACACTCATCCTGGGAATAGCAAACAGCCCCAGCCAGGGACAGGAGAGAAACAAGCCAGTTCCATGGCCCCATTTTTCCTGAGATTGGTCTCCCCTCCCTCCCGTTCCCTGGGTGGGACTCCTGGACAGGCTCTGGCATCCATCTTAATAGTCACTCCCCTGTGTGAAGGGGACAAGTGTTCTTGTGGGCCCCAGACTGAGTCTGGGGTTCAGCTCAGAACTGACTTGGCAGGCCTCCACCTATTCCATTCCTTGAGGTGCCAGCTGAGACAGACAAGTCCTAGAATCCTTTCTCTTGTTACAACTTGTTGTACAGATCAGCAAACTGAGGCTCAGAGAGGAATCCCAGGACTAGCAGCAGAGCAGGCCCTCCATCTCACACCTCTCCTGAGATGATGCCCAGGCCACCTCCAAACAAGGCTCACTTGGGACGAGGTCCAAGAGGAACCTGACCTCCACAAACATAGCAATCCACCAGATACTGCCTCAAAGTGTTCCTGAAACACCCATGAGGCCCAGACAGTTTCTAGAGGGGAGGACAGGACCAGGAGCTTAGGGGGTGGCAGGTCTGGGGAAGCGGCATCCACAGGTGAAGAGGAGCTAGCTAGCTCTCCCTGACAAGCAGAAGGGCCACTTCCTTGTCAGAAGCCAGGAGAGAGGAGGTCAAGTGCTCCTGAGAGACAGAGGAGAAGACAAGGGCTTTCATCTTCTCTGCAGGGGAGGAGCCAAGCTTCTCAGTTCGGAGAGAGAGGGATGGGAAGGATGGGGAGGCTTGAGGAGAACAGCAAAGCTCTGGAATGGCTTCTGGAAGCCAACAGTGTATAAACGGACCATCCTGCTGCAGGGAGGGCCTGAGTGACAGCCAGGCATTCACAGCCCCATCAGTCAACTAGCGGGCAGAGCAAGGGAGGGAGAGATGGAACAGCAGGAGGGTTACGACCACAAAGAGATCTGGGGCTGACATGCAGCAAAGGAACATTTGATAAGCCCAAGAACAAGGGCTCTTCACCTGGAATCCAAGGACCCCAAGGAGTGAGACATTTTAATTTTCACTCATCTCTTACTTAAATGTAGTCCTTCAGGTCTGGATTTAAAAAACAAAAACTGTGACTCAGCGGAGGAGTCTGTAGGCTTCACCAGGCTGCCATGGAGGCCCAAGACACCAAGTGGGCACCTTGAAAGCTGGTCATCTAGTCAGCATGAGCTGGAAAATGGGCTCCAGGGAAGGTATGATGGAAGAGAGTGCACCCAAGGGGGGCCCTGAAGGGCAGGGAAAACTGGCAGGGCAAAGAGAAAGTGAGTCTGGAACAAAGCCAACCTAGGCAGAGGGAAGTGAAGGAGGGGTGAAGGATCCCCAGAGGCAGCAGGGCCCTGGAAAGAACACTGACAAGCTATCAAGAGATACGAGACAAAAACAAGTGTGAGGTACGACCTCACAGCCACTGGACTGGCCACTGTGACAGATGCTGGAGGGAGTGTGGGGACACTCTTGGGGGAGCTGTGAATCAGTCCGACCATTCTGGAGAAAAATCTGGAACTACGCCCAAGGGTCCCAAAGCTGCGTGTGCCCACTGACCCAGCAATATCACAACCAGGTCTGTATCCCAAAGAGAACAAATAAAAAGGAGCCACATGGACAAAACTATTTCTAGCGGCTCTTATCGTGGTGGCCAAGAACTGGAAACTGAGGGGATGCCTATCACTTGGGGAATGGCTGAACAAGCTGTGCTGTGTGAATGTGATGGAATACCACCGTGCTGGAAGAAATGACAAGGTAGGAGGTTCAGAAACACCTGGGACGACTTACACAAGCTGATGCAAAGCGAAGTGAGCACGAGCGTGTACTTGTGCAGTGAGAACACCACTGTTAACAACAACCAACTGTGAAAGACTTCGCTGCTGTGATCAATACAGTGATCCAAGACAATTCGCAAGGACCCACAATGCAAAACGCCAGCCACCTCCGGAGGGACAAGTGACAGCCTGACTCCAGACTGAAGCAGACATCTTTTTGTTGTTCAGTCATTTCCATTGTGTCTGAGTCTCCATGACCCCACTGGGGGTTTTCTTGGCAGAGATACTGCAGTGGTTTGCCATTTTCTTTCCCAGCTCATTATGCAGATGAAGAAACTGAGGCAAACAGGGTGAAGTGACTTGTCCATTGTCACATAGCTAGTGTCTGAAGCCAGATTTGAGCTGGGGATTTCCTGCTGCTCTACCCACTACATCACCTAGCTGCTCATAGTTTCTTGGTGGCAGAGACTTACTTCTCTTTTCCACCTTACATTAGCATCTCCTAGCATAGCGTCTAGGTTCTAATACAAGGAGGGCAATTTGTAACCATGTGAAACTTTTTTCACTTTCTTTGCTTTTCTTGCTTTAACAAAAAACAAACCAAATCATAGCCAAGAGGGAATCGGGGCTGGGGGGTGCCATACTGCACGGAGTGCTGGGCGAGTCAGGAAGACCCATCTTCCTGAGTTCAATTCCCCTCTCAGACACTTCTAGCTGTGTGACCCTGGGCAAGTCACTTCACTCTGTTTGCCTCAGTTTCCTCATCTGTAAATGAGCTGGAGAAGGAAATGGCAAAGCCCTCCAAAGTCTCCGCCAAGAAAACCCAAGGGTGGTCACAGAGAGTGGGACACGACTGAACAATATGGAATTATGTTTCACGTGACTTCACCTGTGTAACTGCTCTCATGTGACTTGCCTTCTTAATAAGTGGGGGAGAACTAGGAACTGAAAATTTTTAAAAATGAATGTTAAAAAACCAACTCAAGAACACTGAGGAAACTAGAGAGTTGCCTGGGCCAGCCTCTGAGGCTGCTCAAATGGCTGAGATGGGAAGACAGGAAGGCCTGGGCTTGGGGAGAGAAGCGGACCAATGGGACAAACAGGAAAGAGAGGCTGTGGCCCAGACAAGCCGACATCTTTCCCAGCTGGCACAGACCAGGTGTGCTCTACGCTGGACTGTCTGATCCTCTGTAAGCCCCAGGGGGCAGTGGGCCCTCCTCTCCCTCCATGCCAGCCACCACTGTCAGGGGCCCACGGCAGCCAGGCAGACGAGTTTCATTGCGCTCTGGGAAGACAAGAAGCAGCCCCAGGGCTCCAAGCCATCATGTTAAGAGACTCTAGTGTGACAGGCAAGGAGGGCAGCGTTGGTGATCAGGACCACAGAGATCCCTCTCCCCCAACACCAAAGGCCACCACCCTGCTGGGAATAGAAAAGGGTCAGCGGTGTCAGAGGACAGTGATGAAAGGCCAGCAGAGCGGCTCCTGTTGCTGCCTCCTCAAGGGAAGCAGCTTGCCTACAACAGTGGAGCCAAGGATCTCTCAGGCCCATGGGGAGAGAGTGCCGGAAGCTGTGATGGCACCTCGGAGCCCAGGGGGTGACAAGGTTCACTTCTGATGGAGCTGTTCAGCAGAAATTTGACCACAGCCTACAGAGGCACATGCGAAAGCTCCAGGGAAGCCCAGCCAAGCCTGGAAGAGATCCAAGTCGGCAGGGCTCCAGGACACTCAGTGCCTGGTACACAGTAGGTGTCAAATAAGCATTTAGTGACTGACTGCCCTACGACCCCTCAGATGGAGGAATAGCCAAGGGTGAGGAGCTTCCCAAGGGTCGGGCTGCACCTCCCCCGCACTGTGCCATGGCTGCCCTCTGCCCACACTGGGTGAGTAATACAGTTGTCTGGGGTCAGGGGTGGGGGACCCAGTACACCCAGGCTGGGCAAAGGCTGCCAGACTTTCCACTGGCTCATGCACCATGACTTCATCTGGCTGAGTCGACGGCTCCGGAAAGGCCACAGAAAGAGTGGACCTGAGCCAGGCCACACCATGGCCAGGGCAGTCTGACTCCCCCAAGCCTCAGCCCCCTTGCCCTGCCCCACACATAACAAGGGCCTTTTCTGCTCTCCCATGGTCCCCTAGGTTGATCTAGAAGACAAAGAAGCAAAATCCAAAGGCAGCGCTGAGCACAGTCACTCAGGCTGCTTCAAGGAGTGATGGCTCAGGCTGACCAAGGGCCCCCAGGGCCAGCTGGTCTGGCCTCCAGCCCTCAGTGCCCTCAGGCCACCTGTGAAAAGGACAAGCATGAATGGCACTGTTTTCCGATGAGTCAGGTTAAAAAAAAAACCCCAACAAAAAACAAATTAAAACAGCACCATCACCACAAGGAACTCTGAATTGCCTGTGTTGTTCTAATTATCTGGATAATTAGCTCCCTTCTCCATTTTAACTAGCACTGCCAGCCCAGGAGGAGGCTGTCCTTTGTAAACACGGACCCTGCCAGCAGCCGGGTAGAGGTACACGCACTGCCGGGAACCAGACCTTCCTCATCATCCTGGGGACCTGGGCAGATGAGTACAGACCTGTGGCCTGAGCCTGAGGCATGGGAGCGTGACCACCACATGTTCCTCATTACTCCAGGACCTTGGAAAAATCCCTTAGCCTCTGTAGGTTTTGGTTTCCCAATCTATAAAGTGAGAGCTCAATGGCTTCTAAACCCTGAAATCTGCAATCCTCTGCCACCAGTGGCAAACTGGAGGGGACATGCGATATTTCACCCTTCTGGACAGCTCAGAAGCCAGCCCTCTTCAGGGCAGTACCTTGCCTCCCAGCCCTCGGTCCAGCCCCCACTCCTCTCTCATTTCAAGTTCCCTTCCCTCACAGACCGTTCCAACATTGTGATGGACCAGTCTGGCCCTTTCTTTATTTCTGTCCTCTAGCCCCCATATCAGCTCTGAAAAGGGCACAGACCAGCTCTCCATGATTCTGCTCCCAGACTCAGGGAAGAGGGTGGAAAGGAGACAAGGCCCAAATGTACAGTGAACACTGGGGTGAGTAGGTGTGCATCAGTGCTGACCCAGCAGCTGCCCCCTCCCCAGGCGTCCCAGCCCTCCCTGCCCCATGTCTGCTGGACCCCTCACCTTGGGGGTCTGCTTTCTTAAAGGCATTCCCTGCATCCACAAAACTGGTGGCCGCATCATGCTTGCTCTGCAACTGGAGATGCAGCTGGGCTGCCTGGCAGAACGCATTTCCAGCAGCTGGAACAAAGCACAGGGCACTGCTCAGTCACAAAATGCTGTCACCATCTGAGTGTCCCCAGGTACCATGGCCTTCCTCCCTCTCTCCCTCCCTCCTGCAGGCTGCTAATTCCCAGGCCCTTGGAAAGGGAGGAATGGGCTGAAGCTCATTGAAGGGAGCCAGCATGACCCCGGAGGCAGGACCCTCTGGGGTGGCAGCTCCAAGGCCAGCCCAGTCACCCCCAACATCTCGGATCCCTACGTCCAGATGGCCAGAGCCAGAGCGGGGCTCACTCCCTGATGTATCACCGACCCTTCCCTCCATCTAAGGATCCACTCAAAAGGACAGCTGCTGAGGGCTGGCAGAGCCTGGATGATTAGAAACAGAGTTTTCTGAAAGGGCAGAAAGCCCTGCTGGCATTCCCTTCCTCATCTCCATCCACTGACCCCTGTTCAGTTCCCAGCCCACTCCCCATCACAGGCCATTCACACTGTATTCCTCACAAGATCCCACCCTTCCCTGGCTCATTACAGAGAGGGGAATGGGGAGGTCTAACTACCAACCCTTTCACTCTAGTAGGAACTCCAAGTTCCTACTTCCTGAGGGTGTCCACCGTGGTTCTCTTAGAACAGATGCTAGAAGAACTAAGCCATGGCAGGGCTTGAAGCCAGATTCGATTCCTTCTCACCACCTGACCCAAACTCACACTGTATCCACTGTGTCCACCCCTGCTTTTTGGCAGGGGAACATCTACAACCTTCTGGAACCAAGGTCCCTCCACTTCCTGAAAAACCCAGAGACTGAGTCTCAAAGGCACTCAACTTCTCAGAAAGCATGCTGGACAGTTACCCAGAAGCCCCTGCCCCTCCACCACAAAACTTCTCATTCCAAACCCTCATCAATGGCTATGGTCTGCCTGAAGGAAGCCCCTCAGGAGCAGGGACTCTGTCTGGCAGTCCATTCATCAGGATGGCTCAAATGGCAGAGTTAAAGACTACTTTCAACCACATACCCCACCACTCTGGGGACAGAGAGAAAGCAGGCCCAATCCTTCTTCCCCACAACCCTCCCGACTCAGTCTGATCTTCACCAGGCCACATACGCCGAATGTCTCCAGACTATCCGCAGGCCTCAGGCCTGGCCACTCTCTCCTGTCTGAACAACGATCTTCCTCACATGGGGAGCCCAGAATGGGACAGGCTGCGTCAGACAGAGTCTGCCCAGCACAGAGTGAGGATGTCCCTCGTTTTAAACCGAAGGCCTCCCCAAAGCCAAGAATGTAAGAACCTCCCTGGTGGGATCCGCCTCTGATGAGAATGCAAAGAGGCAGTTGGAGGGTAAAGTTTTTTCCTAGACCAGGGGTGGGGAGCCTGTGGCCTTGAGGCCACATGTGGTCCTCTAGGTCCTCAAGTACTGTCCTTTGACTGAATTCAAACTTCACAGAACAAACCCCTTTAATAAAAGGATCTGTTCTGGGAAGTTTGGATTTAGTCAAAGGGTTACACTTAAGGACCTAGAGAGCCATATGTGGCCTCAAGGCCACAGGTTCCTCACCCCTGTCCTAGACCCTAATATCTGAAAGTCATCTCTCCTGCTCCTGCTCCCTCAAAATAGCTTGAAACGTTTAACCTTGATTAAAGGCACCTCTCTATCCCTACCCTCTGTAGAATGACATCTAAATCCTAGAGACCCAAAAGCTACAAAGAACCCATCTTGAACAGCAGGGACTGAACCTGCTCTCAACAAGAAGGCAGTCCAGGCCAGGGGGAGTGGGAGAAATTTGGGCTTCTTGTCCCAAATCAGATGCCAGCTGGGGTAATGCTGCTCCCTGGCCTGAGACTCAGAGGGCTCTCTATCCCTATGGTCCCCTGCAGCTCCACACTCCAGGCAGCCTGAAGAACTCTGGGAATGGTGGAGGAGACCAGGAAAGACCCTAAAAGCAGCAACAAGACAATACAAACCGCTCCAGCTCTTGGCCATCTTGAACATATTCGCGGCTCTTGAATAGATTTCGCACGCCTCCTCGATTTTGGATGAGCCTCTGAGGGAGGAGAAAAAATGATCAACGTTAAGGAGTCTGGTGAGTAAAACTGGCTGGAGGAAATAAGAGAGCAGTGCTGTAGGGAGGGGTGGGCACGGACAGGGCCTCTGCCCCTGCTCCAGGAGACTTTCACTCCTCTCCTGAGCCTATACCCAGTTCCAGGTTCCAATGAGCAGAGCCACCTCCCATCAGACACACCACTAACCTGGTCACCAAGTGCTGTGGGCACTGCCCTCAAGAAGGAGGGGGCGAGGAAGTGTCTCACACATCACACAGAGCTGCTGCAGTTTAATGCATGCTTGGTGATCTGCACTGGGAAAAGTCTGCTTTCTTTGGACTGCTCAGAAGGAACCCCATGTGGGCCAAGCTATGCCCTCTGAATTCCTTCTCCACTCCTCAGTACCTCTCTCACCTGGCGTAGGGCATTGTCTAGTGCCAAAGATGAGCTGGTGTTCAAGGTCACACAGCTCAGGTGAGCAACAGAGTCAGGTCTAGTACTCAAGCATCCAACATAATGCCCTGTACACAGTAGGTGCTCAATGAATATCTGATAATCCAGCAAGGTTTCCTTTCTCGAGTTAGTCTGGGAGCTGGCTCCCTAGGGGCAGAAATCCTGGCTCCAGTGGTCTGCAGCCCTTCGAATGCCAAATACAGTGCCCAGGACACAGCAAATGTTCAGTAAATATTGGCCGGATGACTAATAAAACGTGTTCTCCCAGCAGAGCTGCTGGGACAGCACCTGTTTTCCCCCTAGAACAGGGCTCTTACTGAGTCCTGAAAGACCGCCAGCCCACATGGTTTTGGGGCCAGGACATAGGACCATGTTCTTTCCTGGCACAAGTAGGGATAAAGATTAGGAATCCCTTTCCTAGGGGATGTTGCTGCCTCATGATGACAGCTGCTTTCAGGCCCTCAGTGGAAAAGGGATCAGAGAGTCAATCATCTCAAAGCAAATGTAGAAACAGCTTCAGGTTAAACCAAACCTCCCCCCCTGCCCCCCCAAAAAAGCTCAGCTTCCTGGAAGCACCTGCCTGGGTCCCTAGAGGGACTCACAGACCCCAGGAACTTCGGGACAGAAGAGATCCAGAAAAGCCTGACCTGGTGACTCCACCCCCTCCCCCAGCCCCTGATAGGGCACCAGCCCCTGACTCCAGCTGTTCTCAGACTCAGGACTCACTTTTTTGGGGGGGGTATGTCTTCCTTTGTGTCAAGGTCTTTTCCAAAGGCAGTGTGGCAAAGCATAAAGGACACTGGACCTGTTGGCCCAGTGGCTTCAAAGGGTAGTGCAGTCTTCCTGGCATCAGTTTCCTCATTTGTAAAATATCTCCACAGTCCAGGCAGGCCCTCCAGGGATATTAGAATTCACCACTCTTGCCTCAGTCACAGATCCTGCCCCTTCCCTCCTCCAGGCTCACCTTCCCTCCCATTTTGGCTTTTCCAATAAAAGAACCTGGATATTATCAGATTTTCATAAAATCTTTCTTTCATGGCTAAACAACACATATCTGCATGCAAAAGCAACTCCCACAGGCTTCAATTTCATTTTAAGAGAATCCGTTCAATCTCATATTTGAACCTAGACAATTGGGGGAGTGCTGCCTGCAGTTCTTCCAAAACTTCTGCCTGCTTTCACCAGGGTCCTCTCAGAGAACAATGCAAGGACCACTGGGTGGGTGGTGCAAAGAGGACTTGGAGAACTCCCCACTTGGTGAGACCTGGGCCTCTCTTGTCCAACGAAGGACAGAGATTCCTCCCAGGCCTGGCCACCTCCCCACCCCCCCCAAGTCCCTGCCTGCAAGTCCATAAGCTGTCAGCCACGAGGGGTCGGGGGGGGGGGGCAAAAGGTTGTGAGCACACTCTGATTCAAAGGGGGTCAAGGCAGGGAGAATCATCTCTTCCTGCATCCATCAAAGGTCCAGCTGAGGCCCTGAGCCAGATTACATCTGAAGACCTTCCAATGCTAAGATTCTAAAATTCTGCAATGTCATGGTCTTAAGTGAACAGAGCAAGCACTAGGTGCCTCTGGTCCCTGCAGCCCTCTGCTCCCCCATCTCAGCCCCACTGTGGCTCAGCTTGGGGCTGAGGCTACTATAATGGAGGAGGTATAGCGGGTACGGCATGCGATGATGCCCCTGATTCCATCGGCCCAGATAGTCTTGCCCCTGAGTGACTGCCCTCTGCCAGTAGGCATGCTGTACTCCCAGCATGCACTTCAAGGAGTCAGCTGGAGAGGTCTCCTTGGACCTTCCCTTATCCTCACTTCAGGTCTCCTCTTTAGATGATTTCCCATGACCTTCCGGCCCTAAGTCTGATGGTCTAGCTCAGCCCCCTTTTCTTACAGGTGACTGAGACCCAGGAAAACAAGGGATCTCACACAGAGCATATCCTCAGCACTGACTCCTGGGCCACAGGGCTCTCCCTCTTCCTGTTCTCAGTCATAACCAGGCAATTGGTTGACACAGAGCTCTCTAGAGAGCCAGAAGGGCCTCAGGAGCCACTGAACCCAAGCCTTGACAGAGAGAGGATACCACTGCCCAGAGAGGTAAAGGGGGCAGGGTCCCTGCTGGACCCGGGTCTTTGGATTCCAAGCCTCCCAGGGTGTGGGACACAGTGCTGATGGGTCCTGTGGGAAGCACCCTAGCAAAGGGGACTTTGTGAGAATTGCCTCCCCCGAAGCATCCACACAAAGGCGGGCCGTTCTAATCACAGACCGAAGCACTTGCCTCTCAATAAGATACTGCAGCCTGCCAAGGCATGATTCCTCTGACTAAATTGAGGTAGGCAAGAGAAGAAGGAATCTCCTCTTACAGATAAGGAAACTGAAGCTCAAATCGCTGTGCCAGAGGGTACAGGCTGGACTAAGTGGTATGTCCCACCTTCAATTCCAGTGCTCCAGAGGCACCTAACTGCCTTTTGAAACAGTGATGAAAATGAGGTGAAAGCCTGCTCTGAAGCCCTCCCCAGGAGTCATGATGCGACCCTCCCCCCCCCATCCTGTGCCCACCCTCAATCACAGCAGACCTCAGCTCCCAAGGCTGGTCCTGAACCCTCTGCTCACAGACCAGAAGAGAGTAAACTGGTTCGGACCAGCCTGGAGTTGGGGCATCTATAATTACACTCTCTGCGTCTCTATGGTGAGCAGGAAGGGAGTCTTCTCAGGTCTTGCTGGCACAGGCGCCAGCTGCTAGCGACTGCCAGATGGAAGAGTTTGGCTTTGCCAGGAAGAAGCCTGCCAGGGAAGCAACAGACGCTCGGAAGGGCCGAGAGCCAGCTGAGGCCCCACCAGCGAGAATCTGTGGCCAAACTAGGGGCGGCTGTGTCTTCTTCCACGTTGATCCGGCCTGGGCTGCCTGCCTCAGCTTTCTCCCATCAGACTGGGAGTTCCTTGAAGGCATTTACCAAATGCTGACCAACTATAAAATGAGGATTACAATACCTCTGACCTCTCAAGACTGTTGTGAGGAGCAAATGAGAGCCTGTGCTTTAGCACTCTGCACAGTGTCCCTTCAGTGCTACTTGACCAGACCACAGCTAGAATATCAAATCCAGTTTGAGGAAAAGAGCCTGCTAAGCTGTCCCACGTCCAGGACACAGTAATCAAGATTCAGGGAATCCAACATGAATGAAGCCTTTCCTATCTGCAATGCACCGAGACAAGGTCCAAAATGACAAGTTATCCTGCCCTCAGGAACCTGAGGCTGCATCGACCACCCACTTTATGGAGCCGCAGGTCAGGGAACCCTTCTCTGCACAAGACCCACACTCCGGTGTCATCACACATTGGAGGCAGCAGGCTGGTCCTGCAGTAGCCAGGGCTGGGAAGGCCAGGGAGGCCCCACAGAAGGCTGAACCACAGCAGAAGGCTGGGGAAGCAGCCCCTAACACATCCAAGGCCAGAGGAAAGTCTTACTCTCTCTTTTCCAATATTTCCTAGGAAGGATTAACATTTCTCAGTTGCCTGTTCCTGAACTGGAATGATGCTGGAAAATAGCACTTTGTGTCAAACCTCCTTTATTCAGCCACTCACAGGGCCATGTGGAGCTGGAGGGGCATCAAGGCAAGAATAGGAAAATGAACATGTCCTTCAAGACTTGGGACAATGCCGCTCTGCCTGCTGCCTATAACCTGGTGATCAGTTTGATCACTGTAATAATAAGAAACCTAGAAATATTCTGTACTATAAATGTGTGCTGACTGCCCTGAGCCAGGTAAGAAATGACACCTTTTACGTGATGAATTGAGGGATGTAATATAAACCGAATCAATGACCAGAGAAGATGCATCTCCATTTCTAGAAGAATATAGCAGGAGAATGAATTCTGTGTACAAGAAAGATACTTTGGGGCCTGAGTCTTCGGGTTTCAATACCAAAGGAAGTTTGGAAGCCAAAGGAAGTGTCCATCTTTTTCCAATGCTCAGCTAAGATGGAGGCAATGCTGGATTTGTTTAAAGGAAACCCATCCAACACATGCCACCACAACCAAAACAGGGCTCCTTCCCCAAAGCATGGCAAAGAGCGATGCCACACTGAATGTACACAAAGACGCCCATGGTTTTTTTTTCTTCCCTACTCAAAATCAAGGTCAGTGAGGAGAGGCTAGAGAAGAGGAAGGCATCATGTGGCAGCAAATACATGGAGGGACCCAGTCAGGCCCTCAGGAGAGAGGCCCTCCCCACCAAACAACTTCAGAATGATCACCCTCTAAAAACACTAATTTGGCTGCACAAAAGGGGACAAAGAAATGGCTCTCGCTTTGTGTCATGTTCCCATTCACTACATCAGAAGGCCAGAAAAAAGAAAAAGGAAAGCTAGCATTCTGAATCAAAGACAGCTTGTGCACCACACAAACGCACACTGGTGGGCCCAGAGGCAGCTGATGTAGAGAACATTTCCAGGGTGAGAGCTGGAGGCAAAGTTCCCTCCAGCCGTCTCCTCTGCCGTCTCTGTCCCAAATGGCTCAAAAGGGCCAGCTCGGGCCTGCCTTTCAATGGAGAGGTGCAATCAACGGGCCTACTAGAAAGAATGCCAAGGCCTCCAGAATGAATCAGGAAGAAGTCTGACTTGTTTTGATTGGCCCTACAAGGCAGAACTAGGAACAGTAAGCAGAGGTTAAAGAGCGGCTCAATCTAGAGAAAACAGCCTCCATAACTAGAAATGTTCCAAAGGGCTGCCTCAAAAAAGCAGGACTTTCCATTATGTGATGACTCCATGTGGGGGATGCTGTGGAAGGGATTCCTTTTCAAGATGTTCCCTTCCCAAATCAGACTCTTGAGCCACACAGATTAGAAAGAGCTCTGAACGATGCTCTGCTTCTTGGCTCCTTGACCTAACATCCAATGTGCCCACAAGCCAGCCCTGCACCTAGGCTAGTCTCATTCTTACTTCTGTTCACCCCTTTTCTGACCATTTGCAGGGCCTTATCCCTCTCTGCCCAAGCAACACCCACCTACAAACTTCTGAGGCTCAAGCCAAGCTTCCATTTCTCTAGGATGCTCCTTCTAACCATCACAATCATCCCAAAATGGAATGGGATGCCTTGTAAATCAACATTCAGCTTGCTTCTCTCGATTCTTCCAGTGCTGAGTCACAAAATCACAACTTGCAGCTAGAATAGTTAGCTTATGGGTCATCTAGTCCAAAACCATGGCCAAGTGCAGGCCAAGTTTCTGAGAGAGGTTCTAGAATCCAGGCCACTTGTTAGATTTCACAGTACATTGCCCCTCATATGGGCAGTATTGTCTATGATCTGAAATCCTCATGATCAGCTGGTGTCTCCCTCCCCCCAGTACAGGCTGGCACAAGCAGGGCTGACCACAGGACTGGTATTCAGGCAGGACCTATCAAACTGAGACCTCAAATCACATTTCAGGCTACAAGGCCTCAACACTCCAAGCAAAAGGTAAACGAAATCCTCCAAGGAACTGTCTCACCGTGACCCTCCCCTTAAGTTAAACTTTAACTTTTTCTCTTGGGAATAAGTGGGAAAACAAATCCCTGTCCAATGCAGGGAGTTGGGAATTCCAGACACGTAACTGTCAACACTCACTTCCCCACTCCCCAGCTTCTCTCCACTTCCAGTTCTCGGCTCTCACTGTTTCCCATGTCCAAGTATCTGAATATTCTCCTCCCCACTTTTTCTTCCAGATCTAGTGCCCCCATTCCAGGGTCTTCCAATACTGCAGGCCTTCTTAATACAGCTTTCTATACTTTCTAGCCCCTCTTCCTCAGTTTTTCTTCCAAGTCTTTTTTCTTTGTGCCCGCCAGCAAGCTGTTCCCCAAGGCCACATGTGGCCTTCTCGGTCCTTGGGTATGGCTTTTTGACCTTCTCCAAGTTTTACAGAACAAATCCTTTTAATAAGGGGATTTATTCTATAAAGTTTGGATTGAGCCAAGGGGCTGCACTTGAGGACTCGGAGGTCACATGTGGCCTCGAGGCCACAGTTCTCCATCCCTGCTTTAGACCATATTCCTTACCTCTTTCAAATCAAGGCAACCAAAGTTTATTATGAACAATTGTTCTGGAAGTTCCCTGAACTACAAAGATTAAAAGCGACACATTTCTTGCTTTCAAGGAATTCACGAGGGAGAAAAGAGAAGTGGAAAGAAATTAAAGGCACAAACAATCAAGTTATTTCCCTTCTCAATTCTCCATGCCCACCACACACACCCTCCCCCTCTCTCCCTACTCTCCATCCCTCCACTTCCTTAGTTTTTAGTTGCCTGGTACCCCAATATCCCCTCCTCACATTCTTCAGTCCTACGTTCCCCTCCTTAAACTCTCCAAGGCATCAAATATTTACTGCCCGCAGGATCCTCTCATTTTACAGGTGAGGAAACTGAGGCCCACAGAAGTCACAGGGCCTGCCTACAGTCACACAGCTAGTAAATGGGAGAGCCTGGATGGGAACAGAGACCATCAGGCTCCAAACCCTTTCCCCCCCAGCAGCAGCTGTCTGGCTTCATCCCCGGGGCTGACCCTTTTCCACTAGCCAAAGACTCCCTTCCCCGGGGCCCTCATCACCCTCCCAGGGCCCCTCCTCACACACCCCACTCCCAGTCCCAGGCCGGGTCCCCTCATTCCCCGCCCCCCAGTCCCAGGCCGGGTCCCCTCATTCCCCAACCCCCCCAGTCTCAGGCCGGGTCCCCTCATTCCCCAACCCCCCAAGTCCCAGGCCGGGTCCCCTCATTCCCCAACCCCCCCAGTCCCAGGCCGGGTCCCCTCATTCCCCAACCCCCCCAGTCTCAGGCCGGGTCCCCTCATTCCCCGCCCCCCAGTCCCAGGCCGGGTCCCCTCATTCCCCAACCCCCCCAGTCTCAGGCCGGGTCCCCTCATTCCCCAACCCCCCAAGTCCCAGGCCGGGTCCCCTCATTCCCCAACCCCCCCAGTCCCAGGCCGGGTCCCCTCATTCCCCAACCCCCCCAGTCTCAGGCCGGGTCCCCTCATTCCCCGCCCCCCAGTCCCAGGCCGGGTCCCCTCATTCCCCAACCCCCCCAGTCCCAGGCCGGGTCCCCTCATTCCCCGCCCCCCAGTCCCAGGCCGGGTCCCCTCATTCCCCGCCCCCCAGTCCCAGGCCGGGTCCCCTCATTCCCCGCCCCCCAGTCCCAGGCCGGGTCCCCTCATTCCCCAACCCCCCCAGTCCCAGGCCGGGTCCCCTCATTCCCCAACCCCCCCAGTCTCAGGCCGGGTCCCCTCATTCCCCGCCCCCCAGTCCCAGGCCGGGTCCCCTCATTCCCCAACCCCCCCAGTCCCAGGCCGGGTCCCCTCATTCCCCGCCCCCTCCCTGGCCCGCCCCCCGGCCGGCCGCTCTCACCCGAAGAGGCCGGAGAAGAAGGACTGCGAGTTCTTGACCTTGCGCTCGGCCTCGGCCAGCAGAGCCAGCGCCTCTGCCTCCTTGCCGGAGTTGTCCATGGCGGGGAAGCGGCCGGAGTCTCGGGGGGCACAGGGGCAGGGCAGAGCCGGGAAACCACAACAGAGGAGGGCTAAGACGACCGACGACGACGGAGGACGGCGGCAGACGCGAGGCACGTGATCCGCATTGGCCAATCACCGACCCCTCGAGCCGGTGGGCCCCGCCCCAACGCACACCCCCTTTCTCCACCTCCAGCCTCGTAGAGCCGCGTGACTCCTGTGCGCCAATCCCTGCCCGCCGTCCTCTCGCCAGACCTGCCTCCCGTCGGTCTTGCAGCACGTGACTCAAGATACCTAGCATCAGGTGACAACTTCCTAACTTTCACCCCTCCCATCCCGATGCCTCGCCTCCCGCCCGCCCCCCTTGCCCCGGATGTTGTGGTTACCCGAAGAAAAGGGGTAGGAAGGATTTTCCACCCATTGCGCGTGCGCTAGGGGAGGGTAAGCGTGCGTCTTTGATAGGCGCTGTCATGGCATGTCGAGGTGGGCCGAGGAAACAATGAAATGCGCCTGCGCGGCCGCTGGAACACCACGCAAAGGCGCATGCTCAGGCTGCTGGGCCTGTTTACTGGGTCTTCTCCCTCTGTTGACCAAACCAGGGAATGAAGGTGAAAGACCCAGGTCCCAGGGGGCCACAGGGCGCATGCGGAGAGCCGAGCAGCTGCTTTCTGAGTGCGCCGTCGCCAAGGGCAGAAAGCGACTGCGGAGGACTGGCCCCACGTGGCCCTCTCTGCGCTGGCCGGAGTGTCCCAGGGCACGAAGGCGGGGCTCTCCGGCCGAGCTCCCCACTCCGCTCCGGCGTCACCAGGAAGAAGGGGAGCCCGGCCCCCTCCCGGCCCGCCCCAGGCACGGGGCTCCTGCCCTCCTGGGAACCTGGGCTCCGGAGACGGACCGAGGGACTGCTCCCTCACGTGACGGATCAGGAGACAGAAAGAGCCAGCGACCGCCTCCTCCCGCCTCGGCCCAGGCTGACCTCCTCCTCCGACACTGCCCGGCGCCTCCAGGGAGGCTCTGTGCCCACTGCCTGTCCCAGGCGTCCTCTGCTCAGCGGCTGCCCCGGGCTGCTGAAGGGAGGTGGAGGAAATCCCGCAGCTCCTCTGACGCGAGCTGGGCCCTCGGTGGGTGCTGCCGGCCCGCCCCCCCTCCATCCCTGATGTCTCGGCCCGCCCCAAGCTCGAGAGCCTTACCTCCTCCTCTCCGGGAAGGCTGAAGCTACGGTGAGTTCCCTCTTCCTCACCGGCATCACGCAGGTCCTCCTGCCCCCTCCTCCATCACTGCCCTCCCCACGAGGCTGATCCCATTTCATCCCTTCCTCTCTAGGGGATGATTCCCTGCGCCCACAAACATGCCATCCTGGGGCCCCACTTTGTCCTCTTAGAGCCCGACAGCGCGGCCTCAGACTTGATCATGCCAACACCGCGCTGTCCAAGTTACTGATGATCTCCGATCCAGTGGCCTTTCCTCAGTCCTCATTCTCCTTGACCTCTGCAGCCCTTGGCCCTGCAGAGCACTCTCCTCCTGTCCCTCCCTTTCTTGATCCCTCTTTCTCCTTTGCTGGATCCTCCTTCACATCGTGCCCTCTGACCCCCGCGTTCCTGCCTGGGCTGTCTTCCCTTCTCCCCTTGTGCTACTTCACCTGGTGACCTCATTCCCTCCCATGGATTTAATTACCATCTCTATACTGATAACTTGGGGGGGCACAATGGCTAGAGCACCGCAATCGCAATCGGGAGGACCTGAGTTCATTCAAATCTGGCCTCAGATACTTTCTAGCTGTGTGACCCTGGGCAAGTGACTTGACCCTGTTTATCTGTGGCCATGGGAAAGGAAATAGCAAACTACTCTGGTATCTCTGCCAAGGGTTCAACAAAGAGTTGGACACAATGGACAGCAGCGTTGATAACTCTCAAGTCTCCTGTTCCTGCCCCAGCCTCTCTTGATCTCCAGGCGCCTTTCAGACAGCTCAAACTGGATGTCCAGTAGACTCATACCAGACGTGTCTCAAAGTAAAATCACAAACTTCACCTCCAGTGCTGGCAAGCCCCTCACCCCCAGTCCCTCAGGTTCACACAGCCCAGGACCCATCCTGTACTCATTAGCTCTCCCCTCCCCCCCATTCCGAGCTGTCATATACCCCCTTCTCTCTTCCAGCACTGCCCCTAGCCTGGTACAGGCTCCAGTCACCCCACACCTGGACTACCACAACAGCTGCCTGGGTGGAGGTCCATCCAGGTCTGATCACACCCCACCTCCCCCCAATAAACTCCAGTGGCAAATAGAAAATGCTGCCTGGCCCCCTCCTACCTCCCCACCCTTCTCATGCCACACATCCCATCCAGTGAGCTGTCCCACAAAACCCCCCCATCTCCTGGCACTGAGCACTCTGGTCACTCCCAGGGCCTGGAACACCTTCCCTGCCACCTTTATGGGAAGGCTTCACCAACCTCTCTTCATACTAGTGCCTTCGGTTAATTATTTTCTGTTCTGCAGGAAACATTCATTCCTGTATCTAGCTTGCTTTGGATACATTTGCTTATCTCCCCTATTATACTGTGAGCTCCTTGAAGGCAGGGACTGTTTTTGCCTCTTTTTGTGTGCTAGATGCTTGGCATGCAGTACCTGACACGTAGTAGGTACTTAATAAATGTTCCCAGATTGATTGATGAACCGATCCCTGGTGCCTGTTCTTTGTCCCCTCCTCTTTTGCTTGGTGATTCCCCAGTTGATATCCCACCCACCCCACAATGATCTCCTTTACTTATGGGGGTAAATGTCTTAGTCCTGTTCCTTCTTAAGGCCAGGGGCTATTTCCAGTTCTATTTCCCAGAGGTATCTCCAATGCGCTACATACAGTAGGTGTTTTATAACTGCTCAACTGAACAGGATGAAAAATGGCAGGCCAGAAGACCTCTGATGCATTAAGAAGTCCCAGCAGCACACCAAGAGCCATTCAAAAACCCAATTTAATAAGCTATACAGTAGGCACGTACAAAAAAACCAAACAATGCACAAGTCACCACAGGACCTTGGACTCAACGCAGAAGGATCCTCCTTGCGTGAGGGAGGCCCTGACATGTCATCGCTATGAAGGTATTTTCCCACTGATTCTCTGAAATCGTGGCCTTTTCCAACAAAAATAACAAACCCCAAAACTTAGGCAAAGATTTAAGAGCTACTCGGATCCAACTTTTTGTCTTTTTTCTCTCCCCCAGAGAGATATGATTGGAAAAAGGGGAGAGGTCACCCAACTGAATGGTATAGGGCCTGGACATCCACACCACACAGCCTTAACAATCATGCAATGACTGTTTCCTGCCCCGTTCCTAATTATGACCCAACATAGGATGTGGCTGCCCCATCAGACACCCGAGCTATTTAACGGGACCCCAAAGAGAAATTGTGGTCACATTGGGGCATGCTCCCCATTGGGCCAAGCTCCCAGCAGCTCCTCCAGGCCTGGTCACCGGCTCTTTCCAAGTCGGAGGCCCCGGCCAGGTAGGCCCCCCCAGGATCCTGGCCTTCCCATTACCACCGGAGGGGGCCCCCCTCCGCCCCAGCTTCCTCCTCATCTTCCTCATCTCGTGGCTCGCTCCTAAAGGGCTTCACGGGCCATTTCATTCTGACCAGAGGCTCCACGTGCTCCTGCAGGCGATGGCGCTTCATGTGGGCATTTCGACTCTTAATCTTATCAAACACCCTGAAGAGAGAGTGGTGAGAATGGCATGTCCAAGGGCCTCAGAGGACCAAGTGATGCTGAGCAAGCAGGGCTCTGGAGGGCAAATACCTCTCACATTCTCGGCACGGAAACACGCCCTGGCTCTCAGCACTCCCAGGCGGCTCAGGTGTCCTCTTAGGGCCAGCGGTTGGGCTGGAGGAGACACTGGCCTCTCTCTTGTAACTCTTAGCTTTGATCTTCAGCTCTGGGTTTGGCCGGTGACTGAGCCGGTCTCGAGGGCTGCAGGTCACCTGAGGAGAGGAGATGCTTAGGATCCCACCACTCTGGGGAGTTCAGACGCCAGAGACACAAGACCCCTACCAGAGGAAGTCCTAATGACTGAGGGTTGCAAGAGTGAGGAAAAGTCAGGACGTGGTTTCCTATATGGGCCCTTCCCTTCAGGACCCCCACCCAGAGATAGAGGGGACCCTGGGAACCCCAACCCCTCAGGTTTCCCAGCATCTTTCTACCTTTTCCTCTGTCCTTTCTACCTCATCCTGCTCTCTCTTGACCCTCTTTTCTAGCCCTGGGGCTCGGCCGCAGTCAAACTTGATCATTTTTTTCCAGATATAATAATATTCAACACACTGGGCCACATTCTTTGTCTGAATCTAGTAAAAGAAAATGGAAACGGGTCACAGAACATGCTCACATGGCCTCATGACAGCCTTGACTTTGCCAACCAAACTCTAGACTCCTGCCCTACTAAGCTGCAAATCCACCCGCTTTTCCATGGCCTGAGAGAAAGAACACTGGATTTGCAGCCACAAGCTTTACTGTCGAGTCTGTCTGACTCTCCATGACCCCTGGCAGAGATACCGTTTTCTTATCCAGCTCATTTTACAGATGAAGAAACTGAGGCAAAGAGGGTGAAGTGCTTCGCTCAGGATCACACAGCTGGTGTCTAAGGCCTGATCTGAACTGATTCTAGGTTCAGTGCTCTGTGCACCATGGCTCCTCTAGTGGCCCTGCAGCCCAAAGACTGGGGTTCAAATCCTAGCTCTGAGCCTTCCTCCTGGGGCAACATTGAGTGAGTCACGTGACTGCTGAGCACTTCTGAGAGGTGTTTGGCATTTCTGGGCTCCTCTTACTCCCAGGAAATGATTTCCTATTTATCATAAACAGAGCTTGCTTGTTCTCTTCCACTAGCAGACTGTGAGCCCCTCAGGGACTGTCTTCTGCCCCTTTTTGTGTGCCCAGCGACAGTGCCCGGCAGGCACAATGTACGCACTTATTAAATATCTGCTTATTGACTGTGTCATTTCATTCTGGAATACCCAGAGTTGAATGAAGAGAATGGCTGTTGGCAGTGCAGGGAATAGAGCACTGGGCCTGGCCTCAGACACTCACTAGTTGCATGACCCTGGGCAAGTCACTTTACCTGTCTCACTCAATTTCCACACCTATCTGGCAGGGTTGTTGGGAGGATGAAATGAGATGTTTGTGGTTTCTACAGAAATTGTTGTTACTGTTACCAGGCAGTGACCAAAGGACCGTCGTTCCCTGCCGCCTGTCCTGAGCTGCCCACTGGCCTTTCTGCCAAGCAGCCAATATCACTGCTTAACAAGGGTACTGGGGAGCGCTGAACCCACAAGCTGAGGCCCATGTGAGAATGAATCCTTACCGTCTTGTGTATCAGATAAAAGTCCTTCTTATGGGCGCAGAAAGCCTTCTTAAACAGCCTCTTCTCCACAGGAGTCCAGATGTCTGAACCTGCCAACCGCAGGGAAAAAGTGTGACTCTCCCTTTGGGCCTCCAAGTCCTATTACACTGACCAAAAAAGGAGCCGCCCCATTCCTGAGAAGCTCCAAAGGGAACTGAGTCCTAACCCACGTCTCCCCAGGAAGCGCTCCCTCCTGCCCTCTGCCCTGAGCTGTGGAAAGAGTCTCTCACTCAGGACCACACGACCCTGGGAGGTTGCGGGGCCCAGAAGCCACAGGGAGCTCTTTGGGAATATGGTGGAGATGGCCACGACCGAAGAGCACACACAAAGCTCTGGCGAAACCACCTCCTCTCCTGCAGGGACCCAGCCCCACTAGGATGCCTCCACCTGCCTGTGTATCGATAGTCAGCGAGAGGATGGGATGAAGCCTTCTGGGGTCCTCTGAGTAACAGGGTTTCCAGAGCATCCTAGAACCAAGCCAGTCACCGATGAGGATCCCCTCAGCGGTGGCAGGTCTTATATACTCCTCACCATGTAATATTGGGCATTTTGACTCCTGTACATATATCCTAACCCCCCCCACCCCCACTCACCCCTATTGAGTTCAGCTGCCACCCCAAGCCCTGGCACTCAGCAGTGCTCACTGTCTGTTATCCCAGAAGGACACTTTTCTTTAATTGAACTCAACATGCATTTCTTTAAGCACCTCCTGTGTGCTTTCCAAAGCAAGGCATTCTGCCAGGGACACAGAGGAAAGGGAAAATCTCTGCCCTTAAGGAGTTTTACACTCTACTGAGAGGGAAACCATGTGTATTTTCACTATAAACACAAAGTAGTTTTGGGAGGAAATCAGGGAAGTGCCCAGGGCAGGGAGCAGGCCATGAGCTGAGCCTGTGGTCAGAGACAGGAGGCACAATGTCTGGGGGACAGAGTAGGCCACTGTAGCTGACCAAGAAACAGAGCTTGGAGCCAGCATCCTGCCGCCTCAAGGCACAAGGGAGTGACATGGTCACCCTGGCACAGGTATGTAAAAGATGGGTTGAAAAGGAGAGAGGATGGAGGCAGAGCAACCAGAGAGGAGGTTCCTGGAGCAATCCAGGGGATGGGGGTAAGGGGCCTAGACTAGTGGACTAGCCACAAGAATTGAGAGTAGGGAATGGAGGTGAGCTCCATAAGGTAAAAACCAACAAGACTTGTCAACTAAATGGCTGTGGGGTGAGAGAGAGGAAACAGGGAAGTCCCAGATGACTGGGTAGATGGTGGGGGCCCTCAGCAGAGAAGAGGGGAGCCCTTAGGGGAGGGGATGTAATAAGTTCTGTTTTGGACACAGTGGACTTGAGATCTCCTCAGGACATCCAGGAGATGTCCAACAAGCAGCTGGTAATTGGAGGTGAGCTCAGGAGATAGAAGCACTTCCCTGAGCCTGGGCATTCTTCAGACCATGGTTTATTTTCTATCACTGTCAGAAGACATATAGAAATGGGCCAAATCCCAGTCCAAATGTGCCTACATGTAGGTGCTTTGGGGCTGTTCCTTGAAATCAGGGATAAAAGAGAGAGGCTAAGTACCACAATTTCTCAAAGCTGGGGGTGAGGTTTGGGGGAAGAAGAGGTGGTATATGACACCCCCTCCCACCTTTCCCAGGGCTCTTGCTCCCACAATGGTTAGCCCCTTACCCGGATATCACCCTCAGCTTCATGCAGGCAGTGTAGAGCAAGTTCCAGATTGGTCCCCCCTCCTGGCATCACACTGGAGCAGGCCACATTACATAGTTCAGTCACTATGGTCACAGTGGGGAACAAGAGGAGAGGATTCAAGAAAACCAAAAAAGATCACTATAACAGAACCAAAGAAAACCAGTGCCCCTCTCAACTTGTCCCAGTCTGGTCCCTGGCCACCTCCCTTGGCCAACTCTGGGGAGCCCAGATTAAGAAATGGGAAGGAGACAAGACGGATTAGAGAATCCCTGCTTGCTAGGTACCATGTCTATGTAGAGGTGGGTAAGGTGGTCACACTAATTCCAGAATGGGCTCCCAGTCAGCTAAACATTTAAATGGCCAAAGGGAAAAGTGTGACGTGACCTTAGTCTTGGGGGTAGAGAGATAAATGAGGAGACCCCACAGTCAGCCACCTCTGTCTTGCGTATCTGGGTTGGTCATCACATCTCCCCATGGTTTCCACACCAGCGAAGCGCCATGCTGGTCACCTTCTGCCAAAGAACTCTCTCTGGGCTTTGGGATCTCTGCCTGAAACCGGCTCCCTATATTGATATGTCTAAAAAGGGAACAAAGCAAACAATAACAAAGGTATAAGTGAAAGATAAAGAGCAGTCAGTGAAAGAGTATGAGGCTCTCAGGCCATTGTCTATAACCTTGCCAGGTTACCCATCACTGCTGACAGTGACTATCTCCACAATGGAGGCTCCCTACTGCTGACTCCCAGACCCTCTGGATATTGAGGACAAGACCTCCAACCCTTGTATGTCTGCCTCCACCCCAACCCCCCAGCCTCTTGAGCCATGTCTGCACTCCCCAGCCCACAACTCTCATCTTCCATCATCTAACTCCAACTGACCTTGCTGCCCTCACCTCCCCCGCTTCCTCTATGCAGCCCCTACACACAAGCCAGATGGAAGCACGTCAGAATGTCCTAAATATGCCCCACTCTCCTGCCTCTGAGGCTCTGCTCTGTCTCCCCTGATCCCTCATCCTTCTGTGCAGAAGCCTTCCCCTGCAGACATCATCCTTGAGGCAGTGGCACCTTTATAACAGCATTTATCACATCCTGCCCGTGGGGTTTACACCCTGCTTATAGACTGTAACTGCAAGCTCTTCCCCATCTTGGTATGTGCTGCAGTGGCAGACCTGACCATCCATGTGGTCCTCACCTACATCGACTGGTAGGGGTGAGGGGGCAAAGGGGCTGGCATGTCCCCCAAGATCCCACCATGCTTCTCCCCTCCTTTTCAATCCAGTCGCGACTGCTCAAACCTCCCTCCCAGCTCCCTGAGTGCCCTCTGTAATCTAGCCAGCTGGCCTCACACCTGGCCTAGCATGTCCCTGAGGCCTAGAGTGCAGCCCTTCCTCCATCACCTCCCCTCTAAGGAGCAGCAGCTCAGGCACCACCTTCTCCATAAAGACTTCCCAACTGTGGGTGGATCTCTCCCAAACAACCTTCTTTTCACTATTCCATATTAACTTATTTCTTATATCCTCATTTTCTGCATCTCCAGCAGCACACCCAGAGCAGTCCCTGATGCCTGAGACAAAGTGCTATAAACACTTGTGACTGGCTGACTGACCCTGTGGGTTGTGCCCCCCACCAGCCAGAGGTCACCCGATACTGACTGCTGGACACTCTCCCTGATGAGGGGCAATGGTCTGGGAACGCCCCCCCCCCCCCCCCCGCCTCCTGGGTGGTCTTCTCCCAGAATCCCGCTTGGATGACACAGCCAAGGACAGGGAGAAGGCTTGCTACTCCCTGGGCTTCATCATGCGCCCATCTCCTATCGTTTTTCATTCTCACTCACGGCTCAATGCTGATCTTGGTGTTGTCTTTGACCACAGCGATCCCAGAAGAGCCATCCACTTGGTCTAGACAACAGGAGCAAAGACGTTACACGAGGAAGCCAAGGGATCCCGATAGTCCTTCCTCCCTGTCCTTAGACAGACATTTCTGACTCTGTCTGAACTTGGGGGCAAAACTTCACCTCCTCTTTTATAAAAGAGAGGTTGGCCAGCATCACCTTGAAGGCCCCTTTTCCAGTTCTAACATTACGTGTTCTACAGCGCTGATGTTCTAGGCCCTTGGGTCCCTTCTGACACAAACATTCTGTGTTCCAAGGCCACCTGCAGCTTTGTTAGGCTTCAGCTTCACAAGCAACATGGACCATGAGGGGATGGGACCTCTCTGCCTCACTGGCCCCACCCCGCACTGAACCCAGACTAGGGGCCACAGACACCAAGGGAGGGCTGGGGGTGTCTGGCCCATGAGGGTAGCTCTGCTCCCACCTGCTCATCAATCATGGCACCAGGGAGGTCCTTTGTACTCACCCAGCACAGCCCCGTAGAGCCTATCGGGACCAGAGTGAGCAGATGAGGAGAAGAGAGTGTTGAAATATAATCCTGACCCTTCCCGGATTGGGCTAAGCATTGGAGGTGGTGTATATGGAGAACACTGGAATAAACCCTTCAGGAGATGGTCAACCAGGAACACTGGGGAACGCAGACAGCTCTGATAGCAGCCTCCAGGGCCTGGCTGAATCTCCCCAAAGACTGAAGGTGGAGGAGGGATAAATAAAGCCTTGGGCTGGGGGCGTTTTTTTCTTTTTCTGTGTTGGCTGGTTTCTTTAGTGTCTCTCTCTTCTCGACCAGCCCTCTCATGTCCCTAGAGAATGAAAACATTGGGACCTTCAAATGACTGATAGCAATTAACAGCAATAGCATGTGAGGTCGAAATATCCATTCTGCAGATAAGAAAACAGGTTTAAAAAGGGTGAACACAGTGCCCCATGTCACAGGGCCTGTCAGTGTCAGAGCTGAGATTACAAATCTCTTTGCTCTTTCTGCTACTCCAACCTATCCCTGAATTACTACACTACTAAAAGAAAGTGCAAGCCCCAAAAGGATCCCCTGTTGTGACTGAAAAGAGGCCATGCTCCAGAGGGTACCTCTGGGGTTGAGGGAAGGAAGGAGGGTGGGCCCTTACCTGAGGGCTAGGCTCAGGCTCCAGTCAAGGTGCTGACAGTAACTGGTTATTCAGGACCTGCTTCCTCCCCTCCCAGGGCTGCCTGGGGTGCCAAGGAAAGCATTCTGTGCCCACTCTCAGTGTCATGTGAGTGACAATGTTACTGTTTTTCTTTCCCCTCTGATGAAAGAGAATGCCAAGTCCCTTGATCCTAGGACATTCCTTCAAGAGTGGTGAAGATACCACAAGCCCACCCTCCAGAAGATGCTGCTACTCTGTAGATATGATGCACATCAGGAATGTCTTACAAGAGTGGACCTACCTTAGTCAGGCTCCCTGGAGGTCGGCTCCCAGCTGGCACAGGGGCAGACACAGGGGTCACCAAAGGTGCTGCAGCGAGGTCTTCCAAAGGCCTCTTGGCTCCTGGGGGGCTTTGTCCATCCCCCTCTGGCCTTAGGACCAATCTCTGGGGTTTGCAATATTCTGCACTATATAACTGAATCCAAGAAATAAGATGTCTCTTTATATAGTAGGCATGGCAAGGAAAGAAGGAAAATGCAAATTCATGGCAAAGGTAAGAGCTCTTTCTCCTCTGTTCAATGCTTCACAACCCAACAAAAGATAACTCCTGTTTTCTGAGGGAGTACGTAGACCCAAGGCTTAGGCCCAGCCCAGGGACATGGTTTGTGTTATAAAGTTGGGGCCAAAAGCCCCAAACCCTGGTTCTTGGAGCCCCATCACCACCATCAGCCTCCCCCCTCCACTAACTGCATTATCTGCCAAAATTTCAGATGCTCTGAGGTCAGTTATACCCCTCCGTCCAGGATCTTTCTTGAGCCCTAAGAGTTTGAGGCCAGCCTGCAGATGTACCATGACTAGTAAGAAGTCTCATGTCCCCCTCACCTGCTGTTCCTGTCTCCCTCTTGGTGACGGCCACTGGTCACTGTGAAAACACATGTGGCTGCTCAGCCCCTTCTCAGTGTAAAACATCTGGCTGCAGTTCTTACAGACATAAGTGCTTCTGGGCTCCGTCCAGTCCGGAGAGACACCATTGAGCTGGTTACTAAAGGCAGAAATCACTCAAGAGTCACGGGCAGCCAAGACCTCCAAAGCCTGCTCAGACAGCAAGCTTTGGGGAGGACCCAAAGCCCTATACACTCCTCCCTGTCAGTTCCCTCTCCCTCTCTCCGAATAATTTTGTAGACACAGTGAATTTACTGAGAGCTGCTGTGGCCCTCCAGTGGGATGGACACTCCCTGAAGGCAGGGGTAGCTTCAGCACACAGGATGTGCATGCTTCACAAGTATCTAGACTGACTCCCAGACCTGCCCCCTCCCAAGGAAACACATTCCTAGCACAGGGCATACAAGGCCCTGTGAAGGCACTTCAGCCTGGGGAAGCTTACCAGCCAGTCACCAGGCCCTCTTCCCTCAATGGGTTGGGCAGTCTGTATATATTCCCACCCTGCAGATGAGAAAAGGTATCTCAGTGAGTATGTCAGAAACAGAAGGGAAAGGCTCACCGCAAGAAAGCACATGGTCATGTCAAGAGGAGACACAAAGGATGTGTAGGGAGCTTTATTATTGGGTAACGTGACACCTTTTCAAAGAGTGGTTTATATTTTGTATTAAAACATTGTCCTTAACAATCGTGTGCAGTAGGGGGAGCAAACATTATTATCCCCATTTGCCTAAGACACCAGGGGTCAGGAATGGAATGACCAGAGGGACTAGGAATTGCATCCAGAGATGCAGTTTTCTTTCTCTGTCTCACCACTGGGTTTGAACAAAGAATAAAAAGTGCCTTCATTTTTTCTACCTTTGATTGTGTTTTTAAAAGGCATTATGACTGGGGGGGGGGAGTAGAGTGAAATCAGGAGCCTGTGGCCCTAATCCTGGTTCTGCCACTAACTAAATGAATGATCCTGGGCTGGCTTTCTTTAAATTCCACCTTCTACAGGAAGCCTTCCCTCTGTTAATCATTCCCATTGATCCTGTTCACAGCTTGCTTCCTCCATGTTGGTTTGCATGTGGTCCCTCCCGTACAAGACGGTGAGTTCCTGGAGGACAGAGGCTGTCTGGCCTCTCTCTGTAAGCCTCCTGCTTAGCACAGTGCAGGCCTGCAGAAGGCTTTTAACAGATGTTTACTGAGCCTCAGTTTCCTTTTCTGTAAAAGGAAGATAACACAAGGACTCTAAACCTCCCAGGACCCTGAAGTACTTCAAAAGTGGGGATTATGATAATACTGTTAATAAAGTGTAATATCTGCAGGAAGAGTCAAAAAGAAAAAGGAGGTCAGAAGAGAAGGCAAAGAAATCCTGGGGAATTCTCCATCATGACTTAGAAAGTCTGCGCTGCATCCCCTCCCCACATGCACACAGCCAAAGAGGCGGGAGGGAAAGAAGCGAGTACTTGGATCCTGTTGAAGATGGTCAGCTTGGACTTCATGTCCCGTGAGGGCTCCGCTGAGGCTCCGGCCGACGAGAAGGAAGCCATGGCCACCTGGCTCGGAGATGCTGCACAGCACATGTCCATCTTCACTTTGTCCTTGCGGAACCCAGAGAATCGCTGGGCTCTGGTACTGCCAGAGAAGAGTCGATAGCCCATTTCTCTGGCACAGGTCTGACTCTTGTCGCCTTTGGTGGCCGAGGTGGTGCCGTTCTCTGACTGAGACAGCTTTGACTGGAACTGGCCTCCAGCTGGCTCTTCCACCCCTGATGGAGATGGTCGAGGATGCGCTGGGGAAAAAACATCCCCCAGACCTACACTCCCTTTTGCTGACCGCAACTGCTTCGTCATAGAAGCATCGGGATTCCCACAAGGATCCAGGGAGGATCCAAGGGAAGGCAAAGCAGGGGCCACTTTTGGCCCTCCCTTGGGGTCCCGCCTTGTGCTTCCAGGTGAAGACTCTCTTGGAAACAGGGCCTGGGTCTTTCTCCTGCGGGCTGGTGACCCTTCCTGCTCTGGGTTTCCCGGGAGAGAATGGAATGAATCAGCCCCTGGGGCCAGAGGCTGCTGCCACACTCCTTGCAGTGGTTTCAGCAAAGCCTGTTTGGTCTCTGGGAGTGGGAGCTGAGAGGGAGCTGCTGCTACCTGGGTGTGGGAGAAGATCCGCTGGGATTTGGTGATCATTTGAAACACCTGCATCTGCTCGTGGCTCACCAGGGACTCCTGGGACTTGAGAAAAAGCTGCCTGAAGAGTGGGGTGCTCTCAGGAGGGAGCCCGCTCGGCTTCTGCACATCCTGGAGGCCTAGCTCCCCAGGGTTCTGCCAAGGGAAGGGCTCACAGTCACACTTGTTCCTCTGGGCAGGCCAGGAGCTGTCCTCCCCACCAGCGAACCTGGCATCGCTTAGGGTGTCCCCCGGTGCCTTTAGAAGCGTGGGAGGGAAAGAGTGCACATCCTCTGGACCAGTGCCTGCTGGAGTAGCTAGTGGGTCCAGCAGAGGGGACACAGGCCCTGGCCCAGGACCTGGCTCAGAACTCTCTCGGGCAGCGACCGGAGCTGGCTTGTGGACAACATAGACACTGTTCCCTTTGCTCTTGGGACAGCCAGGCAGGTTCCTGACCCACTGGAAGTTGTGACTAGATGGCTGGGAGCTCGCTGAGACTGCCTGGCCTCGGAAAAGAGGCAAGCAAGGCAAGGTCCCCCCATCGGACCAACTTTCCAGCCCAGCAGATGGGAGTGGGAGAAAAGGCAGTTCTGAATCAGCTGGGTCAGAGGCTCCATTCTCTCCCCCTGGGGCCATGGCTGCCAGATTCCCTGAATGGATAACTGTGAACATGTCAGAGGGGGCTGGATCCTTTCTTGGGGGCCTAGGCTCCTCAGGAGGCTCAATGCCCAGGGCTCCTGTAGGTGCCATGGTATTGGCAGGAGTACTGGATGGACAGGGGCACAGTGGGCCCCTCCCATCAACATCTGGCGCCCCTGCAGTGGCTGGGCCAGGTGAGGGGAGCTTCTGGTGGACAATGCTGCTCACAATGCACCGAAGGAGGTCTCGGTTGGGCAGAAGGGAGCTGGGGGAGCGGGCCTCGGAGGGCACCAGGGTTCGGAGACTGCTGGGCCCAGCCTGGCTGGCTGCCTCATGGGCATGGGGGGAGTCCCCACAGGCTTCCTCTTCTGGAGGGGCCTCCTTCAGGATACACAGACCATGCTGCACCTCATAGTGGCGGCGCAGGGACCGGTAATCACAGTAGCTCTTGCTGCAGCCCTGCTCAATGCACACAAAGGGTTTGGTTTTCTGATGGGTCAGCATGTGTCCAGTCCTGGAGCAAGAAAACAGAAATGAAAATCAGCAAGACAGCTGGGACAAAATTAATTTTGTCCCCTAGAGAAAGGGCTAGATTTCCCAAACTGAAATGCCTGCCTTTAATTATCAGTCAGCAAACTTCACTGCCAAAACAATCCGTACCTAGCCATTTCTGGGCCCCATTCTAGGCAGACTAGCTATTTGACCCTGATTTACCCAGCACAAAAATGGGGGCAGAGCTTTATTAAGGGCTCTTCTGAACAGTCCCACTAAGAGGACATAAAACAGCCACTTTGTGAGGATATAACTCCTCAGTAACACATCAAGTGCCTGTACTCCTACAGAAGATGCAGCAGAATCAAGCCCTGGGCACTGGAAGGACTGAGGAGTAAAATGAATTCATGGCTCTTGAGCCCCCGGGGAAAGGATATGAAGCCTTCAGGCCTTGGCCCAGCTCTGCCTGCCCTTAGGGAGAAAGGAGGCTTCTCTTTCTCTTCAGTGGGCTGGGAAGACATGGCACCATCCAGTCCATCAAGAACAAAAGGGGTGTTTCTGAGATCGATGGAAAAGATTCCCTGGGGAAATCTCACTCTAATCAGGCTTGGTGGGAAGAAGCCCTTGTGACTCAGTGGGGAGGCAAGCAGCCACAACCTGCCAGTCTCTTCCTAACTTCAACCCAGGAGTCTCAGAATGTCTCAGGACTTCCTTGGGGCTGGTAAGCAGACCTGATCTCTCCCTTAGGGTCCAAGTAACTGGGATTTCTGGTACCCCAGGCATCCCCCTGCCCAAATTTCTCATGGCATTTTACCTAGACCTGTCTTTTTACTGTATTTCATTCTCTATCATGTGGTTCTTGGTGTACTTGTCCTCCCCTCAGGGGACTGTAGACTATGTGGCTATAACAAATGCTTAATAAACACTTGCTGAATGACTCAGTATCCCCAGTGCCTATCAGACGGCTCACTATCAGGGAACATTGCCTATATACTTGGTGAACCAAACTTTTGGCCTCAGGAGCCAGATGAAGTGAGAGAGGCTCTGTTCAAAGGCAATATGCATGCTGCCCTCAGACCACCTAGACCCTCAAAATAGTGAGCCTGCTGGGAAGCCTGAGCAACAGCTACACAAGTGATTCAGGCCCAGAGGCCCCCAAGATGCCATTGCCTTGGACAGATCAAACTGGCTCCTGAAGGGGAGGAAATAAGGGGCAGACTCTGGAAGAAGACACTGACCACCCCACTGCCAACCACCCTCCCACCAAAGGGTGCTGGGCCTCGCCAGACTCCCACATACAGGTGGTCCTGGCGCTTAAACGCCTTGCTGCAGATTTTACAGACGTGTTTCCTCTCCTGGCTGTGCGTCAGGTAGTGTTTGCTAAGGGAGCTGGCACTGCTGAACACCTTTCCACAGAGGCTGCAATCCAGGAACGGGTTCTGGGGGGAGCTGTGCTGCCGCTTTCCTTTCCTGGCACTGCCCGAGCTGGCCCTGCCTCCTTCATCCGTCTCTTTAGATGCCTTAAGAACGCCCAGCCCCAGGTCTAAATGGAGGGAGAGCAGGAAGTTACAAACATGGGGGGAGTGAGGGGAACCAGAGCTGGGCCAAAACTCTGCCATGGGGAGAGCCCAGAGGAGAGGGCCCCACAATGGCTCTGCCAATGATTCTTAGGCACCAGTGCCCCAGGCAAGTGAGCCTCAATCTCTCCTCCTTTGGAGTCAAGGGCTCAAATGCCATGGCTTGTGAGGGCTCCCTCTGACCAAGGTTCAAACTCAACAGTTTCTCCCATTCTTCAACCCAATGTGAGGGAAGGCTAACAAAGAGACTACGTTTGGCTGGGCCAGACTTGCACGAGGCCAGCACAGCTGCCTGTTTGGCTTCTGGACACCCACATAACCGTGGGACTATGTACACACCAGTCCAAGATGCCTTATGACACACCCCTCCCCAAAGACGTGCTCACAAGCACAGCAGGCTCATGTACACACACTCTTTCTCTCTTTCTCTCTCTCTCTCCCCTTCTTCCCTCCATCCCTCTACTCCAGCCAGATTCAATTCTGTTGAAGACTCTGTCTTAAGGTAATGACCTACAGAGGGGATGATGAACATGCCAGTTCCCTGACTCAGTTTAGGTAGATTTCTGGAGAAGAGTTCAGATTTTCTGCCTGTGGAAAACCTGCTAGAGAAAGGGAGGCAGAGAGACCGACAAATGCTGTCTAGTCCTCTTTGAACCCAGTTTCCTTCAACTTTCCCCTATGATAAAAACATTCCTCTCTTTTTTGTAAAGGCCTAACTGCTGACAGTGAAATTACAAGTTGGCCAGTCACCTTTCCCTCAAGGGCCTCAGTTTCCTCATCTATAAAATGAATAGATTTCTAAGGACCCTCCCAACTCTAGATTCAGGGTCCTCTGTGTGTCATAGTGGGCAATGAATGAGTCCTGTGAATGATCTCTATTCAAGCAAGGCATCTGAACTTTTCTAGAAACACCTGTTGCAATTAGCATTGGTAATTTTTTTCAAACTGGGTGTATTTAGAAGCAACCTCTTCTGAGAAAAACAGATTAAGTACTTTTTAAACTCCATTCATTCACATTTTCAATTCAATTTCCAAAGAAATCATTAAGAATAGAAAGACGCACCTACTCTACTCCCCCCATAGCCCATAAAATACCTGTAAAAAATGACTCTAAACAAATGCTAGAATAGCAGAAGCCATAAAATGACAGAGTGAAAGAGATTTCCAGCCCAACACTGCCTGGAAGGCGGAGAAGAAGTGCACCGGGCACAGAGCAGAGTGCAGTGGAGCCTTGGCCATGCAGCACCAGCAGACCTCAGGCTGGAATCCCGGGCAGCAGCAGCTGTGGTGCCCAGATTGCTCAACCCACAAATAACAAAGGCAGCTTCAAAGATCCTGGGCAGAAAAGCTGGCAGTATCTACCAGACCAGAGCGCAGGCCAGGAGAGAAGTAAAACTCTCTCCCTTGATTGTGCCACCTTGGAGAAACTGAGAACTTACAGGTCCCCAGAGTATACCCTCCTCTTGACAAAGGACTCAAAAGTCAAGTAATTGGCTAGGAACATGCCCAAAAAAGGGGAAAAAAATAAGACTATAGAAGGCTACATTCTTGGTGAACAGGTATTTTCTTCCATCCTTTCAGATGAGGAAGAACAACACTTACCATCAGAGGAAAACCTAAAAGTTAAGGCTTCTGCATCCCAAACCTCCAAAATGAATATGCAATGGTCTCAGGCCAAGGAACAGCTCAAAAAGGATTTTGAAAATCAAGTAAGAGAGGTGGAGGAAAAATTGGGAAGAGAAATCAGAGTGATGCAAGAAAATCATGAAAAGCAAGTCAACAGCTTGCTAAAGGAGACCCAGAAAAATGCGGAAGAAAATAACACCTTTAAAAATAGGCTAACTCAATTGGCAAAAGAGGTCCAAAAAACCAATGAGGAGAAAAATGCTTTAAAAAGCAGAATTAGCCAAATGGAAAAGGAAGTTCAAAAGCTCACTGAAGAAAATAGTTCTTTAAAAATTAGAATGGAGCAGATGGAAGCCAATGACTTTACGAGAAACCGACAAATTGCAAAACAAAACCAAAAGAATTAAAAAATAGAAGACAATGTGAAATATCTCACTGGAAAAATAACTGACCTGGAAAATAGTTCCAGGAGGACTACCTGAAGGCCATGATCATAAAAAGAGCCTAGACATTATCTTTCATGAAATTATCAAGGAAAACTGCCCTGATATTCTAGAACCAGAGAGTAAAATAAATATTGAAAGAATCCACTGACCACCTCTTGAAAAAGATCAGAAAAGAGAACCTCCTAGGAATATTGTAGCCAAATTCTAGAGTTCCCAGGTCAAGGAGAAAATATTGCAAGCAGCTAGAAAGAAATAATTCGAGTATTGTGGAAATACAATCAAGACAACACAAGATCTAGCAGCTTCTACATTAAGGGATCAAAGGGCTTGGAATATGATATTCCAGAAGTCAAAGGAGCTAGGATTAAAACCAAGAATCATCTACTCAGCAAAACTGAGTATAATACTTCAGGGGGAAAATAGTCATTCAGTGAAATAGAGGACTTTCGAGCATTCTTAATGAAAAAATCAGAGCTGAATAGAAAATTTGACTTTCAAGCACAAGAATCAAGAGAAGCTTGAAAAGATAAACAGGAAAGAGAAATCATAAGGGACTTACTAAAGTTGAACTGTTTACATTCCTACGTGGAAAGATAATATTTGTAATTTCTTGAAACTTTTCTCAGTATTTGGGTAGTTGGAGGGATTTTACACACACACACACACACACACACACACACACACACACACACACACATATAGAAGAGTGCATAGGGTGAGTTGAATAGGAAGGGATGATATCTAAAAAAATAAAATTTAGGGATGAGAGGAATATATTGGGAGGAAAATGGAGAAATGGAATGGGGCAAATTGTCTCTTATAAAAGGGGCAAGAAAAAGCTTTTTCAATGGAAGGGTAAAGGGGGGAGGTGAGGAGAAAAAATGAAGCTTACTCTCATCACATTTGGCTTAAGGAAGGAATAATATGCACACTCAATTTGGTATGAAAATCCATATTACACTACAGGAAAGTAGGGGAGAAGGGGATAAGTGGGGTGAGGGGGATGATAGAAGGGAGGGCAAATGAGAGGAAGGAGTAATTAGAAGTAAACACTTTTGGGGAGGGATAAGGTCAAAAGAGAGAATAGAATAAATGGGGGGCAAGACAGAATGGAGGGAAATATAGTTAGTCTTACACAACATGACTATTATGAAAGTCTTTTGCAAAACTTCACATATATAGCCTTTATTGAATTACTTGCCTTCTCAGTGGAGATAGGTGGGAAGGCAGGAAGGGAGAGAAGTTGGAACTCAAAGTTTTAGGAATGAATGTTGAGAACTGTTTTTGCATGCAACTGGTAATAAGAAATACAGGTAAAGGGGTATAGAAATCTATCTTGCCCTACAAGAAAAGAGAGAAGATGGGGATAAGGGAAGGGAGGGGTGTGATAGAAAGGAGGGCAGATTGGGGGAAGGGGTAATCAGAATGCACAGCGTTTTGGGGTGGGGGGGAGAGATGGGGAGAAAATTTGTGGTAATGAATGTTGAAAACTAAAAAAAATAAATAAGCATTAAAAAAATGAGTTTTCAGCCTCTGATGGAATGGGGAGGATTTTTCACCCCCCAGAAATGACTGGACACCCCACCCCCACCCCACCTGTGGCACTTCCACAGGACCAGCGGTCTCCCTCAATCTGCCTCAGGCTCACCCTGCAAGGAAGGCTGCGAGTCTGAGTCAGCATACTCCTCTAACAGCTTTGCAGAATCTCCTTCTTTCCCCGAATACAAGGAGAGGGCATCGAGATTGTCCTCCAGAGCCTCGCTGGCCATATCTGGTGGTGGGAGGCCAGGGTCCAGGTCTAAGCTGCTCAGGCCAGCGTAGAGCAGGTCTCTTGTGTTGGGGCACAGATCCCGATTGAGGGTGTCACTGCAGTTCAGCCCCTGGCTCTCTGAAAATCCAGGAAGATGCATCTCTGACTGAAGGGCACCATCATCTCCAAGGCTGTACTGGTCCATGGGCTCCACCACCACGACCTGGCCAAAAGCTGCTCTCCAATTTCCAACAAGTTGACAAAGATGAGATTTGAAGATGGGCAGAAAGTAGCCTTGAGGCCCAATGCAAATCCTAAGGATAAACAAGGGGCAGACAAAACTATAAGAAACCCCACAAAGCATCAACTGGCTTGTGTTAACAGCACTATCATCCACCTTGGAGTCATTTTTCACTCATCCCACAAATCCCATCCATGAGGGAGTCCTGTCATTGCTTCCTCTCTAAGCTCTCCTGAATTTTTATTCCAATTTCGGCCCCCCCAACCCCACCATGCACTTTACCTCATTAAATTAAACTACTCCATAACAGCCCTGTCTCATCCTACCCTCTCTCCTTCACCAGGCAGCTGGCTCATGCCCAGTATCTCCAGCTGCACAAATCCCTTCTTTCCTTCACTTCAATCTCTCCCCCAGGAAAGAGGAAATGACAGCAATCCTCCTCTTCCCCAACGTCTCATAGTATTTTGCCTGGACCTCTCTTGTTTGTGAAGCTGTTAGCAGAGTGCCTGACAAATAATAAGTACTTAATAAATACTCATTCCCTCCCTTATCTCCATGGTGCTCCAGCTGTTTGTGCACATCTTTTCTTCTACTAGATTACATTAGAAGACCCTGAAAAACAGGGTCTGGGTCCCATTTATCTTTGCTTCCCTGAAGAACCTCTTTGGTACATGATTAAATGAAAGGATGAGGTCCAGCCCGTTGCCTACACACAGGTCTTGCATTCACAGATAAGAAAACTGAGTCTCCACGATGGAAAATGCTGTCCACATCCAGAGAAAGAACTATGGAGTCCCAATGCAGAGCGAAGCATACTATTTTCTCTTTTTTTTTCCTTTCTCGTGGTTTTCCCGTTTTGTTCTGACACTTCTTTCACAACATAACTAATGTGGAAATATGTTTAATACAATTGTACATGTATAGCCTATATCAGATTGCTTGCTGTCTTGGGGAGGGGTGAGAAGGAGGGAGAAAAAATGTGGAACTCAAAATGTTAGAAAAGAAAATGTTGAAAACTATCTTTGCATGTAATTGGAAAAAATAAAATACTACTAAATAGAGAAAAAAAGACAAGTGAGTTTCACAAAACATTACAGGTAGAAGAGGTCTTAGAGAAAGATGGTCTAGTTCAGTTCCCCTAATTCTATGGAGAAGGGGCTCTATCTATGCCTGAGGTCCAAGAAGCAGTTCATGGCAGGTCTCCCAACCCTGGGCCTGGCACACTTTCCATTGGATCAGGCTTCTTACTTAAGGTCACACACAGATATCAGTCAAACCAGCTTTCTTGCTTCCCAAAGTAAGGAAAAATGAGACCATCCCCCTATCTTCAGGGTACAAAGGCCTCTTCTTCCATTTTAATGGCACACTGTCATCACTCAATCACATTCCCACCATGTTCCATTTTCTTATCTTCCTAAAACCACTTGATGGCCCAAGTCAAGAGTGAGGGCTCTTTTTTCCATCAAGGGTCAATGATAGACAGGAGAAAAAGAAATCAATAAAGGCTTACAGACACATAGCAATCAAATACATTTCAATAAACAAGCATTTATGATACACCCACTAAGGATGAGGCACTGGGAATACAAAACAAACATGGCAAGACAGTCCCTGCCTTCAAAGCTTGTCCATTGTCCTGGAGGACTCAACAAGTAAACTCATGAGCAAACACAAGACAGTCTGACAAGTACAGCCACTTCCCAGAGGAGGCGGCCCCTGACATGCACCTTGAGGACAGGGAAGAGAAACTGGTATACTCAGATTCTTCATCAAGAAAGAAAAGAGTCCCACTCAACTATTTTTCTAAAGTAAGAACAGGAGATAAAAAATATTCAAAAATATAACTCCTACATATATGTATACACGCCTGTAATGCTGTCAAATTTGGAAAATTACAGCAACTCTTCAACGATCCCCAAAACCTATCTTCATCATCAATATTCTCCTGATGATATTACAAAGCAGACAGGCAGGGAACATTGGTCTCTGAAGATCTTTCATCTCACTCAGCAAACTTGCAGGTAGCCCATATGGCAAAGGAAAACCCTTCAGTGTAGGTGACGAGGCACTACCATGTTACTAATGACGATGGGAAAGCTGACCAGGTATGATCAGGAAACAGCATTATAAATAATCACACCTTGGCATCCCTGAAGTAATAAAATAGCCATAACAAGGCTTCTAGCATATTGATTGGCTCTTCTAGAGAGGACTCACAGAAGTACAAGGCTAAGGATTTCATAGAATTAGAAGGTAAAGAGGGCCTACAATTTATACCAGTGGAGAGAGCATGCAATCAATTAAGGATAAAATATTGATGGGGAAGGAATGGAAGGGAGAAGATGTCCCAAAAAACAGAAAACAATTTCCTGATAAGTGAAGGCCCCCAAAGGAGAGAGACAGAATGAGGCTCAGAAGATTGAGGTCTGTGTTGGTCTGAAGTGAACCGCTCCCAACACACACACACAGAGACACTCTCCCTTGAAATAGTAGGCTCATTGACCATCCTGCAGTTTAGAAGACTCCTCTTGTCAGTTGGACTACTTAGCCTTTCAAAGTAGATTTTTGAAAATGAGGGTATAATTAATTTCCTATGAGAATCGGGGAAGGAGGTTGGCTGGGAATGACTGGCTTTTGAAATTCTCAGGTCTCTGGTGTCAGTCGAGTGCCTACTGCACCATACTGCCCAGGCCAATAAGCTCAGAATCACAGAATCAGAGTTGGGAGGGCCCTTGAGGCCATCTAAGTCATAGGTTCTTACCCATGCCCAACCTAAAATCCCCTCTGCAACATTCCCAGCAAGTATGTATCAAGCCTTTGCTGGAAGACTTCTTGGGAGGGGGTGCAGTCCACTTTCAGAATAACTCTAATTGTTAGGAAACCAATCCCTGTATCAAGCCTAAATTTGCTTCACTTTCACTCACTTTCTAAACAAATCTAAACCTTTTTTCTGATATTCCCTTCCCCTAATCATTCCTGGATTAGAGCCACCAGGATTGTTTATTTCATTTAATATATTAAAAAAATTTATTAAACCCCTGTCACATGTAGGACCATGCACTAGTGACACAAAGAGGAAACAACGCAGGATTCTTGTCTTCAAGGTGCTTACAGGCTAGGAGGGATGAGATGGGTACATACACAAATACCAGACAAGTTATATGTATTAATAATTAATTACGTCTATGTGTATACACACACACACACACACACATTAGAGAGATTGGAATCCTTCTGGTTCTAATAAATAAGTGGTGATAGCTCTCAGGTCCTAAGCCTTGCCTTCTGCAGGCTAAAGTCCTCCAGGACACAGCAGGACCTTGATGCCCTTCATCAAGGAAGGAAATGTAGACATTTCCTCACTTATCAGTGCCTTCCCTAAAATGTAGTGCTCTACCCAGAACACAATACTGAAGTTGTAGCTGATCAGGTTGGAGTACGGTGGGACAGGAACATCCTCATTGTAAACTTTATTCCTCTATTAATACAGTTATCGCACTCTTGACTTTTATTAAGGTTTACCATTCACGTGGGCCATGAATTGTTCTATATAGTCATGGCAATCTTATGATCATGAAGTTGATTTTTTAAAACCCAAGTATAAAACTTTATATTTATCCTGATTGATTCCGTCTTATTCCACTCAGCCCAAAATCTGTGTGTGGCAACATCATTTTGGATTCTGCCACCTGGCATGTGTTATTGGCAGATTTAATAAATATTCCAACTAAGCCTCAATTTAAAAAATGACAAATAACATGAGGGCAAACACAGATCCCTGGGGCACTACTCTACTAGAGACTTCCTTTCAGGTTGACACTGACCCATCACAGTCACTCAGACAGTGGGCTCCACTTCACTGTTCTATCATCCAGTCATCTCGTCCTTCTTCTCCACAAGGATGGCAGTAGGGACTTTGCCAAAGGCTTTGCTAACGTCTGGCTAAACAATATCTACAACATTCCCCTCATCTACTAGTTCTGAGACATTATCAAGGAAAATGAGGTTATTCTGACATAAGCCAGTCTTCTGTATCACTGCTCTCCCTTCTACACATTCACTAATCTTCCCTTTAATAAGATGTCCTAGAATTCCTTGAGAAACCTTGGCCCATGGTTTGCAGACTCTTCCACTTTTTCTTTGAAAATCAGTCCATTTAATCCTCCTCTCCTACTTCATTGTCCCCACTTTGTCTTCCCCCTAGGTTGCAGAGCCTGGTAACAGGAACTCATAAAGGACACTGAGATGTGTTTTAATATCTCCCTATCCATTATGGGCTCCAATTATTAGCCATTCTTGGTTTTAGCCTTTAGTAACTTATATCTGGATAGAGTACGAAGGTTTGCAATGTGTCTTCCCCATACTGACCATGCTGTGTTCTGAGGCCTGGACTCCTTTCTAAGATCCTTCTCTGTCAGAGAAGACAGAACCAAAGAGGGAGTAGTTCTGACTCCTGGTCACCACCCCATCCACCCCAGAGTGTCAGTCTTATAACTTTTTTGATCCTCCCCTGTCCCAAAGGAGCTTTCAAAACTTTTTTTTTTGTCCTTACCATTCATTACTAGTCTGAGTTCATTATTCTTGCAGGACCATGCAAAGTTCTCTTCATCCTGTTCCCTAGCGTGGCTTCCATCTGCAAACCTTCTGGAATCCTTCCCTTGCTCCAAAGGCCTCAGATGCTACCTGTCTTCATGAAGATTCTTCTGATCTCTCCACCCGGCACTGTACACCAAGGCAAGGTTCTACATTTCTCAGACATATGCTTCTAACTTGTTTGATGGTTGTGTGTATACTCATCTCATCCCTCCTCCTAGCCTGCAAGCACCTTGAAGGCAAGAATCCTGCTTTGTTTCCTCTTTGTATCACTAGTCCAGGGTCTTAATAAAATGTTTTTTAAAATATATAAAGTGAAATAAACTCAATTCTGGTGGCTCTAATCCAGGCATTCCTGGGGAAGGGAATAAGCATTTATATGGCATCTACCAGGCATTGTGCTAAATACTTTTACAGATTATCTCCTTTGATCTTCACAACAGTCCTGTGAGGTAGATGCTATTATCCTACTCATTTTACAGCTGAGGAAACTGAGGCAAACAGAGGTTAAGTGACTTGCCCAGGGGGACACAAATGAGCATCTAAGGCTGGATTTAAATGCAGGTCTTCATGAGTCCAGGCCCAGGGCGCTATCCACTGTGTTACTTGATGTAAACAGAACCAGGAGATCCATACACATGAAGATAACAATGTGAACAGAAAGAACAGTAAGACTAAGCCGAACGTATGCAGTAATGATGACCAAGCTTGGCCCCAGAGGAAAGATAAGGCAATGCTCCTACCTCCTCCAGATGAAGTGGTCAGAAGGGTCTCCAGGTTTGGAATGTGGCATACATATGCTGTCAGACGCCACTGATATGTTGACTGGTACAGCTTCCAGGAATGAGGAATTAATCATCTCATTCTCCTCTACCCTCACCAGACCTCATCAGGCGCACTGTTTTCACTTCTGGACAACACAATTTAAAAAGGGCTGGAGAGAGTCCAGAGAAAAGGCAAACCGGGACAATAGAGTCCATGTCACGAATGAATGAAGCATTTATTAAAGGCTCACAATGCTAAAAGCTACAAATACAAATAGAAAAGTAAGCAGCTGCTGCCCCCAGGAACTCACATTCTAATGGAGAGACATCACACACAGAAGGATTCAGGAGTGAGTCAGATGGAAAGGTCCCTTAGGTACAGTGACAAAGCAGATGGTCCTGCCTCTTCTTGAATGGCATACTCACTGAGAAAATCCTATCATTTTCTGAAGCCGATCCATTTAGCAGGACCAAGGACTTGGGTGACAAGACCTCTCTTTTCTGGGTCTTCAGGGCAGTGGCCAGGCTGCATCTCCACAGGGAATGCTTCCCCGGGTGATGGCAGAGGCCCTGAGCTGAAAGCTGGCCCATCTCAAAGAGTCTTGGGCTCAGAGTACGAGGGTGAGAGTGTGGCAGTCAGATTTGCCCAGCACATACTTCCTCCCGTCCCTCCTTCAGCTGCCTTGCCCTCTGATAGTAGAAGCAATGGGGGAGCTGCCTCTCAAGATGATGACTCTGAAGTCTGATCTGGAAGCAGGACCAGTGGTCTGGAGAGTGCTGCAACTCCCAGGGTGCATGTGTTTATCATGTGAGGATTGGTTAAAAGAACCCGGCATATTTAACCTAGAGGAGTCTCAGACAGAATAGAAAAAGCTGTAGTCAAATCACATGAAAAAGGGATCAGACTTGTGCTTTGGCCTCAAAAGGCAAAATCAGGTGAACAAACAGATGGAAGAGAAGTCCAAGGAGGTTTGATGTGGGGATAAACTTCCCAATCACCAGCCCCTCCCAGGTAGAATGGCTGCCTCCAGAGGCAGCGGGGGCCCTCTGTCCTGGCCTCTAGCCCTCCTCAGGTCTGTGATTCCTTCCACGGATGGGCTGGCTGCCCGGCTCCCTCCCAGTTCTCCAGGGCTGGGATGCCGTAGTTCAGCTGCACTGCTGTGTTTCTGGTTTGTTTGGGGTTTTTGCCTTTGTTAGGAGGAAAGATTCACAGGGCATGGAACAGTGAAGGGCCTATTCAGAACATAACAGTAAAAACCGAAACACATCAGTAAAACTTCACCTAAAATTTAGACCCATGTCCTCCTCCTTTGTGGTTCTGTCTCTAGGACACGTTCAGCTTTGAATGGACAAGTATATAAGTATACATCTCTATAACTCTAAATGCAATTTCAAACAGTTGAATCATTACCATAGCACACAGGTCTTTAGAAGCTTGTCTGAATTGGTTTCCTAAGACTTACCTGATATTCACTGCCAACTTTAAAGTTCTTTTTAATCACACTAGTGTCTTTAATTTTTTTCTAATGTACAAAGAAGAAAGAAATCCTATTTCTTCCCATCTTCTCTACTTAATTAATGGAAGCCCCTCCACCCCACTCTTACCCCTCATCAACTCAACTGCCTGACAACACTTCCGGAGCTCTAAGGAAAATAAATTAGCTAGCTTATAACAGCAAAGTGTCTGGAGGCCATGGCCGGGGCACAGATCCAACCCCAAAACTGGACTTACTCCCATCTCTTCTTTATAGCTAAAGGAAATAGTCTGAAACACTAAAGCTATGTCCATTGACTGGGTAATGCCTAACAAATTACGGTCCACAAATGCAGTGGAATACAAGCATGTTCTAAGAGATGTGATGAACAAAGAGCCTGGAAGCAAACAGAGTCAAAATAACAACAGAAATGAACAAGAGAATACAAACAATTACAGTGATGGCAAGGGAAAGGCCCCCCACACTCATCCCAGAACTCCAACGTTCACGCTGCAGAATTCTAAACCTCAAACAGGACTGAAGGAGGAGTTAGAAGATGATCCCACTCCAACCCTTCAAGGAGGCCTGAGTGCACAAGTCTTCAGACTTTTTCAATGTACACATCCTTTGTGTGGATTATTCTCCTCTATCGTCTTAAAAAAGTACTATTTGTTACATGGGATAAATATATAGGAGGGGGAGAGGAAGGATACTGGGGAAAATTATGATGATGTAAAAAGCAAAAGACAGCAATAAAAATGTATTTTAAAAAAAGAAATAGTTATCCCTTCCACATTGAGGACATTAAGGGCGTGACACCCCATGATCAGCGTAAACTTTTTGGCCCTCCCTTCATACCAGAGAAGTCAAAACGTTTTATTTTATGGTGTTTACAGAATCTCATTGTAAAATTTGGGTTTAAGTATTTGGTCACAAGTTATGTCTGAATCGTGTGCTGGCCTTTAGGAGTACTCTGCGGCTTCTGCCAAACACCCCCCAAATTCCCATTTAATTTCTTTCGCTGATCCAGGATACACCAAAACCAAGGTGGGGAAAGTCAGAAGTGGAAGAGAAAACTGGAGGCTGAAACAAGGGCTCAGATCAAGGTACCCTCGCCTTAGTCTTTGCCACTAGGTGGCGCCATAGGGCACACAGTGCTGGGCCTAGCCAGGAAAACATCCTTCTGAGTTGAAATTGGGCCTCAGACACTAATCAGGTATATGCCCCTGCACAAGTCACTTCACCCTGTTTGCCTCAGTTTCCTCATCTGTAAAATGACCTGGAGAAGGAAACACAAACCATTCCAGTGTCTCTCCCCAGACACTGCCCAAAACAGGGTCCCAAAGATTCAGAGAGGACTGAAAAATGAATGAATAACAAAAGTTTCAGCCTTGGGGGCTGGCAACCTTGTCAGCCACCACGGTCTCCTGAGCACCCAAGGCCTCCATCAGCAGCGCCTGCCTGCCTGCCCTACGCCTGCCCCTCTCAAGCTCAGCCTCTTCCTCTCTGGGGGGATCCCCTTCACTCCAGCGGCCCAGGCATTAGCCTCAGAATCGTTCTTCCTGCCCTCACCCCCTTGCAGCTCGAGGATTCACCCCCTTCTCTCTAGACTCACGGCCAACACCCTAACACAGGCCTTCCTGACCTCTCACCGGGACCGCAGTCGCCTTCTCTCATTCATCTCCCTGCCTCTGTATCTAATCTACCTTCCAAATTGATGCCAAAACAATGTTTCTGAAGCACACATCTGACCAGGTCACTCCCCTGCTCAAGCATTTCCTATGGCTCCCTATCACCTGTGGGATAAAATGCAAGCCCTTATAGGTTGACTGCAGCTCATCTTTCTAAACATATTTCACAAACTGTCCCTCTTCAGGTCCTTCCTTAACTCTGGCCAAACTGGGTCACTTGCTTTGCTGGAACTCAGCCTTCCGAGTCCATCTCTCTCCACACCTCATCCACACTCTTTCCAGATATCTGTTTCTTAGCATCTGGGGGGTTTTTGAAGGCTTGGCTCATGTGCCAGTCACTGGCCTAAATGGGCTGCTAGTGTGCTTTCCAGAGTCTGCCCATCTCAATTTACTTCTCCAAGTATATGTAGAATCTCACAGGGAAGGTAAGCTCTTTGAAGGTTTGGTCTTTGTCCCTAACATCCAGCACAAGGACCTACTCACAGCGGGTGCTCAGTAATGCTGACTGACTGGACAATGAAGTGCGGAACAGCCAAGGGAAAGTCCTAAGTACAGACTCCCCCCCCCCTTTTTTAAAATAAATTTGTATTAATAGCTTTTACTTTTAGATCACCTAAAATGTCCCTCTTCCTAGAGAGCCATCCCACTTAACAAAGTTGCTTTCTATTTTTAATAAAATAAATTAAAAGTTGAGGGAAAAAAATCAATATAACCAATGAATATATTAAAAAAAAATTTGAAAAGTGTTCTGTGAGGTGGGGGGGCTTCCTGTCTGCAAAGGAATGGAGGGCAGTTCTCTATCTCCTCACTGGGGCTTGAGCATATATTCTTTTATAGGTCTCAGTACCCTTAAATGCTGTTCCAGTGGTTTTAAGAGAGAGAAAGCAATGTAGCGAAATGGAAAAGCCACTGAGTGGGAGGGTCCAGGCTCCATAATACCTAGTGCTACATCCCCAACATCATCACTAGCATTTATTTGGGGCCAGAATGTTTGCAAAGTGCTTTACAAATATTATTCCATATGATCTTCACAACCCTAAAATCTCCTTACTACAGGTGAGGAAACTGAGGCAAAGATTCTCAGTGCCTTGTCCAGGGTCACCCAGCTAGTAAGTGTCCGAAGCTGGATTTGAACTTGGGGATTTCTGACTCCCAGTCCAGTGCTCTGTACCCTTCAGCCCCTAGCAGTCACCATCACATCCTCCCTCTGATTTCCAATCTCCTCAACAGTAAAATGAGGGGACCAGACTGGATGATAAACCCCAAGATCCAGGGGACAGGATAACATTATGTTGATTACATGAGTTGACATTTTTGTAGCATTTTGTTCTGTAGCTTTACATCCTGTTATCTTCTGATCCTCATAATGAGCCTGCGTACTGCCATCTCCATGTTATAGATGAGGAAACTAAGGCTCCTCCAAGTGAAGTATCAAGCATGGGGTTTGAACCCAGGGCTCCCTTGACCCCAAACCCCAAACTCTTTCTACTCCTCCTTGTAGGGTGGAACACATCGGCGCGACTACCAAGTCCAAATTCAACTGTAAATAAACCCCTATTTCCACCAGCCTGTCCTTCCCCCAAACCCCTCAGAGAGGTTTTGTGGCTTAACCCTGACATTCACTGACTGGTAAGACTCACGCCGCCTCCTCTAGCACCACCTTGTGGAGCTCATCCCATACTAACATGCCATCTGTCCCTGCGGGCCTGACCCCACACATCGTGCCACATGCTTGGGATGTTCTTCCTTCCCTGCCCCTCAGCCTGACAAAGCCCTACCCAGCCCCTTCCTCCAGGAAGCCTTCCCAGAGTCCTCCTCAGGAACACTGCTCCTTTGTTCTTCCCCTTGGACACACTCAGCAAGAGTGACTGCGAATGCTGGTTTTCTGGGTGCGTATGTCTCGTCCTCCCTTCCTAGACAGGCAGGAAGGCAAAGGGCCACATCTTTGCTCAGTGTCCCATCTTCCCCAGTTCTATGCATGACAGGCACTAAAGGACTGCTACATAATCACAACTCATAATGATCCTGGAAGGTTACACAATAGTTGCCTAAATGAATGATTTCTTTTCACCGGTCACAAAAAAATCTTAGTTTTAGCGATTGCAAGAGAGCAAACAACAGGCTGGAGTCACTTGGGAAAAATAAATGGGGGCAGGAGTAAAAGTAACCATCTGTATCTTTCCATATCTATATTGTATCCAAGGTATGGGAGGGAATACTAAATGCTTCTCAGCAAACCCAGGAATTACACCCTAACCTACGCTAACCTATCTGTCCAAGAAAAACTTTAGTTTGACAAATCATGGTACTGGGGGAGTCACAAAACCCGGGCACCAATTCTGCTCTTGTCACTTACTAGCTGTCTCTTTCGGTCTCTTTCTTCCACTTTAAAATTGAAAGAATAAATCAGCCCTTTGGGGGTGATAAGCAGCCCCAAAATTAAACCAGAGAGATGGGGTAACAGTAGAGTGGATAGCACACTGAACTTGGAGTCAAGAAGAACTGAGTTCAAATTCTGCTTCACTGTTTCTAGGTGAAGGCCTTGGACACCTCATTTAACCTGTTTCCTCATCCATAGAACTGGAATAGAAGCACCTACCTTCTAGGGGTTGATGGTGAGGACTGGTGGAGAACATTATGTAAAATGATTTGCAAACCCTGAAGCTTATATACATGTCAACTGCTATTCAAGGTGTAAATACTAGGCTTCCTGTCCCTGCTTTTCCAGCATCAGAAACCACTTTTTTTTCCCCACAGTACTTAGGAGTCCACATCCATTCGGTAGGACCCTCACCCTGCTATCTATTACTGTTCTCTGTTTTTTTGCACCCCACTAGTTGGGGGACTCCCTGAGTCTCCCGTCTCCATTCAGATTTACTGAAAGGAAAATTCTCCAGCAGGAAAAGAGGTCGGTTGAGAAGAGGATTGGGCGACAGGGTGGTGTCTTATCTGCATGACGCAGGGAGCATTTACTATGGACTGGATGTGCAAGACCTCGTGCTAGGCACTGAAGAGATGACAACAACCCTCACCCCCAAGGGGCTCACATTTGTTGGTGGGATATACCCGGTAAATGCAGATTGGTCTAAAGAAAGGTGCCTCACTAACAAGGTGGCTCCCAATAGGTGATGGCACCCTGTTTCTGTCACCTACTTACTCTCTGTGTGACCTTCAAAAAGCCACAAAAACCTCTCTGGGCCTCAGTTTCCTCCTCTGTAAAATGAGGTGGTTGGATGAAATGACCTCTAAGGGGCTTTCCAGCTCCAAGTCTATGATCCTATGAGGAAGGATACTCACCAGAAGAGCCAAGCCAAGGCTCTTGGGGGGGGGTCAGTTTTAGGCACCCTTGGGAGGGGGCTCAGAAAGCAGACAAGCCGACCATCAGGGGCTTTCCTCCAGTGTGCTGGGTGCCAATTTCAGACACAAATTCAATTTCTTTGCCCTGCTCAACAGCTTTTCCCTCTGGTCCTGAAAGTGGGTGGCGGAAGGAAGGGGAGGGGAGGGTCAAGATTAGGAAGGGGCAGCTGGGGGGATAGTCAACTGGGGTTTTGGAGGCTTTGTCACTGGGAAGGGTAAGAGAAGCAGAAGCGGGTTTTGCAGAAGGAGAGACTTAATTGAGGAAGAATTGTAATTGGGACTAGAGATGGAATTTTTGCTTGGGGAGGGAGGGTGACCTGGGTGGGGAAAAGGGTTATTTGCTAGGAAAGGTTAAATGGGAGTGACTGAGGTGGAAAGATGGGGATTTCCTGGAGGGGAACCTCCAGGAGAAAAGATTTTTGCTCAAAATGAGGGATCTGAGGTAGGGGAAGAGGGCGATTGCAAGGGGTGGAGATCAGAGCAAGAAAGGGATTTTGCTGAGAGGCTGGGGTCCTGAGAGTGGTTGCTACGCGGGAGGACTGGGTGAGAATGCTTGGCTTGAGAGTGCGCCAACGGGGAGGATTCAAGGGAGAGCGAGGGGGGAGGGTAAGTGGGCAGGGCCTGCGGGGGGCAGCATCTGCTACGAGGGCCCGCTGGGGCCCGACAGGTGCCAGGGGGGGTTGCTACACCAGAGCGGTCTGGCGGGGGGGACATTTGCTAAATGGCGGGCAGAGACAAGTGGGCATTTGCTAGGAAGGGGTGTTAAATGGAGGGGGTGGGGTACGGAAAAGGGGCATTTGTGGGGAGGGGATGCTCGGCAGGGGGCCGCAGGGGTGCTCCGAGGGTGGGGGAGGGGATGCTTGTTTCGGGGAGGGGGCTGGAGGGGAGGAAGGGCTTTTTGCTGGGAGGGGGTGCTCCGAGGGGGCAGGCGGGGGCGGGGCGCTGATTGCAAGGCCTGGGGGTGCAGGTGCGGGGGTAGGGCCTCCTGAGGGAGGGGGGCCAGCCTGAGAAGGTTGGGGGGGAGGGGGCGGGTCTGAGGAGGTCTGGGGGGGGAGAAGTCGGGGGAGAGGGAAGGGGGGAGGGGGCGGGGGCGGGGGCAGGAGCAGCAGCAGCAACCGGGTTTTACCCGCCCCCGGGGGCTCGCGCGCCCGCCTCGCGCTTCGTGCCTGGCGCTCGCCCGCCTGCCTCTCTCTCCCTCCAAGCTGCGCGCGCACACACCCCCCCCCCCTCGCTCCCTCCCTCCCTCCCTCCCTCCCTCCCCGGCCCGGCCCGCCCGGGCCAGGCGCGCGCTACGTGAAGGCGAGCGTGCTGCGCGGCGCGCGCGCGAGTGCGTCGCCTCCAGGCGTCGGCCTCTGCCTCCTAGGCCGCACGCACGCACGCCTCGCCCACTCTTCACATTCGGTTTCTACCCGGATTCCCGCGCGCAGCAGGGGGTGGGCGGAGTTTCGTGGGGGTGGAGCCTGGGCGGGGAAAAGGAGGAGTTTGAACTTCGCCTGGGGCGGGGCGATCACGTGACGGGCGCCCGCTGCCGCCCTCTCGCGTGCCGGAGGGGCGAGGCTGAGAGTAATGACTCACGTGACATGTCGCCGGCAGGCGGGGGTAGCTATGGGGGTGGTCACGTGAACTGGCCCACTGCCTTCCCCAGTAAGGCAAAGCAGAGAAGGAGGGGGGGAAGGGAAAATTACGGGACGAGGCAGGGCCGCCTGCCTAGGCGGAGGAAAGGGAAAGCTCGCTGGTCACGTGACAGGCCCATGCCTCCCACCTGCTGGGGTGGGGGCGGGGCAACGGGCGGGCGGAGAAACCGTTGGGCGCCATTTTGTGGGGGCTCCGGGGACGAGGGGCGCGGCCTAGAGCAGAAGCCCCCTGAGGGACTGGGCCTTGGAGAGGAGGGGGCGGGAAGACTTTGAAGTCTTTCGGTGGAAGACGTGGGGCCTCCGCTGCTTCCGCCAGCATGGCAGCCGGGCCTCAGTTTCCCCATCTGTCAAGTGAGAAGGGTGGCCTCCTATTAACCAACACTGACCGAGCCCCTGCCAAGCGCCCAGCCCCTTGTGCCTACCGCCCAGTGGGGAGTGGGCAGACCTGCGGCGCGGGCCCACATGAGGGCCCCTAGGGCCTCGAGTGCTGCCCTTTGACCGAACCCAAACTTCACACAACAAACCCCCCAATGAAAGGATTTGTTCTGTACGAGGGGCTCAGTCCTCGCCGCACGCGAGGACCTAGAAGGCCCCAGGCGGCCTCGAGGACGCAGGTTCCCTCCTCGCCGGGGAGGGGGGCTGGCGCTGAAGATGGTGGGATCCCCAATTCCCGCTAGGCTCCTGCAAGATTGCCATTTTAACCTGGGCAGTGGGGGGGTGGCATGGTTAGAGGGGGGGTTCAGAGCCCCGGGGAGCTAGGCCCGGTACGTGCTGCGGGGCATTCGTGTGCCCACCTCCCCCTAGCACCCCTCGGATAAAACCCTTGCCTCCCACCTGGGTCGTGTCGCCGCTGTAGCCCCGGGGTCACCTCGGCGTGCCACGGGAGGGTTGGGGGCCAACCCGGGCAGGGCAAGGCCGCGTCCAGCCCCGTTTGTACTGAGGCCGCTGTTGCCCGGCCTCCATCCCAAACTCGGCCCTTCCCATTCTCCTGCCCCAGGACGAAGAACAAGTTCAGCGAAACAACCCAAAACATCCTCCAGCCGGGTCACGGAGGGTGGGCAGTGCCCTCCGGCTTCTGCAGACGGGCAGGAAGGGGCAAAGCGCGTTGGAGAGGGCATGGAGCAGGTCGCCTGGAGAAGGATGACGTAAGGAAAAAGGTGGGATGATTTCCCGGCTGGGATCTCTCAGGTAACATCTTCCTGCTTTCCAGAGAGCGCTTCTTTTATTTTGCTGTGTCTTGGATTTATGTGTCTGTTTTATCTCCTGTGCTAACGTGGAAGCTGGAGGGGCAGGAGAGGAGCTGTCTCATCCATCTGTATCTCCCCTGCTGTGCCTCGTGTGGCAGGCTCTGGGAATGAATGAATGAGTCAGGGGGGGGGCTGACAGAAAGAACGAGAGCCCTCCCTATTAACTGAGAGATCTTGGCTACACCCCCGCCCTGAGAAGCTGGCAAGATGTTCCTTGTGGAGCCCGACCTCTCAAAGAAGAAGAGGGTCCTCCTTGCCCACTGTTCAGCCAGAAATAGATGTTTAGTGGTGAAGATGAAGAGAAAATGGAAACATAGGTATTAAGCCAACTCCCGTGTCTTCCCAAGACTGAACGAGGAAGATCAACCCTGTCGTTTTGTCTTGCATTCAACGGGCAGATGCTTTGGAGTTATCAGGTGATAGGGCGCTCTGGTCTCTGTCTTTAACCTACCTCCACCAAGGTCCTGTACTGCTAAATTAGGAATATAAAAAATGAAGTCAGTCTCTACCCTGGCAAAGTTTACAGTCTTTCTGGCTAGGGAGATAAGGCATTCATTGGTTTAACATTTACAGGATGTCTAATGGGTGCAAGAGTGCGGGGCTAGGTTGGGGATATAAAGATGAAATAAGACAGAGGCCCAACCCTCAGCCTAATTAGGGAGATAAGACAATACATAAATACTTGACAAATATTTGTTAAGTGCCTTCTATGGGTCAGGCATTGTGCTAGTCAATCTGAAAGTTACAAAGATAACTAAGAAATGATCACTTAGACTCAGAAGTCTGGGAAGGAGATAAAACAATCTACAAAGAACCATAATATGCCACAAGAAAGGTAAAGACCATTTCCAGGAAGAATTCAGGGGAGAAAGAGCTCACTTCACAGTGTTATAGAGGAGGGAGCATTTGAGCTGGGACATGAAGGATGGGAAGTGTTTGAATAGGGGAAAAGGAGGAAGGCGTGTACATAGGAAAAGATAACTGTCTATAGTTGTGTGGCTGTCAGAGGAGGGGGAGCAGAGACAGTGGAGAAATGCAGATGATGAGAGAAGAAACAATAGAAATAAAGATAAAAAAAAAATAGTGTAATTAAGTGCCGAAGGAGTGTTATAAACTCTTAGATGCTATAAGAACTCAGGGTGGGGAGGGCTCAATCATTGTGAGCTATCGCAATCCAAGAAGGCTTCCTAAAGAAGGGCTTCTTGACTTGGATTGGAAGAGTAGGTCTGATTTAGATGGACATCCCCAAGCCTCCTTGCACGTTGGCCCCAAGCCGAGCAGATTGTACATACTGGAAGGACTAGGGCTCTATTGGCCATCCCCCATTACATGTATTTTGTGTGTGTGTGTGTGTGTGCGTGTGCGTGCATGTGTGTGTGTGTGAGTATATGACACTGGCTCATTTCTAGAAATAGACCAGCTTCATCATACCCTTCACGGGTCTAGGGGTTTCTTGAGGGGTTGGAGGGTGTTTCTTCTCTACTGTCATCGACTCAAACCTTCACTAGTTGTGTTGTCACCCCTACTGTTAGGAATCAGTTCCATTTAACCACTTGATATTAATTAGTTTTTTTACACAGGGGTATTTCCTTCAAAGGGACTATAACAAAAATACAAACAATTCCCCCAATACCTCAAGGGAACATACTCTCCTTATCCCACCTTGGTCATTAGGGAGGATAGGTTCAAACATAGTTCAGTTGCTATGTAGCATTGGTCCCACTGAGTTCACATTCAAAGGCAGCGTAATTTCTGGATGAGTCCTTGTCTGAGGTGTCCCCAATCTGAGTCTCAAATGTCACTCCTTGGGGCATCAATGCTGAGGTGGCCACAAAATACAGATGCTTGCCTGGCCACATGCTTGTTCTCCTGACTTTTAGAAAACCAAGGACAGAGCCTCTAATCCATTCAACTAGAATGAAAAAGAAAACAGAGATCAAGAACCAAGACCCATCACAGGACCACATTTCAACCTTGTTTGAGAGGGCCCAAAACTTCTCCCCTTTACTGCATTGTCTATTATCAGATACCATTAGCAAAGGATTCCAAGAGATCTACCACGATGGAATCTTTAGAGAAAATGGCCAAGCCTTTGCTTACTTGTCCTTCTAGGAGACCCCCATTGCCCATCCAAGAGCCTCCTATACACCACGAGATTGGCAGACCTGAACCAGCTACAGAATGTCTCTGCACACTCTACCATCTCTCCAGAGCATTTCTGTTATACATTATCACAGTTCTGGCAGCCCCCTAGTCTCTTTCACAGGAGGAGACATCTTCAAAGGCACTCTACACATGTGCTAATCCCCTTATGTATACATGCATGTAGACAAATATTTGCAAACATGTAACAAATATACATTTGTAAATATAACAAATATGTAATATATAAATATATAACAAATATTTATTTGTAAAGAAAACTAAACGATACAAGGTGGCACTAGTGTCTAAGTGCCAAATGAAATATGTAGTTAGTGCTATGGAAATTGAAAAGAAAGATAATTCTAGGTGGGCCTCAGTCAGGGTTAGGAGTTGGGAAGACTTCACAGAAGAAATAGGCCTTAAGTCTGGCCTTGAAGGAGAACATGGGGTGCTAAAAACAAATACGTGACTTCAAGTCCGAGATCAGAGTGGAAGCACCTCTTGAATCACTTTTTACTCAAAGGATTTTGTTCGACTCGGTTAAAGGGGCAGCTGTGTTGACAGAACCCGGAACTGGGAATTGAGGAACCTGGGTTTGTGTTGGCGCTACCTCTGACTTGCTGTGTGAATGTGGTTAAGCCTTTCAGCACCGAGTTCCCTCTTCTGTAAAAGGTGTTCAGGTGGCAATTGCCTGTAATCCCATCTACCAGGGAGACTAAGATCTCTTGAGTGTGAGTTCTAAACTATAGAGGTCTATGCTTATCAGATGTCAGCAAATTTTTGCACCAATATGGTGAGTCCCAGAGTGGGGGACTTCAGGCTGTAAGCCAGGTCAGGTTCAAGTTCCTGTAGAGATCAGTAGTAGGATCACTTAGAAGTAACCACTATACTTCTCAGCCTGCTTTAGACAGGGAGAACCAGTCAAAAAAAAAAAAAAAAGTCAAACTGAATGGTCTCCAATATCCCTTATAGCTTTCTTTCCCTTCTACCATCCCTCCTCTCTTCCTTCCTTCCGTCACAGAGGCACAGTTTGTTGTAAAGGAACTTCTGAACTGTCTAATCCAACTCCCACATGAAAAAGGATCGCTATGGGATATATATTGACTTAGAAAACCATAAATTAACATTATCTGTGTTGTATTTTTATTTTGTTAAACATTCCCCAATTACATTTCAAACTGGTTCAGAGAGCACTCTAAAAGGCTGTGTGATGTATAACCTATGTCAAATTGCTTGTCTTCTCAATGAGGGAGAAAGAGGAGGGAGAGAATTTGGAACTCAAAATTTGAAAAAAAGAATGTTAAAATTTTTTTTTTCCATGTAATTGGGAAAAATAAAATATTAAATTAAATTTTTAAAAAAGATACTAAAAAAATTAAAGCTATGTGTTTGACACACACACACACACACACACACACACACACACACACACACACACACACACACACACACACACACACACCCTACACCCAAAAGGTGATGATACAGCCTTTACTTGGAGATCTCCAAGGAAGAGGAGCTTACTACCTCTCAGAGCAGCTTGAGAGAGCTCTAATTATTAGGTTTTCCCTAACATCAAATCTAAATTCACCCCTTTGCACTACTTATGTCTACCCTATGTGACCAAGAAGAATAAGAATAATCTCTTCAATAAAACAGCTGCTCAAATACCCAAAGATAGCTATAATATTCCTTTTGACTATTTTCTAGGTTCAACCACTCCTCATGCGGGATAATCTTAAGACCTGTCATGATGCCTCTCCTCCCAATATTCCCCAGAGCAGGTCACATCTCTCTAAATTTGCACATTATGTACACAGCATCAGATTATATACGTTTTTGCCTGCCATCCCATTGTTGACTTAGATTGAGTTTGTAGTCCACCAAACTCCAACCCCTCCAACTCAAGTTTTTCAGACAAAATGGGCTGGGAAATCTTTCTCTGGCCCCAGATATCATAGCACCCATGCACACATTCCATAAGAATTACTGTAAAGTACAAGACCAAACCTTCAGAAAGGCTTTCAAAAGATGATGCATTATTATATGTAATGGGAGTAAGCTAGATGCATTTCCAATAAAATCAGGAGTGAAACAAGGATGTCCATTAACACTACTGTTATTCGATATGGTACTAGAAATGTTAGCTTAAGCAATAAGGGAAGAAAAAGAAATTGAAGGAATTAGAATAGGCAAAGAAGAAACTAATTTATCATTCTTTGAAAATGATATGATGATATACTTAGAGAATCCTAGAGAATCAAGTGGAAAAAAAACTGTGAAATAATAAACAACTATGGCACAATTGCAGGATATAAAATAAACCCACATAAATCACCTACATTTCTATATATTACTAACAGAGCCCAACAACAAGAACTATGATAGACATCATAAAATATTTGGGAGTCTACCTGCCAATTCTACATAAATTAATTTACTTATTCAGTTCCATACCAATCAAACTAACAAAAATTATTTTATAGAGCTAGAAAAAATAATAGCAAAATTCATCTGGAAGAACAAAAGGTCCAGAATATCAAGGGAACTAATGAAAAGAAACACTAGGGAAGGTGACCTAGCCATTCCAGATCTTAAATTATAAGGCAGCTATCATCAAAACCACTTGGTACTGGCTAAGAAATAGAGATGCAAATCAGTGGAATAGGTTAGGCACACAAGGCACAGCAGTCAATAATTATAGCAATCTGCTGTTTGATGAACTCAAAGAGCTCAGCTTCTGGGATAAGAACTCATTGTTTGACCAAAACTGCTGGAAAAACTGGAAAATAGTATGGCAGAAACTGAGCATAGAACGATATCTGACACCCTATACCAGAATAAAGTCCAAATGGGAACATGATCTAGGTATAATGGCTGATACTACAAGCAAATTATGAGAGTGAGGAATAGTTTATTTGTCAGATTTATGGAGAATAGAAGAATTTATGACCAAACGAGATAGAGAACATTATGAAGTACATAATGGATAACTGTGATTACATTAAATTGAAAAGTTTTTGTACAAACAAAGACAATGCAATCAATATTAGGAGGGAAGCAGAAAACTAGGAAAGAATTTTTACAACTAGTGTCTCTGATAAAGACCTCATTTCTAAAATATATAGAGAACTAAGTCAAATTTACAAGAATACAAGTCATTTCCCAATTGATAAATGGTCCAAGGATATGAACAGGCAGTTTTCAAAGGAAGAAATTAAAACTCTCTATAATCATATGAAAAAATGCTCTAAATCACTATTGATTAGAGAGATGCAAATCAAAACAACTCTGAGGCACCATGTCACACCTATGAGATTGGCTAACATGATAAAATAGGAAGATGATAAATGTTGGAGAAGATGTGGGAGAGTTGGAACACTAATTCATTGCTGGTGGAGCATGTGAACTGATCCAACCATTCTGGAGAGCAATTTGGAACTATGCCCAAAGGGCTATAAAAATATGCATGCCCTTTGACTCAGCAATGCCACTTCTAAGGCTGTATTCCAAAGGCATCATAAAAATGGGAAAAGGATCCATATGTACAAAATATTTATAGCAGCTCTCTTTGTGGTGGTCAAGAACTAGAAATTGAGGGGATGCCCATCAATTGGGGAATGGCTAAACAAGTTGTGGTATATGAATGTAATGGAATACTATTGTGCTATAAGAAATGATGAACAGCCAGACTTCAGAAAAACCTGGAAAGATTTATACGAACTGATGCTGAGTGAAGTGAGTAGAACCAGGAGAACATTATACTCAGTAACAGCCACATTCTATGATGACTGATTTTGATAGACTTAGCCTTTCTCAGCAATGCAAGGACCTAAAAGAATTCCAAAGGACCCACAATGGAAAATGTCATCCACATTTAGAGAAAGAACTATGGAGTCTGAATGTAGGCAAGGCAGACTATTTTCTTTTTTGTTTTGTTTTACTTTTTCTTACTCATGGTTTCTCCCATTCATTATAATTCTTCTATACCACATGACTAATGTGAAAATTAGTTTAGTAAGAACGTATATGTAGAGCCTATATTGGATCGCAGGTCGTCTTGCTAAGGGAAGAGGAATGGAGGGGGAGAAAATTTAAAATTTATGTAAGTGAATGTTGAAAACTAAAAATAAATAAATTACAAAAAAAGAATGATGCATTGTGACAAATGGTACATTAATCAAGACATAAGGGATGGGAAACCTGCAGCTGGAAACTGACTAAGAAAGGGAAGATACAGGGGTGATGGGATATAATAAGAGGTTTGTTGGGTTTTTTTTCCAGATCTGGTAATAGATACTGTTGCTAAGCCCAAGGGGCTCAAGCACTTGCCCCTCTCTGTTCTCCACCAAGGTGCCCTTCTCACAGGACCCACAAACTTGAAAATCAAATTTCAGTCCTGAAGGAGCCTAGGGGAAGTCTAACTCTTGAGGAGAGAGGATCAGATTTTTGCCTTGGACTCTTTGGTTCATCATTTATCTAATTTATCGACCTGGGAAAAATGACTTGGGTTGTAGCCCATGTTTAGTGCTCTCCAAAGAGAAAAGAAGAAAGGCATTCACTATACTATACAAATCATGTGTGGGACAGGTATTTTCTGTGTAGAAATGAAATGTCAAATACACTCAGAAATGTTCATTGATAGGAAATGGGATTCAGCAACTTAACTTAAAATGACTTATATTGTCTCAACTTATATTCTTCAACTTCATCATAACATAAATTAGTTTTTGGGACTTCTAAATAATTAGTTGTTCATTCCACATTTCACGCTGGCAGTGCACTGTCTCCCTCATAGTAAATGTCTTCTAGCCACTAGGCCAGGGATTGGGGCTTCTGCTCAAGCTGCTGATCACTGTCTCCAAGAGCAGTTCAGCAGCTGCTAGGGAATCCTTTCAAAATGCAGCCAGCGTAGAATCTATACAGAATTGTATGCAGTTGTGGGGAGGGTGGGGGGTAGTGGGGGTAGGTGGGGGGGGATAAAATCGCAATTGTATGGCAGTGATTGTTAAACATTAAAAAATAAAAATAAAAAAAATAAATTATATGGACTATTTTCAAAAAAAAAAAAAAGAATGATAATGCTAAATAAGTCTAATAAAGTATATTGGAAATATAAAAAAAAAAAAAACAACAAAAAACAAAATGCAGCCAGCACTGATTGAGGAGCTAAGATATCTAAACCTCTCCAACTCACAAGGTTACGTACAAACCTGGACTTATCCTGACTCTGTCAAGATTAGTATTTAATCACCCAGTATGAGACAAAGATATACAAAGAAGAAGCAGCCAGAGGCCCAGGCTCAAACTCGCCTAGCTGAGCACCCATGCCCTCTCCCATTCTGGCTGCCACCCCTTCCCACCCTTCTCAGGAAGTCAACACGATACCCTTCTGAAAGATTGAAGGAAGAGATCTAGGGGCAGAATCACTTTCTTAGAAGTCACTGCTACTTTTCACTCAACAGCCAATAAAGGGACTATCTAATCATCTCACATTTTCCAGACCCCCTCAGCCCTAAGTCATATACATGGCTAGCAAGAAGCTGTCCTGTCCAACCTTTGGTCTCATAAGGATGGAGAGATTTGAGTGTGTTTGTAAGAAGGAAAGTAACCAGTAGGGAGGGAGAGAAGGAAGATTAGAAATAGTCCTGGATCTAGTCTACTGGTGAAGATGGACAGCAATGGGATAGAGAGCCTGTGTAGAAATTATGACATGCAATTCTATCAATAGCCTTTAAAGCTTGAATAAAGTAGATAGATTGATTGGTATATATAGATATGGGATGTATATATGTATTATATGCACATATATATGGATATACACACATACATATACATGCATACATGTGCCTATATGTATATATGTATGTGTATATATATATATATATATATATATACATATATATATAATCTACATACACACACATATCCCACATACCCTGGACAGGTGGTACAAATGGACAACGAATTGAGCCCAGAATTAAACAGAGTGGAGAAGGCCAGTTTGCCTTTAAGGTACAACAAAACTCCTTTAATGACCCTAGACTTCTTTCAGAAATAGAGACCCACTTTTTTAATGCCAAAATTCATTCTGAGTTGTATGCCTGAGAAACTTGGAACACAAAGTCCTTGAAGAATTTTTTAATGAATATCCTAAAAGATAATGGAGAGCTACATGGTGGGTATTGTACCCCATCAAAGAAGGCACTGTGATCTATGAGCAAAACAGAATTGCGGTAACTCAAAAGAAATGAGATGTCCAAATTTAGAGCCATCTCCACTCCAAATGTTCATGTGGACTAATTGTGCCTGACCTGTGGTAGACCCTTCCAAGTCTGTATTGGTCTGATGGGCCACAGTCATCAGACACACTGTACCTTGACCCCAACATAGTGATATCATTTTGGTCTTCATCCAGAACAAAGGACAACCACTGAGCAGGCTGTCAACTAAAGTCAATGAGAAATATCAAAGAACAGGAACAAAAGATGTCATCAAAGAAACGTAGGCTAGAGAAAGATGGCATTGTCAAAGGCAAGAGTGAGGGATGATAGGCAAGTGGTCCAAGCGCTCTCTTATTAGCATCCTTGCCATGTCAAGAGAAACTAAGAAAGGCTTTGGGCACATTAGATAGGTCCCTTGTGATGAACTAATGGGATGGCATGGACAGAAGTGGCACCAAATGGGTAGGTATGGATAGTTTGCAATCTGCGTTACTGAAATGAACATCCCACTTAAGTGGGTAAGTCATAGACCCAGTTGAGCATTTTCGAGTAAGGAAAAAGCCTTTTCTTCCTATGCATTTTGTTCAATGGGCATTCTATTTTATAAAAGGCTTTTGTTTCCGCATATATTTATATAATCACATGGTTTTTGTTTGTAGCCTGTGTATCTAGTGCCTCATGCCCTGGACTCACATGGACTGGTTCCAGTATTGGGAACCATATGATAAAAAAGAAACAATCTCTTTAGCTTGTATTGCCCTCTCCCAAAGATTACTTAGAATAGTATAATTCATACCTAGGTCTCCATAGTTCTGGGTACAGATTTTCCACAAGGTCCTAAAGTCCTCCCAACTCATTACCACCCCTGATCTAACTTCCCTTGGAAGAAAAATAAAGTTAGGACTGCCAGACAGATAGCACCTCCTTCCCCTTGGACCCTTACCATCCAAATAACTCACAGTAATAATGTTGGAGGCACCTTAGAGGCCTCTTGGTGGAGCTTTGAAAAGGTCTAACCATTCTGGAAGGCAATTTGGAACCATTCCCAAAAGTCATTAAGTTTTAACGTGGTGATACCACTACCAAGAATGTACCCTAAAGAGATCAAAGATGAAGAAAAGGATACCTACCTGCAAAAGTAGTTATAGCATGTCTTTTCATAGTCACCCCAAACTCAAAACTAAGATGGTACCTATCAGTTGGTAAATGACTAAACAAGTTATGGTATATGATTGTAAGATGCATAGCACAGGAGCTTAATAAATACTACACTATTTTTGTCCCATAAGAAATAATGAAACAGACCATTTCAGAGGAAAGTAGGAAGATCTCTGAAATAATGCAGAATGATGTACTCAGAATTAGGAGAACAATTTATATAATGACAATGTTATAGAGAAAAACCATTTGGAACACCTTGAGAACTCTGATCAATGCAGACAAGCCCTGAGTCCAGAGCACTGATGAGGAAACACAAGGCTTGCCTCTTGCCATCAAGGTGATAAGCTTAGAATACAGGAGACCCAAATTCTTGAATGTGACTGATGTGAGTATTGGTTTTGTGGGACCTGGCATATTTGATACAAGGGTTCAATTTTCATTTTTTAATGGTTCATTTGGGGTGCAGCTGGGAGAGGGAGAGATAAATGCTTGTAAAATTAATTTAAAAATTAAAAATTCACAGTAATAACAGAGTCGGCCTGATATAGAGGATATAACCTGCTTCAGAGTCAAGAACACCTGGATTGAGATTCTGCTTCTAACATATTCTGGCTGTGGATTCCCTACTCAAGTCTCAGCGCCTTAGAAAAGTCTCAAATATTATGAACTACAGAATAGGTTAGACTATGAATGGATGAATGAACATTTATGATATGAAAGACACTCTGCTAAGTACTTAAGATGCAAATAGTAAGACTGCCTTCAAGGAGATTGCAATCTAATGGGGAAACAATGCATAGGAGATTGCTCTGGAGAATCTCAGGGATAGGAGTTGATACTCCTTTTTCCAAAAGCAGTGGGACTGTTGAATTGATTAGTGTGTCCAAAGGAAGAGGTGGAAAGGGGAGCGTGGGGAGGGGGAAGAGGGCAGATGTCAAAGAAGTCTGCATTCATTCAACAAGGCTTAGTCCCTGGTGGGAACTGAGTAGATGAAAGCCCTTAGAGACTGAGGACATGGGTTTGGAGAGATCTTGTGCAGAAGGTAGATAGCAGTCAGTTGGCAGTGGTATAAAAGAATTTGGCAAGGTTGGGGAGGGAGGGCCAGAATAGCTGGAGTGGATAGGAAGCAGGGACTGACCCAGCTTTCTCAGGTGCCTAAAGCAGAGACCTGGTTGGGGGAAGCTGATATTTCTTTTGTGTTTACTCTTTTCTGATTTTAAGTGAATGAGTGTTCCAAAAGGAGTATGCCCAAACTACCTGGGGGTGATAGCAGAGGCCACCAAAGCTGGCAGCAGTCACCACAGGACCTGGGAAGTACCTGAACAGCAACTTGGAGAGGGTTGTGCTGAGGCAGTGACTTTAAGGGAACTGCAAGGTTTGGAGAAATTTGGAGGTGGTAGCCATCCCTCTAGGGAAGATCTGGTGTCCTCCAAACCCAGTGGAGCAAGAAGAAACCTGACTTGACTCAGCAACAAGGGGTCATGAGGACTCTGCTAAGAGGGGAAAGAACAAGGTCCCCCTGGTCACATACATTCTACAAAAGCTAATGGCTTTCAACAGGTGATTGATAATTGGGAACACAAAAGTGGGGGGCTCAGGAATATTGTATTAGAAGCCACAATCCTGTCAATGTTACCCCTAGAGCCCTGAGGGGAAAAGTAATGTAGCAAGCCCTCTGGGCTCATTCTTCCAACCTCAAGGTCCAAAGCACTTCCTAAGACCTAGCCCTGGAAGTCCTTTCTCCCTCTGTGGATCGTCAGATGTATCTCTCTACTAGGATGGTCATCTACTGCTGGGCAGGGCACTCCTGTGCCTGGCCAGACCCTTCTGCTGCAGGTGGGACTCTTGCCCACTTCTGGTCATGTACCAAGGAAGGGAAATAAAAAAAGTATTTCCTGGCTGCTACACTAGCCCTTTGACTTCATCACCTTGTATCTCCTGTAGTTAACAGGTCACCTGGATTTTCCCTTTGCAGAATGGTCATTCACCTAAGTATCGGAAAGAATGGACATCAGATTAACAGAGGTTCCTTGTGTGCTTGTGGACAAATAGGAGAATGTGGTCAGCTGAAAGTATACCAGTGAAATATTTCACATTGTTTTCTGTTTTTTCATTCTTTTAATTTTGTTTTATTGCTTCTTGATTTTTCATAAAGTCATTAGCTTCCATTTGCTCAATTCTAATTTATAAGGAATGACTTTTTTCAGTGAGCTTTTGTACCTCCTTTCCCATTTGGTCAATTCTGCTTTTTAAGGCATTCTTCTCCTCCTTGGCTTTTTGTACCTCTTTTACCATTTGGCCTAGTCTGTTATTTTCTTCAGTATTTTTTGTGTCTTCTTTACCAAGCTGTTGACTCATTTTTCTTTATTTTCTTTTGTTTTCCTCAGCCAGAGTAGTGAGGTTTTATTATACACCAATTGGGCAAGCAAGGTTCTAAGAATCTGCAAAATTTAATGGAGGTAAGACTGGTACTTTTATACAGAAAAAGACTGTGAGAAAATTTGAGTGGAATTAAGGAGTGGCAAGTAAGCTAATTAAGTAACCAAGGTGAGCTGGAGTGGGCCAGATGCCTTGGGTAGAGGCCAGTAATCTGAGCTACTGAAATATATGGGAAAATTCAAGGACTGGGTTGCTTTCAAAGACATAGTCTTTTCCTTTTAGGGGTCCAGGTCCCAATCCCCCATCATTCCCTCCTCAAACAAATGGGATCCAAAATCTTTTGGGGTAAGGGGCAAAGGTGAACATGCTGGCAAGAGCTGTAGAACTGTCCCTGCCTGGAGAGGGTCCCAAGGAGGAGGTTGACTGGAACTGAGCATAGGCTGCATCCAGGGGACAATGGGTGGACATGCACTGGCACCAGTGTTTGTTACCAACTGTAGGTGAATGACCTGGAAGACAAAAATCTTCTGGTCACATATGGAGAAGGGCTCAAGGAGGTCAGGCAATTCCCTGTACACAAACCATCAATATATGATGCAGTTTGGGGAGCTGGGAATCCCCAAATGCCAGGTATGGAATGGGTCTCCCTTGAAAGAATTCGATCACTCAAGTATCATTAGTTTCTTGTATCTCTCTCATTTGTCTTCTTAATTTTTCTTCTACCTCTCTTACTTGATTTTCTTTTCTTTGGTAAATTCTTCATTTTACACTTAAATACAAAATGAGAAAAGAAAACAAAATTGCCATATACACAGCAGACCACAAAAGAGGATTCTATATAAAACAAATTTCCATTTCAAGAAAACCTATATAATAAGTATAATACATTGTTTTCAAAGCTTCCCAGTTTTTCTTTGCTTCTTTGTTGGTTTTCTTTTGTTCTCTGCTGTGCCCTTTTAATTAATTTATTTTATTTTTTCCCCTCTCTCCCCCCTCTCCCCAAGAATGCTACAATTAAGTGTGGGGATACACACACACACACACGTATACATAGCTGTCTATAAACATACACATATATTCTCATACTAACTTGATTTTCAAAATCCTTTTTGAGCTCTCCCATGGCCTGAGACCAATTCATATTTTTCTTGGAGGCTTTGGATGTAGGAGCTTTGACTTTGTTATGTTCTGAGTGCGTGTTTTGATCTTCCTTATCACCATAGGAACTTTCTATGGTCAGAATTTTTTTTTCTGTTGTTTACTCTTTTTCCCAGAATATTTTCTGACTTTTAACTCTTTGTTAAAGAAGGACTCTGCTCTCACTGTGTACTTTCATTGCACTGTCCCAAGCTTCAGGGGTTTTGTGCATCTGTTTTCAGAGATACATCTAGGGATCTATAAGTTTTCAGTTCCTTCAGGATGGTATGATTTAAGGAGATTTAAGTTTACTCCTTTCCTGGCCTGTGTTCTGGGGAATGGCTAAACATTGGCTAAACCACAGGTACTCTTTTTGGCCCTGGGATTTTGGAGATAGCTGAGGTGAGTTACTACCTTCCTCCCACCCCCATCTTGACTCAGCCCCCCATCTGAAAGTACAACCAGCCTCCCATACCCTAAGGGAAGCTGGAGGCTTAGAGATTGGGAGGTTCCACCTTGCACACTCAGGTCTGGGTCAGCCACAGTCTAAGTCATCAGGCCTTGTGACTCTACAGCCAATTATATATAAGATTTCACCATCTTATAGGACCAGTCACTCAGGGCTGGAAGTGAGCTTGAGAAAATTTCCACATGACTTATTGGCTGAGAATGTTGGCACATTCCTCAAGGACTGGGTCCCACTGGCCAAACCTCCCCCTTGCATAAAGGCGGAAGGATGGATTCCTGAATGCAAAGATAGAGAACTGGAAGTGACTGAGGGATCAACAACAGTCTCTTCATTTTATAGATCAGGAAAAGGAGGCCTGGAGAGCTTCACTCAGGCACCCCCAGCCGGTAAGTGTCTGAGGTAGGATTTGAACCCAATCCAACATGCTAGCCACTCCACCACAATGCTTAGAGGTTACTGAAGGCTATTTCTAAAGCTTGTGTTGCCCCCATTTTTCATTAACTAGGAGCTAGGATTCAAGGACAGTACTGAGGAAGAACTCTTCCTAGGCCCTGTGGATAAACACCGGTCTAGTTAATCCACAAAAGAGCCAATAAAGATGCTTGAGGTGAGGAAGCTCCTTTTTCCATCCACTATACTCTCAAATTCTCGCTGGAAGGAAATAAAAAGGAAAAGAAAAGAAAAATCTGTAATGATGACCCTTCTTTAAAAAACAGGCATCTGATTGGTCTTAGTGCAGGAACCGTGCCAGACCTAGAAGACAGGATTGGAATCCTGCTTCACACATTTTCTAGCTGTGTCCACCTTGGACAAGTGACAAACCCTCTCAGTCCCTTAGCACCCACCCCATTATTTCAAAGAGGATCAGATGAAATAATAGATGTTAAGTGCTTTACAAACCTTAATGCTTATAGATGTCATCCATAGTCCCCATCAGTGAAAATACCGTATCAATACATGCGGATGAAAATTATTCCAAACCTCCACCAACACCAGCTTTTGTGTGGCACCTACTATGTGTCAGGTGTGTGGTAAGTGCTTTACAAACGCCATCTCATTTGATCTTCCCAATAACTGTTAGAGGTATGTATTACCATTTCAAAATTCCAATGGTTTTCCTAATTGGAACTATCCATGGATTCCTGATATGCATCTAACTAATTTTTGGGGGGAAGTAGCTCTATAATCTCTTGGTCAGTATAAGGGAGGGGGTTCTCCCCCCCTCCACGCACACACACTCGCATATAGTCACCAAGGGCCAGAATGTAACAAGGTATTAATGAGGTGTTAAAGTGACTCTGGAGATGTTGCTACTCTCTGATCCCTTTATCAGGTGTTAACACCTCTCTGATTGAGCCAGGGAGAGAACAAAGACTGAGAATTAGCTCTGTCTCCGGGGGCTTTAAATAGCTAAACCTGAAGAGCTGACGGCTGTTAAGGCTTAGGGAAAGTGTGTAGTGAGACCCCTGCTCAAGTCACTCTCCCAGGTCTTTGTAAGGAAGGTGTGTGTTCCCTCAGTCATTCTCAGAGTCCCTCTCCCCCATAGAGGTGGACATGTGCCTGGTCATCAACTGTTGGTTGTTGTTGACCAACCTGGTTGGTTCCAGTGACTGGCTACATGAAGGTGATTGACCATCTGGAGCTCAGGAGGAAGGAATCTTGTCATAGCTGTGAGGGAGGGTGACAGACCACCCTTGGTCCTTTTGGGGATTCCCTTTCTTCTTTCTCCTCTTTGGAGGGCAGGACAGAAGGCAACCGATTAGACCAGTATTACCTGAGGGTCTGCAGAACTATGGTGGAGAGAAGGATGTTAAAGGTGGAAGCGGAAAATTTGTGTGACTGCCTTGGTCACACTAGAATTACTCAGGTAAACTTTAAAAACATTTAGTTAACTTTTTGGACAACTTTTGATCTTTATATATGACATCTGTATATATTATATATATTATATTATGTTTTTATATTGCCTTCATGTCCCAAAACATCCTTCCCTCATTCCCCATCCAGAGAGCCAACTTTGTAATAAAGAAGAAAGACAAAAAAGGGCCTGGGCAGGAAAGAGGGGTAGTGGAGTAGGGGTGGGAGGAAACAGTTCAGCAAAACTAACCAACAAACCAATCCAGCATAACAGTATATATAGTATTCCACATCCACAGTCCCCTACCTCTAAACAAAGGGTGAGACAAATTCTTGTATTGTTTTCAAGGTCATCCTTGACCATTATAATGACATTGCATTCACTTTTGGTTTGTTCAGTGGTAGTTCTTCTCATTTACGTTGTTATAGTCATTGTAGAAATTGTTTTTCTTTTCTTTTCATAAGTCTATGCTTCACATGAGTTCATCTAGGTCTTCCTATGCTATACAGTATCCTTCATATTTGGAATATTTCATCATTCCTATCTTCACAATTTGTTTAGGCCAAACTGTTGGCCATAGTTTTCAGAGCATAAATCAGAGACTAGAGGACCGTCCCAGAAAAAATTCCTGCAGAAGCACATGGCAAAAGTCGATGCCTGCTTGCCGTAGTGGGGAAGTCATAGTCATTGTTCCTGATCCCCCAAACCCTTTGTAGAGGAAGGAAGATTTCTGTCTCTTGGGCACCTTGATCCCAGAGTCAGAGCATGGAGATAACTCCAGCAGCCCCAGTTCTGAAGTTTATTTTGAAGGTGATGCCAAATTTGAGAGATCTCAAGTTAGAAAGCTCAACAGCAGGAGAGAGAAAAGACTTTCTGCCCAGTGTTGCTTCTTGGAGAAAGAGGAGGTTCATCCACAGCTAGAGATTAGAGGAGTTCAGTGACTCGGGAAATAAAGAGATCTTTGCTTTGCCTATCACAGTGAATGAAATAAACAGTGTTAGTCCATCAGGAAGGAGCACTGTTTGCTTATCAGCCCTGAGATGTGATTACCTTACAGATGTGAAGTTATGGGCTATTTGTGTTCCTCTGGGATCTTTGTGTGCTCATGTGTTTTCTGATTCTGTTTAGTTCTTTAATTGTCTACATTTTCTGGGGGGTAAAATAAATAGGCTACTCTGAACCCAACTTGCTTTTATTACCCTGAATTCTTATATACGAACTGGGGACCCAGTAACCTATATGTGTGTGTGTGTATATATATATATATATATATATATATATATATATATATATATATATATATATATATATATATATATATAATATATATGTTATATATATTTATAAAATATATATGCACATACACACATATATGTATGTATATACATGTTATTGCTGTTTGTCCTTCATTTTCTTTTTTTTTGTCTTTTCCCTCTTCATTTATTTATTTGTTTATTAAACTTTTAACATTCATTTTCACAAAATTTTGGGTTCCAAATTTTCTCCCCTTTTTTCCCCTCCCCCCACCCCAAAACACCGAGCATTCTGATTGCCCCTATCACCAATCTGCTCTCTCTTCTATCATCCCTCTCTGCCCTTGTCTCCATCTTCTCTTTTGTCCTGTAGGGCCAAATAATTTTCTATACCCCTTTACCTGTATTTCTTATTTCCTAGTGGCAAGAACAGTACTCAACAGTTGTTCCTAAAACTTTGAGTTCCAACTTCTCTTCCTCCCTCCCTCCCCACCCCTTCCCTTTGGAAGGCAAGCAATTCAATATAGGCCAAATCTGTGTAGTTTTGCAAATGACTTCCATAATAGTCGTGTTGTATAAGACTAACTATATTTCCCTCCATCCTATCCTGTCCCCCATTACTTCTATTCTCTCTTTTGATCCTGTCCCTCCCCATGAGTGTCGACCTCAAATTGCTCCCTCCTCCCCATGCCCTACCTTCCATCATCCCCCCCACCCTGCTTATCCCCTTATCCCTCACTTTCCTGTATTGTAAGAAAGGTTTTCATACCAAAATGAGTGTGCATTTTATTCCTTCCTTTAGTGGAATGTGATGAGAGTAAACTTCATATTTTTCTCTCACCTCCCCTCTTTTTCCCTCCACTAATAAGTCTTTTGCTTGCCTCTTTTATGAGAGATAATTTTCCCCATTCCATTTCTCCCTTTCTCCTCCCAATATATTTCTCTCTCACTGCTTGATTTCATTTTTTAAAGATATGATCCCATCCTCTTCAATTCACTCTGTGCACTCTGTCTCTATGTGTGTGTGCGTGTGCGTGTGCATGTGTGTGTGTGTAATCCCACCCAGTACCCAGATACTGAATAGTTTCAAGAGTTACAAATATTGTCTTTCCATGTAGGAATGTAAACAGTTCAACTTTAGTAAGTCCCTTATGACTTCTCTTTGCTGTTTACCTTTTCATGCTTCTCTTCATTCTTGTGTTTGAAAGTCAAATTTTCTTTTCAGCTCTGGTCTTTTCATCAAGAATGCTTGAAAGTCCTCTATTTCATTGAAAGACCATTTTTTCCCCTGAAGTATTATACTCAGTTTTACTGGGTAGGTGATTCTTGGTTTTAGTCCTAGTTCCTTTGACTTATGGAATATCCTATTCCATGCCCTTCGATCCCTTAATGCAGAAGCTGCTAGATCTTGTGTTATCCTGATTGTATTTCCACAATACTTGAATTGTTTCTTTCTAGCTGCTTGCAATATTTTCTCCTTGATCTGGGAACTCTGGAATTTGGCCACAATGTTCCTAGGAGTTTCTCTTTTTGGATCTCTTTCAGGAGGTGATCTGTGGATTCCTTGAATACTTATTTTGCCCTCTGGTTCTAGACTCTCAGGGCAGTTTTCCTTGATAATTTCATGAAAGTTAATGTCTAGGCTTTTTTTTTTTTGATTATGGCTTTCAGGTACTCCCATAATTTTTAAATTGTCTCTCCTGGATCTATTTTCCAGGTCAGTTGTTTTTCCAATGAGATATTTCACATTATCTTCCATTTTTTCATTCTTTTGGTTTTGTTTTGTGATTTCTTGGTTTCTCATGAAGTCATTAGCCTCCATCTGTTCCATTCTAATTTTGAAAGAACTATTTTCTTCAGTGAGCTTTTGAACCTCCTTTTCCATTTGGCTAATTCTGCTTTTGAAAGCATTCTTCTCCTCATTGGCTTTTTGAACCTCTTTTGCCAATTGAGTTAGCCTATTTTTCAAGGTGTTATTTTCTTCAGCATTTTTTTGGGTCTCCTTTAGCAGGGTGTTTACTTGTTTTTCATGCTTTACTTGCATGTCTCTCATTTCTCTTCCCAGTTTTTCCTCCACTTCTCTAACTTGATTTTCAAAATCCTTTTTGAGCTCTTCCATGGCCTGAGCCCATTGACTGGGCTGGGATACAGAAACCTTGACTTCTGTGTCTTTCCCTGATGGTAAGCATTGTTCTTCCTCATCAGAAAGGAAGGGAGGAAATACCTGTTCACCAAGAAAGTAACCTCTATAGTGTTATTTTTTTTCCCTTTTCTGGGCATTTTCTCAGCCAGTGACTTGACTTCTGAATATTCTCTTCACACCCACTTCGCCTCCAGATCCTCCCAGCCAGTGCTTGGGGTCTGAGATTCAAATGCTGCTTCCCAGCCTCAGGGCTTTGGGTGGGGGCAGGGCTGCTATTCAGTGTGAGATTAAGTTCAGGTGCTCAGGTGGGGGCAGGGCCACCTCACAGGCTCAGTTCCCTCAGGGGGTTTATGCAGAGACCTTCAACAATGGATCCAAGCTCCTGCCGCCTCCACTGCTGCCTCCCGAGGGGGCTTGAGTTATGGGGGGACCCCACTCCCCTCTCGGCAAGCCAAGAAGACCCTCTCACCAACCTTTGGGGCCCGTGGGTGGAGGGACCCACACAGCTGCTGGAGATTCTGTCCCTGAAGCCTGCTCGGATCTGCTCCTCTCAGTGCCTCATGGCCAAGGCAGGGCTGGGCTCGGCTCTGGGCCTGCAGTGCGAAGGACCTTTTGCTAGAGGTTTGCAGGGCTCTCTGGAACAGAAATCTCATCTGCTCCGTTGTTCTGTGGCTTCTGCTACTCCAGAATTTGTTGGGAGTTCTTTTTTACAGATATTTTATGGGCTGTGGGTTCGGAGCTAGCCTATGTGTGTCTTTCTACTCTGCCATCTTGGCTCCACCCCTGTCCTTCATTTTCAAAGAGGATTAATGACATGTGATATCTTGACTTGCAAGTGAATTGGATTTAAGTGAGGCAGATTTGTACAAAGTAGTTAGCCTCACTCTTCTCCTCATCAAAGTCCAGTGGCAAGACAAAAGTCAGGATGACTGGCAGTGGCCCAGGATTCAGTGGGTGACCTTGGTTTCTTTGATGTCTGACCAAACTCTAAGTGTTCCACAGAGCCTGTTTCAACCACCTTCATGGCTATTGGCACAGATTGTCATCATCCCCTAATTCCACTGGGGAAAGTCTTCACATGCTTGGGGTAGACATCCCCCTCATTCTCCAACAGGTTTGGGGCCTGTCAGTTACCCTCAACCTGGTTCAGCCCATCTATGAGGGGTTCTGGAGGATTAGCACCTCTGGGGTAAGGGCTGCTCATCTTCCTTTGCTGTCCACCCCATCCACCCATCTAACCCATGGCTCCAAGAAACTGTAGCATGTGCAGTGGCCACATGTATACATATTATTTCTCTCAGCTTCATTTTCCTCACCTGCAAAATCAGAACAATAAGAACACCTCCCTCCCAGCATTATTGTGAAGATCAAATAAAACACATCCATGCTATAGCACTATATAAGTGCTATCTACTGTTATTATCAGATAGGAGCTGTGTACACCTTTGGCCTACAATATCAATCCTATGTCTGGATCCCAAAGAGAGCAAAGAAAGAGGAAAAGGACCATGTGTACAAAAATATTCATAGCAGCTCTTTTTGTGGGGACAAAGACTTGGAAACTGAGGGAAAGTCCATCAATCAGGGCATGGCTTCGTAAGTGATGGTTGTTGTGGGTGTCCTTCATTTTCGAAGAGGACCATGACATCAGAGAAATGATGACATGGCTTGCATCTGACTTTGTTTTGAGTGAGGGAAGGCTGTGCAAGGTCACCAACCTTACTTTCTCTTCCTGAGCCATGTGGGTCCAGTGACCAGATATTCATCAGGATGACTGGAGATGGCCCAAGATGCAATGAGAGACCTTGACCATTTAGGCTAAGGCCTTTTCAGGTACTCACTTAAAGTGAGGTAAAGCCCATTCAGTGAACAGACCTCTTTAAAAAGTAGTCAGGGGATGGTCCCTTTAATAGAAAAGAAAAACATAAATAGATAAATCATGCCCCTCTCAGGGTGATTTATCCAAGTGATAGAATATGAATGTGATGGAACACTGTTGTGCTGTAAGAAATGAGGAAGGGGATGGTTTCTGAAGAACCTGGGAAGACTCATATGAACTGATGCAAAGTGAAGTGAGCAGAACCAGGATAACAACTTGTATAATAATAGAAACATTGTAAAGACAAATAACTTTGAAAGACTGAGGAACACCTCTCAACAAAATGACTGCCCATGATTCTACAGGACCCCTGACAATACCCGCTGCCCCCCCTCCTGGCAGACAGAGGAAGGTGAGCCTCTGTAGCTCAGCTTCAAGGCAAAGCCAGAGGTCTCAAGCCCCCACAGATGGGTTCTTTATAAAGGCAAACAGGGACACACTTTTCAATCAAACATTATAGCCAATTAAGTGACACAAAAATAATTCCCCAAAACATATCAAATGAAAAATATTTCCCTATCTCTTGTTTTTCCACAGTGGATGGCAGAGTAAATATGTGTGATCACATGAAGTGTCAGATGTGCAGGAAACATGCATGGCCAAAGAACATGTCAAGGACACATATGTGGCCAGGTAAACACACACTATGCGGCTTTCTTCTGGGTATACATCCCTCCTCTCTGACAGCCTCTAGCTGGGCTTGACTATGGGTTACTCTGTGCTACTATTTGCTTACCTACAGAAGCTACTTAGCCTCTCTTTTGCTGGGGAGGGCTAACGATGTTGAGTCATTTCTGTCGTATCTGACTCTCTGAGAGCCCATTTGGGGCTTTTTTGACAAAGATACTGGAGTGGTTTGCCATTTCCTTCTCCAGCTCATTTTACAGTTGGGGAAACTAAATCAAACAGGGTGAAATGACTTGCCCAGGATCAGACAGCTAGTGAGTGTTGAGGCTGGATTTGAACTCAGGCAGATTTTTTTTTTTTTAGTTCAGATGCAAACGGTTGCTTATCAAATACTGGAGTACATTTGTTCTCTTAAGTGACAGTAGCAGCTCTCTGGTTCCAGGGGTTTATATACCTTCTCTAGGGGTGGAGAGGCTGTTTGGTAGGACACCCCTAACTGAAAGGCCAACACCTCCAGACCAGCTGATGGACTTACAGCAGCAGCACCAGGTAAGAGGGAGAACCAGGTTTTACTTTATTTTTTTTGGAGGGGGAGGGCAAGGCAATTGGGGTTAAGTGACTTGCCCAAGGTCACACAGCTAGTAAGTGTCAAGTGTCTAAGGCCAGATTTTAATTCAGGTCCTCCTGACTCCAAGCTCAACACTCTCTCTGCTGCACTATGTAGTTGTCCATGAATAGCTGTACTACACAGAGAACAGAGTAATATAATGACCTCAGGAGAAAGGACATTATGGTGCCTGCAGTACCAGAGACACAGTGAGTTGCCTTAGCCATGTGTTTCCTCTATGTCTCTGCCATACCATTTCATGTATGTCCCTATTCTTCCTATCTGGTGTATATAAGGAAAAGTATTCCCCAGACTTAAGGGAGCTAATGGGAATAAGTAACAAAATGATATTTTGTTAAGGTGGTTCTTATGCCATTCTAGTAAATGCCTTAGTTTTAAATTAATTTTGTCTATTGGCTGACTGTTAAGGATGAGTGGGAACTCATAAACTATAGTCTTTGACTGGAGACCCACAGAGCACCCTTTGAACCTGAAATAATTATCATCCTCTTAGGCACCCAACCCACAAATATGAATGCCCAGTTAGGGAGGATGCTCCTGGAGGGGCCATATCTAATCTGATCCTCACAACAATTTTGTGACGGAGGCAGTACAGGTATTATTATCTCTATTTTACAGATGAGGAAACTGAGATTGAGAGAAGGCTGCCCAAGGTCACGTAGATAGAGGCAGAAGTTTCCAGACTCTAAATGCAAGGCTCTTTCTACTGACCCACAACTACCTACATTGCCTGCTGTCTGAATATTGTCTTATGCGATTCCTGGAAAGTGGGTGTTAAGTAAATGTTCCTAGTTCGGCACAAACAGGACCTGTCATAATAAATGAAGAATATGTTTCTTTTTAAGGAAAGGTAGAGACGCCCCACTGCTGTTCCTTAGAGAGCACTGAATGGAGCCATGTGCTGGAGGAAGCGAAGGGGACTTCCTATTAGAAGAATCACTCATGTAAGCAAGACGAGTCTCCCAGAAAACCTCCCTTCCTTACCCAAGCCCATGAAATTTCCTTGCACTTAAGGAGAAAAGAAAAACAGGAAAGACGCATTGGGACTCTGTTTATGGATGACCAGAGCTGGCCTTGCGTGTAGCTGGAGTAGATGGTAACTCATGGTGTGATTCCAGAGCCACCAGGAAGCCCCTGAAAGAAATATGGGCTTTTGGAGCAAAGAGGGACTTCCATCCATCTGACCCAATGCTCTCATTGACAAAGGAAGCTGAGGCTGGAGAAAGAGCCTCTCAGGGGAAGCTACTTGACTACCTTCACTTAGGTAGTAAGTAAGAGAACTAGGATAAAATCCAGGGAAATGTTTGGGGAGTTTCCCGATCAATATGATGAGATGATTGGGTGGAGAGCATGGCTGGGGCTCTGGCTTCATTTTCCCATGCTCACTGATAAATTCACTGAGGTGACCAGGGGACATCTATGGGGACATGCTCAGGACCTCGAGTAGTAGGATGTCTCCAGGGGTGGTCTCTGCTTTGAATCGGGGCTTGATCTGTTCTGTCCTGGTGGTCAGTCTCAGACTTGGACCTAATAGTATGGAGTCCCTGCCGGGCCAAGGGGCCAGAGCACTTCACCTTCTCCCTCTCCCTAAGGGGCCCCTCTGGGCTCTAGACACAAAGTAAAGTTCAGTCCCTAGTGAAGCTGGCCTTTAATGAGAGGGGGACTAAGCTCCCTTTCCTCATCTTCTTTAGACGTTTAAACCTTCCTAGGCCCTGATCCTCCAAGGACAAGCTGCTTAATTATTAGGTAAAAGAAATACTAAACAAAAGATTCCCACCTTTCATTGACAGATTTACTACTTAAAACTACTGTTAAAATCTGCCAGAAGACTGATTCATATGTCAGTCAGACACACTACATTTCACCTTGGTTCTGCACTGTCTCTCTTAGAATCTATACGTCTAACATTCTGGGTCAGCGGCTCTTCACGTTACAGGTCCTCTTCTTTGATAAAGAAACATTTCTTTCTACCTGTTGGCTTCAGGTCTAAGACCTCTGGACTTTTCAAATTCAAATGTCATCTGCTCAGAAGGCAGTGGAGAAGGCAGTGAGGAGACCAGGCCCACGTTCACCCACTCTAGCAGCCGTGTGAGAATAGCTGTCATGATTCTGGGGTAGGGAAGGGCCAGTCCACCCCCACATCCAAATCCTTCCTCTCACTAGAAGTCTCACAGGTACATTTTGCTACCTGCAGGGTTGAAGGAAGAGAGCCAGCTGGAAGCTGTGTCTCTGTCTCCTTTTAACTGTCAAAAAAAGTACCCCACCCCCTGCTATTGTCCTGGGGTAACAGAGGATCAAAGGACCAGGAAGGGTCATTTGCATCATAGGGCCCTGGGCCTGGAGTAAAGAAAACTTGAGTTCAAATCTCCCTCAGACGCTTACTAGCTGTGTGACCCTGGGCAAGTCACTTAACTCTGTTTGCCTCAGTTTCTTCATCCATAAAATGGGGATAATAATAGTACCTACTTCCCAGGGTTGTTTTGAGGATCAAATAAGATAATAAATGTGTAGCACAGTGCCTGACATATATGTAAGTAAGAACTAAGTAAATATTTGTTGTTACCAAAGTTACAAATCCTTTCAGTGTTGGGTCAGAGGCAGCCATGATATTCATTCTCTGCCCTGCACCACCTACCAGGGCCAAGCAGTGAGTCACCATTCCCCTGGAGTTCCCCTGGGCACACCCTTTTGGGGTCTACTTTTGCCTTATTTGTGAGATCTAGGAGAGATGAACACAGACCAAGGACGATCAGATCCATGACTGGACCACAGTAGGTCTCCAACATCCAGGTGAGTTCCTTGTTCACCTCAGAGACCCGTCACAGGCACCCAGCCTTATGGTACTGACTAATTTGGATTCCCACAGAGGTTACTAGATGGTAACCCTGCAACCATCCTGTGAAGACCACCTGTACCAGGGGGAACCTTGTAGATCTCTAGCCATATGGTACCACCCTATGGGTCACTACCTGGAAGGCATTGATTTGGGGTCCCTAGAATGGCGATACCTTTTCTCATTAGGTATGTACTGTCCAAACAATTAACCAGAATTGTGGAGGGCAAAGTCCAGTTCTTTCATCTTCCCCACATCTTAACTGGGGCAGTAGTCATCCTAGGGCCAACTGTAGTAGGCAAGAGGAGCTGGGTTTGAGCCCTGTCTCTGCTATGCACTAGTGTGTGACCCTGGGTGATTTCCTGAATTTCCCAGTGCTCTCTGAGTGTCTCTCTTGTTTTTAGCAAAATTAATCTGAATGAACAAACTCCAAATAAAATGGGCATTTCCATCAACATATCATGGAAGAGGAGGATAGTATGTGGAACTTCAGATCTCTGTCATGCATAACTTGCTTTTCTTTTAAATTTGTAACAAATCTTGGGGGGTGGGGAGAGATGGGGAGAAACTCTGGAATTGAAATTCTTGTGGAAGTGAATGTTGAAAACTGAAAAATAAACAAATCATATATATATTTTTTAAAAACTGTAACAAATCCAACATGGAACTTTCAAAGCCTTCCTGCTTGTCCGTGATTCTTTCTGGCCTTCTGTCTGTCCTCTCTTGTGCATTAAAAGATACTCTAACGAACTCCCCTCCCCCTTTCTCTTGCACTTTTTCCTCCCTCTCTCTTTCGCTCTCTGACTCTCTATCTCTCTCTCTGTGTCTCTCTGCCTCTGTCTATCTGTTCTCTGTCTCTATACATCCCTCTACCTCCCAACCCCCATAGGGATAGGGAAGAAAAATCTTTTTAAAAAATAAGAATGATCTTTTTAAACAAAGTTAAACTAAGTCTCCCTTCCTCTCCCAGGTGATTCCTGCACCCTAGCCCCATCCCATCACAGGGGCTCATTGTATTGATGCCTGACTTACTGAGGACACCTAATGAGGTGTGACCTCACTGTATTTCAGCACTCCAGAGCTCGAGCAGCACCCCTCAGCCTCAAGCTCCCCAGTAACAGGAGTATCCCCCACCTAGCACAAACATGTAGAACAACAAAACAAATTCCCACATTGGCCATATCCAAAATGTATGACTTACTGTACATCATGGGCCCCTTAACCCTCTCCAAGTAGATGGATAGCAGGCTTCATTGTGAGTCCTCTGGAATTGTGGTGGACCTTGGCACTGAGCACCATTCCAAAGTCTTCTCAAGTTGTTATCCTTTAGAATGTTGTATAAGTTGTTTTCCTGGTTCTGCTCACTTTGCTCTGCATCAGTTCATACAAGGCTTCTCTGAAATCATCCATTTTGTCATTTTTTATGGTGTAATAATATTCCATTATGTACACTGACTATAATTTGTTTAACCATTCCTCATTGGTTGGCACTTCTGGGAGTCTCGTTCTTTTCTTCTCACAGAACTGCTATAAATAAATTTGAACATATGGTTCCTTTTCCTTTTTTGTTTTTTTAATCTCTTTGGGGCATAGGCCTAGCAGTGGTATTGCTGAGTCAAAGACCGAGCACAGTTTGGTGACTTGGGGGAGTGGGACCACACTGTTTTCCAGAGCACATGGATCAATTCACAGTTCTTTCTGCAGTCTCTCTAACGATTGTCATGTTCCTTTCTCCTTATGTTTGCCAAGTGAATACACATAAAGTAGGACCTCAGAATTGCTTTCTTTTGTATTTCTTTAATTATTAGTAGATTTGAGCACTTTTTTTTCATAGAGTTGTTGAGAGCTTAGATTTTTTCCCTTGAAAATTGCCTGTTTAAATCCTTTAACCATTTGGGTCAAGGCAACTCTTTTAGACTATAAATGCCTAGCAAATAGTAAGAGCTTAAATGTCTAATCCCTTTCTCTCTATTTGTCTATAAATTGTTGATTTCCATTGGTAGAGAGTTTGCGTATCTGGGAGTTCACAGTATCAATGAAATATAAGTTCAGTCCATACTTTTATATCAAGGCTAACTTTTCTGCTGTTCCTCAAGCTTCAGGAACATGATCAATTCTTTTCTCCCTTCAAGAAGCTAAGGCTGCCCAGAGACTTCTCATCTCTCTCTACAGGACTGAGCCTTAGAACCTTTGAATTAGGGATTGCCTACTTGCGGGCCCCTGAGGCTGGTGCTACCAAGAAAATCCCACTCATTTCTCTTGCGGTGGATTGGATTGTGGGATTGTGCTTCCTACAAACCAGACCCAAGGCTTCCAGCTTCTGTCTTCCCTCCAGGGCGGTCTCCAGTGTTAGAGACCATTCCCAGACAGACCTGCTTCCTGTCAGGACTCCCCCAGGCCTGTTGTGACATGGGCTTTCTGCGCCTGATACGACTCAATATTTCCAGCTAGGAGAACATCGAGGACAGACTGATCATCTATCTCCCCCAGGAGACCTGTTTCTAATTATTGATACTATGCCTGAACTCATTCCTCTGTGTTGAATACACCTCCGACCAGGAGGGTGCTGGAGCCAGCTCAGTCTGGCTCAGGAGAACCCATCGTTAAATTTTCATCGTGAGCATTTACACATCAGAATTCAGTAACTGCTACAAATCACGGTGTGATTTATTGTTTTGTTGATTTAGAGACTTAAGAAAAAGATGGAGAATATGTTAGTAATGAAGATTAAACTTAAAAGTGTGTCCTGCGTACATTTCCATTCTTTCTCCTTGGAACTGGTTGTTAAACATTTACCTACATGCCACTGGTCCTACCCTATTCTGAAATCCCAGCTGTCATTGCCTAATTGACATTCCCTACCTCCCACTGCAGAGACTCTCCCATATACCTGTCTCTCTTAACTAGAACCTTCTCTCCCCTGGTATTGCCACTACCCTGGTTCAGGCCCTCATCCCCTCCTTATGGCAGTAGCTACTGGGGGGAGGTCTGCCTGCCTCAAGTCTTTTCCCATTCAGTTACCAAGTCACAGGTGTGACTGTGTTGCTGACCCCCCTCTCCGCCCCCACTAAATAAACTCTTGTGGCTCTCTATCCCCTCCAGGATTAAATATAAAATACTCTGGTTTTTAAAGCCCTTCACAACCTGGCCCCTCTTACCTCTCCAGCCTTCTTACACCTTATTCCCCTTGGTGTAGTTTAAGATTCAGTGACCCAGTCCAAACAAGAACTCTCATGACTCTGTGCCTTATCTTTGATGGTCTCCCATGATGGAAATACTCTCCCTTTTCATCTCTATCTCCTGCCCTCCCAAGTTTCCTTTAGGTTTCCACTCAAATCCTACCTTTTACAAGAAGCCTTTCTAGGTCATCTTAGGGTTTATGCACTCCTTTTGAGGTTACCTCCAAATTACCCTGAACAGACTCTGGATGGACATGTTAGAATGTGAACTCCTTGAAAGCGGGGACTGTTTTTGCTTTTTTGACTATGGACTAATTCACCACTTCCCATGATTCTTGTCCTCCTACCTTAATCCATCTTAATCCTTAATACAATCTGGAGGCTTTAGGAACTCTTGAAATTCCTCTAGGGAGCTAGGGTTCAGGCATTGCCACCATTTACCCCATATAGCTGGGCTTCAAAGTCCAAGAACTCTTCTCTCCACCCAGTGGGAAAGAACAGGCATATCAGCCCCTGTCTCTGTGCTCCAAGCTTCAAGGTCATTGTTCCTGGGGGAGCTTCACCCATCCAGGTACACTCTTAGCTCTGCTGCTCTTTGGCCCATGGTCTGCTCTTCCAGGATCTCAAACAGAAGGTGAGATGGGTAAAAAGGACAAAAGACCCAAGCGTGAGATTGACAAGATTCTATCCACCCAGCACAAAGGCCTCTGTCCTCACAGTTATCCAAGTCAACTCACTGTTCAATAGCTGGCTGATGGTTCAGTAATGGGGGAAGCAGCTTGGTGCAATGGAAAGAGGGATGAACTTTCTGACTGAACTTTGAGTCCAGGGACCAGGGTTCAAATCCTGCCTCTGCCCCTTATTACTTGTGTGACTTTGGCCCAGTTACCTAATCTCCTGGGCTGAGTTTCTTCCTCTGTAAAATGAAGGCCTCTGAAATCCTCTTCTGGTTCCAGAGCGCGCTGGGAAATGTTATTTTTTTCTTCATCTTTGCAGGACACACTTTTAAGTTTAATCTTCACTGTTAATATTTTCTCCATAACTGTCTTAAATCTAGGCCCTAGACAATTAACAACAACCAAGAATCGGGTACTTATTTATAGAAGTGACTGATTTCTGATACAAATGTTCACACTGAAATTTAACTACCAGTTCTCTAGAGTCTGATCCAGGCTCAATATAGAGATTGTCCCTGATATATACACCTCCTTCTCCGCCTCCTCCCCCCCATCCTTTCCCTCCTCCTCCTCCCCCCTTCAAGATATTTGAGTAAATGCACTCCCCCCTCTCACCTCTACCTCCCTCAGCCATCCTGTCAATGAAGTTGTCTATGGGCATACTCACAAGCTGTCAGTCAGTCCCAAAGTCTTACTATCCTATATGTTCACCAAAGGGATCAGGGAACTTCCTTTATCCAATCCAGTTTACTTTCCACACATGGCTGCTTGGTTAAATCTAGCCCTACCTTCTAAAACAAGCTACTTAACCTGGATCCTGTGAACTTAATTGTCTAACTATTTGAACAACTTCTTTCTTTCTGTTCAGTCATTTCAGTTATGTTTGACTTTTAGTGAGCCCATTTGGGGTTTTCTTGGCAGAGATGCTGGAGTGATTTGCCATTTCCTTCTCCAGCTCATTTTACAGATGAGGAAACTGAGGCAAGGAGAGTTAAGTGACTTGCCCAAGGTCACACAGTTAGTGTGTCTGAGGTAGAATTTGAACTCAGGAAGATGAGTCTTCCTGACTCGGGGCCCATTCCTCTATCCACTGGACCACCTGCCATTTCAATATAACTGATTTTCTTTGTTATCCTATGATATTTATTTTATGCATTTAAAAACATCATTCTGGCCAGGGGTCCATAGGCTTCCACAGACTGCCAGATGGGCCCATGACACCAATGTTTAAGAATTCTTGATCTAACACATTGCTAACAAGTGGTTATTCAGCCTCTGCTCAGATACCTTTATCAATGGGGCATTCATTCATTCAACATGCATTTATTCTGTGCCTACTATCAATCAATCAACAAACATTTATTAAACACCTACTATTTCCCAGACACGGTGCTAAGTGCTGAGGATACAAAAAGAGACTAAAAACAGTCCCTATGCTCCTGGAGTTTACAATCCTGTGGTGGAGATGATGCAAACACATGTGTACAAATAAACCAGTTCATTAGCAAATCATTAACAGAGGGGAGACACTAGAAGTAAGAGGCGTTCCTTGTTGGAGGGGGGATTTTGGTTGGGCCTCGGGAGGTTAGTAGTCTAAGCAGAGGAGGGAGGGGGTTCCCAGGATACAGGACCACCAGAGAAAGTGCCAGACTGGTGAAACATCAGTGCCCAGCCTGGGCTGGGAGGGGGCACGGGTACTAAGGAAAAGGAAGCCATCTGTGGGAATTTACATTGTCCTGGGGACACAATCAGGTACACAGCTGAGTGAAGACAAAGTCCATGCAGAGACAATGCAAAGGGGTAGGTGGGAGGCCAGCCAGGGCCTCCTGCAGGAGGACATGGCTTGGATCTGGGCTCTAAAAGAAGCTGGGCAACCCAGTGGTGGAGAAGGGAGGAAGGGCATTCCAGGCAAGGGGAGCAGCCAATGTCAAGGTCCAGAAGCAGGAGGTGGAATGTTATGTCTAGGGAACAGCAAGTGGTCCACTTCAGCTGGAACATGGAGTGCCTGAGCGGGAGTCATGAGAAATCAGTCTGGCTGGATGGAGGGTGAGTCTCCATCTTTGGACAATTCTAACCAGTGAAAAAGGCTACATTGTACTTAACCTCCCACCAATTTATCATGGGAGCATGGATTTAGGGCTGGAAGGGATATCAGAGTTCACAGAGGCCAACCTTGTCATTTGACAGCTGGGGAAACTGAGGCATAGGAAAGTGAAGTGACTTACCCAGGGTCAGCTAGTCTCTCCTAAGTCTTTCTGATTCCAGGTTCAGCTTCTTATCCAGACCAACATACTGCCAACCTCTACCTGTCAATCCTGATTTTCGCCCTTTGGAGCCAACTTCTCCTTCTGAAAGGCCACAGTTGGCATCCTCCCAGTTACTCTCACTTAAGTCCAGCAGCAACTGCCCAGTTGTCCTCTTAAAATCTTTTCTTTTTGAAGCAAATATTCCTGAATCTTTCAGCCAGTTCCCAAATGGCAGGATTTGGGGGCCCTTCCCAGGCTTGGTCACCTTGGACAAGTTCCAGCGTGCTGAAATTCATCACCCAGAACTGGGGGTGGGGGATGGGGTGGGGAGTGGAGATGGTATAGTCCAGGAGTGATCTGAGCAGGGAAAAGTCATATTCCACCTTTGTCCCCTCCACCAAAAAAAAAACCAACCCAAAACAAACAAACCACACAAACCCACAAACTTAAGACAATGCCTTACGTGTGGTAATTCAACCAATCAATCCACAAGCATTTATTAAATGCTGACTGTATGCCTGGTATGGGGCTAAGTTCTAGAGATACAAAGAAAAAGCAGCCGCCACCCTCAACAAGATTAAATTCCAATGGGGGCAGGAGAGGCCAACATGTACCTAACTTGGTACATACAAGAGATAGATAGATAGATAGATAGATAGGTAGATAGATAGATAGACAGACAGATAGATAGTTGGACAGAAGGATGGAAAGACAGACAGACAGATTTATCTATAGATATATACATATCCAATGGGGAGAGATATGTACCTAATTTGGTACATACAAGATATAGATACATAGATAGAAAGATACATAGATGGGAAGACAGACAGGCAGACAGATAGATAGACAGACAGACAGACAGACAGATAGATAGATAGATAGACAGACAGACAGATAGTTGGACAGGTGGATGGAAAGACAGACACACAGACAGACATATTTATCTACAGATATATACATATCCAATGGGGAGAGACAACATGTACCTAACTTGGTACATATAAGAGATAAATAGCTAGATGCCAGCTAGGTATAGATACAGATAGATATCTAATGAGTACTATCTAACTTGGTACATTCAATATATAGATAGATAAATAGCTAGGTATCTATCTACATCTATATTGTTGTTTAATCATCTTTCAGTCATGTCTGACTTTCTGTGATCCTATCTGGGGTTTTCTTGAAAGAGATACTGGAGTGCTTTGCCATTTCCTTTGCCAGCTCATTTTTACAGATTTGGAAACTGAGGCAAATAGGGTGAAGTGACTTGGCCAGGGTCACACAGCCAGTAAGTGTCTGAGGCTGGATTTGAACTCAAGTCTCCCTGACTCCAGACCTGGTGCTCTAGACATTGGACCACCCAACTACCCCTTTTACTTTAGTGTGAAACCTTGGGTAAATCATTTAGCTCTGTGGGCTTCAGCTTGCCCTTCTGTGAATGGCCAACTTCAGAGACATGATTTCTGAGACCCCTTTTAGCTCTAAGGATCTTTTCATCTTCTTTATATGGGAATCTTTTTTTTTTTTTAACACAGAAGCAGTGTGGGCATCTAGGTAGTGCAGTGGATGAGATGCCACAGAATGCCAGGCCTGAACTTGTCTTCCTGACTTCAAATCTGGGCAAGTCACTTAACCCTGTTCACCTTAGTTTCCTCATCTGATAAATGAGCTGGAGAAGGAAATGGCAAAACCCCTCCAGTATCTCTGCCAAGGTAACCCCAGATGGAGTCAGGTCAGATTTGAACTCATGAAGACAAGTCTTCCCGACTCCAGGCCCTGTACCCTATCCACCTTCCTGCCATTTCCTCTCACTTAGCCCTCAAGGACCAAATCTGTTTCTTTCTCCACCTAGGGGCTGTATACATTTACATCTATATCCATATCTATCTACCTATCCTGAGTAGATAGAAGACAGCTGTCTAGGATTGCCAAGTCTTCCTGCAAATGCAGGAGGTAGAATGTTGTGCCTTGAGCCAAGTCTTGAAGGAAGCCAGGGAATTTAAGAACTGGAGGCAAGGAGGGAGGCCTCCCAAGGATGGGGGACCACTAATGCAAAGATAGAGTGGTATATGTGAGAACCCCCAAGTACGATTGCTTTGCATGGCATTTGTGAAGGAGGGGACTAATGTGTAAGAAGGCTAGAAAGGCAGGAAGTAGCGAGCTTGTGAAGAACTCTTTATCCCCAAGGGGTTGATGTTTGATCCTAGGTATAATTGGCAGCCATTGGGGCTTACTGTATAGGAGGATGACAAGGTCAGACGGACACTTCTGAGATTATTTCATTTCATCCAATCTATATCTTGTTTGTACATAATCATTAACTAGCACATTGCCTCCCCTGTTAAATTGTGAGATCCTTGAGGGTGAGGGCTCTCTTTTACTTTTTTTAGCACGATACTTGGCATACAGTTGGCGCTTAATGAATGCTCTTTGTTTTGACTTGACATTTTAGAAAAATCACTTTGGTAGCTGAGTGAAGGATGGAGTGGAGGGAGTGGTGAGCTAAGGAACCCAGTTAGGAGACTGTGGCTACAGTCTAGGGGAGAGGTGGTGAGGGCCTGGACTAGGCTCAGTGTGAATGAGAGAAGGGGATGAAGGTGAGATTGTGGAGAAAGGAACAAAATTGGGTGACTGATTAGTCACTTGCTAAGTGAGATAGGGGAGTTGAGAGAGAGTGACTGCAAGGGGGTAAACACAGATGACTGGCAGTGATAGAGAAGTCCAAGAGAGGGGGAATTTGGGGGGGGAAATAATTGAGTTCTGCTTTGGACATGTTGCGTTTGAGGGTCTTATGGGACGTCCGAAGGTGTTTGCATCAGGTGTAAGGGCAATCTGTACTCCCACTGGGTGGCTCTGTACTCTTTGGGGCAGCCAGGATGAAGGACTGGGCAGTCAAAGGTCACATGGCCAGAGGAAGGAGAAAAAGAGAAGGGCAAAGTTTCCAAAGACAGGATCTTATTTGCTTTATAATTTTGCCAAAGGCCAGTCCAGCTAAGGACCCAGTGCTATCCAAGAGTACCTGGTTGAGTTAGGATCAAAGGAAATAACAGATCTCAAGCGCACTGCAAAACCTTAAAGGTTAGTTTAATGCCAGTGATGATCACTCTGGTGACATCACTAAAACAGAGAGGAGAAACATTCCTTCAGAAGAGAGGATTTGTAGCCTCTTCTACCTCTGTCTGGCAGGAAGTCTGCGTGATTGCTATGGGGGCTGATAACAAACATCCCTGCTTCCAGGGGCCTCTCAGCACTTTAGGGGACCCCATTCTCAGCCCTGAGGCTTTGAAGTAGTGTCTGCAAGGAAGCAGGGCTGGGAAGCACCAGTGCTTTGGAAAAGTCTGGTTTCTGGCTTAAATCCAAGCCAAGTTTGCTTTTCTGAGAAAGCCAGCCAATAGTAGGATGGGGTAGGGGAGAATCCCCCACCTCCATTTCTCCATCCATCCCAATTTAATGTTCCCAACTTCCTTGGGGGCAGGGGACAGTTTACCATGGGTTATTTAATGAGCTGCAGACTGCTGTGGTGGGAAGACCTCTGTGTCTGCTGGGAGATAGTCTCAGTTTGAAACCAGGCTCCACCACTTAGTCTATGTTGCTGCTCAGTCATGTCCAACTTTCTGTGACCCCATTTGGGGTTGTCTTGGCAGAGATACTGGAGGGTGTTTACCATTTTCTTCTCCAGCTCATTTTTCATATGAGGAAACTCAGGCAAACAGGGTGAAGTGACTTGCCCAGGGTCACACAGCCAGTAAGTGTCTGAGGCTGGATTTGAACTCAGGTCTCCCTGACTCCAGGCCTGGTGCTCTAGACATTGGACCACCCAACTACCCCTTTTACTTTAGTGTGAAACCTTGAGTAAATCATTTAGCTCTGTGGGCTTCAGCTTGTCCATTTGTGAATGACCAACTTGGGAGAGATGATTTCTGAGACCTCTTTTAGCTCTAAGAATCTTTTCATCTTCTTTATATGGAAATCTTTTTTTAAAAACACAGAAGTAGTCTGGGCATCTAGGTAGTACAATGGATGAGGTGCCACAGAATGCCAGGCCTGAAGTCATCCTGACTTCAAATCTGGGTAAGTCACTTAACCCTGTTCACCTTGGCTTCCTCATCTTAGAAATGAACTGGAGAAGGAAATGACAAAACCCCTCCAGTATCTCTGCCAAGGTAACCCCAAATGGAGTCAGGAAGAGTCAGACTACCCCAAGAAGTGTGTGTTACAGGGGACAGGGAAATGGTCTGCAAGCTAAGGTGTCTGGCTTCCAGGCTGGCATCTCACACATATACCCGTGAAGCTCTGGGCTTCCTCGGGCTGGGGTTGGGGGTGTCTTGGCACCTCTCAAAGCCTCTAAGTTGTTGAGGTTTCATTTGGTAGAGGAAGTGGTTCATCCTCATCCTATACCGACGAAACCACGGGTTTAGACAGAGGCTCTATGCTGACGGTTCTCAGATGTATTTATTCAGCCCTGACCTTTCTCCTAACCTCCAGCCTCGACTCTCAGGCTGCCTCTTGAATATCTGGATTTTTCTGTAGGCATCTCAAACCCAACATGTCCAAAACAGAACTCATTATCTCCTCCTTTCCCACAATCCCCCTAATCCCCATTACTGGAGAGGGTACCACCCCTCCTCCTAGTGCCTCACAATCCCAACCCTGGGGTCATCCTGGATCCCTCACTAGCTCTCACTTCCCATATACAATAGGAGGCCAAGGCCTGTTGATTTCACCTGTACTGCATCTCTCAAATTTCCCCTCTTCTCTCCTCTTACACTGCCTCCCTCCCCCTGGTGCAGACCCTCATCACCTTCTGTCTGGATCACTACAATAGCTGCTGAGGGGGTCTGCCTGCCTCTGGTCTCTGCCTGCTCCAACCCATCCTCCCTTCAGCCACTAAAGTGATTTTCCTAAAGCACGGTTCTGACCATGTACCTCTTCACTCGGTAAACTCTGCGGTTCCCTATCCCCTCCAGAATCAAATATAAAATACTGGTTAGTGCTCAAAGTCCTTCATAATCTGCCCCTTCTCTTCTGTCTTCTTACCTTTACCCCAAAGTACCTAAGATCCAGTGCATTTCGTTTCCTCTCTGTTGCTCAAACAAGATGTTATCTTCAGACTTCAGGCATTTCCCCCAGCTGTTCCCCATATCTAGAACGCTCTCCCTCATCATCTCTGGCTCAGATTCTTAGCTAACATGCCACCTTGGGCAGAAAGCCTTTCCTGAACCCCCTTTATTTGAGTGCCTTCCCTCTGTGGATCTCCTCCAATTCCTGCTGTCTACATCCTGTGCCCATATGCCCATACAGAGTGGTTTGAACGTTTCTCCATTAGGACTTTCTTTTTATCTCCAGGGCTCATCACGGTGCCTGGCACATAGTAGGGGCTTCATAAATATTAACCCACTGACAGGCTCATATTCTCCTTTGACATAACCCTTATTTACAAACGTATCCCTCTCCCCCATGAACAGAGGGAAAACAAAACGGTCCGCCCAACTTGACCAAAAGTTAGGTCATATCAGACAGTGCATGCACATGCCTCTCTGCCTTTGCAAAGCAGGGTTCCGGCTCTGCAGCCCGAGGTTCATCATCTGGCTCCTTGAATTTATTTTTAGATACTTTGATAACTGTAGGTTACTTTGTAACCCCACGGACCGTATCTCATGCATTTTAATACACTACGCCAGAGGAGTCAGCATTTACAGAGCTCTTTAAAAGGTACATTTGGGGTCCACAGACTTCACCAGCCCCAGCCCCGGGGGAGATGGGGAAGAGGCTGCGGGGGTCCTGCAATGGCCACTGAAGTTGGAAGCCTCAGCCTGCCCAGCGACCTTGGGCAAATGCTTTTTTTTCTCCTCCCTGGGCCTCAGTTTTCCCTCTCTGTAAAAGGAAGGTTTGGCCTCCAAACTCTTTCCCGGTCTGACACCGTCAGCCTTCCGCTCCCGGACCGCGCCCGCGCCCGTGCCCACGGGGCTGTCAGGAAGGAAGCCTGGGCCCAGCCACCAGCGCGGGCTGTCCCGCAGTCCCCACCCCCAGCAGCACGGCCAATTCAAATCCAGCCAATGGAGGGGTATAAACAAACCGCCAAGCCCTGCCTCTTGATTAAAAATTCTGAGGGCCGGCTCCATCCTATTTAACCCGGGTAATCAGGGCCGGGAGGGGGGAGGGGGAGTGTGAGCCGAGGGAGGGTGGGGCGGGGCCCAGGGCCACGCCCCCTTCCCGGGGAGGCCCCCTGGCCAATGGGAAGCGAGGCTCTCAAGTCTCTTGCCCCAACCCGTTCTTAATTGCGGAGCTGAGGACCCGGCTCTGAGCTGTGCGCTCCGCTGCCTGACTGCAGCTGCGATCCAGCCTGGGCTAGGGGAAGGGGAGGGAGGGAGGGAGGAGCCCAGGGAGGAGGGAGGAGGAGCCAAGGAGACCCGGAGGGAAGGAGGGAGGGAGGGAAGTCAGTCACGAGAACCCAGCCCTGATGAACTGCGGAGCTTGTTTTGTTTGACAAGGCTCAGAAAAGAGCTCAGTGAATTACGCTGCGGACGATCAAACAGCATACCCACCCCCTTGGACCCTGATTTCCCACTGCTAGGCGTCTACCCCAGAAGTTCAAAGACTGGAGGAAAGTCCTCCTTCCCTCCCCCCTCCCAGACGCACACAAGACCCAGACATAAGCAGCCCTGAGCAAGGTAGCCCAAGATTAGCGCCCCTGGACTGGGGAATGGTTGCCCAAATTGGGGCTCACAGACCTATCGAGCAATGAGCGCCTACTGTGTGCCTAGCACAGCTGAGCGCTTAGAGGTACAAAGAAAAGCAAAAAAAAAAAAAAAAGTCCCTGCGCCCCAGGAGCTCAGTCTAATGGGGGAGAGACAGAGTGCCAGCAACTAAGTAAAAACAAGCTATATACAGGATAAATGGGGGTGGTGGTGGGGAATCTACGTAGGAAAGGCGCTAAGAGGGATCGGGAAAGGCTTCCTGGGGCTTGAAGGGAGCCAGGAGGTGGAGACGAGGAGAGAGAGAGGGCCCGTGTACCCTAAGGGAAACGACGACTTTGCAGAATGCGGACCAATATGGGAAGGCTTGCCCGGAAGGGTGCGGGGCGAACGGGGGAACGGCGTGTCCAACGAGGGCAAACAATGTAGCGAACCCGACAGCTGAGCATTCCTAAGGACCAGCCGGGAGTCCAGAGACCGCAGAAAATTCCCCTCTGTCCTTGGCACAGCCCAGGGTCTCCGGTTTACTCGGTTAGACCTGGTGGATGGTTTGGCTGAGCTGTGATCAAAATGTCTAGAATACGTGTATGTGTGTATGTGTGGTGTTTGTGTGTGTCTAGAATACGTGCAGACATACTACACATACATATGTGGTGGACTGAAAGAAGACTTGCTGGGGATGGTACTTTCAGAAATGAATTTAATACAAAACTAATGTATAAATAAGACTTCTTAGAAAAGAGCCTAGTAATAATAGACTGTTCCCTGGAGTTTTTCTGTTTTGAACTCAACCTCAAATGAATCGTGGAAAGATGCCTTTTGTTTAGGGGGAGTTTGGGGAGAATCTGTAATTTTTTTGGGGGGGTGTCTCTCAGTGGGAGTGCCAGAGATGTTAAGTCTGTTCCATGCTTTTCCTCTGCCCACCAGTGAAAACTGTCTCTTCTCCAGGCAGATTCTTCCTTTTTCATTTTGCACAGAAAGTTTGTTCTGGTTGGCCCTAGAAGGCGAGGGTAGGGGTGGGGGTGGCTGTATGGTTCTAGGGAGGAGCTTTTTAAATAGAGCTATTCAGAAGTGGAATGGACCTCTTCATGAAGTAACAAGACTCCCAACCTTGGAGGTCTTCAAGTAGACGCTGGAAGACCACAGGTCAGGGACAATAAAATCTACAGCTACCAGGGATTCTGGAGGTAAGCTAGTCATTTTACAGAGATGGAAGCTGAGACCTAGACAGGTTAAATGACGTGCGAGAGATCACTCAGATAGTATGGACATAGGATTTGAACTCAGGTCTACGGACTTTTGACCTCCAACCTAATGTTGCAAGCAGGTTCGTGCTTTGAGGAAAAGACTAGACTAACTGTCCTGTGAGGTCTCTACCAACTCTGGGATTCTATGCTTGCTGTCTGCTGTGTGTAAAGGAGCTGGTCTCTGAAACTCTGGGATTTAATCAGTGTGTGAGGGGCCCCATAGTAAGGTGTGTTGAACTAAACTCTTTCCAAACATTTATCTAGTTCCTACTGTATGCTTTGCACTTTGCCAGGCACCATACCAAAGGCAACAGGGTATCCGATGTGGTTTCTGCCCTCAGGAAGTCTACAGTCCAGATTAAAAAACAAACAAACAAGGCACTGTCAGGTGAGCAAACATAAAATGACAATGTGTCAAATTAGGGGGCTGGTTCTCATATCGAGTACTGTAATTGAGGAGAGCTGGGGAGGTCCAGAGGCTTCTGGGAAGAGGTGGTACTTAGGCTCTGTAGGATTCAGATTTGGCAGGTGGGAGGCATTGCAGCTAGAGACCCTCACCTGACCCTGTGGCTTTCAGTGTGACCAAAATTCACCTCAACCTGTCTGGCTTTTCTTAGTCCCTTCCTGACCCGGTAATACAGTCCAAGCTTTGGGCCCTTTGGCTTCTTGGTGATAATGAAAACAATTCACTAAAGGCTATGTTATAGGCTCTGAAATTGAAGCTAATGCTGGGAGCAGAGAGCTTTCAGAGGGGACCAGTTTCTGAGGCTAGATGAGATCTGAATGGCTGGGAAGGTTCGGGGCTGCCCTCTTTTCCTGCCTCACAGTAAAGGGTTTATAATTATAATTCCCTGAACAAAGTTGAGTGTGTGGGTGATGCTGAGTGGGGCCAAGAGAGTTTACATACCATCCATTGGACAGTGCCAGGTAGAGGACAGTTCGCCCCACCTCCTTGTCCTCAAAGAGCTTAGAATTTAGTTGGGGAGACAATGATAATAAAATATAATACATATAACTATAAAAGATAATAAAAATAATTAGGATAAAAATAATAAAAATCCCTAGAGAAATATTTCCATGGAGTCCTCCAGAAGTTTTCACATAGGCTCTCTCAGAAATCCTGTAAGAAAATCAGGGTGGGGGTTGCCCATTTTGTAGATGAGGCAACTGAGACTAGAGAAGGACTTACCCTGTTCTCAAATGAGAACAGGGATTGAACCCAGGTTTCCTGATGCCCAAGTCCAGGGGCTCTTTCTGTGACATCTCCCTGGACCTAAATTTGCCCTTTGGAACTGCCTCCTTCCAAGACATGAATTCTGGAAAGGTCAGACAAGCACAGCACCTTTCATGAGCAGGAAGGATGCTGGATGTTCAGTCAAAAGCATATCATCCTTTAGCCTTTCAGAGATGACAGTCCCAGCAGGCAGGAATCATTACAAAATCTTCTTTTGAGGCTAGCCTCCAAGAATGGAAAGGGTAGAAGACCCTCAGGGCTAGAAGGAGGCTTGGAGATAGCCGGGGCTTCAGTGGAAGGGATCTCACAGGCCTGATCTTACACATGAGGAAACTGAGGCCTAGGGAGGGCAAGTGATTTGCCCAAGTCTCCAGAGGTAGTATCCATCAGAGCCAGAATTTGAACATAGGTCCTCTGGTTTCAAATCCAGGACCTTCCCTCCCCTCTCCTTTCCTCCCCATCTATATCACACTGCCCCAAGTCTTGTGTTTTTCAGAGTGTTCCATAGAGCCCTCAAGTAAAAACTATGTAATGTGAATTGAGATTCTAGGAGAAAAGTCTGATGCTTGTGACATTTTCCTCTTAAAGTATTAAATGTGAATCAATGTCCCTCCCTATCTCCATGCCCAGGTGGTTTTTTCTTCCTCTGCCCTCGGATCCACAGATGAGGATTCATGGATTCCATCAGAGTAGCTGAACCCAGGGCAGCCAGGTAGTTCAGTGGATAAAACACCAAGCCTGGAATCAGGAAAATCTGAATTCAAACCTGGCTTCAGACACTGGGTGAGTTACTTCACCCTGTTTGCCTCACCTATAAAATGAACTGGAGAAATATCTATCAAGAAAACTCCCAAAGGGTTCCCAAAGAGTCAGGGCTGAACAACCGCAAATCTGAACCCAAAGTAGTTTAGGAAGCTCTGCCCCTGAAGACAAAGTCCTTCTTTTCACAAATAAGGCAAGAGACCCAGACACAGAAAGGGTAAGGGAAGAGAATAAAGCCTTTATTAAGTACCTACTGTGTGCTAAGTGTTTACAAATATTATCTTATTTGATCCTCACAACAATCTTGGGAGGTAGGCACTATTATTATACTTATTTTACAGTGGGGGAAATTGAGGCAAGGGTTAAGTGACTTGCCCAGAGTAACACAGGTAGTGAGTATCTGAAAGTGAATTTGAACTCAGGACTTCCTCATTGCTCTGTTTACTGACCCCCCAGCTATTTCTGGAGTTCTCCAGTCCTGGGTTTCTCTGGCCCAAACTCCTCTCTGGCTTTGCAGACCTGGGCACCTAGAAGAATCTGTGGTGGATGATGTCAAAGACAGGCAGAAAAAGGGACAAGGGTCTTCTGGAGGACATGTAGGCATGGACAGAGTAGGGCTTTAAAGGTTGGCCAGGATGTTCTAGACTTAGGAACCCATGGGAAACAAGGGCATGAATATTTGTGACAGCATGGCCTGGTCCTGGGCCATAGTGGTCACCTAGCTAACCCCTCTTTATACAGATGAGGAAACCAAGGACAGATCCCCCAGCCACCAGATTGGTCCATCCTGCAGAGGAGGAGATGAGGGGAGCAGTGATGTGAATTGAAGCTAGAGGTGGTCTTCAGGGAACTATTGAGGTGTTCCACGGCCCTTCCAGTGTGTAGCACTCCAAGTCTGGGCACCTAGACTTACAGGATGCAATCTCCATAATTATACCGGACCTCCAAAGCCAGCTGGTCCAACTCTCTCATTTTTTTGCAGAGGCATTTTAAGGAAGTGGTTTAGGATCTCAGCTCTCTAGCTAGAAGGGATCCCAGAGAACATCTAGTCCCAAACCTTTATTTTAGGGAGGGGAAACAGGCCCAGAAAAATGAAGTAACTTTCAAGGTCACACAGGTGGTAATTAATCAGAGGTGGATTTGGACCCCAGCCAACCCTTTCCCCACTGTATCTATCACAATGTATCTTTCACTCTTTTTGCCTGATCCAGTATCTCTGTCCAGTATCTCTGCCAAGAAAACCCCAGATGGGGTCATGAAGAAGCAGAGCTGACTGAAAAGACTGAAAGACTAAGTATCTTTCACTCCTTGACCTTGCTCTCTATTCCTAAATACCTTGTATTTATTTTGTCAGTAATTCACATCTATTAGAATGTAAGCTTCTCCAAGGTAGGAACTGCCTCTCCCTTCCTACTTTTTTTTGCCCTTAATATATCCAGAGCTTAGCACAGGGGTGGGACAACCTGCAGCCCCGAATTTGAGGGACATACAGGGCCTCAAGGTGGCAGGTACCCCATCCCCGCCTTAGCATACTGCAGGGTCTTAATCAAAACTTGATTGCCAGTTCTCAACTAGAAAAGCACTTCTTAAAAGTGCTCTGAGGGGATTCAACCCCCTCTCCCCCGAAAATAAGGGACCCTACCCTTAACGAACTAGGTCAAAAAGCTGGCAGGTCGGTTAGTCAGTAAGTTAGCCTTTATTGGGAGCCAGGGTGCTAACTGCTTGCTAGAGATACAAAAAAAGGCTTAAGTCAAAGCGAAGCCCCACGATCTTTCCTCTCAAGGAGCTTACGCACCTCCCCAAGAAAATACAAAGTAATTTGGTGGGCAGGAGGGGAGAGCACTCCCTGTTAGTTGGTGTCCCTGGGGTGAGAGAGGAATCAGAAAGGGTAAATGGATACAAACATTTATTAAACAATTACTAGCAGGAAAGGGGACACAAGCTGAGCTGGTGGCAGGAGCTGGGGGAAGGGAGGGCATTTCGGGCACGGAGGTCCGTTCGTGCAAAGGCACGGAGGCGGGAGATGGAAGGAAGCGGGGGATGAGGGCAGCCTCGTGCCCGCGGCTGGCCGGGCGGGCTCGGGGGCCGCGCGGGGCGGAGCCAGCTCGGAGCCCGGCCCCCCGCGAGGGCGGAGGGAGGCGGGGGCGTGGGGCGGGGAGGGAGGGGAGGGGAGGGGAGGGGGGGGAGGAGGACGGGCAGCATGCATGGTTTTTTTCTCAGCATTTTAAATTTTCTTTAATTTTCCCCGGGCGGGCGGGGGGCGTCCCCGGCGCGCGCGCGGGGCCCGGGCGGCGGCCGCGGGGCGGCGAGGGGGGCGGCCCGGGGCGGGCGGGCGGCCATGCGATCAGGCACTGCGCTGACCGGCCCGGCGGCTCGGCCTGCTCTGGGTCCTCCCTGTGCAGCCCGTGCGGGGACGTCTCGGAGACCCCGCGCCGACGGCTGCTCAAACATCACGGTGAGTTTGTTACAATGTAGCAATTTCTCTTTAAATCTCTTAACTCTCCCTACCTGCGAGTCGGGGCTGTGACAGGGCGCCCGAGCCAGGGGGGGGCCGGGGGGAGCCCCCCCGCCCCCCCCCCCGCCGGGAGCGGCGCTGCTGCCTTTTCACAGCCTCCCCCACTCCCCCGAGCCAGGGGGGCCCCCCCAAACCCAGCGCCCTCCCGCCCGCCCCCCTCTGCGGCGGCGGCGGCCCCGGCGGCGGGCACACAATGGAGCTTCCGAAAAATGATACATAACGTTCCATCGGGCGGCGGGCGGGCTGGCGGCCCGGGGGGAGGGGAGAGAGAGAAGGGGGGCGCGGGAAAAGGGACTCCCCTCTCCGTGCCCTCCCAAGCCACCCCCCGGAGCCCCCCTTATCTTCCCTTTGACACCCCCCACCCCCGATTTGGGGGCGGAAGAGAAAGAAATGGGGGGGAGGTGGCGCGGGGAAGCTGGGAGTGTGAGTCGGTAGATGGCCGGACCGGGGAAGTGATTTCCCGGTTGGAGGTGGCAAGCCGTCCTCACCTCTCTCCCGCTCTCCTCCCCTCCCCCTTTCCCCCTGCCCCCAAACCAAGAATGCTCGGTGGAACGTGGGGCCCCTAGTGAACATTTTGGGGGAGGTGGAAGGATGAGGAGGGATCCCTTAAAGGATGGATAAACTCCTCCTCCCACCCCAAACAATAAGGCGAGTTGACTTTCTCCTTCCCTCCCCATCTCCAATCTGGCTTGCCAGGGGAGGGAGAAATCTTGAGGGACCTAAGGACCTAGTGTAGAGGAAGGGAAGCCAGGCTGGATCCCCTCCCCCTGCCTTCCCCAGCTTCAGCTTTGTCACCCCCTGAGGGGTTTTTCTAGTGGGGGGAGGGGGGGACTTGAGGGAACCAGCTTCTAGTGTTTTTGTTTGTCCCCGGCCCACCCTGTCACGGCCTTGGGCTCTGGGAGCCGGGAAATGAGTGAGGGGAGATGTCAGGGGGCTTGAGGGGCCAGATCTGCGAGCCTCTGGTGGTGACCTTTGTTTGACAACTCCTCTCTGATGTCTGGGCCTGGAAGCCAGCACTGGCCGCCTCGGTCCTCTTCCCTTGCTCAGCCAGTCGGTGGATTCCTTTTTTGGGCCTCGCCGGCTCTCCCTACCCCTTTCTCAAGCCCCTTTTTTTTAACTGGAGGGGAGTCGGAGAATTCGGGTCAGCAGACGGTGGTGGCCGGAGCCTGAGCCTCTCTGGAGAATGGCCCCACTCTGGGGGAGGGGGAAGGAAGGACTCGCTGAGAAATCCCTGCTGCTACTGGCCTGGGGGCACTGCACCGAGGGACTGGCTTGACCTGGGGGTGGGGGGCGGAGAGGGTTCTCGTCTGGGGCCCCAGCCTCTTGTAGCCCTGCTTAGGTCTTTGTTTTTCTTCTTTGTGGTTTCCACAGCTCCAGTCCCTCGTCAGTTGGGGGGTCGGAAGCTGGGGTGGGTCTCCCAGGCTTGGCAAGCTTATTCTGCTGGCTGGGACAAGAGCACTCCCCTGGAGTGGAGGAGGAGGACAGGTGTCTGTGAGTCTCCCCCCATGTATCCAGAGGCCAGACCTCCGGGCTTGCCCAGCCCCAGCCCCCCTAGCCGGGTGATTTATTATGCCTTTAGCCACAGAACTTCACCGGCTAGTTTGGGGGTAGTGGTTAGTGGTTTTGTCATTACCCTCTTGGTGGCTGGAGCTTTTTTTTTTTTTTTTTTGACTCCAGGGGATTTCTCAGCCAAGGCTCAGGACACCTGTGACTTTCCTGCGTCTTCCCAAACCCTCCCCTCAGCTCTGAATTTATACCCTCACTTTCTCTGCTTCCCGAGTGGGAGAGGCCCACTCTCTGGGTCCTGTAGTCCATGGGTAATGCTGGATGCCACCAGTTGAGGACAGTTCCTCCACTGAGACTGGCCATAGGCACGAGGGGACCCCTTCCCTCTCTCCCCATTCCTCTCCTGCCTGGTTTTCTTATGCCCCCAATTTAGCCTGAAACATTTCATTCCCTTTGCTGGAGTCTGGGGGAGCTGTTTTATCATTTATTAAAATGGAGGTGGCCCACGGAAGGACAAAATTGAAAGTTGTCTGAGTTGTCAGCCCTGTTGAGAATGAGTTTAACCAATCCCTCCCTCAGTGACTGGGGCAGTTAATGTTTATAATCAATCTTCGTGGGGATGCAGAGGCATCAGAAGGAGATGGCAGTTGGTATAGAAAGATCTCTGGACTATGAGAGACCCAAGTTCAAACGCTCCCTTTCCTGTTACCTGACTGTGCTACTGTGGCCAAGTCTGTTCCCCTCTCTAGGCCAATGTCCCATCTCTATAGCATGAAGGGGTTGGATCAGATTCTGCCTTCCACCGATGAGGTCCTGGGTGATTCTGTGGGCTGGGTGGGGAGGGGCAAAGGTTGGTTGAGCCTCTGCACCTGTGACTGCCAGTTCTTCCTGTGATCTCCAGTTCTTCCTGTGACCAGGCAGGTGCTCTCTTGGAAGCCTGGAGGATATGAGGAGTGTCTTGTCCTCCCTCAGTTTCTAGGGTGGGATAAGGAGAACTCCCCACTTAGCACCTTGCAGTACCCCCCAATAGTATATACGAGTAAGCATTGATCTTACAGATAGATACAGGTCCTACCTTCCCCTGTCTGACCCCTCAAGTAAAAAGACAGATACCTGGACTTTGGGAGGATTCAAGTGAGAGATGTCTCTGTGGAGCTGAGAATGTGTGGCACTGTGCCTGACAGTTTGGTCTGGTGTGAGCAGGACCCTGGGTTTGGACTCAGATGCCCCCTCTCCATCCCTGGCTGGACCACCTGAAGTGACAGATACATGGGACTTGGGCAGCATTGAAGGGACTTTTTTACTGGGATCATACCCAGAGCTGGTAGGGACCTTGGAAGGAAACCAGTCAGTCCAAACCTTGCCCCTTTGCACCTCAGTTTACAGAAGAGGAAGTTAAAATCTGGAGAAGCAAAGTGATTTTCCAAAGTCTTGCGGTTGGAGTCCCTTGCTCTCGGCTTTTTCTAACATCCCAAGGCATCCTAGAGTTGGAGAGAGGGCCAGCTGGGCTTGGAGTGCTGCCTTGGGCACTGGTCCTTTTTGACCCTCAGTTTCCTTACCTGTAAAATGGAGATGAAAGTACCTACCTTGCAAGGCTTGTCACCAGGTGTCAGATGGGATAAAGCAAAGCAGAGGGCGCCCTGGAAATCAGATGTGTTCCCATGATTCATTCTGTGTGCAGTGCTCCAAGTTAGGTCATAAAGTGAAGGGGTCTCTGCCCTGGAATAGGTGACCTCATGGAGAGCAATTGGAGGGGGCCTGGCAAGACACCGGTTCAGTTTGTTTCAACAAGCATTTATTAAATGCCTACTGAATATCTAGCACCATCCCCAAAGATACAAGGAGGAATAGTTTGTACCCTAAGAGCTTCTGGGGGAGAGGAAGACTACTGGAGAGGGAGGGGAAAACATATACAGATATTAAGTAAATGCAGAACATAAATAAATTATATGAGAAGACTCATGGGATCATAGATTTCAAGCTAGTAGGGACTTTGGAGGACGTGTTGTCTAACCCTCTAATTTTACAGATGACAAAACTGTGGCACAGAGGTTTGTTTTGTTTTTTTTATTAAATGATTTGAGTCCAGGTCTCCTGGACTCCCAGAGACCAAGGTTCTCTTTTTTATTCTATGTGGCCTCTAAGTTAAAAGAAGCATAAACAACATGGGGAAGGAGGTAGTCAGCACAATCACTCATTCAGAGGGAGCCTTGAAGGGACCTACCTTTCTCTGGGCCTCATTTTCCTTACCTGTAAAATGAGGAAGTTGGATTCAGTGAGTTCTAAGGTCCCTTCCAGATGGAAATCTGTGATCCCTGAGAGAATGTTCCAGGCATGAGGAATACCATGCAAAGGCATGGAGATGGGAGATGGGAGGGCTAATTCAGAGATTGGGGGGGGAGGGGCACCCCACTGAAAGATATTTAGTAGGTGAATGTGGCTGGAATGTGGCATTGGTGAGGGGGAGGAATGTGAGATCAGTCTAAGCCAGATTGTGCTGGGCTTGACCCCCACCCAAATACTTCCCTCACACGCTTGTTCAAGCTTTAATACCCTTTTGAGAGGGGAGACAGAGCCTTACCTTTTGCTGGGAGATCATAGGCTTAAGGCAGGTGAGCTGCTGGGTCCCTTTTCTAATGAACTGTAAGTGATGGAGGTCTCCTGGCAGAGTTGGGGGAAACCCAGGTGGTAGAAAAGGCATCTATTTCTGCGTCTTCCCCTCCAAGGAGTGGCCCTGCTATCGTGGGTGACCTCCTCAGGATCCAGTTTCCTGATCTGTAAAATGGGCATAATAATATTCCTTTCACCCCCTTCCCTTTTGGGGCTTCTGTGAGGAGGACAGCAGCTTCAGAGGGCTCAGTGGCTGGTTCCGAGCCTCTTGGGAGAGACCTGCCCATAGTCCGGAGTGGGGGTGGGGTCACATGCCTCACTTCCAAGGGGATGCTGGAGAGCCCTTTTTTCTTCAGCATTCTCTTTGGCCTGAGACTTCAGAGGATAGCCCCAAGACTGGGAGTTAATTGGAAACATGAAAACATGGCATTTTCTTTCCTGGCAATTGTTAGTGATTCAGGCCCTGGGGGGAGGGAGAGCAGTGTTCCGTGGGATGGATGTAGCTTTCTCCAGTGGCATCTGACCACAGGGCTCTTCCAAGGGGCTGACCCACGGTTTAGCAGAGGTCACACCTGGCTACAACCCTCCTTTGTCCTCAGCCCCCCAAAAACCTCCTCTTCTGCTTCTCATGCCTGAAATTCCACCATTAAGAATTGTTCTTTGTCTCTCATTACAATGCAAGCACCCAGAGATGGGTTGGTTGCCTGTTTAAGTGTAATGAGTCAGTATTTAAGGTCCTTTCCAAATCTCAGTATATGGGCCATAGATCAAAGCATCTTAGATTTAAAAGGACCTTTTTTGTTATTGAATTGTTTTAGTAACGTCCGACTCTTTGTGACCCCATTTGGGGTTTTCTTGGCAGAGACACCAGAGTGGTGTGCCATTTCTTCCTCCAGCTTATTTTACAGATGAGAAAACTGAGATAAACAGGGTTAAGCGGCTTGCCCAGGGTCACAACAGCTAGGAAATGTCTGAGGCCAGATTTGACCTGGGTGTCCCTGACTCTAGAACTGATGCTCTATCCACTGCACCACCCAGCTGCCCTGGAAGGGACGTTAGAGGTCATTAAATTCAAAACCCACCTTTCTCCAATGAGGAAACTGAAGAGGAGTGGTGTGACTTTTCCAGCTAAGTGGCTCAGAGAGGGTTTGGACCCAGGGCTTTTCTGACTCCCAAGTCACCATACCCCATCCCTGATCTTTGTGATAATTTGTGGCAGAAAAGATGATCACATTTTGGTGACTGATCCTTTGGCAGTGAACTCCTTAGAATGTAACTGAGTGCTGGACCAGTATTCAAGAAGACCTGAGTTCAAATCCTGGCCCTGATACTTAACTACCTCTAAGACCCTGGACAGGTTACTTCCCTTCTCCACCTCAGTTTCCTCATCTGTAAAAATGGGGATAATGATACAGCACCCACCTTGAATAATTATTATGAAGTTATCTTCAAATGAGTTTGATATATAATATACGTAAACGAGTTTGCTGTAAACACCAGCTATCACTGTTGCTGGCTCGTCCTCAGGGGCTGTCTTTGGCAGGCTCTTAGGGAACCTGGGGTCATCCAGCTGAGGCTCTGGAAGAAGAGGAGGCAGAGGAAGTCATTTCTATAATCCTTCAGCAGTCACATTTTTATAGCACTTTTGTTGTGGTGGTTGTGTTCAATCATGTCTGACTCTGTGGGTCCATCTGGGATTTTATTGACAGAGGTACTGGAGTGCTTTGCCATTTCCTTCTCCAGCTCATTTTACAGATAAGGAAATTGAGGCAAATAGGGCTAAGTGACTTGCCTAGGGTCACATGGCTAGTCGATGTCAGAAGCTGGATTTGAACTCAGGTCTTCCTGACTCCAGGCTTGGCGCTCTATCTGCTATGCCTTGTGTACAGAGGATTTATTTTCCTTATAGCCACTCTGTGGGATGGGTTATCCTGTTGAGAATTCTTTCTCTAGGAGGAGGAGTGATAACAATAATAAGAACCCTGGCTCTGGGATCCCAGGATCTGGGTTCAAATACTGCCTGTTGGCAAACTTAATAATCACTCCCCAGGCCTCAGTTTCCTCATCTGTAAAAGTGAGGAGGTCAGACTAGATGACTCCTGAGGTCCCTTCCATCTGTGATCCTGTTGTGAGGATAATGAAATTGAGTTTCAGAGACATTCTGGGACTTTCTAATGCCTTTTGTCTCACTGAGACCTTGCCTGACTGCAGGGTTTGACAAAGAGAAAGAAGATGAAGGCCCCTTTGCCCCTACAGCTGTTCTCTTGGGATACCCCTCCCTGCTGGGCCAGCTCAGGCCCTCCTCCCCCAGGAGCCTTCCTCACCCACTAGATGCCAGCTCTCTCTCTCTCTGACTTCTGTCTCTGTTTCTCCTCTCTGTCTCTCCGTTTCTGTCTCTCCTCTCTGTCTCTCCGTTTCTGTCTCTCTCTGTCTCTCTACCTCCCTCTCTCCCTTCTTTCTCTCTTCCTCTCTCCTTTTTTCCCTTTCTCCTCTCTTTCTCTTCCCCCCTTTTCCCCCCTACTCTTTCTCTCTTTCCTTCCACTCTCTCTTTCCCTCTTCCTCTGTCTCTCCTCTTTCCCCTTCCCCCTCCTCTCTTTCTCCTCCCCCCTTCTCTTTCTCTCTTCTCTCCCTTCTCTTTCCCCTTCTCCCCCCCTTTCCTTGAACTCCTGCAGCTTCAGTACTGTCTGTACTCTTTGCTGGATGCTTAGATCACAGATAACAGACACTAGACTTTTGAAGCTGAAAGACATCTCAGAACTCAGGCAGGCCGGCCCATGACTTGGCTGTTGAGGAGAGGACTCCAGTCCTGACTCTGACACCAGCCAGCAAGCAGGGTGACCCTGGGTAAGTCACTTAACTTCGTTGGTAAAGGAGGGGCTCCCTTTCCTCCTCAGATCTGTGACCCAGTGGGTGAAGGTCCCCATGATCCTTTTCCTCCCTGATCACTGCCTTCCAGTTCTCTTAGGTATATGAAAGTGAGACCCAGAGAGAGAAAGTGAGTCAGGGCCTCAAACATGATCCCTTGGCCTGCGGCATCTTTACCTTTCTGGTTTCCCGGCAGCCCTCCGGTGGAAGCCTCAGCCCCATCTGTACATAGTTGAGCTGTCAGCTATTTTCCCCATCCACATTCATGGGCCCTGGTTCTGCACCACTGCTCTAGGTGGTCCTGGTGCCTTATGCTGTTATTCATGAACGCTCATCTCCTCAAGCAGACTGTGATCGCTGTGATCCCTGCCTTCCAGGAGGAAGTTGGGGGGTGTAGGTCCAGCTTGCTCAAGACCATCCTCCTTGTCTTGCTAGAAATGAGATGGCTCCCCTCCCCCTTAGATATGAAGATGGGCCTTGGAGGCAGTGTTGGGTGTTGGGACGAACTCCTCCCAGCTCTGCTTGGTCCTAGCTCAGACCTCAGGTCAGTCACTTTCCTGCCAGCCTCTGTTTTCCTCATCTGTAAAATGGTCTTTCAGAGTCGCTCTAGCTCCAAGGCCCGGTTCGGAGTCACTTTCAGGTGAGGGAGTACTTTGTTAATCCTGCACTTTGCTGTTTTCCTTTTTCAGTTGTTAGAGCTATGGGTAATCTCCCGGAGTTGGTTTTTTATTGGTCATACTCTCAGATCATCCCTGTAGCTACTGCCTTCCTGGTTATGAGCCCAGATGTGCTTGAATTTGATGTCTGGATTTTCTCTCTTGCTTTCCCTTGTCTTTAGGGAGAAATCTCTCTTTTAGGGGCACTCATAGGAGGCTTTTCTCCTCCAACTCTCACCAGCCATGTGAACATGGGGCAAAGTACTTCCTCTCCCTAGGCCCCAACTTCCTGATCTGTAAAATGGGGGTGAGGGGTGGGAAATAGCGCCTGTCCTCTCTTCCTCATGGTCTTGTGAGGAAAGTGCTTTGTAAGCCTTCAAAAGCTTCAGAATGAAGAATCTCTGGGCTGAATCTGGAACTCTGGTGGACAACCTGTCCATGGGGAGGAAATGCTGTGAGTTAATAAGGCAGCTGATAACCTTTTCCTCTCTCCCCCTAGCATGTATTATAATAAGTTAGATGAACCCTTGTGAACTTTTTCAGTTATAGGATTCATGGATTAGGGACCCTGGCTTACAAATAATATCTCACTATCCCCAAAACAATATTATTAGCTCCATTCTATGGATGAGGAAACCGAAGTACACAGAGGTAAAGTGACTTGCCTAAGGTCACACAGTCAAGTGTCTGAGGCTGAATTTGCGCTCAGGTCTTCTTGACTCAAGGTCCAGTGCTGTACTCACTTAGCTTTCTCCTAGTAGAGAGAAGATAGGTGTGGTTGTTGGTATAGGAGGCAGACCTTTCTTTGGAATGCTGATCAAGGGAGGACTGAATAATTCCTGTCTTGAAAGGGTTCAAGGTGAGATTCCGACCTTCACTCTCATCCTCCTTGGGAAGCCTTTCATGACTCCATGGCAGATTCTTGGAGCAGGAAGAGACTTCTACTCCTGCCTGTCAGAGGGGATAGTAGGAATCCCCTCTGTGACACTCGTGATAAAGGCTCATCTAGCCTCTGCTTGGTTGCTGCCAGTGCTTTGACACTCCTGTCATTGGATTTGGAGTTCAGATAGGTCTTAGTCCAGAGAGTGACTTGCCCATGATATCCAGGCTCTCCATGGTCATAGGGCAGGGTTTTTTAAGTCCTTGGATAGTGATAATAATAATAAACAAGTGCTGTTGTACATAAAGGTTTATCTGTTGACTCACTGACTCCTCAGAACAACACTAGGAGGCAGATGCTATTATAATCCCCATTTCATAGATGGGAAAACTGAGGCAGAAAGGTGATGTGACATTCCCAGGGTCACATGGCTCATAAATGTCTGAGACAGAGTTTTGTTCTTCCTGACTGTAAGTCCCACATTGTATATAATATGCTGCTTTACCTAGCTGGATAGATTTCAGGGGGTCCATCAACTTGGATGGGGAAAAAATGGCCTCTTTCTTTCAGTATAATTGGTTTCTCTTATAATCTTTTGTCTTCTATTTTATGAATTTAAGCATATCATTCTGAGGAGGGTTCTCTAGGTTTCACCCAAGTGGGTGGAGTCTGTGACAGCAAGAATGGTTAACGATCTGTCCTGGGCCTTTTAGGATTTGTACCCAGTTTATTATTTGACCAGCCATGTTCTGTCTTGTTCCCCGTAATACAGCCCTCATAGTGTCTTGTATCCCCACCTAAACCAGGAACTTCCTGAGGGCAAGGACGCTGTCTTCTCTCCTGTCCTTCTCAGGTAGGAGTTCCTAGGGTGGGACTGTCAATCCGCACTTGAGGATATGTGGCCTTGAGGTGCAGGTTCCCTGCCCCATCTAGCTACAATAAAATGGATATATTTAGTTCAGCAGATGCTTACTGTTGTGAGAGGCACTGAAAATTAGGAGACAGAATTGAAATAGTGCCTGTTCTCAGGAAGCTTATGGTTTGCTAAGTGGAAACAGCAGGTCCACAGAGAGGTGCTAAATGGGTCTTGAGTAAAGATAGTCATTGAGCCGGAGCATTGACAGAAGCCATCGTACTTCATAACTTTGCATGTCATCTATGAGAAACATTAGCTGTGTTTCCAATGCCCCAGAGCATCCAAAAGGCGTAGGATTGTGAGCCCCCATCACTGGTGGCCAGGTCCTTCTGGGAGGCTTGTCACAACAGGCAGGGTCCCATCGCAAAGCTGAGTTGCTGCCCTAGCTGAAGAGAAATGTCTATTACATCCTGGCCCCCACTTGGCTATCCACTCCTTCCATGATGGGTAACCCACCATGCCTGTTGAACTGCATTTTGGACAGATCTCATTGTTAGAAAGTTACATTCTTTCCATCACATTGAAACTGATGTCTCTGTGACTTCCTCCTCCACTCCCAGCTTGAGTTGTTCTATAGGCCACACAAGACAAATCTGATTCTTTCTCCACATGGGAACCTTTAAAGACTTGGAACATCTCGCTTTCTCCTGCTGTCCCCCTCTTTTCTTTTCTCTCTTTTTCTTCTCTCTTTTCTTCTTCAAGTTAAATTTCTCTGGTTCGCCCTCCCACATGTGGCGAGATCTGGAGATGTACCCATTCTTGTTGCTCTGCTATGGACCCTCACTCCAAAACACTGATGGCCTTCTTATGTGGTGGCCAGAACTGAGCAGATGCTGACTGCAGGGTGTTAGGCCTCTCACCTTCCTCTCTTTCTCTCTCTCTCTCTCTCTGCTTGCTACATCTCTAAAAACGATGCTAGCTTTTTTATCTGTTAGCTCCCACCACTGACTCAGATTACAGTCTGCTCATTGTGTTTCCCCTCACAAATTGTCATCCAACTACGCATCTTCCTGTCATGGCCCTAGACCTCGAGGGTTTTGGGGAGGCCAGATAGAAAGGCACAGAAACTGATCTGAGTGCCCTGGTGTTGCTTGGGGAGATGCCACAAGAACAGATCCTAAAAGGAAGACTTGGCATCACTTCGGAGCCTGCCTGTGCCAGACTCTGGATTACAAAGGCGTGAGACAGGATCTCCCCTTTTAAAGGTCGTAGCTCTAGACCTAGGGGAGACTTCCGAGGCTCCATCAAGTCTAGCCCTCTCGTTTTACAGATGGGGAAACTGAGGTCTAGTGGAACAAATTAATTGCCCAAAGTGATACATATTGGAGGTAGGGTTTGAACCCAGGCCCTCTGAATGTTCTTGTACTGGACATTTTCCTTAGTCTAGTTTGAAAGATAGGACCTGTGCATATCCTTGCCTCCCTCCTATCCCACTCACTGTTGATACATTAGTGCCATGTTAAGCCTTTAAAGTTTACAAAGGGACAACCAGCACTTTATATTAAATGCCCACCATGTGCCAGGTGCTGGGGACACAAAACCCCCTGCTCTCTTCCCTGTATTACTGACCACTGAGTCAAACTGCCTTAGGCTTGGCCTTTCTTCCCATATAGATTGTAATACAACTAAGAGGTCCTGGACGAAGCCTTCTATTTCTTTGTGTTCTCCTTGCCATGAATATAGTAGGAGCTCACTCAGGCTTTTATAAAAGCCTAGTTTTAGAGGTCATCTAGTCCAGCATTTTACACAGGAGGAAACTGAGACTGGGCTTAATGTCAGGTTCTCTGACTCCTTTTCCACTGTACCACACGGCTCCACTAGAGATCATCTACTTCATTCCTCTTTTTTTCCAGATGTGGGAATAATTTAGGCCCAGAGGTGTTCTAGGTCTCTGCCAAGATCTCCATTCTTGACCCTTGTGGGTTTGTAGTTTATAAAGGTTTCAGGTTTACAGAGATCATTTTTTGCAATGTAGAGTGTGTTCCAATATTCCCATTTTACAGATGAAAATGAATGTGACCTGGTACAGAGTGAGCTGGCATTCGAAGCCAGATCTTGTTGATGCACCCTCACCACTCTGGGGCATCCTGGTTCTAGTCCTTTGGTGTGTTGCTTTGCTCAGAAAAGCACCAGGCCCCAGGTGGTCAGTCTTCCAGATAGAGACCAGTGGGGCTGCTCCTCCCAAGAAAGGAATTGGACATTGATGCGTGTTCTGTCCCCCAGCCACAGATGGAGCCCCTGAGCCTAGAGTCAATTGTAATTGCTTGGTCTTGACCCCAGCCTGAGCTGGCTCCATCCAGGTTTCCTTCCTCTGTGGTCAACTAGCCATCCCCACCCCCCTTTTCATGTCTTACCTTCCCAATCCCCCTCCGGCTGCTAGTTCTCTGTGCCCCCAGACTCTGCCTTTACTCGATGGACCAACCTTGAGCCCTCCATACTTAGGACTTCAGTGTGACCTCAGGTAACGGAGGCCCATGAGGTCACTCTGCTCAAAAGCTGCCCGTGCCTTATTTCTTCTCCCTCCCCCGGGGAAGGAACAGAGCACACAGATGAACTTCTAATGAAAGCTTTGACTTAAGAGATTGGAAGGTCCTTCAGAGACACCCTCCATCCCAACATTTGATTTAGTCTGAGAACTTGGCTTGGAATCCCAGCTTGATTTGAACCTTAGCTTGATCAAGAGTTTCTTCTCTCTGAATCTCCATTGTGTCCTCTATAAATGAAGGGGCTGAATTTGGTGACCTCCAAGGGTCCCCTCATTTTATAGATAGGGAAAACTGAGACCCAGAGTTTTCCCAAGGTTGCACAGGCAGTAAGTGACTGAGACAGTTCATCAATCAGTAAACATTAAGCACCTACTGTGCGTCAGGCACTAGGGATACAGTTGTGGGTCTGTTTTATCCTACTCTTCCTGACCCAATTTGGGGTTTTCTTGGCAGAGATACTAGAATGGGTTAGAAAAAAGACCGGTTCCTGCCCTCAGAGACCTTATAGTCTTGATGGGGGAGACGATATGCAAACAGATATATGGAAAGCAAACCACGTACAGGATAAATAGTAAGTCACAGTCAGAACTCACAGCAATGAAGACAGGTTGGGAAAGACTTCCAATAAAGGTTTCTGGTTGAGACTTAAAGGAAGCCAAGGAGGTTCATGATCTAAGGAAAGAGCTGTTCCAGGCTTGGGGGACAGCCAGAACAAAGTACCTCGGGCCAAGAAGCAGCTAGAGAGCGCTCTGGGCTGGAGTCAGGAAGACCTGAGTTCGAATGTAGCCTCAGATACTTTCCAGCTGTGTGACCTTGGGCAAGTCACTTAACTCCTGCCTCAGTTTTCCCCAGTGGTAAAATGAGGATTCTAAAAGCATCTCCCTCCTAGGGCTGTTGTGAGAATCCAATGAAATAATATTTGTGAGGCACTTAGCACGATGCCTAGTGCTTAATAAAGTCTCCTTCTCTTCTTTCCTCATACTGCTTGGTTCTTACAGCACAGACATTGCATTATTCAGGTGCTAGAGTTTGCTTAACCTTTCTCCCATTGTTGGGTATCTGCTTTGTTTCTACCCCTTTATTAGTCAGTCAATTAGCATTTATTAAGCACCTGCTATAAATATTTTGGTGTCTTCGGGAGGCCCTTGGAGTACCTAAGTGAAGTACTTTACCAAACTTTGATTAAGGCCTTTTTGTCTTTGACATCATAGCTATTTCCGGATCTCCCCCCTTCTTCCCCTCCATTGTTTCCTCCTGACCCTGAGAGACTTCAACTCCAGTCTCCCTAGCACTCCAGGCCTGGGCTGCCCTTGCCCACCTCCCCACTGCTGAAGGGCTGCCAGGAAAGGACTTTTGGGGAGGCAAGACCAGTCCAGATTTTAGCTCCCACTGCTCTGGTGTCTACAAAGTGCTTCAAGGCCGATGGGTCTTTGTTTTATTGAAGAGGAAATGAGCTTGGTGTAGCGTGCCTAGGGTCCCAGAGCTGGCCAGTGAGAGGACTTGAGCCCCAAGCTGACTTTTGGGTGGGGGGCTCTTAACACCCTCCAGGACCTGGGAGAGCCCTGGGTGGTGATCCTGGGTTTGGTATGGGAGAAGGACCGGGGATAGGGCTGGGGATGTTGCTGGGACTAGGGATGAGGATGAGAATGAGGATGGGATTGAGGATGAGGATGAGGATGAGTCTAGGGCTCTGAAAGGCTGCTTCTCAGGGCAAATGGCTGTGTCTTAAAGGAAGGACCCTACTTTGACATCCCAGCCCTGCACTTACCACAGTGAATCACAAAAACCTGGGGCTTCGAGGCCATATGTGACCCTCTAGGTCCTCAAGTGTGGCCCTTTGAATCCAAACAGTTCCCCACCGCTGGTCTAGATGGAGCTGGAAAGCACTTGAGATCATCACTTCCCAGAATTAGCATAGTACAGAGAGTGCTTGAATTCAGCCGTCCCATTTTGGAGGTGGCTTACTGGTCATTCAGCCAATAAACATTATTAAGCACCTACTGCATGCCAGGCAGGGTGCTGAGTACAAGGGAAACAAAGGCCAAAGACAAAAACACTTCCTGCCTTCAGGGAGCTCCCTGCCTACTGGGGGAGAGCACATGCAGATAACTAGGTACAAACAAGCCATAGACTTGCAATGGACAAATTGGAGAGAATCAGCCGAGGGTGGGCACTCCAATTAATCTGGATTAGGAAAGGCTTCTGATAGAAGGGACTCGAAGGAAGCCAGGAGGCAGGAATAAGGAAGGAGTGCATCTTGGGCAGTCAGTCTGCAAGCATATCTTAAACATCTACTGTATGCTGTGTGTATTCTGTGTCTCCAAACCTCACTCTGTCTCAGCTTCCTCATCTGTAAAATGGGCATAATCATAGCCCTTACCTCCTAGAGTTGTTGGGAGGATCCAATATGCAAAAAACTTTTCTGATGTTGAAAGTGTCTTATACAAGTTAGCCATTACTGCTGCTGCTACTACTACTGCCACTACTACTATCACCGAAGATGAAGAAACTGGGGCTCATGACTGAGTGACTTGGGATCTTAGCTCTAGATCTAAAAGACAGACCCCTGAGTCTATCTAGTTTAACCCTCCTTATTTTACAGATGAGGAAACTGAGGCCCTGGGACGTTGAATGGCTAGTCCAAGGCTGCATGGGGTGTAAGCATCAGTCTTCCTGAATCCAGGCCCAATGCTCCCTCTTCTGTGATGCCCAGCTGCCACTAGAAATGACCAGAGAACAGTCTGTGTAGACTGTGCAGTGTAGACTTCCAAGTGCCAGATGGAGAGTCACTGGGTTGGAAGGATGGGGAAGGTCAGGAGAGTCAAGGCTGGTCTTGACTAAGGACTCAGGAGTCACCAGGAAGGAAGGAGCCTACTGTGGGTGGAGACCTGAGATCAAGGCCTCTTAGAATAGAGAATCAGAGATTTAAGTCTAGAAAGGACCTTTGGAGCTGTTAAATTGTCCTCTGCAGTTTTAGAAGGGAAACTGTAGGCCCACGGAGGTTATATGACTGGTTGAAGGTCATATAGCTAAGGTTTGATGCTCACAACTGAGCCAGGATTCAGACACGCTTCTTTCATGGAGGAGACTGGCCTGGATGAACCCAGAATCAGGTACAGAAGGGAATGTCAGGACTTAAGATAGGTTGGCAGGGTAACATAGAAGCTCTTGAATTCTAGACCAACAATTTGGTCTCCATGCTGTAGGCAGTGAGGAGCTGCTTCAGGGCATTTCTTGGGTCAGGGGGCAGGGCATGACTTGATTTCCCTTCCAGTTCTTTGGATCTAGGCCACCACAGGATGATGGGTTTGTAATCGGAAGGGTTAGAGGGCATCTGGTCTTCATTTTACAAGTAAGGAAACTAAGGCACTGAGCTATAAGGTGACTTGTCCAAGTCTGTGTCATTATAGCGTTTTAAGATTTGCAGATCTGGATGGCACACTGGATAAAGTGCTGGGCCTAGAGTCAGGAAGACCTGAGTTCAAATCTGGCCTCTTAAACTCATGGACAGTGCGACCTTGGACAAGTCATTTCACCTTGTTTGCCTCAGTTTCCTCATCTGTAGAATGAGCTGGAGAAGGAAATGGCAAATCATTCCAGGATCTCTGCCAAGAAAACCCCTAGTGGGGTCACAGAGAGTCCAACATGACTGAACAGCAGCATAGATTTTGAGCCAGAAGTCTCTGGTTGTCAACCCTCTCGTTTTACAGATGAGGAAACTGAGGCCCAGAGAAGTGACTTGACTGGATTAGCCTGGGTAGTAAATGTTAGAGGTAGGATTTGAACCCAGATCCTCCATGTTTCTGAGACAATGCTCTTGCATTGCTGCCCTCCCCCCTCCCTAGCACCCACTGTTTGATGCCAGGCCTCCCCTCAGAGTGGCCTAATGTACCATTTCCATAACAAGTAGATTCAGGATTCATTTACATTAGAACATCTGTTCCTAGAGATTTTAATTTTAATTTTTTTGGCTTGTTTATTTAACTGATGACTGCTGTCCTCATTAGGGGGACCCTTGCACATCCTTAAAAGAAAAATCAATCATGTTAGCTTAGCAGAAAAACAGGTTTTTATGGGACTTATTACCAGTTTGTCATTGTATCTCTCATGCCTGGCCTATAGTAGGTACTTAATACATGCTTTTGATTGATCAAAATGGAGTTCTTACTTTGCCAGGCTCTCTGAACCCAGCCCAACATACCAACAGCTCTTCTCTCCCTCTTTCCCTCTTCATCCTTGGCTGCTGGATATCTTTGTGGGACTTAGGTGGCAAAGTAGATGGAATACCAGGTCTGGTGTCAGGAAGACCCCAAGTTCAAATTCAACCTCAGACACTAACTGTGTGAACCTTGTTTGCCTCAGTTTCCCCATCTGTAAAATGAGCTGGAGAAGGAAATGACAAATCACTCCAGTAACCAAGGAAACCTCAAATGGAGTCATGAAGAGTTGGATATGACTGAACAACACTGATAATCAACAATTATGATCATTAGGTTCAAAACTTGGAAGGGGCCTTAGGAGTGCTTTAGTTCTACCCCTCTGTATTTACATATAGAGAAACCAACCTTGATCAGATGACTCTACTGGGGATTTGAAACAGGAAAAAGCACTCATTCTGGAGCCTGAGGACCTGAATGTGTGACCCTGGGCAAGCCATTCTCACCTTGGAAGGCCTCCCATTCTACATCTCTAAAATAAGGGCTCTAGACTAGATGCTCCCCACCCCCACCAGGTCTTTCCAGCCCCAAATGGAATCCTGTGATATTGGGGTACCCTATGTGACCTTTCTATCAAGTCTCTGGACTTGGGCCTTTCCAAGATCTCACTGCTTCCATTATCCCAGTGGCTCCAGACCAAGGGCTTGAGTAGGTAGACCCATTGGACAAGCCAGTCCCTCCCCTAAACCTTTCAGTTTCCTCTTCTGTAAAATGGGCATGATAGTACATGGATTCCTTATCTCTCAGGGTTTTCTTAAAAATTCTTAGTAAATTGTCCATTCTTGGAGAGGTGGAAGTTACCAAATCAGCTGCCAGATATGAGAGTACTTTTAGATAGATCCAGTTGCCGCTGGAAGCCCGATGATGGTATAGAGGCCTTCAACAGTCAAGTTTTCACCTGTGGCTGGGGAGGGGGAGGAAGCAAGCTCCAGATACCTGGGGCTGTTGCCTCTTTCGGGGAGGGGCAGAGGCCCCTCTGGGGAGAAGGGGCATCCTGAGCTTTCCCTGAAACTCAAAGCTCCTCTCTAAATTAGTGTCAGTCAAGAGGCCTCTGTTGGGGGCTGAGGTTCTGTATATGGGACAGGATGATATCTAAGGCATTTCTTCTGCCTCCCAGGAGCTCACAGGCGTCTAGAGCTAAGACATGCAAGGTTCTATAGATAAGACTCATACAGGGATCCTAAGGACCATATGAGGGACTGTGGTGGGCAAGTCCTTCTAACTTCTGTGCCAAAGGTCTAGACATCCCGGAGGTCCCATCTAGCCAGGCAAATGGCATAGGATCGTCGATTTAGAGCTAGCTGAGACCTCAGAGACCATAGTCCAGCCCCTCCCAACTTCTGCCCAGGGAGAGTAAGTGACTAATGGAATCATAGATGTAGATCTGGGAGGGACAGGTGTGTTCGTCCTTTGCCAAAGAAGACCATGCCATCAGGGAAATAATGACATGACTTGCACTTGACTTTGTTTTGAGTGAGGGAGGGCTGTGCAGGTCACCTGCCTCTCTTCTCCTCCAGAGCCCTCTGAATCCAGTGACCAGATATTCATCAGGATGACTGGAAATGACCCAGGATGAGGCAGTTGGGGTTAAGTGACTTGCCCAAGGTCACACAGCTAGTGAGTGTCAAGTGTCTGAGGTGATCTTTGAACTCAGGTCCTCCTGACTCCTGTACTGGTGCTCTATCCACTGCACCACCTAGCTGCCCCTGGAGGGACAGGTGAGACCCATTTAGACCACCTGAGAGAGGCTAGTGACCTACTCAAAGCCACAAAAAAGAACCAGAATTGTAGCCCAGGTCTTTTGATTCCAAATGCATCTCTGCCTCTACAGTAGCACTCTCCATGCTCTATTTTAATAGTAACAATGAATCTTCCCTCATCGGACCATTTTTAAAAGAACATTTCAACTTTTCTAAAAGCTTTTACTGTTGTTGTTCAGCTGTGTCCAACATTTTGTGACCCCTCCCCCCTTTTTTTTGCTTTTTTAAAATTTTTTTGGCAAAGATACCGAAGTGGCTTTCTGTTTCCTTCTCATTTTACTGATGAAGCAATAGAGGCAAATAGGGTTAAGTGATTCATGTAGGGTCACACAGCTAGCAAGTGTCTGAGGTTGAATTTGAACTCAGGTCCTCCTGACTCCAGGAGTCTATCCACTGTGCTCTATCCACTATGGTGCCACCTAGCTGCCCCAGGACCAGTCCTTTTCTTTCTTTCTTTCTTTCTTTCTTTCTTTCTTTCTTTCTTTCTTTTTTTTATTAATTTATTTGTTTTCAGTTTTCTACAGTCACTTCCATATATCTTAGATTTTTTCCCCTCTCTCCCCTCTCCCTCCCTGAGACGGCGTGCAATCTTTTATAAGTTCTACACGTACATTCTTATTAAATACATTTTCACCATAGTCATGTTGCATAGAAGAATTTAAATGAATGGGAGGAACCATAAAACAAAACAAAACCTAACACAAGAGAAAATGGTCTGCTTCATTCTGTGATCCAATTCCATAGTTCTTTCTCTGGATGTGGAAGGTGTTTTGTCTCGAGTGCACTGGGAATTTTTAGGTCCTTGCATCGCTGTGAAGGACTAAGTCTGCCAGAAAAATTCCTCACACACTGTGGTTGTTGCTGTGCACAAAGTTCTCCTGGTTCTGCTTCTTTCACTCAGCATCAGTTCATATGTGTCCTTCCAGACCTTTCTGAAGTCTTCCTGTTCTTCATTTCTTATAGCACAATAATATTCCATTACATTCATATACCACAGCTTGGTCAGCCATTCCCCAACTGATGGGCATCCCCTCATTTCCAGTTCTTGGCCACCACAAAGAGAGCTGCTGTAAATATTTTTGTACATGTACATTTTAACGATCTCTTTGGGATACAGTCCTAGAAGCGATATTGTTGGGTTAAAGGGTATGCACATTTTTGTAGCCCTTTGGCACAGTTAGGACCAGTCCTTTTCAAACCCTTTTTTAAAAAAAGCTTTATTGACGCCGAGTCTCTTCCCTGATATGCCCCCAGCCCCAGAATTCTACTCCCACATTCCCTCCTGTCTATACCCCATCGCTATGTCTAGACGCGGACACAGGTGTGTTTCCTCCTCTGGCCTCTGAGACCAGAACTGCTCGTTGCATCTAATCTCAGTACAGCCGTCTTATTGGGTCATATACTTTGACATTATTGTAATCATCTGGCTTCTTGTCTTCCTGGATCTTCTGACTTCCCTCTGCATCAGTTCATACAAGTCTTCCCAGGTTTCTTTTGGTGAGCTAATAATCCCGTTACATCCGAGGGACATAGCTGGTTTCGCCCTTCCCAGTAGATGGATGGGCATCGTCCACTTTGTTTCCAGTTCTTTGCTACCACAGAAAGCACTTCTGTGATCATTCTGTTGTCTATGGAGACTTTCTTTCTATCTCGTGCCTTCTCGGGGTACCTGCCCGTAAATGCTAAATTGAGCTTGCCAGGTTAAAGGTAGACCTTAGGTCTCAAGCACGTGTTATTTATTTTGGGGCTCCCTCAGGCCCTCCCACAGTGCACTTCGCAGAATAGGACAGAGAAAGGGGCTGCACCTTTAATATCATTAGTACAGGGAAGTAAGTCCCAGGTGAGGAAACTCCCCTTACCAATGCAAGTCTACACCATTTCTGTGACTTAGAGTATGAAACAGTGACCTGGAGCACTGAGAGGGTGAGTGACTTCCTAATGGGATACTGTGCTCAGGAGAGTGCCTGGCACATAGTAGGCACTCAGTAAATACTTCTTCCCCTCCCCCAGGGACACAGCCAGGATGTGTCGGAGGAAGGATGTGAACCTAGTTCCCTTTGACTTTGTGGCTGGCTCTCTGAGGTCACATAGTAAATGTTTTTTTGACTGACTGAATGTCTAAAGGTTCATTAACAATTATAATAAATTAATGGTAATGGCTAGCATTCATACGGTGCTTTCAAGTTTTCACACCATTTTACAAATATCTCATTTGATCCTGAAACAATCCTGGGAGGTAGGTGTTACTATTAGCCTCATTTTACAGATATGAGAGATTTTAAGTGATTTGCCCAAGATCACACAACTCGTAAGTGTCTCAGGTTGGATTTGAACTCAGGTCTTCCAGACTTCAGGCCCAGCACTCTCTATCCACTGTGCTATCTGGTTGCTATTAAAATAGGTCCCCTGTCTGCTGCCAACTGGCTGTGTGATCTTAGATAAATCACTTCCTCTTTCTGTAAAATTAAGAGAGTGGTCTGGATGACCTTTATTGTTAGTTTTGGTTCTAAATCCTATGGATGGTATACTTCCTCGGCTTGTGCTAGCCTTGGTCGTGTCCTCACCTCCCCGAAGGCCAGGTCCAAGGCTCAGGTGGAGTGCCCACAGTGCCAGACACAGCCCCTACCTCAGCAAGTTTTGGTCTTTAGTATCTCCAGTGCTTGGCCCATAGTAGGTGTTTGATAAATGCCAAGTGACTGACTGAATTCTGCCAGTAACCTCCTCGGTGACAGATCTCGGTGACAGATCTCAGTAACAGATCTTTGGGGTGCCCCTGGCGATATCTGGGAGTTGTAGACTAGGTCAGTCTGGCCTGCCTGGGGGAGACAAGGTGGTGGTTTGAAGCTGGTGGAAAACAGCGTGAGATAACCTTGCAGGATCTGACTCTGGGCAGAGCAGAGACGGCTGGCTCTCCTGTTTGGGAGGTCAGAGCAAAGAGCTGAGCAGGTGAAGGTGGGGTGTGAATGGAGGAGACGAGGCAATGCCAGGTGGAGAGAGATCAGCCTGGCCTGAGGAAAAGAGGCTCGATCAGCTTGGCAAGTTAGTATTCTATAATGTGAGAGGCAGTGTGGTCCAGTGAGTAGAGAAAACTGGCCCTGGGGCCAGGAGAGCCTAGGCCCAATTCTGACCCTACTGACTGTGCGTGGACTTCAGCGAATCATGCTCCTTCTCAGGGTCCCAGGTAGCTCTCCCAAGTTACAGAGGAAGTAGCTGTCTACATTAATGTCTACAATAATGAATTTCCTTCCCTAAGAATGCTCCTGCTCTTCTAGAGGAGGGGAGATATATTCTCTGAAATTCATTAGCCAAGTTCATTAGCATCATCTTGAAGGATGTGACAGATTCCATCCTCATCTCTAGAGGGGAGTGGTACCCAGTGATCAGAGCCCAGGTTCTAGCATCAGAGCTTTACTGTTAACTGCCTATGGAACCTAGGTAGGGAGCATTGATTTTGAAATAGAAGGGACCTCTAGAGTTCATGTAGTCCATTTTACAAATGGTGAAACTGAGGTGCAGGGAGGGCCAGTGGCCCTCAAGGTGACATCTAAAGTAACAGCATCTAGATCAGAACACAGGTCCTCTGACCTCAAATCTGGGTCATATTTTGGATTTAGGGGAGTTCAGAGAGAAAGCGCCCTGGATGAAGCCAACAATTACCTTACTGTCATTCTTTGATGTTTAATGTTCGTTGCAGACAGTCGCGCAGGTGGATCTGGTGATTGCTTTTTGTAATTGAATAAAAAATGTTGGGATGTGAATTCAGCTGTCTGGAGGCTCACTGACAGCATCCTGGGGAAGGAGCAGACGGGGTGAGGGGATGATCCAGTCTTCATCTCATTCCCACGTGGCTCTGATTTCTTCCAAGGAGTTTGTTGGGGGTAGTTAATCAAATCTTATCTAACTCTTTGCCAATCTCAGGAGATCGTTGGGATAGAGAAGGACCATAGACTCATAGTGGGAAAGGGGCTTCCCCAGAGTCACATAGCTGGGCACGCTCCTAGATGCCCTGCTACTAGCTAAGCTATCCTCGCCACCCCTCCCGGATTCCATCCAGGCTGTATATCGGCTGGAGGTGTGGTTTGATGGCAGCAGGACCGATGATGGACAGCCTCCAGGTCCAGTACTCAGATTTCTGCTAACCTTTCATACCTCTCTCAATGGTATCAGCTTGGTTGGCGCAGTGAATAGACTGCTCTGGGCAGACCTGAGTTTGAATTTGGCCTTGTACCCTTGCCAGCTGTGGGACTCCTTGGGCAAGTAATTTCACGAAACTCTTTGGCCCTCTGTTTCCTTATCTATAAAATGGGAATTCACGACATCACCTGCCTTGCAGAGTATTCATGATGATCCCGTGAGTTAACGTACGTGCGGCAGTTTGCAGACCCTGATGAGCCACAGAAGTGCTAGTGACTATTGAAATCTTCTAAATGTCTTTTGTATTTTAAACCAGTTATTTCCTCATATGCCTCCGTCCTTAATCTTTTAAACTTATTGTTAACATGGAAACAGTTAATGAAAGCCAGTGACAAAGTATCTCCTCTGTAGCGCATGCAGCATTCGGCACCCTTGGTCCCCCGCCTTTCTGCTGAGAGGAGGAGGCAAATGTTACGTCCTCACCAGCTGGGTTACTTTTTAGTGTTCTTTTTTGATTACGTTCTTTTGCTGGTTTTACTTTCTGATTCCTAGGTCCATTCAGACAAGGCTTGTCATGTTTCTCTGAATTCCTCATATTCATTGTTTCTTATGGTACAATAATTTCCTAGCCTCTTAAAAAAAATCAACCTTGTTGGGGGAGCCAAAGGAAATATAGGAGGCAGCCCCTGCCTTCTGGAAGTGCCTGGCTTACCTGAGGGAGACAAGGTGGTGGTTTGAAGCAGGTGGAAAACAACATGAGATAATTTTGCAGGATCTGACTCTGGGCAGAGCAGAGATGGCTGGCTCTACGGTTTGGGAGTTCAGAGCGAGGAGCTGAGCAGGTGGAGGTGGGGTTTGAGTGGAGGAGACAAGAGGGCATTCTAGGTGTATGAAAGCATGGTGGGGAGAGATCAACTCAGCCTGGGGGAAAGAAGATATAGACCAGCTTGGCTAGAATGAAAAGAAATGGAGCACAAGTTTGGATCTGTCTGGTGGGGCCCGATTGTCAAATTCCATAAGGCAGTAGGGAGCCATGGTTGTTTCTTGAGCCAAGGAGTAATATGATTGAAAGATGTATTTGGTGGCCTGTGCAGGATGGGCTGGAATTGATAGAAGCTGAAGGCTGATCGTTTCAACAGAAAGCAGAAGCTAGATGGAAACTAGATTCAAGTACTGACTCTGCTGTTTATTTATTAGCTATGGGACCACAGGCAAGGCATTTCAGGCTTTCTGAGTTTGTCATTAGCTAGTTGCTATTTATCTCACTGGTTGTTATGGGGAAAGCATTTTTAAACCTTGAAGCACTGTAGAGATGTGATTTATTGTTATGATAAAGCTGAATTCTGAATTGGAAGGCAGTTCATCTCCCACCTCCATGCTTTTGCATAGGCTGTGCTTGTAATGCCCTTAACTTCCTTCTCTTTCAGTCCCTGGTTTGTTCCCGACTTGGCTTTGGTGCAACTGTCCAGAGGCTGTCAGATTGCTTTCTTTTTCCTTCTCTATTTTCAAGCTTCCTCCTGAGAATGTTAGTTTCTTGAGGGCCGGTACTCTGCATTTTTTGTTTTTGTATCTCCAGCATTTTAGTGCCAGGCCTGGCAAACACAGTAGGCATTTGATAAATGCTGGTTGAATTAAATGGTGGAACTGACCCAAATTGAATCTCAGCTCTGGTGATTCTAAGCCATTCTAGGCCAAGTCTCCCTCCCCTTTCTGGGCCTCATTTTCTCCAAGTGTGAAATGGGAGTAATAATGGGCATGTCCCTTTTGGAGACCTGTGAGCTTGATCATATGTGTGTGAATTTTCTGGCAGTATGTAAATTGCAGCTATTGTGATTCACTTCAGTTTGGCCTGGCTTTATTGAGAATCATCCTTGTCCCAGGCCACTGAGTCTTAGGCCCCCTGGGGAAGGCACAGCTCCTGGGGGATGGACTAGCTCTATCCACTGAAAATCATCCTGTCTCAGCCCCTACTATGTGTCTGTGTCTGGCTCTGTGTTAGGCCCTGGGGATCCACAGACAGAAATTGAAAGGGTTGTCTGCTGGGTTTTCTTTCAGTTTGGGAGAATTGCATGGACCTGAGAAATAGATGATTGGGCACACATACACAGAGTGTATCTCCAAAGTCTTAGTGAAATTTGGAAACTTAAGACCACACTAAGACTTTTGGGACATGTTTTCCATTCAAAGTAGGTTTAAAAAGTAATTTGGGGGGGAGGATGCTGCCTGAGGGGATCAGTTTTGGGGTGGGGTAAGGGGAGAGGAATCAGGAAAGGAGGTGGTGTCTGACTTGAAGAATCTGGGAATTCTAAATGGGGAGGGGAGGAGAGAGGGCATTCCAAGGGGAGAGACCAGTCTGTGCAAAGGCCCAGCAGCAGGAAAAAGGGGATTGACTAGTAATGGTAGGTGAGGGTTGAGGGGGGAGGTGTCAGCAAAGCCAGAGCCCCCGAGTTACTGAGAGACGGGATGGGGGTCTTTAAATATCCGAAGAGTCTTCTAGTGGAAGAGCATTTGCACTTGAGGGCAGAATTGGGGGTGGGGGCAGGGAGAGAGGGGATTAGGTGGAGAGGCCAAATTAGGCCCGTGTCTGGGGGAGGGGGGCCCCCTTCCTAACGATGCCCAGAAACAGAATGGGGAAATGAGGCTGAATGAACACTGGATCATTGGCCCCTGAGAAAAGGAGAGATGGTTCTCCTTGGAACATGTTTTGTGGAGGGGAGTGGGGGAGGGGATATGGCTGCAGAATGCTGCATACCTTGTCCTAGAGGCACGATGTACCTGCTGGCTTGCTTAGGTCTTTGTGATTTTGTTTTGTTACCAGGGGATGGCTCCTGGGGGTGGGTAACTGAATGGTGGGGTCTGGCCAGAGATCACTGTGATTTAAAACATGGTATCAGCCAAACTTTAACTTACAAGAGGTAAACAAGAAACAGTTAGGTTGTTTTAGGAGGCTGTGGGTTTTTCCACCTTTGGGGTCTTCTGTTGGAGTCTGGATAGTCATAGGCTGGTTAGTTTGGAGCTGAAACGGAACTCAGAGGCCATCTGGTATTTTACAAATGAGGCAACTGAGGCCCAGGACAGTTAATTGAACTAAGTGAATTGTCCAAGGTCACGTTTGAGGGAGGATTTGAACTCCGGCTTCATCGGAGGGGGGAATTCTGTTCAGACCAACTGGTCACTGAGGAGGCCCCTTCTGGCCCCAAGGTTGGCTGATTTTGTAGGAGGAGGCATCCGGAGGTCAGAAGATGAATGGGAGGCCCTCCTGGAAAAGGCAGTGGCTCCCTGGAGAGCCCAGCTCCTGGGGTGACGCCCACTTCTGGGGACTTGGTTGAAAACCTTGCCAGCCAACAGCTGTTTCTCCCAGAGGTTTGCCCATGTCCCCGGATTGTTATTAACATAGGTGTGTTCCCAAGGGCCGATTGCTGGGAGCCCGTATGCTCGCTAGCTTGCTAACTCCTTTGCAGCAAATCAGAATCGACCCTAGCACCGAATCCGAGAACCTGGGCCAGAAACCCAGCAGGAGACTAGGCATGGTTGGCTGTGAGCCATCGAGGAAAGAAATAAAACATCCAGATTCACCCCTAATCCCAGGATCAGATCATCTGCGAGCCCTTGGGATCCAAAGCTTCTCCTTCCCAAACCTGAAAAGCACTTTGCCAGAGTTGGGCTGTTGGGCCAGAATTGAAAAAGATGGCCCTGAGTTTTAGAAAATACAGAGATTCCCCCTTCCCTCCCATGCCCCTCACCTACCTGTCCTCATGTTAATAGAAGGAACCCTGCTCACTGATCTTGGGGCCAGGAGACCTGGGTTAGAATCGGGGCAGGCCAGCCTCTCAGAGCCTTACTTTCCTTCTCCATAAAATGGGGGTAATCACACCTGCCCCATGCCTACAGGATGCTAAGGTCATAGATTATGGTATGGAGGAGAGTTTAGGGGCCATCAAATGAGATATGATAGTAATAGTGAAAATAAATTTGCAAAGTGCTTTCTTTACATGCTGTCTCATTTAATAGATGTACAGTGCTCTATAGACATATGTATCATTATTTATGTCCAGCCTCCTGATTTTACACGGGGGAAACTGAGGCACTGGGCAGCTAAGTGATTTGCACAGAAGCATAAAACAAGTAAGGCAGTGAGGTGGCACAGTGGATAGAGTGACTGCCAGTCAGAAGACCTGAGTTCAAACCCGGCCTCAGACACTTACTAGCTGTGTGACCCTGGGCAAGTCACTTAACCTGTTTGCCTCAGTTTCTCATCTGTAAAATGGTGATTGGACTTGAAGAGCTCTCACTGAAAATTCTGCCTTCTGTAGAGATCCCTACTGGTGAATCAGCTGAATATGAAAAATGCCCTCTTAAATACAGCCCCTTCCCTTCCCTATCTTTACAAAGAGAGTGGAAATTGAGACAGGCACTCTCCAAGGCTGCTCATTAAGCTTTGGTGATCCCCCTACCCCCTTTTTTTCCTAAGTATTTTGTTGATGTTACCATCATTTTCCAAGCCCCACCCCCCTCTGCCCCCAGCTTCTGCCATCTGCCTGCAGGACTGGCTGCTTAAGGTCTTCTCTTAGACTGAGGGTGCTGGCCACTGTGGGCCAGCGCTTAGCAAACAAAGCCCAGGCCATGGGAAGTGAGTACTTGTGGACCCACTGGCTCCTCTTTCCCCAGATATCTGGGAGTCCATCAGTCCTTAACTCTGGGGTGTCTGATAGGGAAGGGCAGACCTACCCGCCCACTTCGAAGCCCCTTGGCACTCATTGGGAACCTAGCTAGTCAGGAAGACTCACAGAGGATGGCACTCATGCCAGTGACTCAGAACATCAAACCAGCCTTGGGGTTGCCCCTCCAACTCCTTCCACTGGAGGACTTTCTGGTCCTGGCACTCCCGCATGTATCTTTTATATTTGCACTTATGAGTGGGCTCCCAAATGAGAATGGACGCTTCTTGAAGGGAGGGACTGCATTGTTCTTTTCTTTCTTGGCATCCTCAGCACTTAGTACAACACCTGGCATGTTTTTGTTTGGACTCCTTGTGACCCCATTTGGGGTTTTCTTGGCAGAGATACTAGCGAGGTTTGTCTTTGCGTCCTGATCATTTTACAGATGAAGAAACTGAGGCAGACAGGGTGAAGTGACTTGCCCAGGGTCACACAGTAGTAAGTGTCTGAGGCTGGATTTGAACTCGGGAAGATGAGTCTCTTTGACTCCAGGCCCAGGGCTCTGTGTATCATGGTGCTGAGTAGCTTCTACTCTCTGGTACATAGTAAGTGCTTAATAAATGCTGGTTGACGGATTGCCTGGGAAAGACCAGAGAAGGCTTCCTCTCGATGATAATTACTGTGTGTGACTGTAGGTAAACCACTTAACCTCTTAGGGATCTAGGCTGCAAGTTGTAGGACAAGAGATAGTCTACCACTGGTACATAAAATCATAGGTCTGACCTCCATCTCCCCTCCCCAAAAAATAATATGTCAGGGGCAGCTGAGGCCAAGGTGCCTGCGGCCTGGGGTCCAACACCCCACACCCCATCGTGAGGAGGCACCTGAAGGCAATTGAAAAGGGGAAAATACATCCCAAACCCATAGCTTGACCAACCCAGTGTAGATGCCAAGGCCAAAGAAAGCAGGGATGGTGGGGAAGGATGGGCACCGCCAGGTCTTGGAGCAGGAGGGCTCTGCCCTCTCACCTCCTCTGATGGCAGCCACGAACCCAGCGGTCCAAGTGGGACTTGGAGTATCCATTTCTGTAACTGTGGAGGGAATGGCATTTGCAGTCATTTCCCTCCTCCCATGTTTTGCCTCCCAAATATTTGGCTTCCCGTTGGCCCCTGTAGGATCAGAGCTGGAAGAGATCTTAGCAGCCCCCCCTCGTCTGACACCCTGGTTTGTTTTTCAAAAATTGAGGACTTCTCCCCTATGCCTTTCGTTTCGATGCTAATGGAAATGCCCATCCTTCCCCCTACGTTGAGTCCTGTGGTAGCCCACATTGTGACCCCAGGCTGACAGCGTGTACACCCTTCGGAGAGGAGAAAGGTGGGCTCTACTGTCTGCTCACCGAAGTTACTCAGAGCGAATGAGCTTGTTATTCAAATGATCAGAGTCATTGTATAGATTGGTTGGGGTTTTTTGGTCCAACCCTTTCATTTTACAGATAAAGAAACTGAGGCGGAGAGTGGTTACCCAAAGTCGCCCACACTCCTGAAGTCGTGACTTTCTCTGTTTAATTCTTCTCTCCTTTCCCCCTTCCTCCCCCAGAATCCTGCCCCCTGCCCTCTCCTTTCCCCCTTCCTCCCCCAGAATCCTGCTCCCTGCCCTCTCCTTTCCCCAGCTGCCCCATCCCCCCATCTTTGTCCTTCTCTCTCGTTCCTCCCTCCCTGCATTCCCCCCTCCCAATGTCTCTCTTGCCAGTCGGCCCCTCCCCCTCTTTCCTTTCCGTGTTCTAATCTTTCTCCACTTCGAGTCTGTTTTTTGCCCTCCATCCCTCAAGCCCCCTCCCCCTTTGCTCTCCTCCTTCCAGCTCAGGCTCAGAGAATGTCTGGAAGTGATTTCCATGAAGCTCCTTGAGACACGGCCCAACAGGGGCCAAGGGGAGAGCGGGAAGGGGGAGCCCCCGGCCTGGCGCATGTTGGGGGAAGACTTCCTCGCCTGGGAGGGTGGAGGAGGAGAGCTCTGCCCCCCACCCCTGGAGGTGACTGAGTCTGTTTGCAGCCCAGATGCAGGGGCAGAGGGAAGAGGGCCTGCAGGCTGGCCTGCCTCTTAGAGGCAGAGCAGGGAAAGAGGCCCCAGGCTTAGGAGGGGGGGCGGCCATTCATCTCTCAGCCCCCTGATGGACTCTCCCCTTTCCTCATAGAGTCTGAGGACTGGAGTTCAAATTCTGCTTCCCGCTTTGGTGTTACCTCGGCCAATCACTGAATCCCCCTCAGCCTCAGTTTCTAGCAATGCAAACTTCCAGCTGTAAGTCACAGCTAGGGGTGCTTTCTTTTTCTGTCTCATTTTTCCCTTCCCCTCCTCATAGCACAGAGCACTGGGCCTGGAGTTGGGAAGACCCGAATTCAGATTGGACCTCTGGCACTTACTGGCTGTGAGACCCTCCTGGGCAGGTCATTCAGAGGTTTACCTCTGACTGCTTCCGTTTGCTCATCTGTAAAATGGGGAGAGTAATAGCATCCCCACTCCAGGGTTGTTAAGATCCAATGAGATATTCATTGGAAAGTGTTCTGCAAACCTGAGATCATTGGGTGCCTGCTGGCTGTTTCCAGGTCTATGGTCTTAGGACCTTTCTCTAATCCATTCTGTGTTTGTGGTTGAGTCATTTCAGTTGTGTCTGACTGTCTGTGACCCCATTTGGGGTTTTCTTGGCAAAAATACTGGAGTGGTTTGTCATTTCCTTCTCCAGCTCATTTTACAGATGAGGAAACTGAGGCAAGCAGGGCGAAGTGACTTGCCAGGGGCACACAGCTAGGAAGTGTCTGAGGTTGGGTTTGAACTCAGGTCTTCCTGATTCCAGGGCTAACACTCTATCCTCTGTGCCACCCAGCTGCCCAATCCGTCCTGTACCTCTTGCTATGTTGTCCATGAATAAAATTGTGGATAGGGATAAAGACTGAACCTATGATTTCATTGGTTTAAAGAACTTCCAGGGGAGGAAACTCCCTCCACCAAGATAGGTTAGTGCACCTTTTTTTTACAACTGAAGAGTCTTAGAGATTTGCTCAGAGCCTTGAGAGGCTGAATCAGTTTCCTAGGGTCACACAGATATGTCAGAGGTGACTTGAACCCAGGACTTCCTAGCTCCAAGATCAGGTCTCCAATCATTACTGCAGGCAACTGGATGATAAGTTCCCAAGATGCCCCTTTTGTCCCTTACTTACCAACGTTCAGTGGTTCTGTTTCACCCTCGTTTCCTCTGCTGTTTCCTTCCCAGTGGAATGCCATTGAGGACACCCTTCATGCTGGCCAGTGAGGACACCCTCCACTCTGGTCAGTGAGGACACCCTCCACTCTGGTCAGTGAGGACACCCTCCACTCTGGCCAGTGAGGACACCCTCCGCTCTGGCCAGTGAGGACACCTTCTGCATCCTCTTCGTCCTGGATGCTTGTTCACCTTTGGTTACTCCTCTATGACTGGGATTTCACTCACAGCCTGGGATCCAAGTTAGGAAAGGACCTTAGAGTTCCTCACATCCAACTTCCCGATTTTACAGGAGAGTAAACTGAGACCCAGAACGATGACGGTACTTGTCCAGAATCCCACGGCGAGTAAGAAGTATGCTTGATAGCACCCAACCAAACCTTAACCCTATGGATGGAATCTTAATTCAGATGACTCCCAAGGACAGACAGTGTTCTAAAAGAGGTTTTAACCTCTATTAACCCCATTAACTATATGACTATAGTGTCTGCCACCACCAAATTCTGCCTAACAGAAATGCTAGGCACAATGGGGGAGGGGAGACAGAAGTAGGAAGCTGGATTTCAGTGGCTGAGGGGGACCCCAGTAATGTTGGGTAGATCAAGTCCACATGTGCATTTCTTGAGTGTACCTATGTGCCAGGCACTGTGCATGGTGCTGAAAGAAACAGCTCCTGCCTGCAAGATGGTTACAGCCTTCCACCCACTGGCCAGCAGTTGCTTAGAGAGGGAGCAAAGGCAAGGATGGAGCCATTTGGGGGGCCTGCCTGGAGGAGGAGGCCTGCCTGGAGCCTGGAACACTAGGGCTTGTTCAGAAGGCCAAGCACCAGGCTCCCTACGGGGCTCAGGGTGTGGGGAGGACCCATTCAGGGGGAGAAGCCATAGGAGCTCCCATGATGAGAGATGTGCTTGTATGGGACAGTTAGGCCAGCAGGTTGGGGCTTGAGGTTTTGTTGGGGTTTTTTTGAGCACCCACCCCCAGTTGTATCGAGTGGACTGAATCTTGATCTTAAGAATGAAGAAGGGGTCGGCTAGGTTGGGCAGTGGATAGAGCACCAGCCTTGGAGTTAGGAGGACCTGAGTACAAATCCAGCCTCAGATACTTGACACTTACTAACTGGGCAAGTCACTTAACCCTGATTGCCTCAGAAACAAACAAATAAATTGCCACATCACTTCAAATTGACATCCCTTGTTTTCTGTGCTACACAAAAACATGTTCATGCATAATTAAAAAAAAAAAAAGAATCAGGAAGCCCTGAGTTCAAACCCTGCTTGGATCACTTCCTCTCTTGAGGATCCTAGGGGTTAGACCCGGTGGTCATTGCAGCAGGGCAGTTCTCTGATTCATCTCTGACTAACTCCCTCTCTCATTCCCCACAGAAGCGATTTTACGCATTGTCTTCCTTCTTCAAGGCCCCTCCCCACCATACCCCCTCTTTCATCCTCTCAGCTAAGGACTTTGACAAGAAGAAAGCCTCCCTCAGGAGCTCCCTCTCTTCCCATTCTCCCCTCCTTTCTCCCAGCATCAGTCAGAGGCCCTTCTCTCTGCCAAGGCCACCTCTTCTCCCCAGACCCCCTTGCCCTCTCCGGGGACTTGGTCCTCCATCTGCCTCCCTGTGACTGGTTTCTTCTCCACCATCCCCATGTCCCCCCAGCCCTTAAACAAAACAAACCTTACCCAAACCTACCTCCTCTTGGGCTAGTTACCATCTCATCTCTGTCCTCCCTTTCTCAGCCAAACGCCTTGGAAAAATGGTCTCCATTCGCTGTTCCCCTTCTGTTTTTACTCATTCCTCCATCCTTTGTAGTATGGATTTTAATATCATCGGTTAACTTAGAACAACCTCCTCAGAAGTCGCCCAGGGTGTCTTATTTACCAGATGGTCTTTTCCCAGTCCTAATCCTTCTTCTGGGCAGCAAGGTGATGCAGTGGATAGAGCGCTAGAACTGGAGTTGGGAAGACTCATCTTCATGAGTTCTAATCTAACCCCAGATACTTACTGGCTATGTGCCTCTGGGCAATTTCACCCTGTTGACCTCAGTTTCCTCATCTGTAAAATGAGCTGGAGAAGGAAATGGCAATCCACTCTGCCAAGAAAACCCCAAATGGGGCCATGACTGAAACACTGATCCTCCACCTCTCTGCTGAGAACCCCTTCTTTCCTGGATGCTCTCTCCTCTCTGGGTTCTCATGACATTGCTTTCTCCTGGTTTTTTTCACTCCCCTTTTCTGTTTGCTCTCTACCTCATTACCTCTTAACAGTGACTGTGCCTCAAGGATCTATCCTGGGTCCTCTCCCCTTCTCCCTCTCTCCTCTTACTCTCTTGGTGACCTCCTCAGCTCCAGTGGATTTAATTACCACTCTCTGCAAATGATTCCCATGTCTACACATTCAGAGCTGGCTTCTCCTGGAGCCTCCATCCATGCTGTGTCATCAATCTTAAACTCAGAGCATATAAAACTGAACTTCTCTTCCTCCACCAAATGTTCCCTGCTTTCAGACTCGCCTACTTCTGTTGAAGGAGCCACCATCCTTCCCGATTATTGGGGTTCCTGAACTCAGTCTCGTCCCTCCACTCCTCACTCCCTCAAACCCACACAGCCAGTCAGGTCTTGCCATTGTCCATCATTTCTCCATGCTCCGTCCTTTCTTCCCTAGGTTATTCCAGCAGGTTGGACTCTGCCTCAAGTCTCACTGCTACCAAAGGAATTAGTCTTAAGTACAGATTAGACTGTGAAACTCCCCTACCCAACCAACTCTGGTAGAGTTGTAAAAATGTAGAGTTCTTTGTTTAGCTTTTTAAATCCTATATGATATGACACCAAATAATTTTTCTAGCCTTTTTGGATTAATGTGCCCCTCTTCTGCCAAACTATCCCTTCTCTCATGACGCTACATCTCCTGCCCCTGGTCCTACAATACACTTTCCTCTTTCCTTCCCTCTTCTTCCTTTAAGAGGCAGCTTAGGCACCATCTACATTCAGTACACATTTATAAAGCACCTACTATATTCCCTGCCAGTATTTTCACACGTCCTTTTCCTCTCAAACCCATTAGAAAGTGAGCTGTTTGGGAGTAGAGATGGCTTCATTCTTTGTACTTAGCCTGGTACCTGGTGATTGATTAATAAACACTTGTTGGTTGGTTGATGGACCTTGAAGGTACTGTCCAGTTCTAAATCTGTGACCTCTAGATTTGTTCTGCTGTGAACTCCCTAAGTTAGGAAGACCAGATGAACTCATATAAAGTCAGTTGGTCCTTCCTGGGTCTCTGGTGTTGGAGTCACTCCCTTCCCTCAAAATTATCCTCCTCTCCAATTTTCTCTCCCATCGCCATTCCCATGGGAAACCGGGACTGGAACAGTCCTCTTTTATGATTTATTGATCATCGATGCCTTTTTGTTTTTGCATCAGATTGATATTTCAGAGATGGCTACACTATCTCCGCTACACTATCCCATTGAGTGAGTCTGTCCTTGGAAGACTGGGGTCATGGGGATCGTAGTTCTCTAGTGGGAAGGAACCTCAGAAGCTATCTGGTCTAACCGTTTTGTTTTACAGAAAAAGAAGCTGAGGCCCAGAGAGTTTCCTTTGCTCTGACGAGCAAATTTATGGGGTCATAGACATAGAGCCAGAAGGGACCTTGGAGGTCTTCTTACAGAGCAGGAAACTGAGGTGCAGGAAAGTTAGTCCAGAGGTAAGACATATTGAACTGAAGTCTTCTGGCCCTTCTTTGGCTTCCCCGGGTAGACACCTTCCCCGTTCCCAGACTTCTCAGCTGTTTTAGGTGTTATTTCCCATCATTAGATTGTAAGCAGGGACTGTTTTTTTTTTTTCTTCCTGTATTTATTATTCCAGTGTTTAGCACAGTGCTGGGAACATAGTAGGCACTTTATAAAAGTTTGAATGCAGTGTTCTTTCAGTCCAAAATCATCCCAGTGGCACGATGATGTCTACAACGTTTTGCACCCATAGTCTCTCACCTCTCCAGACAAAAGAGATTCGTATTTCTTCCATTATAACGATAGCAGCTAGGGTTAATTTTAGCATTCCTCTGGTTTACATTATTAAGACTGTTGTTCTGACTACTCAGCTGTTTCCCCGTTTGGGGTTTTCTTGGCAGAGATACTAGAGTGGTTTGTCATTTCCTTCTCTAGCGTGTCCCCGTTTTACAGAAGAACTGAGACGAACAGGGGTTAAGTGACTTGCCCAGGGTCATACACAGTGTCTGAGGCCAGATTTACACTCAGATCTTTGTGACTCCAGACCGGGCGCTCTATCCACTATGGCGGGCTCTGCCTAACTGCCTCCATTATTGTAGTGATTCCGAATGGCCTTTGGCTTACTACACCCCGTATCATTTCATGCCATTCCTTATACTGGTCATTTCTTCCATCACAACAGTAATCTTTTGCATTCACTTACCAAGGTTTGCTTTTATTCCCCAGTCAGTGGGCACTTACTCTGTTTCTACTTTTTTGCTTCTGCGACTGTTGTGGTCTGTGGGGGACCCCTCTTCCTGTCTTTGCCTTCCTTGGGGGCCATACCCAGAAGCAGGATCTCTGGGTCAGAGACCATGAATAATTTCATCATATTGGCTGTGTCCGTCCCAATTGCTTCCGGGATGGCTGGACCAACTGGCAGGGCAGTCCCTCCATCTTTTACAGTTGGCCAGGTGTGCAGTTACCTTGATTTGCATCTATCTTATTATTAGTGATTCGGAACAGTCTTTCATGTGGTTTTTGGTAGTCTGAGGTTCTTCTTGCGAACTCTCCAAAGTCCAGAGGATGGCAAAGGTGGGGGACCTTAGAACCTAGAATGTTGGGGCTGGAGGGGATCTGAGACCTTCTTGTCAAGATGGATAAATGAGACTTGTTTCTATGCATGTTGGCAGCAGGCTGGGGTTCATTGTTTTCTGTGAGTCAGTCCTTTCTTGCATTACGAGTCAACTGTGTCCCCAGTGTAGTGAACCAAGACCCCTGTGAGGTTCTCCTGTGGCCTCTGGGGAGCTCAGGTACGGTCCTTTGGGAGAGGTTTGGGGAGAGGCAGTGCGTTATAATGAATGGGCTGCTGGATTTGGAGTTAGGATCCTTCAAACACTCACTGGTTTAGCTGGGTGACCTTGGCCAAGTCCCATACCCTCTCTCTGTGCCCAGTAGAAGGTGAGTTAAGGGAGTCCAGAAGGTAGCACAATGACCCGTTAGTAGAAGCCTGGCCTCTTTGAATTCTGGGTGGTTGTTGGTGAGGTCAGGCCTGGATGCGGTTATTCAACCACATTCAGAATTTTCTGGTCCCTTGAGAACTCCCTGCGGGCAGCAGGGAAAGACCAGGGGTTTCCCGGAAGGTGACTGGGATGCAGGTACCTCTGACCTGAGGATGACGGTGTATAATGTACCCATAGATGAGATACACAGAAAGCCAGTGTCTTCCTTCCCCCTCTGAAAATTTTAGAATGATTAATTATATGTTTAAGATGAGGTGCTTGCTAGCCAACTCATTCCCTCAGACTGACTTCCTGGGTCTCTGCAATAGGAAAATCTTGAGGTCACTTTCCCTGAGACAGTAGTCACAGCGTCTGAACCCCAAGTCACTCCCTTTGTCAGGTGGTCCCCAGAAGGCATTGAGGTAGAGTGGACAGAGTCCTGGAGTTGGCATCCCAAGGCCTCGATTCCAGTTCTGACTAGGTGACCTGGAACAATTCACCTGGCTCCTTTGGGACAGAGTTTGCTCACTGGAAAAGGGAGGGGTGGACTCTGACCCCAAGGTCTCTTCCAGGAATAAGGTGGGGCCTTCCAAATGCATCTCCTGGTGCTGGGGCCAAGGACCATGTTTTAGCTCAGTACAGTCCCATGCAGGGAGGCCTGGTGTCCACGCGGGCTTCAGATTGCTCCTGCTTGTGCCCTTAGAACAGGGGATATCAGAGCTGGGAGGGCCTTAGAACAGGGGATGTCAGGGCTGGGAGGGGCCTTAGAACAGGGGATGTCAGGGGTGGGAGGGCCCTTAGGATGAAGGGCAGAGACCCTCCAGCTTGAAGTGCTTCTAGTATCACCTTCTCTGATGCCCCATTTTCTGGAGAGGGAAACTGGATTCTGGAGGGGCAGTCACTTGCCGGACAGAGCCCAGCGTAGAATCCTGGTCTCATGCCTTCCAGTCTGGGGTTCCTCCACACTATCAGGTCCGTAAAGAAGATAGAAGCGAATGAACTGATGCTTCTGGAGGAGCCCTGACCAAGAGAGGGTCTATGAGGAAACATAAAACTGAGCATCCCTTTTTATGGTTCATAAAATACTCGAAATTGGATGCTGTGTGAGACATGGCCCAGTCTAGAGGGTCTGAGCCAAAGGGTTCTCAGGGGCAGCAAGGCCAGCCCTGGTCTGTGCCATGGAGGGGCCCAGCCTCTGCCCCGGAGGTGGCTCCTGCCCCTTCTGGCTTCCAGGGCCCTCCCTCTGGGCTGATCTCCAGTTTATCCTGCTTCTGGCTGGGATGTAAGTGAGCTTCTAGAGGACAGGCTCTGTCTTCTGCCTCTTTGTATCCCTGCATTGTGCCCAGTGCCTAACACACAGTAAATGGTTATTGATTGACTTTACTGCAAACCTTGCAACTTCACACATTGTTCATAATTCTGCCTCTGGGCCAAGCAGAACAAGCCTGCTCCTCTTCTGTGTGACAGAAAGTTCCTCGGATACTTAAAGATGACCTGCATGTTCTTTCTCCTTCCCTCCCCTCCCTTCCCCAGGCCTGACCTGGCTTGGCCAGGGAAGGGGAGAAGGAACAAGCAGTTTCCCCTCTCAGGGCCTCAGTTTCCTCCACTGTAAATTAAACAGGTTAGGCCAGATGGTCTCTGAGGTCTTTTTCAGCTAATAAAGTAACTGAATTTGGTGGCACCGAAGTTATAAGCAGACAGCTTTGGGGTAGAAGGAAGTCTAAGCTGATATTCAGAAAACCTGGACGTGATTTCTGATCTTGCCCTTGAGTCACTGTGTGACCTTGGAAATCCCTTCCCCTCTTTGGGACTCGATTTCCCCAGCTAAAAAATGAGGAAGTGAGATGAGGTAATCTTTATAAATGGACTTCCATTCCCAGTTATTGACAACTCCTGTTCTAAGGCCCCTCCCAGCCCTGACATGCCCTGTTCTAAGGCCCTCCCACCTCTGACATCCCCTGTTCTAAGGCCCTCCCACCTCTGACATCCCCTGTTCTAAGGCCCCTCCCAGCTCTGACATTCCCCCTTATCCTGAATAGAGAACTTTGTTTTTCTGTGGATTTAATCAAAGAAGGGCCCAAGGTCCTGATAATATGGTGCCTTTTTTTTTAATCCTGTCTATAGGGATGGTTTTATCTGTTCAGTTTTCTGCCTTTTTTCACACTGGGCTGAGCCAGGAAATACTTGATTGCTGCATCCTGCAGCTCCAGGGTCTGTCCTCTACCTCCAGATAAAAGACATCTCCACCAAATTCTCTTGTGATGGAGAGGCTGTCTGTCTGTCTGTACGGTGGCCTGGAAAGGACCTTCGACTCAGGGTCAGCAGACCTTGGCTGCTTAGAAGGGGGAATGAAAGGGATATAAAGGACCATTGAGTCATTTCTCTTCCCTATTCTACAGATGAGGAAACTGAGGCACAGGGTGGTCATTCACTCCATGGATACTTTTGCACCCTGGGTGAGTGACTTTGTAATCCACTCCCCAGTGTCCTTCTCAGGCTTGGCCTTCCTTAGACATCTTGTGTCTGCATTTTGTGATGACAGAATGCCCCTAGGCAGGTTTCTGAATCCTTGGAAGCCCTTACAAGCCACTTTGAAGGCTTCCTGTAGCTCTCAGTCCCTTCACCTTTCTGCCCCTCAGTTTCCCCATCTGTAAAACAGGTATAGTGATCATTCATTTATTTTTCCTATCAGATGGGTCCCACTTTGTATTAATAATCAGAATCATAATAGTACCTCCCACATCCACAGTGCATTTGAATTGGTGCCGGGTGGTGTGGTGGCTAGGGAGCTGGCGGATGATGCAGTCAGGCCCGGGTGTGAGTGCTGCCTGTGATTCCGCCTGACATGGTGATCTCAGGTCTCTAGTAAGACTATATCAGTTGCAAGGAAGCTAAACCAGCATTGGTGGAGGGAGTTTTGTCACCTGGGAGGTCCCTTTGTATTCCAGCCCCCCATTCCCCCAAGGGCCAACAGTGTTTTATGCCTTGTCTACTCTCTTTGGAATATAAGCTTCCTGAAGGCAGACACAGTCTTACTTGGGTTAGTGCTGCAAGCTTCTAGCACTGTCTTTGACATCTTATGATAAATGCTTAATAAATATGCCCTCTATCGAGCAGATCTGACCTCCTACACCAGCTAGCCGCGTGACCCTGGGCCAGTCATGTGATCTCTGTGTTTGCTTCAGTTTTCTCATCTGTAAGATGGGCACACTGACAGCACCTGTCTTGCAGGGTTGTTATAAGGATCAAATGAGATGAATACTTATAAAGTACTTACCACAGGTCCTGACACGTAGTAGGTGCTTTTTAAATGTAGCTGGTATTATCTATCTGTATCCTATCTATTATTATTATTATCTATATTCTATCTATCTGTCCCCCCATTCATCCTCGCCTTCCCCTCCCCTCCCCCCACAAATCAGTGCTCTTCAGCCTCTGTTTTCTCACATCTGTCACATGAAAAGATTGACTCGAGGACCCCCCCCCCCCCCCCCCCCCCAGATTTCTTTTCAGAGGCTTTGTTGAGATGGGCAGTCCCCTGTACGGAGTCTCATTCAGAGGCACACTTTGGATTATCCTCCATCGAGAGATGATGGAGCGGCCTCCTCTGGTGCATGTGTATATTCGTCCTTTGTTGCTGAAGAAGACCACGCCATCAGAGAAATAATGACATGACTTTCACTTGACTTTGTTTTGAGTGAGGGAGGGCTGTGCAGGTCACCAGCCTCACTTCTCCTCCAGAGCCATCTGAATCCAGTGACCAGATATTCATCAGGATGACTGGAGATGACCCAGGATGAGGCAATTGGGGTTAAGTGACTTGCCCAAGGTCACACAGCTAGTGAGTGTCAAGTGTCTGAGGTGAGATTGGAATTCAGGTCCTCCTGACTCCTGCACTGGTGCTCTGTCCACTGCACCGTGGTGCATAGAGTACTGAATAAGTCAGGAAGCTTAGGTTTGAATCTTACCTTCACGAGTAACCATTCAACCTCTCTCAGCCTTAGTTTCTTAATCTGAAATGATAACCCTCCCCCTCCATCAGGTATATAAATCTCTTTAAATACTAGCTATAATTATTATAATTGGTCCACCAATAATATTTACTAACATCTGTATAGCACTTGGGTCTGAGAAGCTAATTGATGTGGTGGACAGAACACTCGCCACCTAGACCTGTATTTCAGCTTGGGTACCCAAGTGGCTATGTGACCCTGGATGAGTCATTTCATTTCCAGTGTTCTGGGCTGGAGGCTTGGTGCACAGCATTCCCAGTGCAAAGTAAAATGTGTTTGGGGAACATTGAACAAAATAAATAAATGTCCAGTAGAACACAGATCATGGGAATGTGTGCTTTCTAGGTCAGCGAGTGTGGGCTGGCAGGGATCTCTCTAGCAGCTCGGTGAAGGGCCGAGGGAGCGTCCAGCCTCCAGCCCTGTCCTAGTCCTGCTTGGTTCAGCCCTTTCCGTACGCTAGATCATTTGTTCTCATCTTTACCACAGCCAGGGTCAGGGTCGAGGCGCTCTTGTTATCCCCATTTTACAGCTGAGGAAATAGAAGCGTAGAAAGGTTAAGAGATGTGCCCAGGGTCACTGAGCCGCTGTCAGAGTCAAATGGACGTCTTATCCATTGACACGCCGTCCACTGCGCCACCTAGCGGCCCTGGTGGGCACGGGTCTTGAAAGCTTTTTCTGGCCCACTGTCCCTGCCTTGGACACACCCTCCTTCCTGCCCTTTTCTGGAATCTTCCGTATCCCACGCTTGGGTTTTGGGCTCGTGGGTCTCTCCCCCTGGCCCAGTACTTAGTGTTTCTGCCTGTGACTCCAGAGACAGAAAATCAAGATTGAAAACCTCTACCTTCTTAGTGAACCCCTGACTTGGTAGTGCCCCGGGAGCAGTCTCTTCTGGTTGTGGCAGGAACCCAGACCTCCCACACATCAGTCAGGGGCTTGGCATAGCACTTGGTACAGTCTGCTTAATACAGTGAGGAAGACCTAAATTCAGATCCCATCCAGACCTTAGCTGTGTGAATATGGGCAAGCCAACCTTTCTCTAAGCCTGTTCCATCTTCTGTAAAGATGAGGGATTTGGACCAGATGATCCCTAAGGTTCATTCTGCCTTTAAATTCTATGATCCTGTGGGCTGCCATACCTCAGTTTCCTCCAACTGACGCCCTGAAGGGCTGAGACTGGAGATGTGTTCTTAGCCTACCTGGCAGGGGTAGGGAGCCTGTTGGCCTCCCAGCCCCCCTCTAGGTCCTCCTCACTTCTGCTACATCTTCTCATCCTCGCCATTATGGGGGCCTTCTTCTTAACCATCCCTTGAACATATTCAAGATGAACCCTTGTCAGCAGTTGTCCCCGTATGAGCTGCGGCCCCCTTTCTTCACATTCTTTATGGAACTTTCATGGAACACCCGTCTCCTCACCCCACATCTCTCCTCTGCCCTCAGGGTGGCTGACAACTGTAATGTCTAAAAATTGGCAGCCATCCACCTCAAGAATGTATCAGTGTGGGGGACTCTTTCCCCCAGTGCAAATGAACCCCTGTCTTGGACTTGAAAGATAAGTCCAAGAGGCAGGGTGGTACAATGGACAGAGCCCTGGATTTGGAGTCAGGGGACTTGTATTCGAATCCCAGCTCTCCTGCTTTTGGCCCACAAGTGACTTAACCGCCTTGGGTCTTGGTTTCTTTATCACCAAAGTGAGGGGTTGCTGCTAAATGACCTGAAGTCCCTTCCAGCTCCTAAGTCACTTCACCTCCCCTGGCCTCAGTTTCCCCATATGTAAAATGATGGATTGGACTCTGGCCTCTAGGGTCCTTTTCGATCCTAAATCTGTGATCCTAGGAAGTTGCCTCAGACACGTATAAGTTAAATGAATCAGATCACAGCTAGTGAGTGGTCACCATGGGTCTTGGACGAGCCTGACTTCTGCCAGGATCTTTGAGTTAGAGTGAGCATGGACCTCTTCAAAGTGGCCCAGCCTCTTCATTCCACAGAAGAGGAAACTGAGGGCTAGTGAGTGGAAGGAACTTGGCCAAGGTCACACGACTGGGGAGTGAGCCAGCCAAGTTGCATCTCGTTCCAGCAGGAAGGAGCTGGGCAGGCTTCAGAGCACTGGCTGATGGATTTCCCAAATGCAGCTTGGTCTCCTCTTCTCCTCCCATTCTGTTCTGCCCCTCCCTGCTCCCTCACTGATGACCATGAGTCCTTGAAAGGTGGAGCAAGGGAGAGACCTATAGACCCAATGATCATGGGAAATGGACCGCTGACTCCCAGCCAAGATGGTGACTGCCAATCTGTGGGTGCAGATTCCCTCTTCACAGGCCCAAAGGGAGGGGGAGTGAGATCTGCTCCTTTCTGGAGAGATCTCCAATCACTCCAAAGGTGTTTTACCAACTCAAGTGGCTAAAGAATGAGTAAATGCAAAGGACCATAACAGAAAGTCCCAAGATTAGCAGTGAAGATGTCACCTTCCTCTTGGCAGAGAGGTGGTGGACCATTGGGACAGAATGGGGCATACTCTGTCCTGCAAGGCCAATGCGTTAGCTTGTTTTGCGTAAATATACTGTTTTACAACATGAGATTCAGAGGTGGGAATGGGAAGGGTAGTCACTGGGAAATAATAGCAATGTGAAAGCAGGTTAATAAAATACTTTTTTTAAAAAATAGAGAAAAGAGGAAGTAAAAGAATTTTTCTTGGCCAGGTTATGAAGTTACTATATTAATGTAAAATATTCCTGATATTATTAAGAGTGATAATAAGATTAAAACGAGTGTCAGATTTTAGATTTAATGTACCAGTCATGAGAGGCTGTGTGGGGCAGTGGTTAGTTACCCTTAAAGGCAGAAGGGCCTGGGTTCAAGTTCTTGCCACTGCTACATCCTGGCTTTTGTGGTCTTGGATAAGTCATTCTTCCTCTCAGTGATCTAGGCAGTGTTTAGATTGTGAGCTTCTTGAGGAAGAGAACTGTCTCTTGTCTGTTTTTGTATCTCTGGTGTTTAGCACGGTGCCTAACATGGGTTTATTCACTGACTGACTCTTAAGTTGCTAAGAAGTGCCAACCTGCACGAGTGTAGTGCATTTTCTCACCTGGGAGTTACCAATACAGTCGTACAATTGTAGGGCCAATCTCCATTGCTTTGCCAAAGTTGTAATTCTGTAGGCAAACCAAGTTGTAATGACAGTAACTAGCACACTCCAAATCCAACTGTCTCCCCAGATGTCCTGTGTCTTTGCACATGTGTGTTAGGCTGCTAATGTGGACATACTTTTTATAACACAGACATGCACCTTGGCCAACAGCTAGACTGTCTGCATTCCATTTTCAGTACTCCAGGGGGCTGTGATTTGTCAGTGAAGGTAGACCGTCCACCAGTGCTGGTTGTGGCCTCTGTGTGTGTGAAGAGACAGTCTTTGGGCCACTAGATATGGCCACCCTCAGGTGGGGAGGCTGGCCATGCGTGGCTTGGCTGGTGTCTGCATGGTAGACACAGGGTCCATCCATGATCAGGTCTGTGCTCCCAGCCTGCCCTAGAGGAGAAGAGCCTAAGACCAGAAGTCAAGAGAATGGGCCCTTCCCAGAGAGGGGCCTTGTTTTCCTCAGCAGTAAAATGAAAAGGTTGAACTAGATAATTTTTTGATGCCAGTAGTCTGTGGACCACTTGATGGTCTCAGCAGCTTTCCAGCCCTGACATCTCCTGTTCTAAGGCCCTCCCAGCCGTGACATCCCCTGTTCTAAGGGTCCTCCCAGCCGTGACATTCCCTGTTCTAAGCACCCCTCCTCTCCCAGCCCTGACATCCCCTGTCCCAAGGCCCCTCCCAGCCCTGACATTCCCTGTCCCAAGGGTCCTCCCAGCCCTGACATCCCCTGTCCTAAGGGTCCTCCCAGCCCTGACATCCCCTGTCCCAAGGCCCCTCCCAGCCCTGACATCCCCTGTCCCAAGGCCCCTCCCAGCTCTGGCATTGTCTTTTAAGGGGGTCTTCTAACTCTGCCATTCCGTATACTTAATTGTTTGTTGAATAAAGTTAAAAAAAAGAGAAAAAGGTCCTCATGTGGGGGTGGAAGGTGGGCTGGAGCATAGTAAACAAGAAAACTGAGCTGGGCCTGATTTGTCCTGGGGGAGGGCTGGGCAGAGAAGCTGGGCTGGCTGGATCCACATCTCACTTCCCTTTTTCACTGTCTCTCTCTTTCCCCATAGCTGGCCCCTCCAAGGACACTCCCCAAGTCCCCAGCTGGGGGCTCAGCGTAGGCCTGGAGTGGAGACCCCTCTCCTTCCCTTCATGATTCGATAGTAGCTCAGGTAATTGGGGGACTTGGGGGGTGGGAAGGGGACCAAGGACAAGTCATCCCAATGTTCTCCCTACATCAGCGGTCTCTCCACTGATACAGATTGCAGCCCCTTTGGGCCTTGCCTTCCATTGCTATGGTCACCTGTAGTCTGGTTTGAGACCTCCCTCTGGTCCCTCCATGTCTGTGGGTCCTGCCATTCTCTTGCTGCAGTGGGTGAGGAGGCTTTGGGCATCCCCAGCCACAATGCCTTCCCACAGGGCTCTGTGACAGGGAGGCAGCAACATCAACCCAGGGATTCACGGTTCTTATCAGCCTGGCCATGTACACTTGCAAGGAGTGCAGAGCAGAGCAGCTTCCCAAGAGCCTGGTCTCTCCCTCTGGCATGACTTTGGCCAGTTGTGAGGGTTAAAGACTAGATAGAGGGGTGGGTCAGGCTGAGGGAGGCATCTCCCTCTGAGAGATAGTGCACTGAACTGAACTTGGAGGCAGAAGACCAGGCCACATGGTGGCTTCGGGGTCAGGGGCTCTGGGTTCAGGTTCTGCCTCTGCTGCATTCTACTTGTGTGACCCTAGGCAAGTCACTTGGCCCTTGTGGTCCTCAGTTTACTCATCTGTAAAATGTGAGGGTTGACTCACGCAGCCTCTGGGTTCCTTCCTGGCTCTACACCCAGGGTCCTAGGGCAGCTTTGGGCACTGCTCCAGCCGCTTGAAGGAGGAGCCCTTTGAGCCCAGGAATTTTCAAGGTTCACTCAAGACCTAACTGGAGTGTCAGGGTCATCCTGCCCCTCCCCCGCCTCTCCCAGAAGCTGCTTCCCCCGGCCAGTCCAGCCCAGCCCAACTTCAGGGCCTCTTCTGCTTCTACTTCCTCTTCCCTTTGTCCCCTGTCCTGGTCCGGCAGCACCTGGTGATCCCCCAACACCTCTGGGATGAGGACAGAAGGCACCTGTGTGACAGGGAAAGTGTCTGTCTGTCTGCGTCGGTCTGCTTCTCCTCCTAGGAATGAGGGAGCAAAGCCACAGACTGTGGAGAAGATCCTGGCTGTGGGCAGGCTACTTTGTCCAAGTCCCTCTTTGTTAAGTTGGGGGTGATCATTCCTGTACCCCAGACCTCCCAGTGCTTTAGAAAAGGGAACTACAGCATGGTACCAGGGAGAGAGGGCCACTTTTAGAGTTAGAAACCCAGGCTCAGCCACTTACTACCTGGGTGACCTTGGATGAGTCACTTTGGTGCCTGAGCCTTAGTTTCCTCTTCTGTAAAAGGAGTGGGTTGGATTTGATCACCTCTGAGACGCCTTCCAGAGGTGAGGGGAGAAGAGCTCACAAGAATCTCCAGATTGGAGGATTTGCAAAGCACTTTACGGATATTATCTCCTCTAATCTTCACAGCAACCGGGAGAGGCAGGGGCTGTTATTATTCCCATCACAGAGAAGAGAAAACTGAGGCTGAGAGTTTAAATAACCTCTGGTGTCTGGGGTGGGATCTGAAGTCAGGTCTAACTGCGAGCCCAGCAGTTTATCCACTCAAGCTCCCCTGACAGGAAACTGAGGTGTTCTGGGGATGGTGGGGTGCCTGGGACACACCAGGCCCAGCACTAACCCTCTCTCTTTCTCTCCCCCTCCACTCCCTCTGCCTCTTCTTTTCCCCCTTTTTCCCTCCCCTCTCCCCCTTTCCCCCTCCAGTGGAGATGGATGATGAGGACGGGCGATGCTTGCTAGATGTGATCTGGTGAGTGACCTACACACCTTCCTGTGCCTGTTGGGTGGGTGTCCCCTTTCCCCCATTCTTACTCATCATGTTTTCTCTTTTTTTCCTTGCAGTGACCCTCAAGCCCTCAACGATTTTTTACATGGATCAGAGAAAGTAAGTCATCAGGTTGGGGGCTCCCAGGGGGCTGGTGGGGAGGGGGAAGAGCCAGGCAGAGGGCTAGCTAGACCAGCAGGCTTGTTGTCTCCCTTTCCTGGTGACCTCTTTCTGAAAGGCATGGTGATGAGCTCCCTGTCCTCCCACCCCCCGAATCGATGCCACCCTCTCTCTAGAAGACAGACCTGTGTTGTAACTCAGGGGACCGGCCTCCTTACCAGACCTTTGACCTCTGGCCTGCGATCGGGTGGGTGTCTTTACAGATTGACAGCGATGACCTTTTGGATAACACGGGGGAAGCCACAAGTGCCTTCTTTGAAGGGGCTGGGGTGAGTGGCCTGGGGGGAGGGTGGAAGGAAGGGGTGTGGGGGGTGGGGAGCCCTGGGGAGAAAGCTCTGTCCAAGGAAAGAGGCAGCAGGAAGTCGACCAGAGATAAGGGTGAACATGGGTAGCACGCTGGCGACCAAGGGAAGGATTGGCAGACAGCGCCTGTCAAACCTTAACTCCCTACAGAGTTACTGGCTATTATGATGGCAAATCTTACCCATTTGAGTAGAACTTCGTGGTCATGCTCTTTAATCTGTAGAGTCTTATGTGATGCAGAGGGTAAGGCACCAAACTTGGCAGCGAGGAGGCCTGAGTTTGAATCCTGCCTCAGACACTTACTGTGTGTCCTTGGGCAAGTCAGTCTCTGCAGGCTTCAGTTTCCTCTTCTGTAAAATGAAGGGTTTGGATTCCGTGGCTTCTGACGTCCTCCCAGGCCTAATGTGCAGCCCTCTGACCATATTTCCTACGTCATTTGTGGCCCTGTGACGATACAGCCTGTTGTAGCAAGTTGTCTGGGATGCACTTGTGTGTGTGTGTGTGTGTGTGTGTGTGTGTGCAGCAAGGACACTATTAATGCATAGACACCATTCAGGTTTTACATGGATAAAAAAGAAGGTATATCAATCTGTACCAGGCATTGTTCCAGGTGTTTAGTACATAAGGAGAAAACAAGCTTTCATAAGAACTTGTGTTTTATTGGGGCCGATATTTACATAAATAAATACATTCAAAGTTAATATAAATCTGAGGTAAAAATGAGGTGCTCACTAGTATTTGGGGGAGTGGGAAAAGCCTCTTGTAGAAAAATTAACTTGAGCTGAGTCTTGGGAAGCCAGGAATTCTAAGAGGTGAAGGTGAAAAGGAAGGACATTTTCCAGGCCTGAAAGGCTGGTGCAAATTCATGGTGATTGGAAAGGTAGTAAATGTGAGGAACAGTAGAGATGAGTTTGGCTGGAACTTGGAGTGTAGGAATGGGAGTCATGTATAATAAGTTTAGAAAAGCTGGTTGGAGCCACGTTGTGAAGGGCTTTAAGCACCAAATAGAGGAATTTGTTATTGATCCTAGAAGTAATAGGGAACCATTGCAGTTTATTGAGCAGGAGAATGACTGCTTTTATGAAGGTCACTTTGGTTGCTGTATGTTGGATCGATTGGAGGCCAGGGAGACTTGAAGCAGGAAAATACTTTGAAAAGTGATTTCTGAATGCCTTTAAAACTGTGCTGTCTCTCGAGTGTTTATTCTCTTTCTGTCTCCCTTCCTTCCTTCCTTCCTTCCTTCCTTCCTTCCTTCCTTCCTTCCTTCCTTCCTTCCTTCCTTCTTTCCTTTCTCTCTTTTTTCCCAATATCTATTTGGTTATTAGGTCCAGTAGTTCTTCCCATCTTCTGAAATGCCACCTGTACTTCCTCAGGTAGCACCCTGGGTCCTAGGGTGCTGCAATCCAAATGTGGAGGTCCTGTCATTATTCCTGACAAGAGGAGATTGCTGCAGAAATTTTACTTCCTTGTTGCCCTCAGAGCATCATCTCCAGGTGTTCTCTGCATGATCCAATGGTCAGAGGCTTCCGCTGACTTCACCCATGTTTGGCCCATGAGCTCATACTGTAACATGGTGCAGCCCAAAGTTGAGGTTTCTGAGTTCCTTCTGAGTTCTTGTTGTGGTGATTGTTGGGTATCTCTAAGCTGTGGATGGTAACAGAGTTAATATCTCTACTTTTCCCTTTTTCCGGCATCCATAATTCTGTCCAGTTGATAGGGTTGGAGATTCTGCCATCTCTCAGCATCCTCTTCTCTTTCTTTATACCCTTTTCTAATCTGGCTTGGTTTTGACTTTGTTCTACCCAGTCACTCATCTGATGACACCTACATGGCAACTCATTTTGAGGTGATCTTGGCAGCCTGTCTTTTCCAGCTAGGCACTCTCTCTTTCATTGTATCATGATGTGCAGTCTCCATATCCAGTCCCTTCCAAATTACTGGAGGTTATGCTAGAGGAACATGAAGCTCCCAACCAGTCAGTAGAACCTGTGGTTTTGTCTTGTTTCATGATCCCAGAGGCGCATTTACCTCCCCTCTCTGTAGTCAAAACATTCTGGGGGTGTTGGATATCAGTCACAGTCCCCATTTCTTCCCATTTGCCACAATCAGAAACCCCTCAGGTAGGGGGCATCAAATGCTGGACTTGGAACCAGAAAGACTTACTTTCAGATCTGGCTTCTAGGAACCTGGCAAACCCCTCTGAGCCTCAGTTTCCCCATCTGTAAAAGGAAAATGATAATGCCTCCAGTCTCCACTGTACACATTTGTTGTGCAGTGCTCACATGACGCAGTATGTATCCGAGGCTTTGCTCGATTTACAGCCCTCTATGAAGATTGACTCCCCTCATTAATAATAACTAATGATCATTAATTAATTGTTAATTAGCATCCCCATTTTGTAGAGGAAGAAGTCGAGGCTTAGCTTAGTTAAATGACTTTACCTAATCCCACAGCTCCATTATGTCAGAGCCAGACCTTTGCTATGCCTCTAATGATTTCATAATTCTTGTGCTTAAAAAATTCATTTTTAGTAATCACTTCGTTTTGAGAAAAGATCCCTTCCCCTTTTGTTATTGTCGTGTCTGATTCTTCCTGACCCCATTTCTTGGCCAAGATACTAGAGTGGGTTTGCCATTTACTTCAGCAGCACATTTTACAGATGAGGAAACTGAGGCCAACAGGGTGAAGTGACTTGCCTCGGGTCACACAGCTATTAAGTATCAGAGGTCAGATTTGGACTCAGAAGGTGAGTCTTCCTGACTCCAGCTCCAGCGTTCTATGCACTGTGGCACCACCTGGCTGCCCGTCCCTCTGCCCTACCCATTTGAGCCATTTCTTGTAGCATCGAATGCAAAAGAAACCAGAGTTCAGTAGAACCAACTGGGGCTGATAGTAAAGGCACTCATCATTCCTCATCCGTAGGCCCCCACCTCTGCTTCTACAAAGAAGGGAGGTGGATATCTCTTCTCATCTCCTCCAGGGCCAAGCCTGGCCATTAGAATTACTCAGCATCCCCTTTCTTGATTTTTCTCTTTTCGCCTTTGCCTTACTTCACTCAAGATCAGGTCATGGTTTTCCCCTTTCTATATTTCTTAGCACACAGTTGGTCATTTCCTGTGGCCTTTACGGACCCCAATGGGTTTAACCATTTTTTTCTTCTAATTTTTCTTCTTTTGGTCATTGGCTTCCTCAGAGGAGATACCCAGTGGTAGGATGTCTGACTCCGATGGGATGGAGGTTCTCTCTGCCCACCTGCCCCTTTTTAAAAAGTATTTTGCTTTCTGGAGCACAAGCCTGTGTTCTTTCTGTCTGGGGACCCCCTGGCTCTCATTTCCTGGGTTTTTACCATCCCAGGATGGAGGAAACTCAGGGAAGGCCATGGCCGAGCAGCCAGCCAGGTCTGGGACTGGGGGTGACCAGGCACAGGGACTATGAACCAACTACCACCGAGTTCATGCTGAATTGTGGATCCCCAAGGACAGCAGTGTAGCATGCTGAGGCCCGTGACTGCTGGGGGTGGCCCAAGGCTTCGGTGAATGAGAAGACATCCGTCATCCCCCAACAAAGGCCTTCACAGCAAAACCGAAAGTGTCCCAGAAGTGCTTGCCGGGTTTATTATCAGTCAATTATTTTCTTTCCACCTAGTCTCTCTCTTTCCTCCTGCTCGGGTCCCTGTCATCGAAGGCATCCATCAATCAACAAGCATCTGTTAAGCTCTGACTGGGTGCCAGGGACTGTTCTAAGTACCGGGGAGACAAAGAAAGACCCTTAGAGCTTTTGTCTTTTGTGGAAACAGCAGCTAGCAAAGAATCGTCCTCAGGCTATTTTCATCCCTGGGTCCCCACGGCATAAAGTTAATAATCCAGCAGCAAACCTTTGGGGGGTGGGCTTCTTCACATGTGTAGGAGAACCAGGTTTGATCTGCCTCTCAAGAGAGAGACTTGGGCAGTTCATTAGTGATTAGAGCAGCCCACAGGAGCTGCCTCAGATGGTAGGTAGTGAGCTCCCCTGGCCCAAGGGCTTCAAGTGACAGACAGCTCAATGACCAGTGGTCAGGGCTGTTCAAGTGTGGTCTCTGAGATCCCTGAGATCTGGGTCTGAATCACTCAGCTCCAGAAGTGACCCAGAGCAAGTTACTGCCTGTGTCTGGGCCTCAGTTTCCTCAGCTGTAAAACTAGGGGGTTGGATTGGTTGGTTCTGTGCTGTCCCTTTCAGCTCTGTGGATCTGTGATTCCTAGGAGGCCATGTGATATGGCCAAGAGAGCAAGCTGGATTTCAAATCTCACTCCTTGGGGTAACCGTGGGCAGGTCTCTATTCTCTGGGCCTCGTTTGTCTGTTAGATGAGGGGCTTTAGAGGTCTCTTCCAACTCTAGGCATGTGACCAGTGACTCTCCTCCTATTAAACCGTCTCTTCCCTAAGCTCCTGCTCAGGGCAGATGGTTCACTCGCTACCAGTCGGGCTCCAAAACCTGGTACTGGCACTTGAGGCCCTAGTTGAGGGACAAGACATCAGCCTGGCTGACTCTTAGTATATAACATTTATTATGTGAGAAGTACATTAGTAGAGTCATTCCTCCAAAAATGCCTTGTGGGAAAGATCAGTCCCAACTATGGAAATCAGAGAAGGTTTCATGGAAGAGCTGGCATTTGATCATGGCCCCCCATTCCCTGCCATTCCACCCCGCCCCCCAACCTGGACCTTTCCTTTGTAAGCTGAATAGGAATTTAGCACAGGAGGGAGCATGGGTCCAGAGTGGGGCAAGTACAGGGTGTGTTTAGCAGACTTTTTTTTTTTTTTTGCTAATGACATTATGTTTTACTTAAAAAACATCAGAAGATAAGTTCAAGTCTTCTAATGCTTCTCTGAATTCTTCATAGTCACTGTTTCTTATAGCAATAATGTTATGACAATAGGTTAAGTAGTGGAGTACAAAGTCAGCCCCCTATGGACGTAGCAGTAACACGGTCCAGAGGGAAATGACAGAAGGGGAAGTTTGTCTGAATGTGCACAGTGGGTGGGGGGAGGCTAGGATGGTGGCCTGGTCCGGGTTTTGGAGGAGCCACGGATGCCAGATGGAGGGGCCTGTGGGCATTGGGGAGCTCTCAGTGGATTCAAAGCTGAGGAGTGGTGTGATCAGATCCATGTATGGTCTGCAACCTGGGATGTTGGAAATGCTCATGGTCAACCTGGCCTGACTTGAGAGGGGTAGGGGGTGAATATAGCCCCAGAGCCAGGCTCACATTCTAACCCGACTCCTTCCTCCCCATCTCTGCTGCCTCCTGGCCATCTTCAGCTCCATGTTCAAGAAGCACCAGGCAACCACTTGAACCCAGAGCCCAGCCAGCCTGCGACCAGCGTGGACCTGGACTTCCTGGAGGATGACATCCTGGGCTCCCCATCTGCCGGGGGTGGCGGCGGAGGCGGAGGCTCTGGGGGTGCCGAGCAGCCATGCGATATCCTCCAGCAGAGCCTGCAAGAGGCCAACATCACAGAGCAGACGCTGGAAGCCGAGGCCGAGCTGGACCTGGGCCCCTTCCAGCTGCCTACTCTGCAACCAGCTGACGGAGGTGGGGCAGGTGGGGCTGGGGCCGCCGCAGCTGCCGGAGCCCAGGCTCTGTTCCCTGGTAGTGCCGATCTCCTTGGCCTCCAGCCACCAGCCGTCTTAACACACCAGGCCCTGGTGCAGCCGCCCGATGTGGTGAACGTGAACAAGGCCCTCAGCGTCCAGCCCTTCCTGCAGCCTGTTGGTCTAGGCAACGTGACCCTGCAGCCCATTCCTGGCCTTCAGGGCCTGCCCAATGGCAGCCCTGGGGGCGCTGCAGCTGCTGCCCTGGGCCTGGCGCCCATCCAGGTGGTAGGGCAGTCTGTGATGGCCCTCAACCCACCGGCCCCTCAACTCCTCGCCAAACAAGTGCCCGTGGGGGGCTACCTGACCCCAGCGGCACCAGCCGAGCCTGGCCCTGTGACACTGGCCTCTGCAGGGGTGTCCCCACAAGGGGCTGGCCTGGTCATTCAGAAGAACCTTTCAGCCGCTGTTGCCACCACTTTGAATGGGAACTCAGTGTTTGCCGGGGGTGGGGTGCCTGGGCCAGCAGCTGCAGGTGGAGCTGCGGGCCCGGGGGGCCAGCCGCTGGCGGTGGCCTCGGGCCTTGGAGCCTCCTCCTTGGTGCCGGCGCCCAACGTGATCCTGCACCGTACCCCGACACCCATCCAGCCTAAGCCGGCAGGCGTCCTGCCCCCAAAACTCTACCAGCTCACACCCAAGCCTTTTGGCACCACCGGCGCTACACTGACCATCCAGGGTGAGGCAGGCAGCCTGCCCCAGCCTCCGAAGGCCCCCTCCAATCTGACCTTCATGGCCGCAGGCAAGGCGGGCCAGAACGTGGTGCTGTCTGGCTTCCCGCCCACACTGCCTGCCAACGTCTTCAAGCCACCTCCGGCCACGGTGGGCAGCACACCAGGCACTTCAGCAGCCCCCCCACCTGGCACCCTCAGCAAGCCCATGAGTGTCCACCTCCTTAACCAGGGCAGCAGCATCGTGATTCCCGCCCAGCACATGCTCCAGGGCCAGAACCAGTTCCTCCTGCCTGGAGCTCCCACCGTCCAGCTCCCTCAGCCCATCTCGGCCCTCCCTGCCAACGTGGGAGGGCAGATCTTGGCTGCTGCAGCTGCCGCCCCCCACACTGGAGGCCAACTCATCGCCAATCCGATCCTCACCAACCAGAACCTGGCAGGGCCTCTCAGCCTGGGCTCCGTGTTAGCCCCTCATGCTGGTGGCCACGGGGCCGCCCACATCCTCTCAGCTGCGCCCATCCAGGTGGGCCAGCCCACCCTCTTCCAGATGCCTGTGTCCCTGGCTGCCAGCAGCCTGCCTACCCAGAGCCAGCCAGCCCCTGCCGGCCCCACCGCCACGGCCACCGTCCTTCAGGGAGTCACGCTGCCCCCGAGTGCTGTGGCCATGCTCAATGCAGCTGAGGGCCTGGTCCAGCCTGCGACGGCCCCGGCTGGTAGCGAGGCAGCTCCTGTGCTCACCGTACAGGCAGCCCCCCAGGCTCCTCCCACTGCTGCTACAGTGCCCCCTGTGGCCCCACTGCCTCTGGGCCTGCCACAGCAGCCACCACCCCCAGCCCCACAGGCCCCGGTCCCCACACAGCCCACGACTCCCCAGCCAAGCCCCAGCCTGGCATCAAGCCCTGAGAAGATCGTTCTGGGCCAGCCAGCCACCACCACAGCTGTCATCACTCAGGAGTCCATGCAGATGTTCCTGCCCCAGGTAACTGAAAGGGCGGGGGGGAGGAGTCAGTGGAGGGTGATGGTAAAGATCCTGGGGAGAGGAGGAAGAGATAGACAGAAGAGCTGGGTGAGCTGGGTATGGATAATATGACAGCAGAAGGGAAGGGGGCAGGAGGAGGGGCACCCAAGGGCTGGCTCTTGGTGGCCATGCTAGATGTGTGTGGGGAAGCCCCTCTCCCTTCTCTGGGCCCTAGAGCCAGGGGGCCGGGCTGGTGCCTCTGGGGGTGGGAAAGCCTGTCCACGGGCAGGAATTTCTGACCCTTTGGGGGCTGTTTCAGAAGGAGAGGAGCCAGCAGCCCCCGTACCTCCCGCTGCCCATGGAGGGCGCCCACCTCTCCCTGCCTCTGCCCGCCTACAGCGTCGCTGTCTCGGCCCCCAGCACCTCGAGCAGCGCACCTGCCTCTGTCATAGTCAGCAGCGGTGCGGGTCAGCCGCAGGCCCGTGACCCCGCCCCGGGCACCCCCGACACCAAAGGAGCCGGCCTCATACCTCAGTTCCCCACCAGCCAGACTCCCCCGGCCCTGCCCCCCCAGGTAGACCCCAGCCCCCATTTCAGCTCTCCATTCCCTGTTTCCAGACCAAGGCTTGGGGCTTGGTTTCTTTTGGTTTGTTTGTTTGGGGGAGTGGGTTGTTTGCTACTTTTCCTTTCACTTGAACCTCTGCTCTCTACCTCTGTCACTCGTTCATTCATTCAGCACATTTACGGAGGTCCTACTGTGTGCTCAGTTCTGTGTTAGACACTTGGTATAAGGGGAGAAGGAGGAGACTCACTGAATTCATGAAGTGGATACTACAGTCATTTAAACTGCAGGGATAGAAAGACTTGGTGAAAGTATGGTACAGGTTGTGCTGCTGCTGGATATGAAGTCAGACAACTGGGTTTGAATTCCAGCCCTGCCACTTAATAGTTGTGGGAACTTGGACATGTCCCTTTAACCTTTTTCTGCCTCAGTTTCTTCATCTGTAAAATGAAGGGGTTTTATTAAATGGCTTCCAAAGCCCCTTTCAGCTCTGGTCTAAGGTTCTGAAACATAGCCTCTCTCTGCCTCAGTTTCCTCATCTGTCAAATGAAGGGGATACTTTAAGCTCTGACTCCAGGATCCTGTGGATGACGGAGGGAAGGGGAGGTCATATGGTGTCCTAGAAATACTTGAGCAGGCAGGGAATGAGCTTTCTCAGCTGGAAAGGTCAGGGAAAACTGCCCAGAGGAGGCTAAAGTGTGGATGTGAAGGCCAGAGGGCTCTTCATGTATGGCACACAGGGACTGGGAAGATGGAAGGGATACCTGTGGAGGGTCGTCCAGTTTGGCTGGATGTAGATTGACCAAACAGCTACAAAACTAAGGCACCGCGTTGACCTCGATGATCCTCACTTAGATGGGGAGATGAGACTCATACACCCTCTAAGGTTCAGTTCTGAAGCACCTGTTGTGTACAGAGGCCAGAATGAACGTGGGGAATGAGAGGGCCATAGAATGTTTCAGCTTGGCTGAGTACAAGATTGCTTGTTGAATGAACCGATGAATCAACAAACACATATTAAGCACCTGTTGTATGCCCGGAGCTGTGACTGAAATACAGTGAAGGAAGCAGTGTCTACTCTCAAGGAGCTTACATTTTAAGGGAATATTGAAGAGAATGGGAGGTGAAGGCGGAAAGAGTGGAAGGTATGAGGGCCAGGTGAAGGAGTCTGACTTTTCCCCAAGTCATTCTGTGAACAAAGGTGTAGCCAGTAGGCTTCTCATATTTTTGGGTTTGGGAGATAAATAGCCAGACAGAAGCTTGTTTGAAAAAGATTTGGGGGATTTAGTGCAAATCAGCCTCCTTGAGAAATGTTGAGAGGCATGGCTTCCAGTTCTAAGGATGATGAACTCCCTTGGTCAGTCTACAGCTTGACTGTTACTGTCAGTTCTGAACCCTAGATTTTAGAAAGGACTTTGGCCACCTGGAGCATCCAAAAGAGGCAGGGACGAGGTTGACAAAGAGCTTGTTGCCCAGGCTGTAGGAATATCAGTGGAGGCAACAGGGGATGTTTAGCTTGGGGAGGAATGGGGCATAAAAATCATCTCCAAGTCCTGAAAGACTGTCTTTGGAAGGGAGATCACGCTTGTTCTACTTGTAGAAGGAGCAAAGAGAGGCAGATTTGAGTTAACACTTTGTGCTGTCCAGTTATGGCCTGGGCTGCCCTGGGAGGTGGTGGTGTCCCTGCCATTAGGGGTCCAAGTGTTCCTTCTTGGCTAAGACTTGGATTGGATGGCTAGGCCATATCCAGCAGCACCATTGGTGTCATACTGTCCTCCATGAAGGTATCATTTTCTCCTTTCCTGGTGGGAGACAGTGACACTGGACCCCTTCCAGCTAAGAGATGTGATTCACATAACATTCATAATGTGTGCACAGCACCGTGCTGAGCTCTGGGTGTCCCAAGTAAGGCCAAACAGCCCCTGCCTACATACTTATGGCGGAGATGATGTGTACTTAGGAAATAATGTTACCGTGGCCAGGGTCAGACATCAAAAGGGGCAGCAGGTTTGGAGGGAGGAAGGTAATGATTCAAGTTCGAGATGTGTTCAGTCTAAGATGCTGGCAAATCGTCTAATAGAGTATCCTAGAGATAGAAGAGACCACAGAGCTGAACTCCCAGCTAGCTGTCTCAGAGAGAAACTGAGACCCAGAATGGGGAAGTGACTTAGCCGAAGTTTCATCATCTGGGGATCTGGAGACCTTAGTGGACCACAAGCTTACTACGCAGCTACAGTGTGAAGGGGCAGCCCTCAAAGCTAATGGAATCAGAGGCTACTCCATGGAGAGACTGAGGTGTCCAGAACCGTCACTAAGCATTTATTAAACACCTGCTGTGTTTCAGGCACTGTGCTAAGTGCCTGGGATACAAAGAAAGAAAAAAGACAGTACTTTGCCCTCAAGGAACTCCCAGTCTAATGGGGAAGATGGCACACAAACAGCCATAGACAACCAAGCTATTCTGTCCGGTATAAATTGGAGGTGGTCAGTCAGCAGGGGGCCATTGAATTTGTCTACAAGGAAGTTGTTGGTGATCTTGGTGAAAGGAACCCTGCACATGCCCAGGCACAGGTGTACCTGTTTCCACAAGTGCGCATGTTTGCCTGGTGCTGACTGCATAGTAGGTATACTCCAGTATGTTTACTGGCTGTCATGTGCAGATGTGTTTGGATCCATGAAATAGTACAAACAGATTTATAGATTCATACCCACACATGATCCATTCAGCTAATGATAATAAGATTGGACCATTTTCTCATTTGGTCCTCACTACAATCCCCCAGGGTGGGTACTGTCACCCTCCCCATTTTACAGATTAGAATACTGAGACTCAGTGTTCACTAATCAGGTTAAGTAGTGACTCTAATAAGATTACTTTAATTGGGATCCATGTCAAATCCAATTCTTGGGTTCAAAAAGTCAGGCTCACAAGTACAAGACAGGAGAAGAGTGGTCAGAGAGTGGGAACCTGGAGCAAGGAGCCTTAGTCTTGAGGGGGTAGGCAGTGTGGTGGGACACACTGCCGGGTGAATGAGACCTTGGGCAGCTCCAGTGCCCAAGCCTGCTGAGGTGCTGGTGTCTCTGACCCATGCAGGCCACCCTTCCCTATCCCAGATGGGGCCATAGATTCAGAAGGGTCGGGCTAAGCCCAGGCTGGCGACATGCCATGAGCACAGCCCTCTGCTTCCCAGGTGCATGCCAGCTCATGCGGCTATGAGGGGGAATCACTAGCTCACCCAGTGGACTCTGTCCCAGTGAGTCGCAGCCGCTCAGAGCAGGGACATAGCTTGAGGCCGCAGGTCTGAGTGTTATTGAAATGATGACCTCTGCCCATTGTGGCAGATCTCCATCCATCCCTTGAGAGGGAAGGAGCCTTCTTGGATCGACAAAGCCCAGGGATCCCAGGAACCAAGCCAGGGTGGTGGAGTGGAAAGAGTTGAGCTCTGAACCTGGTTTCAGATCCTGCCTTCACCTCATGTAATTTGGACGAATCACTCCCTTACTCTGGCTCTCTATTTCTTCACCTGCAAGCTAGCAGGGCAGGCATTCTACCTTCTGGTTGTGTGTCAGATGATCCTGTAAGGCTGGGGGATGGTTCTTGGCAGCTGCATTTTGGGTGACAGACAAGGAGTGACTGGTGTAGGGGGTGAGGAGTCCATGGGACGGGCATACAGACACACAGGCTTAGGAGAGGTTGAAGACAGTACACACACAAACACATGAGACACAATGGACAAGGAGGATGAACTCCTTCTCCTAGACCCCTTCCTCCAGGTGGCACTGACCCGCCCAGGTGGCATGGCTCCCCTTGCCTTGACTAGGATGGTAGGAGGAGGGGGCCAACATCTTCACAGTGCTTCCTACTCTCCACCCCCACTTTGCTGCTGTCTGCTGCCCCCTCTCTTCCCTTCACCCCCACCTCCGCTTTTGTTGGGGGGCACAGGAAAGATGGGGCAGGGGGGCAGGCTAAGTCTGTGACTCAAGGTGCTGAGGGGGGCTGGCTTATGGATGGGGTTCTGGAAGGAGAGATGCGGGGAGCTGGTCTGTAGGCTGATGGTGAGGGGAGGAGAGGGGGTACAGGGCTGGACTATGGATAGAGGGGGCAGGTACTGGTGGTAGGTGAGGGCTGTATTTATCACTGGGTGTGTGGGGAAGAGGATTCCAGGACTAACTTGTCTTTTCCTCCTTCTTTGTTCAGATCTCAGCTGCTCAGCAGAAGGTCCCAGGGGCTTCCTCTTCCCCATCGCTACCTCACCCGCCCCCACTGGGCGATAGCCCTCACCTGCCTTCTCCCCACCCTGCTCGGCCTCCCTCCCGACCACCCTCCCGGCCCCACTCCCGTCCGCCCTCCCAGCCCCAGAGTGTATCCCGGCCACCCTCAGAGCCCCCCCTGCACCCCTGCCCACCGCCTCAGCCCCTGCCTGGCCTCTTTGTCATCCAGAACCCCCTGGGCCCTTCCTCCCATGGGGCCCCCGCTCCTGCCACAGCCCCGACTCCTCCTCTACGGCCCCCCTCTCAACCTCCTGAAGGCCCTGCACCTCCCCCCACACACCTGCAAGTGCAGTTAGCGACCACCACCGCTGACGCTGCCTCCAGGCTGCCTGCCTCAGCGCCCCCTGATGCCCCTCACTCAAATTCACCCCACTTTCAGCTCCAGTTTGCCCCAAGCCAAGTGCCCCTCAAGCCCCCTACACCCACACCAGTGGTCCACCTTGCTCCAGAGCCTCCTCCACAGCCTCCAGCCCCCCCACCACCGAGGACCTTCCAAATGGTGCCCAACCCATTCCAGGCCCTGGCCACCCCAGCGGCCCAATCCAAGCCACTCCTGGAGAGATTCCACCAGGTGATGGTGAGGGCATGGGGCTGGGGGAGGGACCCAACAATGTGAGCCCATTGTCCCTTCTTTCATGCCCTGCCTCCTCATGTAGGATCAGAAACCATTTGGGCCAACCCCCTCCTTTTACTAAGGAGGAAGCTGAGGCCAGCAAGGTAGCCTCCCAGGCATAGCATAGACTTGATTCACCTTCTGGAATCCCAAGGCAGCCCACTCTTCTCAGGTGCCCTTCATCAGGGTCCCTTGTCGCCCAAGGGGGTCCTGTGTCCTTTCACCCTCTTCTCTTCTGCATAAGCTAACTCTTCTCCTTTGTGCCCCCAGGTACCATCTGGGCTCATTCTCCAGGGTAAAGCTGCAGGTCCCCCTGCCACCCAACAGACCCCTCCAACTCTGGGCCCCCTTGCCAGCCCGGCCCCCTCCATCCTGGTTAGTGGGCAGGCTCCACCTGGAGCCCAGGCCACCTCCAGTCATCCTCCTGCCTCGGTGGCCAGCACAGGTATGTGGTAGACTTGGGTGGAGGGAGCAGGCAGCGCCCAGGGTGGGCAAGTGGAGAAAATGTCTTTGGTGTCCCTCAGATACTAGGGGAGAGAGGGTAGGAAGAGACAAAGGAGGCCCTGATCTAAGGGGGAAATGTGGCCCCTACCCTTATCAGGAGCCTCAGTCTGAGAGGGGAGCCTTGAGTCAGGGAGCAAGCTGGCCTTTTGTGGAAGTCTCTCCAGAAGCCCATAGTGTATATTGGCAGAAGTAGAACCAATTCCGGGTGCAGAAGGAAGAGGGAGGCCTGTTGTCTGGCAAACGTCCCTGTGTCCCTTCCTCAGCTGTCTCTTCATTGATCTCCACAGACAGCAAAGTGTTTGGCAGCAGCGTTCCAGCCTTGGGTGGGACCAAGGTGGGCACAGGGCAGGGAAAGACGTCCGGCCCGTCTCCAGGGCAGGTAAGAGCTACTGAGAGATCGACCCATTAGCCAGAGCCTTGAGACCAGCGTAGAGTCAGGTGGATATGAAGGAGGCAGAGACAAACTCAGAGACAGGCAGAATGTGGTCACTGATCGAAGAAGGCTGCTTATCTCTAATCTGGGATAGATAAGCCACTGACACATTAGAGAGGAGCGCTGGAATTTAGCCAAATCTAAGAAGTAGAGCCCTTGGGTCTGTCCAGCATGAAGGAGGCCCAGTCAGTTGCAGATCCCGTAGAAAAGGAGCCCAGTTTGCAGCTGGAGGCCTCACTGAATCCCTAACATAGGAGGTGGTATGATCATCCCCTGGACCTTGGCCTTGGCCAGACCACATCTGGAGTTTTAAGGGCAGCAACAGCCAGGGAAGGGTGCCTCCCATGGCGTGAAGCTTGGAGACCTCACCACATTAATTTCTGATGAAGGAACTAGGCATATTTACTGGAGAAGAGGTGGTTTAGTGGCAGCAGGACAGACCTGCCATTGAGTTGCTGAGTTATGTCGGAAATTGCAAAGAAGAAAAGCTAGGCTCAGTGTAAAGGGGAGCTTTCTTAACAATAGCCATCCATCCCAGAGTGAAATGGGCGTCTACCCTGGAGAACGTAGAGCTGGAGACCTTTGCATGTTGAACTGTTGGGGATGTCTGCTTGTGCACCAGTTGGATTAGAGGTTCTGAGACCCTCAGAGACATTCAGAGACAGGCAAAGGTAGAGAGATGAGCAGGCATACAGAGACACATCTAGAAACAGATGGTGCAGGGAGGATGATGTAGGCCCAGCGATCCAGATAGATGCAGAAGTAGAGATACTGATATGGGATGAGCCCCACCTGGCCTGACTGTGCCCTCCTCAGTGCCATCCCCTATCCCCCATCCCACCTCTCCCCAACCTAAGGTTGCCATGAGCTCAGGGCCCAGCCCAGGCCTTCCCAAGGGGCCCCTGCAGATCCAGGTTGTGGGGAAAGGGCTCCCCCAGCTGGGGCCTAGCCCTCCTGCCCAGGTGAGATCATCTTTTCCCCCACTCCCTTCTTCTCCTTGAGAGCCTGAATCTCAAGGCCTATTCAAAGCCCTCTGATCTGCACCCTCTCTTCCCAAGCCAGGAGCTGTCTCTCTCTTGGGGTTCCAGCCTGAGCTGGTAGGGTGTAGTGGGCAGGAATGAAGTGGGGGTAGGGACGGGGAAACAGGGAAACATTCAGAGATGCCCTGGATAGACTTTCATCCTCTCTTTCCCCTCCCCTCGTCCCCCAAGTATGAGAGCAAAGTGAGCAACCTGAAGAAACCAACCACCATACAGCCCAGCAAGGAGGCCTGGTGAGTGGGGGCCAGGGCCAGGGCCGGGGCTGGGGCTGGGGCTGGGGCCGGGGCTGGGGTTGGGGCTGGGGCTGGAGCTGGGGCTGGGGCTGGAGCTGGGGCTGGAGCTGGGGCTGGGGCTGGAGCTGGGGCCGGGACTGGGGCTGGATTGGAGCTGGATGATGTAGGCAGAAGGAATGTCCTTGGCTTCTCTGGGCCTCAGTGTCTCCTGGTCTCTCTTTTCTGGGTCTCCCATCTTTTACGATTTGTTCCCACTAGCATTTTATTTTTCAAATTTTCTTTATCAATGCCTCATATTACCATTGTTATCTCTGAATACATCCCTCACCCTCCCCTCCCCAATGAACCGTGCCATGGGACAAATGTTTAAAATGAAAGAGAAGAGACCGGTCTAGCAAAACCAAGCAGCCATGGCTCTGGGCACTGTGGCCGGTGGCACGTGCATTGCCACACGCCCATCGTCTCCAACCTCTGCAGAAAAGGAAGGGGAGGGCCTTTTCTCATTTCTTCTCATTTCACTGGCATTCAGTTTTGTGGGGTCTTTTTGTTTTGTCCATTTACATCATTTTAGTATTTATCAGTCCCATCGTTAAGCGCCGTGCTGAGCCCTGGGGATCCAAAGGAAGAGGAAAGACTATCCTGCCCCCCAGGGCCTTCCTGAGTCTGCTGGGGGAGACGACACTGGAGCAGCCATGTCCAAACGCTCTGTGTTGGATCTGCTAACTTCACTTTGAATCCGTTGATTTAAGTTTTCCCAGCTTCTCCATATTCTTCATGTTTGTTGTTTCTGAAGAGGCATTAATCGCCCTACGCTCCCATACTACCATCTGCACAGCTGTTTGCCAGTGGATGGGCAGCTCCTTTGTTTTGCTTTTTACCCTCTGACTGTTTTGGTGTGTATGTGGGGGCTGCCTTGTTCCCTGTTTCACTAGTCTCACGTCCTTGCCCCGCAGCTTTCTGGAGCACCTCCATAGGCATCAGGGCTCTGTGTTGCATCCTGACTATAAGACAGCCTTCCCCTCCTTTGAGGATGCCCTACGCCGTCTGCTGCCCTATCATGTCTACCAGGGGGCTTTGCCCTCTCCTCATGACCACCGCAGAGGTGAGGACCTGCCGAGATTGCTCCTGGGTGCCTTCCCAACTGACCGTGTGTGCTAGGGGAGGGACCCACCAGGGTCATCACACCTTCACTCTGTCACATGTAAAAGAGGGGTTTTGTTCTGAGTCCCTTTCAGCTGTAGATTTATGATCGTAGGTCATTTAGTGTCCCTGGCCTTCAGTTTTGCCCTCTGTAAGTTGAAGGAGTTGGATTAAGTAGCCTCTGAGGTCCCTTGTAGCCCTGGAGCTTGTTCTGATTTGAGGTCAGTGTCCACCATGAGGACCCTCAGTAGTGACCCTCCCAGCCCCACCCACAAAAGGGTGAGGCCTGGCAAGGCTGGGAAGGCTTTGAAACAGGGACTTGGGAAACACCATGGGGGAACCCCCCAGAGAGGCGTGATGTAAAGCAGGTCAGGTAGTTAGACTAGGGACCCCGAGTCCAAGGGGCCTACAACCCTGTCCCATGCCTTTGTCTCTCCATGTGGCAATGGAGAAAGCCTGCAGTGGGAGTTCCCAAGGGGAAGAATTTGGAGGTACTATTGTAGGGGTTTAAATGTGTTGATGGTGGTGTTATGTGAAAAGAGGGATGAATTTGGCATCTGAGACCCTAGGTTACAATCCTGGTCATACCACTTTCTTACCTGTGTGACCTTAAGTGAGTCACTTGAGTGCTCTTGACCTCAGTTTTCCTCATCTGTTAAATGGGCCTGTTGGTTTCTGAGGTTGTGACTTGGTGATCACCTTTCCTGACCCTTCTGAGGGTCCCTTTCTCTGATGTGTCTGTGGCATTGCTGAAGGTCACTGGGGGGTGGTGGGAGAAGAGTGGTCTGCTTACTAAGAGACAAGAAGAGACCACCCCCAAGAATTTCTTTCTCCATCACCGTGTATGTGAAAGACACATGGTGAAAAGGAGAGAGAGAGCTTGTTCTTGTGCCTGTCCCCTCTCTCCTGTAGTAGACGAAGAGTTTGAGACTGTTTCCACACAACTGCTGAGACGCACGCAGGCCATGCTGAATAAGTACCGACTGCTTCTCCTGGAGGAGTCCCGGGTAGGCTCCCACCCACCCATCCTCTACCTGGGATCTACCTGCCAGCCCCACAACTGCAGGGACTAGAGGAGGCATCAGCATTCAGAGCCTCGTGAGAGGCAAACATTTTCTGAGGAGGTCCCTACAGGCAGAATGTTGTGGTGGCACATCCCAGTGGTTGTGGGTTCAGATCCCATGTCTGATGCTTACTGCCAGTGTGACCTTTGGCAAATTGTTTACTCTCCTTGGGCCTTAGGTTCCTCTTGAGTACAAGGAGGGGGCTGAACTAGCTGGCCTCTGAGGTGATGGAGGAACCCTGTATCCCACTGTTCCCTTGGGCCCCCTTCTCCCAGTCCTCATCCCCTGGCCTTGTGCCTAACCCAGGCACCTTGGTGCCAACACCATGTGTGCCAATGAGGGGCATGGATTTGGAAGGGTAGGGGAGAGGGAGAGATCCTGAAAAGCCAGACAGGGTAGGGGCCTGGAGTCCCAGCTTTGCTCCTCAGTGCCATTGGACCAGCCCCTTGGCTGTGCAGTGGGGTGGAGGCATTTCAGCTTCAGTGCTCCCCAGGGCTGTGCCACCTCTGATGCTCTGACCTTTATCTCCCCCAGAGGGTGAGTCCTTCTGCAGAGATGGTCATGATCGATAGGATGTTTATCCAAGAGGAGAAAACCACATTGGCCCTGGACAAGCAGCTGGCCAAGGAGAAGCCTGGTAAGAATGGGCCCATGTCCCAGGATCCCTCCTGGCACACTCAGGGCAGACAAGGAAGCAACTGGTGGCCTCCACCTGGGCCCTGGCCTCCACCTGGGCCCTGGCCTCCGAGGCTTCCTGACAGGCCCATCTGTTCCCCACCTTTTCCACTAGGACATGTGGGAAATCACCTCCTCCCTGGAAAAAAGGAAGGGTTTTCCTTCTCTTCCCTCCCCCCCATGGACCCCCACCATCTCCTCAGTCTTTTTCCCTGTGATCTAAAGCTACCCCAATGGCCCAAAAAACCACGGCAGGGAACAAGTTTTTATTCCATTCAGGTCCACAAATATCTAAATGTGCCTTGAACGCTGGAGGAGGCATGAGGTTATGCCTGCTCACTGTGATCTAGGTTTGGTGCCCAGTACACCTAATGGGGGAGTTCCAGGGAGCTATTGGCTCATTTGTTTTTTGAAAAAGGCTGGATTCCTGTGCTGCCCTGAACATCAGAGGGAGGGGCTCTCAGCAAGGAGGGTTGGAAGGGAGACCCTCCTCCTTCCCCTAATGATGTCCATTTTTCTCTTGCAGAGGAGTACGTGTCTTCCTCCAGGCCCCATGGCCTCCCTGTCTTGGGATCAGAGAGCCACAGTGCCCACCGGCTCTCCTGCACCCCAGCCCACCCTCCACTGTCTTCTTCCTCCTCAGGGGCCCCGACCCAGCTGCCCCCACACCCACCCACCAAGTTGGTGATTCGGCATGGTGGGGCAGGTGGCTCTCCCTCCGTGACCTGGGCCCGGGCTTCCTCATCCTCTTCCTCATCTTCTTCCTCCTCTGCGGCTTCTTCACTGGATGCTGATGAGGATACGCCCCTGCCGTCCAGGAGCCGCCCGCCTATCAAAACCTATGAGGCTCGGAGTCGAATTGGCCTCAAGCTGAAAATAAAGCAGGAGGCTGGACTCAGCAAGGTAGTCCACAATACGGCCTTGGACCCTGTCCACCACCCTTCTCCAGGACCCAAAGGGACGGAGCCCCCAGCCCCACTGCCACCTCAGGCCCCGGCCCCAGCCCTGGCCTCTTCAGGCCAGATGAATGGGACAGTGGAGCACCCCCCTGCACCCACGGATCGGAAGCCAGCCCCACCCACTTCTCAGTGCCCCAGGCTACCCCTCCGCAAGACCTACCGGGAGAATGTGGATGCCTTCAGCAGCTGCCGGGCCGGGGCCCCCAGGGCAGCCACAGCGGGGAGCCCAGCCCCAACCCCGGCCCCCCTCATCAAATCGGACGACACCACCAGTGGCCTCATCCGGGAGCTGGCCGAGGTGGAGGATGAGTTGTACCAGCGAGTAATGAAGGCAGCCCCCTTGGAGGTGGTGACCCCTGGGGCTGGGCCCGGAGTCGGGCCTGGAGGGGAGCCTGCCTGGGAAGCGCCTCCCTTGCCACCGCCCAAGAGGCGCAAATCAGAGTCCCCAGATATGGACAATGCCAGCTTCTCCAGTGACAGCCCCCAGGATGACTCTCTGACAGAGCATCTGCAGAGTGCCATCGACAGCATCCTTAACCTCCAGCAGGCGGCCCCTCAACCCTCAGGCCGGACTGCCAGTGGACCCTCGTACCCCCACCCGGCCACCTCCCCACCCCTGCATCGGCCTGATGGCTACCTGGGCCCCAGTCACAATGGGGGTCTGGGGGCCAGGACGTTGAATAGATAACAGCAGAGTATCTCCCCCTGCCCTTCCCTCCATCCCCTCACAACCCATGGTCCCCTGCAGACAACCCTGAGGACACTGGGGGAGATCACTAGCCCACTGCCCCCAGGGAGGGTCAGGTCAGGGTTCACCCCTCTTCCTCCACTCCCCCAAACAACTTGCTGTTTCTTTTCTAAGTTATTCGATTTATCAATACCCCACCCCCCCAACCTGGCTCCAGCCCCAAAACACTAAGAAAGGAGGTGGGGGGGGACCTTGGAGCAAGCAAACAAAGTCCCTGGGTCTCTGGGAGGCCCTGCAGGGTCCCCCAGCACCTACACCCTGTGTTCTTAGTAGGTCCTTGGGTTCTGCTCCATCTCCGGGGGAGGGGGAAGGAGGGGACGCTGATTACTGCCACTGTGTGTACGTCCGTGTGTCTGTGTGTGAGAGAGAAAGAGAGAGAGCAGGAAATGTTAAAGAGTTGGGAGAAGGACCCTAGGGACCATGGAGTCCAGAGAGAGGAAAAAGGATTTATCAAGAGCCTATGTACGTACCAGGCACTGTGCTACGTGCTTTACAAATATTAGTGGATTTAGAGCTGGGAGGGACCTTAGAAGCCATCTGTTCTAGTGCCCTTGGGAAACCGAGGCCCCATCAGAGGGAAGGGATGGGACTTGTCCAAGGTCATGCATCAGGAGTAGCATTGGAGTAGAACCGTCCCCCCGCTTGCCAGATTACTTGCACCACCGTGCCTCCCACTTTGTCTCTTCGTGAAGGGGCTGTCTTTTCTAGCCCTCAGAGGAGCTCCGTGTGTCTGTGTCCATGTGTGTGCGTGTGTGTGCGTGCGTGTGTGCGTGCGTGTGCGCGCTGCTCCCCACCCCACCCCAAATCAGAGAGTCTCCCAAAGCCGCAGCAGACCACTCTATCTTCCCCCCCTTTCAGCCCCCCCCCCCCTTCATCCCACCCCACTGCCGGGCTTTGACATCTCGGAGACAAACTAGTACTGTAACATATTTTGTACTGTATTTATTGTGTATAACGATTTTTTAAGGAATCCTGTACATTTAGTATTCCCCTGTAAATTAAAGCCAGTCCTCTTTTTAAGCCGGGATCTGTGCCCTGCCCTGCCTCCACTCCCTTCTTTCTGGTCTTTCCATGTTGGGGTAGGGATGGGGGAGCAGGGGAGGTCTGGGAGGGGGAGGTCTCTCCTTTGCATCTCTAAAGGAGGAGGGTAGTGACTGATAGGCTGACAGAGACCAGGAGAGATAGAAACATGAGGAAATATAGAGAAAGCCCAGGCAGTCATCAAGGCTGATATTTCCAGAGTGTTCAGAGCTCCCCTCCTGAACAGAGAAGGGGATAATCTCTGTGTGGTCTCTTATCTCCACTTGACAGGGAAGGAAACTGACTTAGGTTAAAATGACTTCCCCAGTCAGACAGCAGTTAAGCAAAAGCCACAGACACACTTGACCTGGGCAGAAAACGTGCAGTATTCAGCCATGGTAGGCCATCCCTTCTCCTGTGAGAAGGGAGAGATGGATTTTTTTGAGAGAGGTGGAGGAAGAAGAGGGGGAGAAGATCCTAAGCTTTCATAAGAAATAAGTATGAGCTAGTGCAGATTTGGGGGGTAGGGGAATTCAGCTACCCTGGAAGCTGAAGGTGGAGCTCTCTGACAAAAGCAAACCGCTTACCTATTTTTGACTGCTCTAAATGACCTTTTCAAGAATAAAAATGGTGGAGAAGATGACAGTGAGGCTGCTTGATTCTAGCCATTAGGGAGGAATGCATTGCAGTAGCAGAACTGTGGGATGCGATGGTATGAGCCTATGACCCCCTGCTTCTGGGGTAGGCTGAGAGACTGCTAGACCCCCAGAGTTTGGGAGTTCTGGGCAACAGTTCTGACGGCCGATCAGGTGGGTGGGTCAAAATGTCTCATGCTGGTCAGCGGGTGGACCAGGCACTGCTAGCCTGGCCAAGATAGGAAAACACTGTCTCCAAAAGTGGAATTGGGGGGAATGAAGAAATTGAGGGAAACCTTTGATAGGGAAATGATCATATGATCTTGAAATTAGAGGCAGAGAAGGAAGGGCAACCAGGCCCTCAAGTTTGGGAGCATGGATGGAGTGAACAGATGATCCTCTGTGGCCCTGAGCAAGTATCTTTGGACCTCACTTTTTTCATTTGAGGTTTGACCTTTAAGGTCCTTCCCAACCCCAATACTGTGATAACGGATTCAGAGAAAAGCTGAGTAAGATTCTGTACCCAAAGATTCTACTGGGGAAGCCAGCATCTGTTGGATGTAATACTGAAGCAGACAAACACAATCCCATTTAGGAAAAAGCCAGGAACTATCTAGAAGAGACCAGTGACTGTTTAGGGAGCCCCCTGACGAAGTAACCAGCCTCCGAGGATTTCAGAGTTCTCATTTGTAAGATGGGGGTAAGAGCTGGATAGCCTACCTCCCAGGGTGGATGTAAGTTTTAAAGGCAATAATGTCTGCGAAGTGTCATCACAACACAAGGAAAGTGCCTATTGTTGTTAATGGTGGAATGAAAGGTTCCCCACCACCCTTGTTTATGAATTTCAGGCCATAGCATAGGTGCAGAACAGTTAGGAAGTTCTGTCATGTTTTGTTTCAGGGAGAGTGGCCCTGGGAAGGGGAAAGGATCATCCCTAAGATCATATTGGTCCTGCTTGGCTTTACCTGAAGACAGTTTTAAAAGGAATAAATCCCTGAGGCTACAGGAATGGAATTCGTTGTTCAAGGTCTTTCTCCATGCATATATACACAGATAGCTCCTGGTGTCCTTTGGAGGCTTGGATGATTATTGAGCAGCCATGTGGCTGACCTGAGTTCAAATCTGAGCGGTACCATTTATTACCTGGGTCAGATTACTTAAATACTATGGATCTCAGTTTCTTCACAATCTGGGTTGTGCTAGATGACTTCTAAGGGCCATCCAGTTCTGAGAGCGTTGGCCCTAGAACGTCAGAAGTAGGGCTTTAGGACTCATGGGGTCAGTCATGTTTTGAACTTGGAAGGGGCCTCAGAAGCCACTGAGTCAAACCCTTGGTTTTACAGATGAGGAAAGTAAGGCCTTATTAAATGACGTCTATAGATAATGGATAAACTGGGATTTAAACCCAGATCTTCCTGACTGAATCTGGTGCTTTACCTGGGCTGAAACTCTAACTGGGACCAGTGCAGATGTAGTAAGGATGGGGCTAGATCTGAGAACTGCATTCCTGGTGAGAAAACTCCCTCCACCAAAGCAGTGCCACCTTCCCTGCAATTTCAGTCAGAGTCACCTAGACAGACTCCCATAGTCACACAGTCAAGCCTGGGTCCAAAGCAAGGCTTGAGCCCTGGCCTTCCTGGTTCAGAAGTCAGCCTTCTATCCATCAGTGGCAGATGTAAAAAGGCCTAGAGGCAAGACTTCAGCCCTGGAGTGTGTGTGGGGTGGTGTCCCCTGAGAAGGGTCTCTAGGAGAATGGTGACCCAGAAGTGACCAGAACAGCAGAGGGTGAGGAAGCCTGGTGGAGTTGAGACCTTCACCCAGAAAGCCACAGAGGGCTCCCCTTCATGAGGATGTCAGCAAAGAAATTTAGCAAGAATGGAGGCCAGTGCTGAGCTCTGGACACTGAAACAAGAGGGAAAGCTCACGCCTTCATGGAGCTCAGGTGATAATGGGGCCCCATGTTCATCCAAGCGGGGGACTACTTGGAAGTTTACAAAGTACTTTGAGTATATGAGTAATACAGATGCTATCAAAAGCTCTGCGTATCTATAGCTATGTATATATATGTATATATACATATAGGGGTGTGTGTGTGTGTGTGTGTGTGCGCGTGTGCACGGGCGCGCGTGTGTGTATAATCTCACTTGGCTCCTTACCTAGCTTTGTGAGATACATAAGTATGGTGGAGCAGGAGCATACATGCATATATATGTATGGGGGGGGCCAAGGAAGAGAAATGGGAGAGAAAGGACAGAGAGAGAAAGAGAAGGGGAGGAGAGAGGGAGACAGAATGAATCACATCACCACTGGCAGAATAAATATGAAGGTGAGATGAGAGTCTCTTGCCTTTCAGCTGGTATAACCAATTTTATCTCCCTTTAATCCTAGAATCGAGGGGTAGTTTAATCTACACAGAATTGCTGTATGAATGCCTCCTTTCCCTTTGGGTCTTTATTTTCATGTAATAATAGATACAATGCCACAGGTAACTTCGCCACTTTTTTTGAGCCAGACCCAAGGTTTAACTGGCATAGGTAGCTCCTAGTGAAGAAACTCACTCTGCCACAGTACCTGACGCAAAGTAAGTTCTGAATTAATCCATCCTTCCTTCTTTCCTTCCCAAATCAGAGGTCAAGGGACTTGCCCAAGGTCACCTAGGCAAGTAACCTAGGTCAGAGGAAGGATTGGAACTTCGGTGTTCCTGACTGCGAGGCTTGCTCTCTAGCCCCACTTTACAGATGAGCAAACTAAGTCTCATAGAGATCACCTGACTCGCGGAGGGGTCACCCAGCGGGTCTGTGTGGGAGGTCTCTCCGGGGGTCCCTCCACTCCCCGTAGCTGTCTCAGAAGACCGGTGCTCAAAGACAGAGAAAGACAACAGGAGAGACACGGGGAAGGGACGCTAAGTAGCGAAGTCGGGAAAGAGACTGAGCCGCTCACCAGGGGGCGGCAGAGGCCGGGGTGGGAGCCTGCTGGGGAGGAGAGGACGGCACAGGGGAGGGGAGGGTGCGGTGACCCTCCCAGCCCCTCCCTCCCTCCCTCCCTCCTTCCCTCCGCCCCGCCCGCCTGGGCTCAGACGGAGACAGGACAGCGAACTGCAGCCGCGCCCAGTGCCCCCTGCCCAGCCTCGTCCAGCCGGGACCCCCATAGGACAAGACAGGACAAGGACAGGTCCTTGCGGCACCCGGCCTGCGCCGCCCGGCTTGGTGGGTACCTCGTCCGCCCTCTCCATCCCACCCCCCCAATCCCTCAATCTCCCCGCTTTCCTCCCAGCCTCTCCCCTTTCCCCCAGTGCCATCTTCCCTCCACCTCCCGCCTCCCTTCTGGTCCCTTCCAATGCCTTCAGCCCCGCCAGGCGCCCGGAGTCCTCTCTGTCCTTCCCCTCAGCTCCCCATCCGCCCTCACCGAGCACTGACCCTGTTCCTAGGACCCAGGACCTTGCTCTGAGCCCCCATCTTCATAGGCTCGCCCAGGGAGGGAGAGAGGGGACCTCAGTAGCCCCTGGGCTCAAGCCTCTCCCTTTACTGATGACGGAACTGTGGCACAGTTATTGGATGAAGTTAACGCGGTTAGGGACTGACTGACACCGGATTTGAATCCAAATCCTCAGGACTTCAAGTAGCCCCTTCCCCATCTCCTCCTCGGGCTCATTCTTCTCCCTAGCCCCTCACTCGTGGAAAGCGCCCCAACTCCGGAGTCAGAGGACCTGATTTAAATCTGGCTTCAGACATACTCCTTGTTAAACCAGATGGGCCCTGAGATCTCTTCCAGCTCGCGGGTCCCCTCTGCGTGTTCCTCTCTCCCCTCCTCCGGGCAGCCTTAGGACCTTCTCTTCTATCATAGGTCCACGTCCGCTGAGTTACCTTCTGTTTAGCCATCACTCCTTTCTCGCCTTGGTTTCCCTTCCTGTCCAGGCAGCTCTTACACGTCCTCTCCTTTCTCCTCCCCTCGTCCTCCTCGTCCTCCTCCTCCTTCTCAGGTAATCCCCCTCCCCCATCAGCTTCCACCTCTCTGTCTTGCCTGGTTGCTCCTGGTCCAATCCCCATCCCCATTTCTCTGAGTCTTGTCAGAGGAGGATTTTTGCAGTACAGTGTAAGCCTTCTCTGTACCTTTCCCTCCAATGGCCTCCTGCCCTCATGTCTGCTCTTTCTGTCCACAGTACCCTCTCCCTCCCTTATGTCGCCTCTATCCTCTCCTGGCCCCACTCGCTTCTCCCAGTGACCCCGGGCAACCTCTCACAGGATTTAGAACCGGACTAGACCTTAGAAAGAATAAGATACACCCCCTGCCCTTTCATCGAACAAATGAGAAAACTGAAGCCCAGTCAGGAGGGGAGAGGGAAAGGGAAACTGGGGAAAAAGTAGGGCAAGAGTCTGACAGAGAAGAAAAGGTTGAGAGAGAAGCAGGTGAAATGAGGAGAGGGTCTGTGGGAAATGCGGGGGAGGAGGGGGAGAATGGGGTCTCAGGCAGAACCTGGTGGCAAGAAGGGAGGCCTGGGGGAAAAGCAGGCAAAGAGTCTACATTCTGCATTGGAAGAAGGCGCTGCTCTGCCTGATGGCTCCTTCCACCAATGAAATCTCAGGTCCAATGCCCACCAGAACTCCTGACTCTAGTCAAGGGAGCGATCTTTGCAGTACTCTATGCTGACTGGCCTGTACCCTCCCAGTCTGTCCCAGTGGCCCTACCTCAGAGGAATTAGTGCATCTGGGGCAAAAAGTGAAGGCCAGAGTAGGATGTTGTGCAAGTGCAGAGGAAACTCGTGGGAGATGCAGTGCCATCAAGTGAGGGGGCAACCCGTTTCCCTTACCCCCAAGGGGGTAGGAATGGAAGTGGGTCCAAGGAGAGAGGTACCGGGATCCATCGCCCTGGAAGCAGAGAAAGTATGACACACACCCCCATCAGACTGTAAGCTGTCTGTTTTTCCTCTGATAGCCAGTCTGAGACAAAAGACTGTTTTTTGCTTTTCTTTGAATCCCTTGCACTTAGCACAGTATCTGGCTCGTAGTAGTTGCTTGATAAATACTTGTTGACTGACTGGCACATTGAGGTAAAAGCCTCCTCACTCTATGCTAGCTCTTTTCCTGACATCAACTCTCTTCCTGATCTACCTCTCCTCCCGGTAGCCCTTCAGCTCTCTGTTCCCAATACCCCTTCTCTTTCTCCAATCCAGTCTCATTCCTCCATGCATCTTCTCCTTGGCACCCTCCTCTTCCTTTGGCCATCCCTCCATCTATCCATTTATCCATCCATCCATCTATCCATCCATCCATCCATCCATCCATCCATCCATCCATCCATCCATAAACTTCCTATCCCTTTCCCTCAGGCAGCCTTCTATCCATCCTCTGACTCTCAGTTTCTGTTTCTGTGTCTCTGTCTCTGTCTCTGTCTCTCTCTCTCTTTCTGTCCTCCTCTTCCAGAAGACCTCCACCTACTCACTCATCTATACATCCCTCCATCCACTTTCCCCTCTGACTCTCACTTGCTTTTCTAGTCACAGATTTTTCAGCTTCTCAGAACTGTGAGGGTCTTCAAAGACAATCCAGCCCAACTTACACAGGAATGAGAAACCCCTTTGCAAATAGTGAAATAGAAATAATGACCCACCCCAAAGCCTCTTACTTAATTCTTTTTTATTGTTTTCAGTTTTCCACAATCACTTCCATAAGTCTTAGATTTTCTCCCCCTCTCTCCCTGCTCCCTCCCCGAGACAGCCTGCAATCTTATGTGGGTTCTACCCATACATTCTTCTTAAATACAAGACTCTTACTTGGTTACAAATGGTAGGCATTTTAGCCACTCACCCAAGAGACTGAAGAGCAGTCGGTACCAAAAATCATTTCTTTTGAACCCCATTCAAATATCTAATGAGAATAATGAGATAACAGCAGTAATAGCCATAACTTTAACAACAGTCATAATAATGCAAACCTAGCTAGTGCTTTAGGGTTTTCAGGACATTTGGTTCATGAGACCCAGGTGAGGCAAGCAGCACCAATAGTAATATCCCCATTTTTCTGATGAGGAAACTGATGCTGGGAGAAGTGATTTTAAGTGAAGTGACTTTAGCCTTAGTCCCATTAAACTTCCACTGGGGTGGTGTGTTCCCTCAGCTCTAACCACTATCATGTTTTTCCCCTGATATCCAGCCTGAATTGGCCTCTCCAGAGCTTCCACCCATAGCAACTAGTTTTGCCAATTGGGGCCAAGCAGGACAAACTTGGGCCCTCAGCCACAGGACTCTCCAAGATATGTTTCCCCTAAGTCTCCTGTTCTAACCATTCCAAGTTCTTCTATTCGGTTTCCATGAGGGATGCATGAGCTCCAGTCCCTTTGCCATCCTCGCTACCCTCTCCTGGTTGCTCTCCAGATTAGCTGTGGCACCCACAGTCCTTCTGATGTGATCTGACCAAGGCAGAGGACTGTGGGCTCCATCCCCTTCCTCCTGCTCCTGGGTGCTATGGTCTTCTTAATGCAGACCAAGATCCCCCTAATTTTTTGATTCAGAGCAGAGGGACTGGTGTCTTTTATTCATTAATTCAGGGACTCTTCTAATCAATTTATTATAATAATTGATAATAACAATAGCCAGCATTTATAAAGCACTTTAAAGTTTGTAAGCACTTTACACATACTTGATCTTAACCACAACCCTAGGAAGTAGATGTGGAGAGAGCTCCATTTTTCAGATGTTAGGAAGGGTGAGGGATCTGCTCAGATCACTCAACTGGGAAGTGTGAAGCCAGGTCGATCCTGATTCAATGTTCCATCCACCACATCTCCAAGCAGCCTGTAAATAAATGCATTCATCCTGATTTCATCTTCCTCCAGGTAGTCCTCCATCTGTCCAACTGTGGGCCTAGCCTTGAATTTGTGGTTCCAACCTTCATCCCTCCAGTGGGAGCTCACACCATGTTTAGCTGGCTGAAGCGTGGGGGAGGTGGAGCAGCCCGGGGCCAGCGGGCCGAGGCCATCCGCACGGTGACTACAGCGCTCAAGGAGTTGTACCAAGCCAAGCTGTTGCCACTGGAGGAACATTACCGCTTCGGGTCCTTCCACTCACCAGCCCTGGAGGATGCTGATTTTGAGGGCAAGCCCATGGTGCTTGTGGCTGGCCAGTACAGCACAGGCAAGACCAGCTTCATTCAGTACCTGCTGGAGCAGGAGGTCCCGGGCTCTCGAGTGGGGCCTGAGCCCACGACTGACTGCTTCGTGGCTGTCATGCATGGTGAGACCGAGGGCACTGTGCCTGGCAACGCCCTCGTGGTTGATCCGGACAAACCCTTCCGCAAACTCAACCCCTTCGGGAACACTTTCCTCAACAGGTACTCCTCTTCTCCCTTTCCCTATCCTCACCCCACTTCTCTCCCATATTCTTTCTTTTCCTGCTTCCCCCCCTCCCCTGCCAATGACTTCCCTCGTCCTCTCCTCTGTCCACAGGTTCTCACCATTAGTTAGCCCTTCCTTCCTTGGTCTCTCCCACAGATCCTCTCCTCCTTTGTCCCTTCCTTCCCCCACATTCTTCCCCCCTTCCTGATTCTCTCCTTTTTCTGCTTTCTCTCTGACTTCCTCTCTTCTCCCTTTCAGTTCTGCCCCATCCCACTGATCCTCCCTCCACGGAATCCCCTTTCTTGCCAGATCCTTCCTTTTCTTTGCCTGACTCCCTCCCCTTGACCCTGGACCGACTCTGGTTCTTATCCCCAGGTTCATGTGCGCTCATCTCCCCAACCAAGTCCTGGAGAGCATTAGCATCATTGACACCCCGGGCATTCTTTCTGGGGCAAAGCAGAGGGTGAGCCGAGGTAAGGCCTGGAGGATGAGGTGGGGAGGGTGAACATGGGCTGGTGAAGGCAGAGCTGGAAGCCCAGAGACCTGGGTCTGGGTTGAGGGGGAGGCCCCCAGACCTAGACACTGCTTTAGTCCCTGGGGGAGGGCTGAGCCCTGGACACTTGTAGTGTCCTCTAAGTGGGGCCATGCTGACAGCCCAGACTCTCAGGTTCTCAGGGAGTTACTGTTGCCTGGGGCACATTGTGGGTCTAGGACTGGTCTTCTAGCAGCCCAGGGCAGAGTGAGTTGGAGGACAGACAGGCAAGCAGGAACTGGGAGCAGCGCAGGGGAGGATGGGATGCCATGTTGGGGCATGTTGATGCTGGGGGGTGGAACTGAACACGTGTGAGCAGTCAAGGCCCAAATAGCGTGTCCAGGCCTAGGCAGAGAGAGCAAGAGAGAGAGGTAGAGGTAGAGGGGGTTGGGGAGACAAGGACAGACAGACAGTCAGATATAGAAGAGAGAGAAGTAGAGACAGAAAGAAGGATCAGGCAAAGGAGAAAATGATGTTAGAACAGAGACAGAAACTGATAAAAGACCAAAGAACGACCCAGAGAGAGAAACGAGTGAGAGACACAGAGATGGAGAGCTATGGAAAGAGTGGAAGAGACTGAGAGAGAGCTGAGAGATAGAGGAAAAAACGAGAGAAAGACAGAGAGAGACAGAGACATAAAGACATAGAGACACACACAGAGAGAGAGAGAGAGAGAGAGAGAGAGAGAGAGAGAGAGAGAGAGAGAGAGAGAGAGAGAGAGAACGAGGGAGGGAGGGAGAGAAGGGAGGGAGCCAGAGCAGAGGCTGGTGGGAGGTTGGGGCGGGGAAGGGGAAGGGGGGGAGGAGAGGTTGGTTCCCTCTGGGGCCCAGATGTGGGGGTGGAGCTCCCCTCTCCCTTGGCTGGGCGGGACAGACTTGGGTCCTGGGTGGGGGCCAGGCCCTTGGTGGAATTTATAAACAGCTGGGGGGGGGGGGGGGAGGTGAATTCCTGCAAAGGCCTCTCAGACCATAAGAGGAGCCAGGCCCTGGGCTGAGCCAGGGCAGGCGGGGCTGGAATGTGGGAACATCCATGGGCCAGCCCCTCTTTCCTTCACCCCTGCCGGGTCTCCCCCAGTGCTGTGATTTCTTCATTAGGTCTCCCTTTCACCACGTTCTCCTTAGTCTCCATCACACATTATCAGACTGTGTCTGAACTTTGAGGAGAAGCAGGGTGAAGAGACCTACCACAGCTGGATAGCGTGGTGGTCTCAATACCTCAATTCCTGAGTCCCTGTTCCTCTGTGTATTCTGAGATCCTGGTCTCAGGATGGTTAGCGGGAAGTGGGGAGCATAGGTGTCTGGGACAGAGGAAACAGAGAAGGAGGGACACATTTTCTGGCTGTTAGCCTAAAGATGGAAGGGGGGTGCTGAGGGCAAGGGAGGGTTAATGTGTCCATGGCCCTGAGCCCGGGCTGTCCCAGGAGGGAGGGAAGCAAAGGCTGGAGGCATCTGGAGAAGAAATCAGGAAGAGTTTGCCAGGTGGGGTGAGGAGGGAAGGAATTCCTTTTCTATCCTCCCCCAGCATCCCCCGGGGTTTGGGATCAGGTGGGCCCTGAGCAGGGAGAAGATAGAGGGATCAGAAAAGGGCAGGGAACTAGCAGGGCTGCTGGTTGTGTGCTGTGTGTCTGGTGTCCCTGGGTGTGTTTATGTGTTCGACTCGGTGTGTCTCCAGCAGTCTCCATCTCCTTGGTTCTTTGGTCAGTCAGTGGTACGGTCTGACTCAGTCCTCAGTGTTCCCTCCACCTTCCCTTCCCCTCTGTGAGGCATATTTTCCAGGACTCTGTGTGTTACTGTGCTGGGGGTGTGTACATATGTTCAGAGGGGAGGAAGGGCTGGGGAAAAGTGGGGGTGGGTCTTTGATGACTTGATCCCTTCCTTCTCCCCAGAAAAATGGCTTCCACATACTGCCCCCTCCTATCCTCACCCCCTAGACCTGGGAAGGAGTGAGGGGAGGTCTCCCTGGAGGAGGGAGCAAGCTGGGCCTGGCACCAATGGGCAGGACCCATCCAGGAATTTTCTGTGCCTCAGGAGAGGCCTTCCCGAAGTCTGCCTTCAGAACCCTGGGCTCCCTTCTGTGTCCGGGGATTGTGTATTAAGAATGAGAATAGAGAAGGGGGGGTGGGTGTCTGATGGGTCCTTCCAAACTCTAGACTCACTCCCTGCAGAAGGAAACATTAACAGCTACCAGAGGGAACAATGAAGATTCCTGTCCTAAAGCTCTGGCAGGCTCCTGAGGGGAGGGGACAGGGGCTGCTAAAAGAGAGTGGTGGTGGATATTCCCACAATCCCTCCAGGCCTCCTGGGGTCAGTCCATGAGGTCAGGGCTAGAGATGCTTCTCCAATCCAGGAGGGCTCCCTAGAAGAAGGGACTCTCCCATCCAAGTAGGCTCCCTGGAGGGAGCCAGAGATCATGAGACTTGTCTCCTCCCAGGCTATGACTTCCCTGCTGTCCTGCGCTGGTTTGCTGAGCGAGTGGATCTGATCATTCTCCTCTTTGATGCCCACAAGCTGGAGATCTCTGATGAGTTCTCTGAGGCCATTGAGGCACTGAGAGGCCACGAGGACAAGATCCGGGTGGTCCTCAACAAGGCAGACCTGGTGGAGACACAGCAGCTGATGCGTGTCTACGGGGCGCTCATGTGGGCACTGGGCCGCGTGGTGGGGGCCCCAGAGGTCCTGCGGGTCTACATCGGCAGCTTCTGGGCCCAACCCCTGCTTGTACCTGACAACCGGCGCCTTTTCGAGCTGGAGGAGCAAGACCTTTTCAGGGACATCCAGGCCCTGCCTCGCCATGCGGCTCTGCGCCGGCTCAATGACCTGGTCAAGAGGGCCCGCCTTGTTAGAGTGAGCCCTGGGCCTTTGTTATGGGAATTGGGGGGTGCAAAGAGGAGAGGCCAGGGGGCTGCCTGGAGGAGGAGAGTCCTGAGGTGGGGAGTCAAGAGGGTGGGGAAGAAAGTGGGGGGCTGCTTGGAGGAAAGAGTGATGGAGACCAAAGACCAAGAGGAACCAACAGATATTCTCTTCCCTCAGTGTGCAGGAAGGCTCCCTCCTCCACTACCACCGGTTCTGTCCAGATGGATGCATAGACTGAGTTCTAAAGAGATTTAGGCTTAGGGTACCCTCTGTGTGCCTCTCTGTCTCAGTCTGCTTCTGCCTCATAGGGTGGAGGTGGCTGGAGGCGTTCTGGACACCTGGGTCTCCTCCCCTCTCAGGAGGCAGCTCCGGAAACCCCGGAGTCCGGGCGCCAGCTCCCCCTCCCCCCTTATCTCTTCCCGGCACCTTTCCCTCCTTCCTGCCTGTGAAAGCCATCAGTCCCCCTCTGCCCCCCCTCACGAGCTCCCTGCCAGATTTCTCTGCCTTTCCCTTATTACAGGAGAAGGCTTGCTTGACCTCATTCCCTCCTCCCCACTGCCCCCCCAAATTCTGTCTCCCCGTATCATTGCCTTCCCTAGAGCCTTGGTCCCCAGCCTCAGGAAGGTCCCCACACCTTCTTGGGCACCCTCTCCCTCCCTGGACTACAAAGTGATCCCTGGGCCACTTCCTAGAGGGACCCTGGAGGCTTCTCACTGGTTCCTGGGGGTAGGAGGTGAAGGTGGGAAGTTCATCTCCCTGCCTAGGTGAGGAGGCATTGTAACAGAGACAGATAGAAAGGCTGGAAGGAGCCTGAATTTGACATCAGTTCAGGTTCCAGCATTACCTTTGGCTGGTCCCTTCCCCTCTGTTAGCCTCATTCTCTCTACCTGTAAAATGAAGGTGCTATACCAGATGATAAGGTCCCATCTGACTCTGAATCCAGTGATCAGATAAGATAATGTAAAGTTCTTTGTAGGACAGCTAGGTTGCACAGGAGTCAGGAAAACCAGAGTTTAAATTTACCCTCAGACACTCACTAGCTGTGTGACCTTGGGCAAGTCATTTCACCCTGTTTGCCTCAGTTTCCTCATCGGTAAAATGACCTGGAGAAGTAAATGGAAAACCAGTATCTTTATCAAGAAACCCACCCCCCAAAAAGGAGTCAGATGTGACTGAAACAACCAAGCAACAAAACGTTCTTTGTAAATCAGTACATTCTTGTACTATGAATATTCTTACATTGGCTCAAATCATATCACTTTAAGATGTTTATCAAAAGCTTTGTTGTTTATGATCACAAATATGACATTGTTATTCTGTATTAAGGAAGGAGCAGTGTGCTGTCATGGATAGAGCAGGCTTAGAAGCCAGAAAGATCTGGGTGGAAATTCTACCTTTGGTAGATCCTGGCTGGTGACTGGGTAGCTCTGGGCAGCTCTGGGCACAACTCTCTGAAACCAGGAGTTTCACCAAAAGGGCTGCTTGTATCAGTAGAGGCAGTATCCCCACCTGGAAATTCCTTCTATCACTGAAATCAGATGTCCAGTCTCTATACTCTTAGTAAGATCCTGCCAATGACTTTGTTGATGTAAGAAACTCCCAGGTGAGGAAAGTCCATCTGCCAATTCAGCTGTGGGTCCTTTCTCTGCAACTCATGGTCCTACAGAGTTTCCTGGAGCCCTGAGTGGGTCACACAGGGTCACACAGATGGTGTCTTCCTGATTCCATGGGCAGCTCTCAGGTGTACCACGCCTCTGCATTCCTGGTGCTCTTATTATTATAGAGAGGGAGACAGAGACACAAACCCCTGCCCCCTCTTTTCCTGAAGATGAGGAGGCTGCTCCCTTTCCATCCTGCTCCATGGGCTCTGGACCAGTTTCAGTGAGGGGTGGTCTCTGGAAGAGAGCAGTACCTATTAAGCGCCTATTGTATATTAGGTGCTTTACAAATATGATCCCATTTGATTTCCTGGAGCGGCATCTGGAGTTGGGGCTGGGTGGGTGAGCCTACTGCCTGCTTACCCCCAGGTGCATGCCTACATCATCAGCTACCTGAAGAAGGAGATGCCTTCTGTGTTTGGGAAGGAGAATAAGAAGAAACAGCTCATTACTAACCTGCCTGTCATCTTTGCCAAGATCCAGTTAGAGCATCACATCTCCCCAGGAGATTTCCCCGACTGTGAGAAGATGCAGGTCAGTGGGGAAAAGCGATGGATAAGGCAAAGCAAGGGAGGTCCTTGGGTGGGAGGATGGGGGAGGGGGAGTCCAGGAGGACTTCTTGGAGGAAGAGGAGGAGTGATCTGGGGGAGCTTCGTGGAGAAGGAGGCAGGATACCAGCTGGAGGAGGAACTGGTAAAGTGGCTTAGTGATCCCTGAATTAGAAAATTTGAGCGTTGGACAAGACCTCCATGGCTATCCAGTCCACCCCAAACACCAAAGGAACATCCAGGATAATGTACCTGAAGGGAGATCATCCAGCCTCTGAAGACTGCCATGGAGGGAGAACCCACTTCCTCTAGGGGTAGCCCCTTTGGGGCAGTGCTTGTTGTTAGAAAGCCTTTTCTGATATCGAGATTCAGTTGGCTTCTTTGTAGCCCATTGTTTCTGGTTCCGCCCTTTGGAGCCAAACTAAACAAGCCGCATTCCTCCCCTAAGCAAGGAGGCCCTTCAAACACTTGCAGACATCTCTCATGTTTTCTCTGACCCTTCTCTCTTTAAACTAAACAGCCTTAGTACCTTCAGCTGATCCTCCCATGTCATGAACTCAAGGCCCTTTGCCATAGATTGCCCATTCCTTGACACCTTCCAGCTTTTCAATATCCATCTTAAAACATTAGCACCCAGGACTCCAGGTGAGGTGTGAGAAGGGCAGAGTACCAGGGCACCATCACCTCCTTATTCCTGCAAGCTCTGCCCCTTTTCCTTTCACCCTGGATTTGCCTTCACTTTCTTGGCTGTCATATCATGGGACTGACTTGTACTGAGCTTGTGAGCCGCTAAAACTCCCAGATTCTTTTCGGGACTATTGCTGTCTTTCCACACTTCCTTCATCTTAAGCTTGTGAAGATGATTTCTGTTATCTAAGTACAACACTTTTCTCCCCGTTGAATTTCATCTTATCAGATTCAGCCCTGTCCTCTTGTAGCTTTTCAAGATCCCTTTGGATAATGATTGTTACCCAGTGTTAGATCTCCTTTTCAGGTCACTGTCATCTTCATAACTGATGAGTGTTCCTAACACTAACCTTCTGTCCCTTTAAGTCATTGATAAAAATGTTAGGCGTCCAGAACACTCCACTGGAAAATTCCAGATACATTGACATGGAACCATTAACAACCTTTTCCTACCCTACCCATATTATTTTCTAAGCCATATCTTTTGTGCAAGAATGGCATGAGATGCTTTATCAAAAGCTTTTCTAAAACCCAGATAAACTGTAGCTACAGTGTTCCCCTCGTCTACTAGTTTATTCATTCTGTCACAAAAAAAATAGCCTTAGTCTGACCCAGCTTGCCCACAATGAAGCCATATTGTCTCTTGGTGATCGTTGCTTCACTTTTTGGACATTTGTCCACCATCTTTCTTTTTTTCCTTAATAGTATTTTTCTCCAATTACATGTAAAGATAGTTTTCAACATTCCTTTTTTATGATAATCGTCTTTTATTTTAAATGATTTATTCTTAGTTTTCAACAGTTTTATTTTTCTAAATTTCCCCTTCCCAAAGAGAGCAAGCAATCTGATATAGTTTATACGTGTACAATAGTTCCGTATTAGTCATGCTCTGAAAGAAGAATCAGAACAAAAGGGAAAAGCCATGAGAAAGAAAAAACAAAAAACAACAAAAAAGGTGAAAATCGTCTGCTTTAATCTGCATTCAGATTCCACAGTTCTTTCTCTGGATGTGGTTAGCATTTTGTATCCCGATTCTTTTGGAATTTGTTTTGGATCATGGCATTGCTGAGAAAAGCTAAGTCTATCACAGTTGATCATCTCACAATGTTGTTGTTACTGTATGCAATGTTCTCCTGGTTCTGCTCACGTCACTTGGTATCAGTTCATGTAAGTTTTTTCAGGTTTTTCTGAAATCTGCCTGTTCATCATTTCTTATAGCACAATAGTGTTCCATTACCTTCATATACCACAACTTGTTCAGCCATTCCCCACTGGATGGGTATCCCCTCAATTTCCAATTCTTGGCCACCACAAAAAAAGTTGCTATAAATGGTTTTGTACATGTGGGTCCTTTTCCTTTTCCTTTTTTTTTTTAATGAGCTCTTTGGGATACAGACCTAGCAGTGATACCTCTGAATCCAAGGGTTTACAAAGTTTTATAGCCCTTGGGCATAGTTCCAAATTGCACTCCAGAATGGATGGATCAGTTCACAACTCCACCAACAATGCATTAGTGTTCCAACTTTCCCACATCTTCTCCAACATTTATCATTTTCCTTTTCTGTCCTGTTAGCCAATCTGATAAGTGTGAGGGGGTACCTCAGAGTTGCTTCAATTTACTTTTTCTTTAATCAATAGTGATTTAGAGCATTTTTATTGTAGTTTTATCTATATTTTTTCCTCTGAATAATAATATATTATATATATAATATGTGAAAATATTATATATACTATATTTATTTCTTCCTCTGAAAACTGCCTAGTCATATCCTTTGACTATTTACCAACTGGGGAATCCACCATCTCTTCTATGATTTTCATAGGATTCCATAGTCTTGTCTCTTCCCTTTGCTGAAAACTGGTTCACTCTTCTCTGGCCTTTTGCTACATCTTCTTTTTCAAACATTCAGTTCTTCAAATGTTCCTGAAGGGCTTGGCTCTTCTAGATGCTGGGACCTGAGGAAGGAGTTCATCTGGGTGTGGGGATTTGAATTCATCAAGGGCAGTGAGAGACTCTCCTTCTATGTCATTAATGATCTTGGGTATCAGTGCCATCTTAGTCATATTTGATTCTCTCATTTCTGCTGTAAAAGTCACTGTTTTTGCAGAGGAAACCAGAGAAAATGAAGGGAGGATGCCACTTAGCTTTTTCTCTGTCGTTGGTTGTCATTATCCCATCCATCCAAGCAAAACCTCTGTCACTTCTTTTTCTCCCAATATAACAAAAACAGACCAACTCCAACCCCAATCCCAACCCTCTTCTGTTGTCCTTCCCTTTTCTCACCACCCTCAGCTCCTCCTGAACATTCTCATTCCTGCCCATATTTTTACAAGATCACACCGTGACCCTATACTTTCTTCCATTCCTTGGCCTTGCTTCCATTTTCTATTATGTTTCCTTCAAAATCTAAATTAACTGGAAATTTCCCTGAGCATCCCCACTGGTCATTTCAGACAAATCCCATTTTTCTTTGATGGATTTGTTTTCCCTTTGTGGCTTCCGAATACCATCCTTGAGCATCTCCCATCTCTCTTGGGTGATCTTTCCCTGACGCATTTTAGGTCATGGGATCTCACCTATCTTTCCTCTGAACCCTTTGGAACCCACTTTCCCCTCAATCGAGGAGGTATGTCAGACTATTTCCTCTGCTCTATCACAAACTCTAGGAGGGAGTGGTCATTTCCCCCCAGGGGTCCCTTCATTTCCACTCCCCATTAGGGAGAATCGGACCCAGAATAGAATTTCCCCTTGTTGATTCCTACGCCCTTTGAAAGCTGAAATAATCATTAAAGGCATTTCAGCAAGTTATTTAGCTGTCCTGCTTTTGGTGGAGGAAGGGAGGCAGAAGCAGCCTATGTCCCGGGGTCCTCATCTATTTCCCCTTGCTGTCCGTGTGGTCTGTAGTCCACTTGAATGACAAAATCACTGCTATTTCTGCCTCCCCTGACCTTCACCCAGATACTTTTCTTTATGTTTCCCCATCTTGCCCTCTGAGTCCTGGGTCCTTTCACATAACTATACTTCCTTAATATCAATGATACTTTCACCTTTCGTGTATCCTGTTCCTTTGGAATGAGGTATCCCCATACAGAACCATGGCCCAGTAATGGGTTCTGTCCCACCAAGTCTTAGTGATACCTGCCTGAGGGAGTCCAGTTTTCTTCCTTGGGTTGGAACTTCTAGATCATCTGACTTGTTGCCTGAACTTTGGGCATTTGTGGATAGACATGGGAGTCTACTGGCTTTATTCCTGGGTCCTTCCTTGGATTTTGTATTTAGAGAGTTTTGGAGGACCTTAGACTTCTCCTTCCTTTGTACTTTGTAGTCTCTATTCTGTCTATGTTGGGAGATCTCCCCTGGCAGGCTTTCCCATCCCCATTCTTTTTCATTAAAGATCAGTGAAGAAAGTCTGGAGGAGGAGGAGCTGAGGGTCAGGGAAGACAACCATGGGAATTTTCATAGGAATGTGGGACATAGTTTGGGATGGGTGCAGTGACAACCTCTCCACGCTTGAGGCTTCTGGGATTGGGGCCAGGCTCTGTAAGTATTTGGGGGGAGAGGAGGTACAGAGGTCAGAGTCCAGGGGGAGAATGTCTGGAGACAGGGACACAGCCCAGGCTCCAAGGCCAGACAGTCCAGTGTGCCCAGCCAGGTGCTTCCTCCACCAGTCTCTGCTCTCCTTTGTCCTTCCCTTCCCCTTTTCCTGTCCCTCTTCTATCTTTCCTCAGTCTTCCCTGATCCCTCCTTACCTGCCCCTATTCTTCCCCAGTGAATTCTCTCCTTCTTCCTTTGGCCTCTCCCCACACCCCTCCCCATTGCTCTCCTATTCCAGGTCCATTCTTTCCTTAGTCCTCTACCCTTCATCCCTTCTTTTCCTGAGTCCTCCCCATCCCTTCTCCCTTCCCTCCTCTGCCTTTGCCATGCCCCCTGTCTTTCACCTCTCCCTCTCCTGCCCGTGGGCCCCTCACTCTCTCTGACCCTCCTCGTCTCTTTGGGCAGGAACTCCTCATGGTTCATGATTTCACCAAGTTCCACTCTCTGAAACCAAAACTGTTGGAGGCCTTGGATGAAATGCTGACCCAGGACATCGCCAAGCTGATGCCCCTGCTTCGCCAGGAAGAGCTAGAAAGCCCTGAGGTGGGCGTGCAGGGAGGTGCCTTCGAGGGTACCCACATGGGTCCCTTTGTGGAGCTGGGTCCCGGAGAGGCCCTGGGCGAAGGGGGGGAAGATGGAGATGACGAAACGGAGTGGGTGGTGACCAAGGACAAATCCAAATACGATGAAATCTTCTATAACCTGGCTCCGGCCGATGGTAAGCTCAGCGGCTCCAAGGCCAAGACATGGATGGTGGGCACCAAGCTGCCCAACTCGGTCCTGGGCCGTATTTGGAAGCTGAGTGATGTGGACCGTGATGGCATGCTGGATGATGAGGAGTTTGCCCTGGCCAGTCACCTCATCGAAGCCAAACTGGAGGGCCACGGGCTGCCTGCTGACCTGCCCCGGCACCTGGTGCCACCCTCCAAACGCCGCCAAAAGGGATCTGCCGAGTGAGGGCCTCAAAGAGGGCCCACCTCTGGCTGTTTCCCCTGCACCAAACGCTCCCCAACTCTGTGCCTCTCAGAGCCCACTTTCAGCTTGTGTCCCCCACAGCTCCATTCTCTGAATTCCTGACTGGCATCCTTATGTCTGGATCTTTCTGAACCCCCATCTCTGTCTTCTCCTAATCTCCAATTTCACCATTTCTGGAGATCCCTTCTCATTTCTCTCTCTGAGACATCTCTGTATTCGGTGAATCCCCATGATTGGCTTGTTCCCCTCTGAACCCCAAAATCTGAACTCTCATCTATCTCTCTAAGCCTCCCTTTATTTTTCTCCAAGCTTCTGATCTATGTTACTATGTCTGCCTTCCCTTGAGTTTTCAGGATCTCTCTCTTAACCCCTAACTGGCTTCCCTGTTGTCCTACTGAGTCTCCAGTTCTATTGCTGCCTAGTCCCCTGACCTGTACTGCCATTCTCTGCCCTCTGCACCCCTCTGGCCCTTTTCTTTCTAAACTCCCAATATGCTTCCCCTTCCTTCTTCCTCTCTGAGCCCCCATCTTGGTCCCCTTTGACTGCTGGTTTCTCCCTTGGAGAGCCCCCAAATCTCCCATGCTCTGAGATCCAATCTTTGTCCCACTCAGAGACCCCCATCTTTCTCCCACTTCCTCACCAGCCTTCCCACTTGTGGCCCATCACATCCTTCACTTTCCCTCATCAAACAAACTCTACCTTGCTCACACCTACCCCAAATGTGAATTATTATGTTTTTTCTCCTGCCTTGCCCTGGGGATATCCCTCCAAAGGCTCAAGGGAATTGCTTGTATTTTAGCACTTTGGACTAAAATATATCCTCTCCCCTCTTCCATTTCCACCCCAATCCTCAGCCTGGGATGGGTCTTTGGATTTAATACAATGTTGGGTGGGAGAAGAGAGGATTCCCTTCCATATATCCCACCCCCAACACACAGACACATAGTCAATGTAGTATAAGGACCAAGGTGAGGGGAATAAGTCCAAGGTTTTAAGTGTATGTGACACTGTATATGTTAAGTAGATGCAAGTGATTGATCCCTTGGTTGTGTGACCCACAGAAGAAATGCTTCTGGCTCCATCTTGTTGACTGCCCATGAGTCCATATAGAATGGACCTATAAGGGGACCAAGGAGGACCTAGATTGACAGAATCAGTCCTAGATCCTCCCTTCTCTCCATTTATTCCTCTTAGGTGACCAGTTCAGGTCTGGGATTGAAGAGGCAAGGGTAAGGGCAAAGGTAGACCAGGAGGGATGCGATTGCCCCAAAGCTAAGCTGGGGGAGGCTGATTTAGAGATGAAAAAGAATGAAGTTTCTTCAGAGTGCTGATCCTTGACTCTGCCCTTCTGAGGTGGGTGGTATGAAGACTGCCCAGGGATTGTTTGGAAAAGGGTTGGTGTGGTCAGATCCCCAGCAGGAGCTGTCCAGTTAGGAGGCCAGGGATTTGCCTCCTTCCTGTCTATATTTAAATACTTTACCTGGCCCATCTGATTAGTCTGTTCATAGAATTTAAGTGAAGAAAAGCCAGTAGTCCAAACAAGCTCAGTGGCCCATGTTTGGCATATGAAACTTTTTTGGGGGGTGGGGTTCTTTATTTTTGTTGTATACTTTCCCCCATCAGTTGACAGGCCTAGGAAATCCATCACCAAGTCCATGAGTCCATATTTAAGATATCCAGATTTCTGGGGTGGATGAGTCTGTATTTTACAGCAGCCATTTTTCTACTCTTCCTCCCTGACTCTGGTCCAGCTCTTATGGAAACTTGGGATCATAGATGGAGAGATGGAAGGGACCTTGGATGGTATCACATCCAACTCCTTTGTTTTACAGATGAGAAAACTGAGGCTGAGAGATTAAGTGACATGCCCAGGGTTAAAGTGCTAGAAAGTGGTTGAGGCAAGATTAGAACCCAGGCCTTCCTGACTTGAAGTCTGATACTCTTTAGTCTGCTGCCTCTCCTGGAGTAGGGACCAAGGTCCATAGAGATTAATCGCCTGGTGTATTCCCCAGGAAGGGCAGGGATCCAGATCCAGCTTCCTGTCCCTTCCTGGAGGACCCTGAGATGGGAGTAAGTGAATATATATGCCTTCCTTCCACCAAAATGCAGTCACATCTGATCACCTCAGGGCCCAAAGTGGGACACCCCATCCTTATACATACACATACACACACACACACACACACACACACACACACACACACACACACACACACGCTTAGAGATCCCCAGTGGACATTCTGTTCCTTATCCAGGCCGCTAGGGTAGGTATGGCAAGGGTCACCCCTGAAGTGAAGCCTAACCCCCCAGGGGTGTGGGTGGATGAGGGGTAGGGGGTTTATATACCTCTCCATGGGGTATACTCCCATGTTTCTGGTAAGGGAAGGGCAGTTGCTTGGTTTCTTTGCTGGGCTTCTGAACAGTTGGGAGAAAAGACGTAATTCCCAGGCCCAGAGACCAGCAAGGGAGAAGGACAGTGGGCAGCCTGTGGCCCTGATATCAGCTTAGGAGAGAGGATGGTGCCCTGGCCTACCCCTCTGGCCATGAGACCTCCTGGGGAGTTCCCTAGCCTCTGTGACATGTAATAGTACAGTGTGATGTTCAATAATAAAAATGCTTCTCACAGTTTGGCGGGCCTGGCCCTCCCTGTGTGGGGGGAGGGGGTGACTCAGAGGGGCCGCCTGGCCTTAATGACTCAGGCCTGGGCGTACTGCCAGCTGGGACATATTTTCCAAAGAAAAGTTAACATTCTCTTCCCGCCCTCCACCCTCCTGTGGGACCCTCTGGCTCCACCCCAGCCCAGCCCCTTTCCCCTCCCTGGGCCTGGGAACAGAGCCTGGTGGGGCCAACTGGCCCCAGTCCAGCTTTGGGTGAGTGGGCAAAGCTGATGCGTGTATGTACGTGAGTGTATGTGTGTATGGAAGGGCACATGTGTCCCAGCCTGGCCAGGACTTCATTTTTCACACAAAACTCACATGTGTGTAATATGCAGTAAATTGAATTGGGGCCTAGACACACACACACGTGCATGCGCACACACACACACACACACACATACATATGCCCCTCACATGGAAACCAGATGCCAAGAGCAGGTACAGGCACTCACTGGGAAGAGGGGGCTACGTGAGACATTCAGTGAGACAGCATAGATATGTCTGCCTTCCAGGTAGATGAGACAGGGACAGACACCCAAGATGGACAGACTGCACCCCCAGGCTCTGGGGAGCACCCCATCCAGGACTGTCCCTCAACCCAAGGCACAGCATTCGGGATCCCCACAACTCAGGAACAAAACAAGGACACTCTCAGACATCATGACTCACAATGTCAAGTCAACAAGCATTGATTGAGCACCTACTGTGTGAGAGACAAAAGACTGTCCCTAGGAGCTCAGTCTAATGGGGGAGACCATGTGCAAACCAGCTATGGCCAAGATAAATGGGGGGCACTCTGGGAGATGGAAGATAATGGGAAGGCTTCTGGCCCAGGGTAGGACTTTAGGAGAGACCGAAGGGCACCAGGGACACTAGCATGAAATTGCCAATTTCAAGCAAGAGCCTTCGGGCTCCAAGGCCCCTGGCAGCCTCTGGCCCTGGCTCTGCCCTTCTTCAAGCTCCCTTCCTTGCTTAGCCCAGCCCAGTATCTCCTCCCATCCTTCCCTGGAGGCGGGAGCCCCCTGGCGTTCAGAAATGCCAGCGCAGGCCTCCACCACCACACTCGGTACCAGGAGGGTCCTTGGAAACTCAGTGGTTGCCTCCACTCTAAGTCCAAGGAGGGATGAAAGCTTAGTCCAAAGCCCCACAGCAAAACTGCCTTCATTGTATATCATTGATATGTCCCCTACCCGTGGAAGCTTAACCAACAGCCCTGCAAGATTAGCCGCCAAGTATAGGAAATAAGAAACGGAAACATTTCTGTTAGGAAGGAAACAAGCATTTGTTAATGGCACCTACTATGTGCCATGTGCTGAGCACTTTACAAAAACAACCCTGGGAGGGAGGTGCTGTCATTGTCCCCATTTTACAGCTGAGGAAACTGAGGCAGGGATTAAATGACTTGCCCAGGATCACACAGCTAGTGTTGGAGGTAAGATTTCAGACAATCAATAAACATTGATAAGCACCTACTATGTGCCAAGGACTGTGCTAAGCACTGCAGATACAAAGAAAGGCAAAAGACAGACACTGCCCTCAAGGAGCTCACAACCATCAAAAGGCACAGTGGTGCCTGGAGGGTGCAGCCTGGTCTGCAACGAATGATGCCAGGCCCAGTGCTCTATCCACTGTGCCACCTTGATGAGTGGTGAAGAGACTGACCTAAGGTCCCCCAGCTGTTAAGTGTCAGGGCAGGCACTCCATCAGAGTTAGGGCTCAAACTCTGGGTAGCCGATGGCTCAGAGGATGGCTATGTGGCACAATGAATAGAGTGCAGGGCCTGAAGTGAGGAAGACTTGTTCCTGAGTTCAAATCTGACCTCAGACATTTGCTAGCTGTGTGACCCTGAGGAAGTCACTTCATCCTGTTTGCCTCAGTTTCCTCATATGTAAAATGAGCTGCAGAAGAAAAGGGCAAACCACTCCAGTATCTCTGCCAAGAAAAGCCCAAATGGGGTCAAGAAGACTCAAACTAGCACAAGAAATGGCTCAAAGAGCCATTCTGTTCTCTGTGCGACTCATTTGTTTCTTCACTGATGGATTAGTCATTTGCTGGATAATTCTCTCACATTCCTCCCATTTGTTTGCTCATTTATTCATTCAGCCATTAATCATTTGTTAAAGTATAATCATCAAGTATGTCATTCATTTACTCCCTAATTTACACACTAATTCATCCATTGCATCTTCATTCATTCTTTCTTTTCTCATTCACTCATCCATTCCACTCACTTATCCATTCACTCATTTATTCATTCACAATAATTTATCAAGCAGGTATTATCCCCAGACCCTGTGCATACATAGACATACACAGAACAAAAAGCCCCCAAAAGTCCCGCCCTTGAACAGCTTATATTCTATCTGGAAGAAAACAAAATATAGAGAGATAAGTAAGAAACGAATAGAAAGGAATTTATTTGGACGATTCGGGGGTTTTATATTCTGTATTAAATTGTCTACAAAGATGGTTATGACCTTAATGAACAGTAATGATGGGTGTTTTTTTCCACTAAATATATAAATTTACTTGATAGAGATATTAAATGAGGATTATCTAGCACATGAACTAACAGGAAAATTCCCAGGTCAGTGAAAAGATACAAATGCAGCAAAAGTCACAGTATCATAAATTGGTAGCTGGGAGTGACTTTGAGAGGCCAATTTGGCCATTTTAAAGATATAGGTCTTAAACTTATTGAGGTCACACAGTCCCAAGGTCTCTATAGGTAGTAAGCAGCCAATATGGGATTTTAAACTAGGCTAACTTCAAATCTAGTGTCTTCCAACATCTACAGTATTCCAATTTTTCCACTTATGTGTAAAGACAATTTTTAACATTCATTTTTTAAGATTTTGAGTTCCAAATTCTCTCCCTCTCTCCTCCCCAAGATGACAAGCAGTCTGACATAGGTTATACTTGCACAAATATGTCAAACGTATTTCCACGTTAGTCATGGTGTGAAAGAAGAAACAGAACAAAAGGGGGGGGGAAATTATTTAAAAAAACAAAGAAAGAAAACAATATGCTTCAATCTGCATTCAGACTCCATCAGTTCTTTCGCTGGATGACGATAGCATTTTTCATCGTGAGTCTTTTGGAATCGTCTTAGATCACTGCATTGCTGAGAAGAGGTAAATTGTTCTTGGTTGATCATTATACGATGTTGCTGTTACTGTGTATGATGTTTTCCTGGTTCTGTTCACCTCACTCAGCATCAGTTCATATAAATCTTTCCACTTTAATTTCTTCCTTTCTTCTTGAATTTGCTTAGGATGTCACCATTTATATCAAGGTTACATAGGTTACATTTGGAGTTTATCCTGGCAGAGTAATGTAATATGATGTAGTTTGAAACCCACTTCTGATACCTACTGCCTCTGTGACCTTGGGCACGTTACTTCGCTTCTCTGAAATCTCCCTGCTCATCATTTCTCATAGCACAATAGTATTCCATTGCAACCATGTACCACATCTTGTTCAGTTATTCTCATACTCTCAATTTCCAAATCTTTGCTACCACAAAAAGGGCTGCTAGAAATATTTGTATACATGATGATGGTTTTTTTTTTTAATTGGATTTTATCCTTTTGCGAATTCCTGGTGAAGAACTCACTCAAACAGTCCAAATAACCAGTCCCGTTCTGGTACAACTAATAGTCTTAGCTATGGAGGTGGGGGGGGGGGGCACTAAGAAGTTTAGCAGCCTTCTAAGTCCTCAAGGATGGCCCTCTGACTTCAAGGTTTACAGAACAAATTCTTTTATTAAGAGGATCTGTTCTGTGAAGTTTGGAATCAGTCAAAGGGCTGCACTTGAGGACCAAGAGGGCCACATGTGGCCTCGAGATCGTAGGTTTCCCACCACTGGTTAGTAATTTGAATACTGATCTTCCCAACACTTATAGTTAGTGTGATTTCCTTCCTTCTGAGGTAATGATAACAATCAATAATCACAGTGAATATTTATATATAATAGCTCTTCATCTTTTGCAAAGTACTTTCCATCTATTAACTCACTATAATGTTGTAACATTTTACAGATGAGGAAACCGAGGTTAAATGAGTTGCCTACTATATCACACAACTAGTCTAAGTAGATTCTGAGGCTGAATTGGAAATCAAGCCTAGGACTCTAACCCCTGTGCTTCCTGGCCATAATGTCTTCATGGTGGCTAGCAGTAAATATAGTAAATAGAATGCTGGCCTACTCAGAAAGGCATAGGTTCAAATCCTCCCTCTTTACATGGCTGTGTAGCTGCACAAATTCCTTAACCCCTCAGCATCCCAGGCAACTCTCTGGACAATGAGATTGCTAATCTCTAGTGGGAGACCCCACCTGGGAGAAGCCCACTGGCAATGGGGTAATGGTGCTTCCTGCAGTCAAGTTCTGGCCTTCCTTGGTGAAGAGAGAGCAATGTCTCCAGGTTCCACTGGCTTTTTCACAAAATCTTGGCTCAGCCTGTGCTTTCCCCCTCCCTGAGTTAAGTAAGTGGTGGGTGGTGCCTGCCCACTTCTTCAAGTGACCTTCACCCTGCATTTCTCCTCCAGCATGTCTCTGATCAGTAGAGGTCCAGGCCCGGCTTAGGGAGAAGGGCATCCTCCCCATGAGAGGCCCCCATGGTCCACCACAGAAAGTGGTTCTGGGGTCTCAGCATCAGGTAGAATGAAGATGTCACTTTGGCTTGGAAGGTCAAGTTCAGGAGAGGCCAAGTACCCATTCCTCCGGAGTTCAAGCTTTGGTGCCAGAGACTTTCTGGCACCATTCTCCCTAGACTACTTGAAGCACTGCCTAATGGAGCCACTCTCCTGGGCAGCTGCCCTGAGTCAAGGCCTGGTGAGTTGAACCTAAGAGGGCAGAGACTCTTAAGGCAATGGTTTTCAATGTGGAGCCAGGGCCACTGGGAGGGCTTCTGGCTTGACTCCAGAGGGTGTGATTAACCAATCAGAGGCTGAGAAAATGGGTCACATTGAACTCTCCCTTCCAGTTACAACCAACCATAGTACCTTTATCCCTCTCCCCTCAATTCTCCCCTTCTCAGGGTAAGCCTGGCCCTCAGGGCAGTTATGACCTGACCACTTCTGGTCACAGCACCTACAGCAACTACTATGCAGATATCACTGGGGAATTTCACCTACCCCACTGGCCCACCTCAGAATGCCTACTCACTTTCTCCCCACCCCTCACCCCTCACCTTGTGGCTATGGCAGAAGCCTTTTGGAGAGTAGATTCTGTGCTCTGGGGCAATGACTGGTAAGTCTCCAACACCCCCCCATTTTTTGTTTTGGGTAGTACAGGATGAGCGAATAAGGATGGCATGGGCACTGGGTTCAAATCCTGCCTCAAATACTAGCTATGTGATCCTGGGCAGGGCATTAACCCCTCTGGGGGATCCTTTAATACAATTTGGAACAACAAATGTGAGGATATGTCTCAAAAGTCTTTTAATGGCTCTCTATGGCCTCAAGGTTCAGTTTCCATTCCTGTGCAGCAGACCCGAGGGCTGATCCTAGCTGGGATCTTTATCTTGACTCCCATTCATCCTGACAAGTTAGTCCTTAATAGGGCAACTAGATACCTTTACTGTGCTAGAATTCTAGGGGTATCCCTGAAGGGCAGCAGGGTCTCCCCTAATGCTATTGGCCCAAGCCCCATTCCAATGTGTTCTCCCCAATATCACTCTACAGGTATTTCTTCAATATCAACTGATTGTCTTAGGGATCAGAAACTCAATATCACTTTAACTAACAGCAATTAGCCTTTTCTTTTTCTTTCTTTCTTTTTAGTTTTCAACATTCCCTTTTACAAGATTTTGAGTTCTAAATTTTCTCCCACTTTTCCTTTCCTCCCTCCCCAAGAGAGCTTGCAATCTGATATAGGCTTTACGTATACATTCATATTAAACATGTTTTCATATTAGTCATGTTGTAAAGAAGAATTAGGGAGAAACCATGAGAAAGAAGAAACAAAAAAGAGAGCAAGAGTAAATAAATAGTCTGCTTCGTTCTGTGTTCGACTCCAAAGTTCTTTCTCTGGATGTGGACACATTTTCCATCACGAGTCTTAGATCCTTGAATTGCTGAGAAGAGTTAAGTCATCATACAGCATGGCGGTTACTGTGTACAGTGTTCTCCTGGTTCTGCTCACTTCCCTCAGCATCCGTTCATATAAATCTTTCCAGGTCTCTCTGAAGTCCACCTGCTCATCATTTCTTATAGCACAGGAGAATTCCATCACAATCATATGCCACAACTTGTTCAGTCATTCCCCGCCAGATGGGCATCCCCTCTACGTCCAATTCTTGGCCACCACAAAAAGAGCTGCTAGAAATATTTTTGTACGTGTGGGTCCTTTTCCCATTTTTATGATCTCTTTGAGATAACAAGTAGCTTTTATAAAGAGAAATTATTGACAAGATACAGCAAGAACAGAAGTAAAAATATCCCCCTGGAGTTGGGACAGAGTTGGGCTCTTCCTTCTGGCTACTTACTGCCCTGGGGAGAATGGGTGGAAAGGTAAAGTGGTTTCCAACAGGCAAAGGAAGGCAACAAGAGGTTATTAAATGCTTACCGTATGCTAGGCACTGTGCTTAGTGCTTGGGGATACAAATACAAGGAAACAAAAGAGTTCCAACCTTCAGTGAACTTATACTCTAATGGGGGAACACGACCCATAAAGTAGATGAAAGAGAGAGTTGGGGGTGGGGGCATGATTGTCTTCTCTATGGGTCCTGCTCTTCCACCAAGGTCCCAAAGTCGTTCTGCTTGACTCTCTATGGTCTGGAATCTGATGAAAAATAAATTGACCTTGCAGTTATCAGTAGATCCTGACATTCTCTCCCCTAGTGTCCTACACTGTGTTCTCCAGATTCACTGAGTTACCTTGTGGTCTGGACTTCCCCCAGATGGAGAACAGATAACTCTTTCCCATCAGACCTGTGCCACTGAAACCCCTCACTGTAATAGCAGGGAGCAAAGTACAGGTCTTCTGCTTCCCCATGCTGTGGCTTTAGTCCCTCGCCAGTCCCCTAGCTGCAGGTACCTCCCGAGTGATCTTCTTCTTTCTCCAAGAGACAGACTACTCAGGAACACTCCCTCTTTCTCTAGAAGGCCTATAAAAGGCCAGACTTCCAAACACTCAAACTTAAGGTAACCCCCCCAAGAGCTAATACTCCCCAAGAAAGCTTCCTTTTCTGGCTAGGGATCATACTGCTTTGAATAGACTTCCTCCTCTAACTAGGAGACAGGGGACTAAGAACTATACTTACTGTCCCTGTCCAGTGAAAGAAATTAATTCCCCCTCCTGCCAAGGCAGCACATATCATCTCTTTTTTCTACTCCACCACAGCCTTGGCTGTTGTCTTCTCTTTGACTAGGAACATGGACAAGGCAGCCAGGAACTCTCCTCCTGGGCCTTGGGTAAGCAAACGCAGATACCATGTGCTTGTGCTCCAAGGTGCATAGGAATGCATCCCAGTGCTCTAAGCGGGCTCCTAGCTCTGCTACCTTTCTGTATCTCTCCAAAGAGAGGAAAGGTCAAAAGAAGCAAATAGGACCAGCTCAAAGGGGTGGCTTCTGCCATTCTCCCATAGTCCTCACTTTGGTTTCAAACTACTTTGAATCTTTCGTTGAGCCCAGAATGATTCAGAGGCAGCTAAATGGAGCAGATTCTGGGACCTCCACTGCTAATGAGATAGTTCCTGGGGTTTCATTAATTTCTTAAACAGAGAGGAAGAAGAATGAGATACAGGCTATGTTTATGATCTCCCTTCCGGAGTCAAGGTTGAGCAGACTGGGGTGGGGTGGGCCCAAAGACACAGGCAGCTGACTGGAGGAGTGGTCATCCTAGCCTGGAGAGGCTTGGGCAGTAGAGGGACCAATCTGGGATTCAGCAAGAAGGTTGTCTCCACCCAGAGTCGGAGAGGGCTGCCAGCTACTGGGAGCCTGTTGGCCACTGGACTGGTGATCCAGGGCCGGCGGCTTCCTGCATTTTGTTGTTTCTGAGAGACATATCCTTCCCTTATGCCTTGATGAGCCACTGGGCAGATGTGCTTGGGACCTTCTCCTGTCCACTCAAAAGAGGGAGGGAAGCCAGGCATGATGGGAGATAAAATTGATGGGATCTCAGGAGCACAGATTTAAAGCTGAAAGGGACTTTACAGTCTACACACACCCCCTTCCCACTTTACAAATGAGGAAACTGAGGCCCAGAAGTGTTAAGTGACTTGGTTAAGTTTGCAAGCCTTAGGACTGAACCCACCCAACCAAGCCTTGTTAGAAGAGTATCTCCAACCAGGGCGGGAGGACCCTGTAAATAAAGGATGATGGATTATTACATGCTGAGCATGTGGATCCATGGGTAGTGAGGGGAGATACTGAGAGAAGCAGCCATTTCAAGGAACAGGGGAAGAATCAAAATACAATTATAATCTATATTTTAATATTTCATCCCCACACTGGGACCTTGAAAAACAAGGGGTTGTTTATTTAGACGGTAACGGGCCAAAGCAGTTTGCAGGATTTGAGCACCCTCCTGTGGTCAAAGAGAATATTGCAGCTAGTTGAAAGGAATCCAAGCAGGGTCGTATAGACTTACCTGGTTTCGGATCAGTCAGAATGATAGACATTCTTCATCTTAGTTTTTCTTGTGTGGATTATCAGGTCGAACTCTTCCTGGGTGACTGTGAATCACATTTAGGAGGCTCTACAATGTTCTGGGAGCATATGGAGAAAAGCCTTGAGACTGAGGATGGCAGCCCGGGGAGAAGACTGGGGGTTGAGGGGGAAGGGAGACATCTGGCTGACTGGCTTGTATGAGTAAGTGGGTCATCCACAGGAATGGGTTATCCCAATCCTTTCCAGATTTTTCTGACTGGCTCCAAGTTGAGATACTCTTGGACAGTTTAGAAGGTATATGAACTTCAGAATCCTGATATAAATGACCAGATGGAACCCAATGTCAGTGGGCATGGGGTGTGCCAATGTGATTGGATGGATCTGTGTCTTTTAGATGATGAGTTTGGGTGAAATATTATGACTAGGGTAGGTTAAAGCTAGCTTTCATTCTGGATTTTCATCCTTAAGTAGTTTTTCTTTCCCACACAAGGATGGCATACAAATTCATGAAGTGTAATACATATATTTTTGCATTCTTATGTCAAAAAAATTTCGTTTCTTTCTAGTAGGCACTTGATAAATGTTTACTGATTGATTCAGAGGTAGCAGGAAGTCTCCCGTGTAGTCTGTCTATACCTTGTGTGTACAAAACGCTTACTTACATGTCATCTTCCCCAGTAGATTGTGAGTTCCTTGAAGACAGTGCTTTTGCCTTTCTCTTAGCACACTCAGCACAATGCCTGGCACACAGTAGGCATTTAATCCATGCTTCTTGACTTGACTTGATGGCTGTCTTCAAGTATCTGCAGGACTGTCCTGTGGAGGAGGGATCCCTTGTTCTGTTGGGCTCCATGAGGCAGAACTGAAAGCAATGGGTGGAAGCTGCAAATATGTCTAATTAAGCTTGATGTCAGAAAAATCCTTTCTACCAATCACAGCTGTCCATCCATGGAAGAAGCCATCACAAGAGTCAGCTGCTTCCCCCTCACTGGCAAGCTTCATGCACAGAGTAGCAGACTGGTCAGGGAGGTACGTTACTGCGGAGATTGCTTTGGGGAGTGGCTTTTATTAGTTTCGGTTCTTTAATCTCCACTGTAGTAAGGCAAGTCTAATGATGATGATGATGATGACCATAACAGAATTTACATAGTACTTCAGGGCCACTAGATGGTACAGTGGATAGAGTGCTGGACCTGGAGTAAGGAAGACTCATCTTCCTGAGTTCAAATCTTGCCTCAGACACTTACTAGCCATGTGACCCAGGGCAAGGCACTTCACCCTATTTGCCTCAGTTTCCTCATCTGTAAAATGAACTGGAGAAGGAAATGGCGAACCCCTGCAGTATCTCTGCCAAGAAAACCCCAAATGGGGTCATGGAGAGTCAGACATGACTGAGCAACGATAAAGTGCCCACAGGTTTACAAAGTACTCCATGAATATTATCTTACTGGTCCTCACAACCCTGGGAGGTAGGTGTGAGGAAACTGAGGCAGACAGAACCTTTGAGGGTCACACAGCTGTTAAGTGTCTAAAGCAAGATCTGAACTCGGGTTTTCCTGATGCTGGTCTGGCTCTATCCACTGAGCCATCGAATTTCATTCTTCCTTAATTGATTATCCCACTCACCCCAACAGTTGTTCCAAACTCTTCTCTCCTTAAGCCTTTCTTAGCACCCCTTTCCTCACTCCAGCTGAGGACTTCTCCCCATGCTTTTCTCTCCCCTCCATCACCCACCACTCTCTCCTCCTTTACTCTCTGATGAAGAAGTGACCCTTCTCACCAAGGTCATCCCCTCTGCACATGTCCTTGCTTCCTTCCCCTCCCATCCTCCCTAGCAAACTGCCTCCAAAATCATTACCTTCTCTAATCTTCAATCTCTCCCTGTCATTTTATTCCCTGCTGCCTAGAAACCATGCCAAGTGTCTACCATGTTTTAAAAAACCCCAGGCCCACTAAAACACCAAGTGCTAAAATAGCACCCTAAGGTGGGCAAATATTACATCATTTTATCCTCATGACAATCCTGGAAGGTAGGTGCTATTATTCTTCTCATTTTCCAGATGGGGAAACTGAGGCAGAGAGAGGTCAAGTGGCTTGCCCAGGGTCATGCAGCTGTTGTTTCCAAGGTTGGATCTGAATTCAGATCTTCCTGTGTCCAGGTCCAGAGGGCTATCTGCTGCACCACCTAGCTGCCTTTTCTACCCCACTAGCTATCATCCTACATCTCTCCTCCCTGTCACAGGCAAACTCATTGAAAAAAGCCATCCATAAAAAACAAAAAAACAAAAAAACTGCTTATTGGTTGACTTAACTGTTTTACTTTCTCATGGACTGGGGAAAATCTGTAAATTTTTGTAATGTCAAAACAAAAAGCATTGATAAAACTTGAAAACAATGAAATAAATGCTAATTGACGGTCAAAAAAAGAAAAGAAAAGAAAAAAGCCACCCATTTGTGTTGCCTTCTAACCCTTTTCAGACTGGCTTCCAACCTCATCGTTCCACTGAGGCTGCCCTCTGCTAAGTTACCAGTGACCACTTAGTCACCAAATCCAATGGCCTTTCTCAAGGCTCATTCTTCTTGACGTTTCAGTAGCCTTTGCTCTGGCTGATTATCTCCTGGATATTGCACTGGTTCATCGGGTCAGACGCGGCTCACTGATCCTTCTTCCTCTCCATGCCATGTTCTCTAAGAAGAGACACCTCCCTCCCCTCAAGGGATCTCCCCTGGCCTCATCCTCTTCTCTCTCTATACTCTCTCATCTGGCCATATCTTCAGCTCCTATGAACTCACGTAGCTTTCCCTACACAGACACAGCTGAGGCTCTCTCCTGGTTCTCCTTGATTTCTCTGGTCCTAGTCTCTCTCCTGACCTCCAGTCCTGAATCCCAGACCTACTGGATATTTCAATCTGGATGTCCCAAATATGGCCCAAAGAGAATTTGCTGTACTTCTCTCTCAAATTTACCACCCTTTCAATGGCACCACCCTCCCGATCATCAAGACTGGCAGCTTTGGGGTCATCTTCTTTTCCTGACATACGCAGCAATCACTGCCTTTAAAAACAGAACAGAACTGTCTCAGCCACCCACCCTCTTCTTGACTCATACAGGCACCACCCTAGTTCAGACCCTTATCACCTGTCCCTTGGACAATGTATGGATTCAATAGCCTGGCAGTTGATCCCCCCCATGTTTCTTCTTTTTAATCCATTCTCCACAGGTGCCCAAGTGATTTTCCTGCAGCCCAGGGCTGACCATGTCCCCCCTCTCAGAAACATTCAGAGGCTTTCATAACCCTAAGATCAAATGGAAACTCCCATGTTTGGATTTGAAGCCCCTCCCAACCTTCCTCCCTTCCTCTCTTCCGGGTCTCTCCATACCCCTTCATACCCTCCAGTCCTCATACACGCCAGCCCCCTGCACACAGTCTATGGCCCAATCTGACCTGGGTGTTTCTCAGCCAGGACCCTTCATCTTCTATCCCCACACTTTGCACTGGCTGCTCCCCAAGCCAGGGACTCAAGTTCCCCTACCTCTGCCATTTAAAATCCCTGCTTTTCTACAAGCCTCCTCTCAAGTGTCACCTTCAGCGGGAGACTTTTCCTGTTACCCCTCCACCTCACATCCCATCCCAAATCCTGGCCTGCTGCTACTACCTTCTCCTACAAAGTTCCCTAGTGTGTCCTCTATCATAAAGAAGATGCTGGAAGCAGGGAAGTCCTAGGCTGTTCTTGCTTGCCACAGAAATGAAGAAAGAAGAGAGAAGGGGAGGCTGAGTTTTGGCATTCAGCTGCCTGTGGCTCTCCCAGAGGAGTGATGAAGGACCATGGGAGCCTACTGCATGGGGAGCTCTCCCCTTCTTAGTCAGCTAGAGATAAGGGTTCGCTTTTGCTGCTGCTGACAAAAGCTGGTTCTCAGATGGGCTTCTGGCCACTGATTTTGGGAGTTGAGATTGTGCCTTGAAGTTCAAGGAAGACTTTCTCACTGTCGCTCTGGTGGGGGAAAGGGAACACTTTGTGGGAATTCCCACTGGCCTTGCAGCTGCTGGGATGGACCTGTGTTCTCTCTGCAGTGCCCCCTCCCTGCCCAAAGGGCCAGGATGAAGAGCAGCTCAAGGCAGCAGAGCTTGGAACAGGGAAAAAGTCAGAGGAATTCCCCAAATTCCGAGGCTGGTGGGAAGTCAGGAGCCTCAATCTGTACCCCTGGGTCTGAGGCCAGATTTGAACTCAGGTCCTTGACTCCACATCTGGGACTCTAACCACTCTATCCACCTAGCCGCCCCTTTGGGGAAGTCAGTCTGTCTTTCCTAGTTGGAGCTGAGATATTAGTGCCTGGAACATAGTAGGTATTTAATAAATGTTGACAGATTATCTCATTCCCAGCTGAAGAGCTCATTCACTCATGTGTTTTCTGGTACATTCTATTCCATAGAACTTGGCCAATTTGTTATTTCACTAGAATAAATAGATTTCCTTTCTATCTGCTATTTGTGAGGGTCTTTTGTGCAACCAGTATCTGGTAGGAACTAAGCTGGTGAGCAAAAGCTTACCCACCCCCTTAAGAGCAGTTATGGAGGGGAGCAGCCCTCTTTCTGAATCCATATCTGCGTCCCTAGAATGGAGAAATCTGAGAAGAACAGAGAGATAATTCTGTCCCCCAAACCTTCTCAGAGATGGAGCACTCAGCCTCAGTGGTCCTTCTGGGGCCACCCCAAGCTAGGGTGCTGATGGTTTGGGCACTACCCTTGGCTCTCCTGCCCTCTGCAGAGGGCCAGGTTTCAGATCCACCCCCATGCTGGGTCTATCCATGTAGATGACTCATGGACACATCTATCTTACATTAAGAAGAGACAGTACAGTGTAATGGTTAGGACACCTGACCTCAGGAGGAAAAACTTCCAGACACAATCAGCTCTGTGACCCCAAGTGACTCACTCGATCTCTATTTTCCCTGGGGCAGCTGGTAGACACCAGACCTCACCCCTTCGGTTTCCTCATCTGCAAAGGGGCAGGGGTGGGGGGAGAAGGTGGATTTAATGGCCAGTAAGGTACCCTCCAGCTTGAAATTTATGATTCTTTAATACAAAGAAAAGGCATCACCAACTCCTGATCTAAATGCCCCCTCTCTCATAAGTACACAAGCTTTCTGCAAGTCACAGATGGGAATTAAAGGTGTCTCAAGAGAAGGCTTTCCCAAACAGTATTCTACTGTGGACCACGTGTCTCCCATTTCACAACTGGCTGAAGGAGGTAGAGACTATAAAATCTCACTGTGCTTATATTGTTTATTGATTATAAAAAAGTAAAGCAAAACACCATATTTTCCATTTTCCTTTCAGAAAAGCAAAACACCAATTTAAAGACTCTTGAATGCAAAGTCATCAGATCATCAAAATCACTGAATTTCCTTGAAAGCCTTAACAAGAAAAATAATCCTAATCCATGCTCTCTGACCATAAATATCAGGTGAGGCCTAAATTAGGGAGGTGTATATTCACCACAGTGATGAAAGAGATTCAAGTTGAAGAGATTCTCTGGGGATAGTGAGGTTCTCCTGTTTGTGGATGACAATGGGTTGGCTACAAGCCCGCAGAGTGTCTTGGAAGAGAACAGAACTTTTTAAAAGAGTCTGAGCTGACTATCCATATAGGAGAGACCAAGTGGATGAAAAGCGTCTATTACCTAGATTATGACATGCATTTGGATAAAAACTCTAGGGTTTGTCCATCATCGGCATGTCTAGCTGGCACAAAGAGCACACACAGAACAGATGCACAATAAGCTGGGCCAAGGGTTGACCATGAGGACGTTGGGTTGAATTGCTTTTGAAAAACTGCATAGCTCCAGTAACAATCCCACGCTTTCCACAGAAACAAAGGCCTGTTGTTTAATGCCTGAATTCCGCTGGTGTTACTATTTGGCAGGGAGACAGGAAACATAAGAAGGAACTAAATATACATATTGCATGGAGGGAGGGGCAAAGGAAAGGAGCATGGTGGGTGGTTGGGAACAGGCTGTAACCTACCACCAATGAGGAACTCTGATAATACTAAGAGCTAGCACTTCTATAGCACTTTCAGGTCTGCAAAACTCTTTGCATATGAGAACTAATTTGATATCAAACACAGCCTTGGGAGGGAAATGTTCCAATTATCCCCCATTTTATAGGGGAGGAAACTGAAACACGAAGTGACAAAAGTGACTTGCCCAGGGTCCCACAGCTGTAAGCTTTGGAGGTAGGATTTTAACTTGGGTCTTCCTGAACCTGATTTGGCTAGTTTTATCTACCATGATAGTGGCCTGAGAACAGAGCTAAAAGATGTCACCTATCGCTACACCTAAGGTCACTAGGTGGTGCCATAGTGCACAGAACATCAGACCTGGAGTCAGGAAGGCTCATCTTCATGAGTTCAAATCCAGCCTCTGACACTTATTAGCTGTGGGACCCTGGGTAAGTCACTCCACTCTGTTTGCCTCAGTTTCCTCATCTGTAAAATGTTCTAGAGAAGAAAATGGCAAACCACTCCAGTATCTCTGCCAATAAAACCCCCATGGGGTTGTAAAGAAGGCTCAGACATGAGCGAAACAACAGACGACCACCGATCCCTGGGAAACAGTCGTTTCTCTTGTATATTCCCCATCTGCCGGTGCCCCCGGCCGTCTCATGCCATGCTTTGCAGTACTATCCAACATCTTCTCCCCACCCTGGCCCCATACACTCCCTCTTTCTATCTTTCTACCTTTCTCAGTGCCCCTGGAAAGGCGCCAATCAACTCTACTCCTCTATGGCTCCACTCACTATAACTTTCCCAATCAAAATTCCCCTCCCTTGCCACCATCCCCCAACATGTGTGGTCTCCCACTATTTCTATAATAATGATGATAATGACCAGAGCTAACATTTATATAGCATTCAAGCTTCAAAAAGTGCTTTACAAATGTCATCTCCCTCTAATCTTCATAACACTCATGAGAGTGTTCGGTGCTCTTACTGCCTCCTTTTTACAGATAAGGAGGCTAAGGAAGACAGAGGATAAGTCACTTGTCTAGGGTCACACAGCCAGGAAGTGGCTGAGGTCAGATTTGAACTCTAGGCTTTCTGATCACAAGTCTAGTTCTTTATAAAAGCTTTTCCACCTAAGCTTCCTGAAGGCAAGACTTTTCTGTGCGTATCTTTGGGACTTAGCACAGTCCTAGGCACACAGTAAGGGCTTAACAAATGTTGAAGTTTTTAAAAATTACTTTATTTATTAAGATAAGCTGGTCACACAGCGGGTATCCTGGCACATGGGGAAGTGAGGAGATGCCAGACGCTGGCAGGATGGGTGGGTGTACTGGGGCTGCAATCTGCACTGTTGGCAGGAACTTCCCAAATCAATGGAGATCCACTGGAGGGTTTGAAAGTCAGGAAAAGTTTCCCAACAATTAGAGCTGATCTTTGGTGGAAGGGACAGTAACCACCCCATTCCTGGAATGCAGCATCTGGAGGACCAGTCAATTGGTAATAATCCTAGTGGCCATATATATAGCCCTTTCGAGTTCGCCAAGTGCTTTGCAAACATGATCTCATTTGAGCCTCTTAAGGACCTGGGATGTAGGTGCTATTATTAATCCTGTTTTACAGATGAGGAAACTGAGGCAGATATAAGTTAAGTGACTTGCCTGGTGGTCTTCCTGCTCCAGGCCTGGCAGTTCCCTACACTGCACTCTGGAGAGGCCTTGCCATTTACTACATGACCAACCTTTCCCTGGCAGGCCATGTGCTGGGGGACACTGAACAGGTAGAGGTTGGCCTGTTCTCTTCACTCCCAGAACCGCTTCCTTGAGAGAGCCTCTTGGGCTGGAGGATGGAGCAGAAAGCCCTGACACTCTGGCCTCTCTGGGCTTTCCACTGGTTCTCCTTGTCCATATCTGACCGCTCCTGCTCCACCTCGTTTGGGCAGCATGTGACCGGGGGTGTAGCCATGGCTGTCCTGGGCCCCCTTCTCTTATCCTGTTATACTACCTCACTTGGGGATCTCTGGGGTTCCCTGTTCCAAGGAGCCTCAGATCTATTTGTCTAGCCCTCACCTCTCTCTAACCTCCAAACTTCCCTCTCCATCTGCCTATTAGATATCTCAAACACATGTCCAACTCGGCACAAATGGAACTCATTATTTTTCCCAACAAATGCTCTCCTCTTTCTAAATTTCTATTCACTGTAGAGGGCAACAGCATCCTCCCAGTTCCCCAGACTCACAACCAAGGCCCTCACCATCTCTCACTCCTGTATCCAATCTGGAGCCAAGGTCTATTGAGACAGCATCTCCCCAATGTCTCTTCTGACACTGGGCCCATGCCCTCATCTCCTCAGGCCTGGACTATGGCAGTAGTTGCTGGGGAAAGTAGGGGGTGGCTGCCTGTCTTAAGTGGGTCTCTCCACTCCAGGCCACCCTTCACTCAGATGCCAAAGTGATCTTCCTACATCTGACCACGTCACCACCCCCCTCCTAATCACCTCCAGGAATCTTGGGTCAATGGCCTTGTCTTTCCTGGAATGAGATGCTCCATCTCTCAGTTCTAGATGCTTCCAATGGCTGTCCCCCACACCTGGAGGACTCTCCCTCCTCCCCTCCCCATCCTGGCTTCCTTCAATTGCTAGTGCACATTCCACGTTCTAGGGGAAGTCTCTTCGGATCTCCCACTGCTGATCATCTCCAGGTCTGCTGTCTATGGCTTGTCTGTACATGGCTGTTTGCCATTTCTCCTCAATCGGATCACGAGCAGGGACTGAGGCTTAAGGATCTGATTTGGTTTTTTGCCTTTTTTGTATCCCAAGTACACGGTGTAGTGGCTGACATATAGTAGGTACTTCACAAATGCTTGTTAACTTGACTGTTTGTTTTCCTTGGTAGCTGGGCAGTGCAGGAAGAGAACCCAGAGCCGGGAATCAGGAAGAGCTGAGTTCAAATCCCTCATCAAACACTTGTTAGCTGGGCAAGTCATTTAACCTGGGAGCCTCAGTTCCCTTATATACAGTTGTTGTGAGACTAAAATGAGATATTTGTAAAAGGATTAACATCTATAAAGAGTGAGTGAATGGTTAGGTGGAGCCCTAAGAATAAAAGGTCACCAGTGGGTCATCTTGTAAAAGAATACAGGAGAAACCTCCAAAACTTGAAAAGGGGGCATAAACAGCACACTTCTGTTAACTACTGAGGCCACCAGTACTACAGAAGACAGAGCCCTGGGCCTGGAATCATTAGGACCCGAGTTCAAAATAATAACTAGTTGGGATCCTGGGCAAGCCCACTTAACTTCTTTTTGTCTCAGTTTTTTCATCAGTAAAATGAGGAAAATAGTCACCAGGTATGGGACCTGGACTCCAAAAAACAAACAAACAAAACCCTCTAAAACCCAGCTTCTGAACCTTCTCACACTAGATACGCACTAATCCTTTCAACTGTCTTTTTATGGTGGCTCTGACCCAGCTCAGCCTTCAATTCTCTGTTACCTCGGACCCAGCCCAGTCCTTCATTGTTTTTTACCTACGGACCTTGAGAGAGAGAGAGAGACCTTGAGAGCATCCTTGTATCACTTCTTCTGACCACTATGTGATCATTTGCCCTATGTGAGTTCTCCATGAAATAGTCTTTTTGGCAAGTGTACATTTTGCATTCAAACAAATGTGGCCAGCCCATCAGAGTTGCGCTGTCTGAAACATAGTTTGAATGGTTGGCAGTTCAGCTCCAGCAAGGACTTCAGAACTCAAGAACTTTGGATTTGACTGTGCAACATGGGAGACACAGGCACAGGACCGCTCAGCATGGCGTGCCCACATCAGAAAGGGTGCTGTGCTCTATGAGCAAAGCAGAATTGAAACAGCACAAAGTAAATATAGGATGCACAAATTTGGAGTATCCACCCCAAATATTCACACAGATTATCTGTGCCCAATCTGTGGTAGAGCATTCTGAGCTCATATTGGTCTGATCAGCCACAGTTGTACACACCGAAATTTTACTTTATCATGGTGATGTCATTTTGGTCCTCTTCGAGAATGAAAGACAACCACCAGCCTATGGACCACCCCAGCCTACTGGCCACTCCTTGACCTATCCAAATCTTCCCACAATCTTTTTCTCTATAAAACATCAGTCTTGTCCCTGCCAAATGCTCAGATTCTTAAAATCCCACAAGCTTCTACTGGTGATACAATAAGCCTGGCCCCTGACTGAAAGAAGGCTCAGGTGGCCACATTCTTTCCAGGCAGACCTGTGCCCTTTGCCCGGTAATTTTGGAGTTCTTAGCACTCCTACAGTGCAACAAGAGTATCTACCTCCTGAGGCTGCTGTGAGGATTAAATGAGATAACTGTAAAATGATTAATATAGTATACATTATTAATTGGCACAATATAGTAATATATTATAGTATTATAGTACAGCATATAAATATAACTATATAGATGGTACATAGTATATAAATATGACCATATAAATGCTTATTCCCTTTCCTGCTATGGAAAATTCATATTTCCAAATTTACGTTTGTATACTACAGCATGCTGTACAAATGTATGGATACAATTTGTATAACATGTAACAAGCATGAATCAGCAAATGTAAAGCCAATTCGTATAGTCTAGCATGCCATACAAATACGAACATACAAATGTAAACAGGAACTTCTGTTTCTGTGGCTCCTCTTCCTGACCCCAAGTGGGGTTTTCTTGGCAGAGATGCTGGCCCGGTTGGCCATTTCCTTCTCCAGCTCACTTTACAGAAGAGGAAACTGAGGCAGACAGGGTGAGTGACTTGCCCAGGGTCACACAGCTACTAAACAGCCAAGGCTGGATTTGAAATCAGGAACGTGAGTCTTGCTGACTCCAAGAGTATATAAAGCAACTATGCAAATATGTAACAAATACGAACATAAAATGTAAGTTCGAATTCTCATCTGTAGATCTGTAGTACAGCACAGTCACGGCGGTGACCAAGACTGTGAAATTTAAATTATAAAGCGATAATTTATGTTAACAAGTTACTACATTCTAAAACCCGAGGACACACAGGTTCGGACTAAGGGAGGAGCAAATAGCGTCCTCCTTTACCAAGATGGCGGCGGCAGCCGGAAGTGCAGGGATCGGAAGAGGCGCTTGCCGGATATCCGGGGTCGCAAGTGCGAGTCTCTTTCCTTTTGCAAGATGGCGGGTGGGGACGCCGGTAAGTGTGTTACAGGCGACTCGGGGTTCCTGGGGTTCCGGTCCGCTTCGGTGGACCCCGGAGCCGTAAGGCGGCGACGACGCGGGCCACGGAACAAGAAGCGGGGCTGGCGGCGTCTGGCGGAGGAGCCGCTGGGGCAGGAGGTGGACACGTTTCTGGAGGACGTGCGGCTGCAGGAGCGCGCGACCGGGTAGGCCCGCGAGGGGGGCGGGGCTCCCCGGGGGGCGGGGCTGGGAAGGTACCCCGGGTCGGAGACGCTCGGCGGGGGAGCGTCCGACGGGTACTTCCGCCCGGAGCCCGGGAGCCACCGAGCCGGGCCTTTCCCTGCTCTTCCGGTGCGTGGTCAGGAGGCGGGGGGCTCTTCGGGTGGTCCCTGCGGGGCCCTGGGGGCGCCGGCCTCGGGGAGCGGGACCCGGACCCCTGGGTGACCGATAGTCCGGCTGCGCCCCGGCACGAGTGTCCGGGGGTGAGATCCAGCACCCCACCTTCACCCACGCTCTCTTCCCCCAGGGGCCTGATCTCAGAGACTCCGAATGAAAACCTCTTCTTTGTGGACACGGGGCACAAGGAGAAGGGTGAGGATGGGGGGCAGAGGGGAGGGAAGGAGCCAGGAGTGGGCAGGCTGGGGGCCAGCCTGAAGGGGCTAGGGAAGAAGTGGGCAAGCCCGAGGCATCTCTAGTAGATAACCAATAAGTAAACATCGATTATGCACTTCCCACGTGCTAGGCAGATCTGCTAGGGATACAGAAAGAGGCAAAAGTCCGCAAGCATGTTGTTCGCAGAGGCTTGAGGCCACTGTGATGGCTTTTGTGAAAAGAAAGGCACCAAACAGAAAACCTGCTTCCCCAAGAGATGGATGTTGTGCTGCAATGGGAATGGGGAGCCCGTCTGTGCTGTGTTACTTTGTATCCACGCTGCTCTTCGCCCATCCTATCAATGTTCTACAAACGCTCTGAGAAAGTGATTACTTTGTAGCAGACACGGGTTCTAGGGAGTGGAAGGAAAAAGCAAAAACTGTCACTGCCTACAGGAAGCTTACATTGTAACACGGGCTGAGGAGTATAATCGGGAGAGAATTATGGGATGGGATTGGGTGGTTTCTCAAGGCCTCTTTTAGGTCTGATGTTTTGTGAATTTAAAAAGACGGTGCCCTAGAGAAGCTTGAGGCATAAAGGAAGAAATTGTAGATCTAGTAGCGACATTTGGAAAAAGTATTCTATCAGCACTCTTGAGTATTGAAGTCAGTTAATTTAAAAGCAAGAGCTGGTTGAATAAACGTAATTGTTTTTACTGACATTTAATGTTAAATTTCTAGTAAAGTATTTTGTGTTAAGGTAAAAGAGACAGGAAGAGTGTGGAGTGTTGCATTTAATGTCTAACTTGGTTGATGTGTTGGTTAGATTTGCTGAACTTTACTTATTCTTGGTCATAAAGGATGATTTGGGGGGGCATAGTAGGAAATGAAATTATAGGTAAAAGAGAGTAATAAAATACAGTTTAATAGGGGAAAAGGCAGTTCTGTATCTGTGCATGGGGAAAATTTCCTCTGTCTGGGGAGATGAAGGGGCCTTCTCCTTCCCCACCAGGAACTCCCCAGATTGGGGGAGCACTGAGGCCTAGGAAATGGGAGCTCACTGCCAGATCCTGGGGGCTAGGGAGGTCCTATGGGCTGGGGCAGGAAGAGGGAGAGATTGAGTTCCCCTTGCCTGGCCTGATGAGTTCAGATTGTTGTAGCTTCTCCTTGGGCAAAGGGCAGGGGAATTGTGATGTAGGAAGTTAGAGTGCAGAGTGATCTTGGAGTCCATCTGCTTCAGACCACAAGTGTTTCTCTGTTTGACTCTTCTTTCCCTCCAGACTTGAAGATAAATCAGAACCTGAAGAAGCCTTTTTGGACTGACCGGGTTTTGGAATCACATTCCAAAGTACCTTCCCCAAAGAAGTGAGTGCCTTTTTCTCCCCTTCCTCTGGCTCCATTCTCCTTGGGATTTCTTTGCTGGGAATGCTGAAAAAAGGAAGCTTCCTGGTCTTCCCTGCTCAGGGGAAATGTTTCCCCATGACCTGATACACAGACACAGGATACCCTTTTCTTTTCTAAACCACATTTTGTTATCCTATTTATACACCTTTATTTCCTACCACAGATGGCTTTCTGGCTAAGGGAACAGGCTGCACTAGACCTTGCAGAATGGGCAAGAGCTGGGAGAGGAAAAGGAGGAGAGAGGGGGTGAGGGCAGGGGACAGTTTCTGAGAGATATTGAGGGAGAAAGCAAATTTTCTTGAGAATAATGGTGGCATGTGCAGCATCCTTGGGAAAAGAAGGCCAGCACCAGCCTGGGGCATCCTGATCGTCAGGCTGAAAAGTGTAGATGAGATAGTGTGGGCCATGGAGAGTCCTGGCAGGTTCCCAAGCAGGACGTGGGACAAGAGCAGTAGCTCAGAAGAGAGTAGACGGTACCAGATGGGCAGCCTGCTGGAGTGAGAGACTCTGGGCGGAGTCATCAGAAGTCAGGGAACCAAGGCCATGGTCTGGGCCAAAAGGCATGAGGAAAATGGGTTTCCGGTTTTTCTTATACTTTTTCAGTCCCCTTCCCTCATCTCTCCTCTCATTGTCCCCTTCTTGGCAGCATCCTTGCCCACCAGATCCCCAATGGGAAGAAGCTGAAACGCAAGCAGCGCTTGTGGGAGCACTTGGCCCAGCAAGGAAAGCTGCCCCGGGATGTGCGAAAGGCCCAGGCCCGGCTGCTTCAGCCCCCAGAGCCAAAGACCAAGCCCTCTGACCCAGAGGAAACAACTGACCGACCTTTCTATGACCTCTGGGCTGAGGACAGTAAGTGAAGGAGGGATGGCTTGGTCCATGGACTTGACAGAAGCTCTTGGTTGAGATACAAAAAACCCTGGTTTCTGATTCCAGTGACTGGGTGGGCCCCCACAGCTCTTTGCCTCTGTCCCTACAGCTGGAGCTTTGGTTCACTCTGGGCCTTTACAGCTGAGTTGGAAGTCATTCTGGGGATGAGTTTGGAGGGAGGCTCCTCTCCCTTCTCTTCCCTTAATCCCTTGTCCCCACGATTCTCTGACACCTGGTTTTTAATCCCGTGCCCCCACTTCGTCCTTTCTAGATCCTCTGGACCGCCCCTTGGTTGGACAGGACACCTTTTTTTTGGAACAGACAAAGAAGAAGGGAGTGAAGGTGAGCAGTGTGTGTGTAATCATTGGCTGGGAGTGTGGGGGGAAGGGACCAGGAGGGTGGGGGAGGGGGCAGTTGGTGAGAAAGTGGTTGGGGAGTTGCTGTTACTGCTCTTGGTCCTTCATTCTCTAAGAAGACTGTGACATTTAAGTGAGGGAGGACTGTGCAGAGTCATCAGCCTCACTTTCTCCAGGGGTCAGAAATGGATCAGGACAACTGGAGATGACCTCTGGTTGGGGAGTGAGGATCATGGGGAAGAAGCAGCTGTGAGCAGCCAGGCAGGGAGAAAGACTTGGGTGCCTTTAGATCCTAGACCATGAGAGCTAAGGGGCCTTCTGGCCATCTGGGCCCCACGTCCTGTTGAAAATGCCTTTGTTTGCTACAGAGAGCCCGGGGTCAGGCACTTTTGCCCTTGGGTAGATCACTTCCCTTCTGAGCCTTGGTTTTCTCATTTGTAAATGTAGATTTGTAGAGGCTTTGGTTTAGATGATTTCTGCCACCTCCAGTGTTGTGAATCTCATTGCAAGCTTAGAGAAGGGAAGAGGTTTTGGCAGGGCCACACAGCGCATCAGCCAGATTAGACTCCAGCCCCTGGCTTCTTCCCCTGTGTTCTGGCGGCTGGCCTGCAGGAGGGATTAGGTGGTGTTGCAGTGAGCTCGCATCTGCATGTTCTGTCATCCCTTCTCCCCATCTCTCTCCTTCTCCTATCTCAGCGACCTCAGCGCCTACAGACCAAGCCCTCTCGGGCCCCAGCTGTGGAAGTGATCTCTTCTGGAGGCTCTTACAATCCTTCATTTCAGGCCCACCAGGTACCACCTCCCTTCTTGCCCTGGACCCCATAGGCTGGTCTTTGACCTAGAGCATGCTGGGGGCTGGCACATCCTCCTCCTCCTCACTGGGGATATCTGTTTATCTCTGCCAGGCCTTGCTTCTGGAAGCCCACAAAGTGGAACTGCAGAGGCAGAAGGTAGAAGAGAAACTCAGCCGTCAGCTGGCCTTCCCCACTGTGGATGAGGCCCCCACCAAGGTACCTGTTGGGGCTCCTAGCCAGCCAGCTGGCTGCTGTATCTGCAGTTAGGGACTCTGGCCCAGCAACCCTGTCCTCTCCTCACCTTCAACTGAGTCCAGTGCTCGACACTGTTAAGTATTTGACACACAGAGAAATCCCCCAGATATCATCCTTTCTGTCAGTGAGTTGGCTTAACTAGAGGGGTCTGCACCTTTCCAATTGATAAGTACATAGGGGATAATTTGGGACAGAGGGAGAGGGTGCTGACAGCTGAGGGGCTAGCGAGAGTGTCACTGGATGGGTGGAGAGCCAGCCTGGGGTCAGAACCAAGTCTGAATTTAGGGCTTCCCAACCCCCAACAGTTTTGTAAGACTGGATGTGCAGGTTTGGTGTGTGTGTGCATGTGTGCATGCGTGTGTAGATAGAAATTGAGATACAAAGAGATGTAGAGTGGCCTTGCTTACTGGGCATTCCCTATCCCAGAGAAACCTCAAATCTGGAACTCAAAAAGATAACTGAAATAAAAACAAGATGAAGGTGACCAGGAAAGCAGTGCTGTAGGAGGAGCTGGTGCGTGAATGGAGTTTTGAAGGAAGCTGGGAATTCTGGGAGGAGGGCAGGCGTGCAAGACCTGAGCTGGCCTGGGGTGGGTCACTTGGTTGGAATGTGGTGTGTGTCATGCATAGAGATGTAGCAGGTCTGGGGGTTAGGCTGGAACCATGTTGGGAAGCCTTTAAATTCCAAGCTGAGTAGTTGGTATTTTATTCCAGAGGCAGGAGGGCAGGGGAGTAGAGGCGTCAGACTCGTGAGTTGAGGAGACTTGGAGAGAGGAGAGCCTGGAAAGCAGGACCCCGTGGTGGAGACTCCAGTGGTCTGGGCCAGAAGCACTTGAGTGGTGGCGGGTGTGCATGTGCTTAAGCAGCCCCTGTGCTTCCTCCCAGGAGTCGGCATTCAAGGAGCTGTGTGAGGGGCTCCTCGAGGAGTCGGATGGGGAGGCTCCCGCAGAGCCAGAAAGAGAGGGGGATGTGGATTCCCAGGTGCTCAGACCCTCAGGCCCTGAGAAGAAGACGGAGCAGCAGAGGAAGCGGGAGAAGGAGGCCAGGAAGCTGGTGAGGGGCGGAGTGGGGTGACAAGTGTCTGCTTCTTCTCAGTCAATTCCACCTCGTCTCACTTGGTGGCTCAGGTACCCAGGTGGCTTGTGCAGGCCTAGGCAGGTCAGACAGGCTCTACCTTCTGACCCTTGGGCTTGGGGTCGGGGTTTCTTCTAGAGAGTCCAGCAGGCGGCAGAGCGGGCGGCGAGGAAGAGGCACCAGGAGGTGTTCCAGCTCCGAGGCATCAGGCTGCAGGTGGCCCAGCGGCTGGCAGAGCTGGCCCGGCGGAGAGAGAGACGGAGACTAAAGCGCCTGGCAAAGGACGAGAAACCCCGACGGCTGGGGCGGCTTAAGTGAGGAACTGGGGGTGGGGGTGGGGGGGTGTGCTGATTCATTTGCCCCAGTATTTCCTTGTTCAGAAACCTTTTCATACCTTCCACAGCCTGGCATTCAAGACCCTTCTGGCTTCCCATGACTCCTAACACATCTTCTGGTTCTGGTGGGAAGGGAAGAGTGAGAGATTTCTATTTCTCCATCTCTGCCACCACCAGCCCTGGTCATCCCCGGTGACCTTCAGACCCACCTGCCCCATGGTGCCCTGGGTGATGAGTCCCACCTAGCCCTGGGTCCTTTCTTGGCTAGTACGTTCAGGAGTCAGGGGGGAAGGAAAGGAGGTATGGGTCACTGGCCAGGAGAAAGTTTCCCTCCTTTTCTTAGCATTCTGAGGCAGTCCTGTGGGTCATGGAGAATGTTCTCTGTCTCTAATAAGATTCACAGAATTTCAGAGCTGGGGGGATATGAACAAGGGGACCCCCAGGGAAACATGCAGCTTATATCCCTTTCCTTCCTTCCTGCCAGATATCAGTCTCCAGACATTGATGTGCAACTCAGCAGTGAGCTGGCAGATTCCTTGAGGAAGCTAAAGGTATTGGGCCTAGGGGCAGGAGGGAGGAGGGCGAAGGATCCTATGCCCAATGATGAAACTCATCCTTGCACGCCTGAGGTCCTGCCCTGATAGTGGTTTGGTGAAATGGGCGACACTATGGGTCCCCTAGGCAGGCCGGGTTTGGCCTTGGCCTGGGGGCTGAGGGCACGAGGAGACTGGGCTGGGGATTACAGGACTCTTGGGTCCCCCTGACCCCTCTCTCTTTCCTAGCCTGAGGGGAGCATACTTCGTGACCGATTTAAGAGCTTCCAGCGAAGAAACATGATTGAGCCTAGGGAAAGAGCCAGGTGAGGGGTCCAGGTGGATGGGCTACACAGGGAGGGAGAGGGTCTGAGGAAGGTGCCTGATCTCTGAGCCTTCTCTGTCCATGCCCAGGTTTAAACGGAAGTACAAGGTCAAGCTTGTGGAGAAGCGGTCCTTCCGGGAATTCCAGTGAGTGTTCTCAAGCCCCTTTGCCCCCCCAGCCCAGTCTGTGGTTCCATGTCTAGTCTAACCATTTCATGGTTTCTTCTACCCACAGATTATAGCAGCAACTCTTTTGGATTCCTGCTCTGCTTGGCCTCTGAGGCGCCATTAAAAGCCCTTTGACCAATCCTCTACATACATCTCAGTCATCCTTGAGTCTGTCTTATCTCTCCTATAGGCTCTGGTTCCTGAGAGCCTCTGGACATAGGTTTTGTTCCCCTGGGAACTGCCGGTCCTTCCCATAAAAACCTTATCTTCTGAAGGTTGTGCTCAGCCGAGAGCCAGCCAAATGCTAAAACATCATCAAAAATCCCAATGAACGTATAGAAAAGAAAGCAGTGTTTGGGATAATTACCCAGAGGTCCAGGTCATGTCAGTCAAACAAGGGGAAGACTAGATGTAGGGGGCTACCTCAGTTTAGCAAGTGTTTGCCAGAATCTCAGTGGATACCCTTAGGTGGCTGGATGAGAGAAGTCTGGTCAGGTAGACTGACAGCTGCTAGAAGACTGGGAGTTCTAGCATCTGAGGCATTGGAGGTGACCATTGGAGGAGAGATGCCATGGTGTCCCTCTCTGAGATCTTCCTCACTGCATTGGCTTCCCTTCTAAGACCACTTTGTATTTGCTCTGAGTGGATCTTTTATGTGCCTGAATAATAGGGAAGGAAACCTTTTCTTTATCCTAATATCTCCAGCATTCACTACAGCATGTGTCACTGATCTGCCTGATAAATATTTCTGAGGGATTGATCCCAGTTTAGCACACAGGGAGATGGCTTAGTTGAAGCCTATGGGCACCACTGAGTCCTGTTTCTGCCTCTGAGGTCATACACACATTGATCTGGGGCCACTGTGGAGTTGACTTTTTATCACACCTATCTCCTTGCCAGTCCTTTGGCTTTTTGTTGAGTTGGAGTCCCCATGTATTTTGAGGGTGCAGATAGATTTGGTGATTTAAAACAATTTACTGAGTCCATGTAAGGTGGTTGGCTTTTATGAGGAACATCTGGGCAGCACCAGGAGAGGTGGTATAGAAGATAAACACTCAGCCTGAGTCTTCCTCAGGTGCCTTTTACTGGCTGGGTATTTGTCTGGGCAGATAACTCCTCATGCCCTGCAAAGGACTGGAGCCCCTCTTGTCAGGGAAAGGCATTTCAGTCACTGCACCCCAGCAGATGCCCCCCTGAGGAGAGGAGAGACCCTGTGCCTGGCGGACCAGATGACTTCTGGAGATATCCCTATAGGTCACCAGTGGCAGCAGGTGAGAGTTCACCTGACTGTGAGTGTCCTCCAGGCAGCTTCCCAAGTGTACTGATGTGCTTTCTGGCATATTTGCCTTGCATGTGGAGTCTCTGCATGTCTGCCCTCTCCATGGGTGTTGGGATAACCTATGGGAGGTGTACCCACCTGTGAATGGGATGGGGACTTCTGAACTGAGTGGTTGGATGCTGGGCAGAAAGGCCTACATGGGAAATGATAAGGAACCCCATGCAGGCTGCATACTGATGGGAATGTTTAAGGCCCAAAGAGAAGAAAGGACCTGTCCAAGGTCATGCAGTGAGGTAGAGGAGCATCCGGAGCCTGAGCTCTGGTAAACAGTAGAGTCAGCATTTCCTTCAGGGGCCTGTTTCCCCAGGCTCATTGGGTGTACAGTCCCCTCAGCGACTCCTAGGGCCCTTTACCTGCAAAAATCACTTTCCTTTAGGGACTATTTACATTTTCTTGCCTTTTTGTAAAAAAATAATTTATTTTTAACAATGATTTAAAGTTTTTTAAGTTATGAATTCTTCCCCTCCAGCCCCTCCTGTCCCCATTGAAAAGGTAACTGGTACGATATAATTACACATGTGAAGTTATGCAAAACATTTCCATATCAGCCACGTTGCAAAAAATAAGAAGCATTTTAAAAGTGAAAAGAGTATTTCAGTCTGCATTCTCAGTCCATCAGTTCTCTGGAGGCAGATTTCACTTTTTGTCATGAGTCCTTTGGAAATCGTGTTGATCATAGTAGCAGGTCATTCATTGTCGTCACACACGGCTGCTACTTGTATTATGTTCTGGTTCTGCTCACTTCACTTTGTATCAGTTCATGTAAGTCTGGGTTTTTCTGAAACCATCCTGCTCATCATTTCTTACAGCACAGGAGTATTCCATCACAACCATGTACCACAGCTTGTTCAGCCATTCCCCCGTTGATGGGCATCACCTCAATTTCCAATTCTTGGCCACAAAGAGAGCTGCTGTAGATATTTTTGTACAGATAGGTCCACATCTTTTTTCTTTGATCTCTTTGGGATACAAACCTAGTAGTGGTGTTGCTGGGTCAAAGGGTATGCACAGTTTTATAATCCTTTGGGCATAGTTCCAAATTGTTCTCCAGAATGGTAGGATCAGTTCACAACTCTAGCAATAATGCATTAGTGTTCCAGTTTTCCCACATCTCTAACATTTATTATTTTCCTTTTTTTTGTCTTAGTAGCCAATCTGATAAGTGTGAGGTGGTACCCCAGAGTTGTTTTTAATGTCCGTTTCCCTAATTATTAGTGATTTAAGGCATTTTTTTAATGTGTCTTTTGATAGCTTTTATCTCTCCTTTGATCATTTATCAATTGAGGAATAGCCTGTATTTTTATGAATTTGTTTTAGTTTCATCTATATTTGAGAAATGAAGCCTTTATCAAAGAATCTGTAAAAAAAAAATCTGTTTCCTGTTTTTTTGTGATGAACTTTACATTTTCTATCCTATTTGATTATTCAGTGTTTATTAATCAACCACTACTGTGTTCTGTGGGGCAACTAGATAGTGCAGTGGATAGAGTGGGCAGTGGGCCTGGAGTCTGGAAGACCTGGGTTCGGATCTGGCCTCAGACACTGTTGTGTGATCCTGGGCAAGTCATTTCACCATTTCCTCATCTGCAAAATTATTTAAATCAGGTGAAGGAAAAGGCAAACCTCTCTAGTATCTTTGACAAAACCCCAAGTGGGGTCACAAAGACTTGGGCATGACTGAACAAGACTGTTCGGGACACTGAGAGTACAGAGACAAAATTGTTTCAAAGGGCTTAGGTTCTCACGGAGGATGATAAGCACGATATAGCTACTAAAATGGAGATACAAGGTATAACCTTAGCTAGGAGGAAGGCACTAGTGAGTGGGGAAATTGGAAAGATCTGTGGAAAGTAGTGGGGGCTCACTGAGTGTTCCCCTTGCTAGGCACTGGTGTAAGTCTACTGGCATTGGCTGGAGTAGAGGTGCCAGAAGTTCTTCCTGTTAGACAATGGTCAGCCAAAAAGCCTGTAAAGACTTACTTGCTACACTTCTCTTCAAATCTGAGCTGGAAGCAGAGGAGGCCGGGTCAGGATTCACTTGTGTAATGTGAAGGTTCTAACTGCCTCACGTTTGCTGGTTACCAAGACAGACTATTTAGTGCTGTGCTTTGGTCATCAAAAGCAGGCCTCCAGAGGAAACCAAATGGATGGGGTTGCAGAAGTTGTGGTTTATTTCTGAGGATACATTTTCTAGGAGCCATCATAACCACATTATACATGTCAACAAAGCCAAGATGGCATTTGAGGTGATAAAGCAACAGACAGTTCCTTAGGGTGATAATCATTGTAGCCATACTCTACCCCCTCCTAGTAGGTGGGTAGGTGTTGGCATGATAGAGAGGAAAACTTAGCAATGCAGTGCCCTTAAGAATGAAATGAACTGGACTGAGAGGCAGGGAGTTTTCTGTCCATGGAGGTCAAGATTAATCTTCACCAATTGGGGGAGGGAGCTTGCTGCATAGGGAAAGTAGGAACTTGGCACTCTGTTAGGTTCCTTCTAGCCCTAACATTGTTTTGCAAAGCTCCACCCTGATCCAACGATCTGCATTCTAGTATCCCTTCCAATCTGCAGAGTGCTGAATGTAATATTAGGGAAATCTGGATTCAAGTGCTACCTCAGATACTTAGTAACTGTGTGATCTTTGGATAGGTCACTGACTTTCTCAGTCTATTTCTTCATCTCTAAAATGGAGATACTATCACCTTCACAGGGTTGTTGTGAGAACCAAATGAGGCAATTTATGTAATTTTAGCTTTAAAAATCCTAAAGCACTCTGTATACATAGAAACTATTTTCTGTTCCAAGGTGCATCCCAGCATCCAGTAAGGCATTGGTTCTCAAACCTTTTGGTCTCAGGACCCCTTTACACTCTTAAATATTATTGAGAGGGCAGGTAGGTGGTGCAGTAGATAGAGCATTGGCCCTGGAGTCAGGAGAACCTGAGTTCAAATGTGGCCTCAGACACTTGACACTAGTTGTGACCATGGGCAAGTCACTTAACCCGAGTTGTCTCATAAAAAAAGCCCAACAACGTTGACCCCCAAAATTGTTATTTGTGCATATGGTGATACCATATTAGAAACTGAAATACTTCAGGATTTGGAAAATTGTTTTGACCTTGCAGACCCCCAAAAGGGTCTCAGTGATATCTCCAGATTATGCTTTGAGAACCACTGCCCTAAGGTCTCTCCAAGTTCTGTTTCTCCCTGCTCTTTTTAAAAAATCAGTTTTAAAAATAATTTAGCAAACACTGAAAAAAAAACCCAACTTAAAAACCACTGACAGGAAATAGTAGTGTTAAGGCAGCATCATGTAGGAAGGCATTCCCAGTACTGTGCTTCTAGTGTTCCCGTGCTGAGTTCCATCAGGAAAATCCTTTCCCTTCTCTGAGCCTTAGCTGTAAAGGGGGAACATAATTCATGTCTCACCAACCTCTCATGAATGCTAAGAGAACACGTAGTGAGATCTAAGAGGCTACAGGAATAGGAGCTACTGTTCCTACTACAAGCACCAAGAGAGGGGTCCAGTAGGAGCTGAGAGCAAGGAGAGATGCTTGGGGGCTGGCCTGGGCATGGAGGGCTTCCTAGAAGTATATGGGACCTGAACTGGGTGCAGAAGGAGGGGGGAGAAATGGGAAGGGTGGAGCAATCCTGATGAATACAGGGGAGGGAGGATGCAATGAAGAGGGGATAGTTAGAGGAAGGAGGCCTTGAATGCCAGGGTAAATTAGGATTTCATTCTGATTGTCTTTTCACACTAAGCTGAGCCCTGGATTTCATTGGCTACTTTCCCCCATCCTGCTGCTAAGGTGGAGTTGGCTTCAGGCAGGACATTGAGGAAGCTGATACTGAAGCTAGCCCAGTCCCCCAGGGTCTTGCCCAGGGTCTGCCTGATCCCAGAGTTGAGGCTGTGAGGCAGGGCTCACCCATTCTTGCTCATCCTCTTTACATACTTCTTTGTTGGTATCAGGAATGCCTAGCGTGCTGGCATTCTGCTCCAGCTATGGGAGGAGAATGGTCAGGGATTAGGGGGTGACCTATTTTTGGCCCTAAATACAAGCTCACTTGTCCCCAATCCCAGCTCTGCAAAGGGGAGGGATGAGGGTGGCAAAGAAAAGAAGTGCTGGGAAGGGAAAGAAAGAGTGATAAGAGGAGACAGCAGACCCCCCACCTTCCACCTCCCTGCTCCTTACTGCTTGGCACACTTGTGGACATCTTCAGCAAGGACAACGGGAAGAATCAGTGACACCTGGCAGCTTGCATCAGCATCCAGCTGCCCTGGATCAGCTCCAGGGATGTGGCCAGATTGGTCATGCTTCCCCAGTAATCTAGGGTCTTCTGCACAGTGAATCTGAACTCTTTGTGTAGAAAATGGGGCATTTGGAAGCTCTCGGTCCCTGTCTAGCTCCATCACTTTCCTGCCTTCCTCCTTGACCCTGTTCAGCTCAGCAATTGCCTTGACAAATACCTATTCCAGGCTATTCACCAGCTTGATGGTATCTTGGGCTTCAGGACAACAGGGTCTGATGGTATTGCCCTTCTTAGGGCTCTATTGGGCCCCTACACTAGGCTTCTGCTTGTGCTGCTGGACTCTGCATCATTCTGTCCTAACCAACCCCTTATATCTCCCTCTACTGCTGGTCATCTGTACACTGGAGCAGTCAGCTCAACCAACATGGCCGCTCATTGGCCACAACCCAGGTGATCATGGCCTCCTCACTGGGCAGTTTATCCTTCACTTTATGACCACTGAGCTTTGAGCTTTGGAGCTGATCCAACTGGTGTAAATTTATAATTCCACATGGGACTTGTCTGGGAGATAGTTCTCAATCTTCTCTTGCTGGAGATTGTCAGTGATATTTTGGGAGTTCACTGGTGACTGTCCCACAGACCTTTCTTGTACTTTGTCACATTTTCAAGGTCTCCATTGTGGTTTCCAGGCTGTTGGATCCTTTTCTCCCCCAATGTTGTTCTTGTTCTGCCTTGATAATCCATCTTGGGAGACTCTTTTTAGCCTTCTTTTCCATGTGGGGCACAGTGTGATGAGTTGATTGAGGTGCTGGTAGTCACTGCCTGGCAGGCTGCCCTCCTTCCCATACCTCTCCATGCTCTCAGCAATAACCTTGGAATCAGCAATTAGGATGGAGTCTGGGAGGAGAATGTGGAGGGCTTCCAGAGCCCGCATCACCTTTCTGGGAGTGGGGGCAGGGCAGGCATCCAGATGGCTGATCTGAAGCACCATCTTGATCCACCACTTCTTGTGGATGCCCTAGAACTTGGTGAAGATCTCGACCTTCTCCTTCACAGAATGCATGAAGTTGAGCTGGTCAGAGAACTGGATCTTGTCCATGAGCTTGTTGATTTTTGCCCTGGAGTCATGCTCAAAATTACATATCCCTTTTCTAGTATTCCACAGAGTGCCTGTGGCTAATGAGAACTCAAGGATCAAGACACTCAAAAGACACTCAAATCAAGGAACCAGGCAAGAAAGCCAAAGCTAATGAGTGAAATCACAAGGGAAATAAACAATAGATGCCACAAGTCACGTTTAATCAGGCACTTTGTCTTTTCTTTTCCATCCTGGGCAGGGATCCCAAAGAGCTTGTAAAAGATAAGTAGCCACCTATGCCTCTCCTCGATGCAACCACAGAGGATGGCAACTAGGCCAGCACAGAGGAAGTCACTGCCAACAAACTCCCAGGCCTGGAAGGGAGCAAAGATGTAGTGGATCCTGGTCTTGTGTGCTGGGACCTTAAGCTCACGTATGGCAGTATACCATAGAAGAATCACCAGATGAGACAGTCAATGCCAGCACTGAAGCAGACAGCTCTGACTGTCCCATTGGGAGCTGCATTCTGCCTCTCTTTGCCCTACTTCATCTAGGACTTGCTCTGTAGGGACAAAAAATTACCAGGCAGCAAGTATTAAGTGCCTACTGTGTGCTAGGCACTATGGTAGATGCTGGCAATATAGGATAAAAACAAGATAATAGCTACCATTAAGGAGCTTACATTGTATTTGGGAAGAAACAGGCATATGGATAAATAGCAGATATATACAAGATATATAACAAAATAATATGGGGGATCCTAACATTTGGGGAGAATAGGAAAGATCTTGGGTAGGAGACAGAATTTGAATAGAGCTTCAAAGTGGAGTGGGGGTGACTGGGAGACACCCCTCATCAGAATGATGCAGTGACAAGATATGGAGGGACTTCCCCTGTATTTGCCATGTCCACTGGGTTCTCATTGAGGCCACAGGCTGGACTGGGCTCAAACTTAGCCCATGTGACAAAGGGGCAACAGTTCCTGAATTAAAGGAAGAACTTTTCTCCATCTGTGGAAACTCCCCCTAGATGTAGTTTCTTCCTTGGAGGATCCTGAAGTTTTCTTTTCTTGGTGTTCATTATTTATCTTCAGTTCATGATGTAGAGGCTGATGTTGACCACTGTTATACATCATCGCTCTCTGGTTCCTTATTGTGGCTTTCCAAACAGACCTTTAGTCACCCAAAAGGAAATCAAATATTAAAAATTTCCATCACGATCTTCTCCATGGCCTTGGGAGGCAGGTGCCATTGTTATCCCATTTTACAGATGAGGAAACTAAGTAGTGCCTGGGGTGACAGGTCTGAGGCTGGATTTAAACTCAGGTCTTCCTGACTCTGAATTTAGTGTTCTTTACTCTTGAGAAAAGAAAAAGAACCTTCCAAAGATAAAAAGGAAAAGCTGCATATGTTCTAAAATATTTAGAGCAGCACCTTTTGTGGAGCCATTAAAAGAAAATGCTCAAGTACTAGGAGTGGTTTGTCAGGAGTGGACGTAATTAAGTGCTTTTTATTCTCTGGTCACCGTCTTGCTAAACGTTCCCTTAGCAGGGGCTGGAGCATCAAGTTAACAAGCAGGCTCCCTTTGGTATCTTTCTCCCTCCAGGGATAGCATAAAGGTCATACTTTGCAGAAGATGATTCAGAAAGCCCCAAAGAAGAAGGCTGCATGGATGTGATGGAATATTATTATGTTGTCAAGAAAGGATAAATCCAGAGTAATCAAGTGAGCTGGTGCCGAGTGATGGACTGTATGGAACCAGTTTGCACAACCGTGTCACTAGAAACAACCACCACAAAATTGGAAGTGAAAGTCATCTCCTTATCGTGACCAAGTTTAGCCCCAACAGAGATCTATTACAATGCATGTCCCTCCCTTCTCTGTATAGGTGGGGGCCCATGGGTGCAGAACATCACATCTACGGTTGTGTGCTAGCAACTTTTGCTGACTCATTTTTCTTTGTTCTTCTTTGTTGTAAGGAATGGTTCTCTGGGTGGAGGGATAATTGTGGAGAAAAGAAAAGATGAGGTTAAAAAAGAAAGATCTGGCTTCCTGTCTTCCTTTAACTCTCAACAAACATCCCACTTTGTATAGGAAGCCTTTCCTTATGCCCCACATCCCAGCACTGTGCTTCTGCTGACTATTTCCCATTTAGTCTGTCTATAGCTTTTTCTGAACATAATTGTTTGCATTTTGTCTCCCCCATTAGACTGTGAGTCCTTTAAGGTCGGGGACTGTCTTTTGTCTTATTATTATCATCACTTGTATTTTGGGCACTCACCACAGTGCCTGGCACTTAAAAATGTTCAAAACAAATGAAAAAGAGTCTTCTGAGGCCAACCCATGTTACCTTCAAGGAACCTCTAGTTAAATTGACTTGTGGGTGGAGAAGTAAAACAGGCATCATGCAGACCCAGAACAGAGGAAAAGCCATTAAACAATGCCTTTGTCTATGCTAATGGATATGTATTATTGCTGTCATAAACCAGTTCTTGGAAAAAGGAGTGTCCTCACTGTCCCCAAACACTCAGTGCCTCCACACTTTCCTGAGAAGTCCTCATGCTGGGGACATCTTGGAGTCTAATGATGACTGTCAGAGCCCTAGCTTGGCCAGTCTGGTCTACATACTGAATTCTTAGCAAGTGCCTGGTAACTAGCTGAACAAGGGTTCCACCCTCCCCAGGCCAAATTTTCCTTATTTATCACTGTCAAATAGTACTATCAGTGGGGTAGGCATTTTTACCGGGGGAGTGAGTTAAAACCCATCAATCCCACTTCCAGGAGCAATGGCAGAGTGAATTCTAGTCCTGGAAGTGGAGGGGGCCATAGTATCAAGAGTGTTTGCAAGATGGGATAGGAAGTAAATGAGCAAAAAGACTTTTTGTCTTTCTTTTGTCTTCAGCCTACCACAGTGCCTGGCATATAGTAAATGTTTGTGGTCTGAGATCTACCCCAAATGGATAAAACTGGCCTCAATCTAAATAAAGATTGCTAGTGAGGGATAGGTGGGAGTGCTGGATCTGGAGCTAGGAAGACTTGAATTTAAGTCCCATCTTAGACACTAACTAGATATGTGACTTGGTTCAAGACATATAACCTCTGACTTCCTCAGTTTCCTCAATTGTATAATGGAGAGGACAATAGTACCTACTTCCCAGGGTTGTTGTGAGGATCAGTGAGATACTATCTGTATTAGCACTTACTGAATGATGGTTTCCTTTCTTTCCTTCCAAGTGGTACTCATGGAAAGACCTATTATGAGATCCAGCACCCCCACTTTTACCTCTTTTATATGCAACGCTTCATGGGACTGATGGTGCACTGAATTTTTGCTACACATGGATGAAATGTATTAAAACCTTCCATTCTTATTCTAGAGGCAATGCCAACAGCTCTCAGTGGACCACGGCACTCCCTGCAGCCTGGATATTGGCTTCACATGAAAATCCATCAGTAGAAGACTTGTAGAACCCCACTAGAAGAGACTCTATCAGTGCTGTTAACTATGAACACAGTTATGTGGTGCTGCTATTTATGCCTACTGAATCCGGACTTCCTTTGTGAGTAACCACCCCCACTCCATGTCATCTCACCCTTACTGACCTTTCATCCCCCATTGAGTGGGAAGGATGGTCAGAGCATCAAATTATATCAGAATTAATGAGATAACTAACTGGCTTTGGTGGAGAAAGGAGGACCACAAGGAGAACAGTGTAGAGGGAATAGCTGATAATGTGGGATCCATTACTACCTATGTGTCACATCTTTATTTTAATACTGTCCATCAAGTTTTCTTGGCAAAGATCCTGGAGAGGTTTGCCATTTCCTTCTCCAGTGGATCACCTTTTCCCAGAACTATCCACTTTGACTTGTCCATCTTGGGTAACCCTGCATGATATAGCTCATAATTTCATTAAGCTATGCAAGACCCTCCACAATGACATGACAGTGATCCCAGAGGAGCACAAAAGAATACTGAAGAAATTATCACCTTAAAAGAAAATATCACTGTGCTAAAAAAAAAAAATAATTGGTCAAATGTTAAAAGAGGCACAGAAATTCCCTGATGAGAACTCTTTAAACATCAGAATTAGCCAAACTGAAAATATACAAATGGAAAATGTACAAAAGCTCACTGAAGAAAATAATTCCTTAAAATTTATGATTGGACAAGTGGAATTTAATGACTCCATGAGGCACTAAAAAACATTAAAATGAAGTCAAAAGAAGAAAGAAAATAAAAGAAAATGTGAAATATCTCATCAGAAAAACAACTGGACCTGGAAAATTGATTAAGGAGGAGATAATCTGAAATTATTTGACTGCCTGAAAGCCATGAAAAAAGATCCTAGACAGCATCTTTCAAGAAATTATCAAGGAAAACTGCCTGATATCCTAGTACAAGAAGGTAAAATAGAAATGGAAAGAAATCACCCATCAACTGCTGCAAGAGACCCTAAAATGAAAACTTTCAGGAATATTATAGCCAAATTCTAGAGCACCTAGGTCAAGAAGAAAATATTGTAAGCAGCCAAAAAGAAAGAATTCATGAATCATAGAGCCAAAGTCAATATTGCACAACATTTAGCAGCTTCCACATTAAAGGAGTGAAGGGCTTGGAATATGATTTTTTTTTTGGAAGGTAAAGGATCCAGGATTACCATCAAAATCACCTACCAGCAAAACCAAGCATAATCCTTTGGTTGGGAGTGGGGGGAAATGGATATATAATGAAATAGAGGACGTTCAAGCATTCCTGATGAAAAGGCAAGAGCTGAATACAAAATCTAACTTTTATGTACAAGGCTCAAAAGAATCATACAAAGATAAATATGAAAAAAATCGTAAGGGACTCAATAAGTTTACATTCCTACACAGGAACATGATGCTTGTAACTCCTAATAACTTTCTCATTATTAAGGCAGTTAGGAGGAGTATAGATAGAGGGCAGGGGTGTGAGCTGACCATGACAAGATGATCTCAGAAAAAAAATTAAGAGGTAAGACAGAGAGATGCATTGGGAATAGGCAGAAGGGAGAGGAAAAATGGAGGGAGACTGTCTCATATGAAAGAGGCATGCACTGAAGAGCTTTTACAGTGAAGGATGGTGGGCAACACTTGAACCTCACTCTTATTGGAATCAGTTCAAAGAGGGAATTACATACACACTCAGTTGGGTATATTACATAACAGGGAAATAAGAAGAGAATGGAATAAGAGGAAAAGGGTAGGACTGATAGAAGGTTGGGTAGATTAAAGGAGGCAGAAATGAAATAGACTTTTGAAAGGGGACAGGAAAGGCAGTGACAGAGAGAGACAAAGACAGACAGAGAGACAGAGAGAGAGACACAGAGAGAAGATGGAGGGAAATACAGAGTTAGTAATCATAACTATGAGTGTAAATGGGATAAACTCACCTACAGAAGTAGATAGATTACTACATTAGAAATCAAATTCCAAAAATGCGTTTACAAGAAACACACTTGAAACAGAAAGACACACACAGAGTAAAAATAAGGGAGTGAAGCATATTATATTTTAGCTGAGGTTAGAAAAAAAGGCAGGGGTGGTAATCATGGTCTCAGACAAAGCAATAGGTAAACTACATTTTGCTAAAGATACCATGGACAGTGATACTAAACTATATGCACCAAATGGCATAGCATACAAATTCTTAAAGAAAAAGTGAAATGAGTTACAGGAGGAAACAGATACTTATGCTGTCTTAGTGGGGGACTTCAACTTTCCCTCTCAGAACTAAATAACTCTAACCATAAAATTAATAAGAAAGAAGTAAAGGAGATGAATAGAATTTTAGAAAAGTTAGATATGATAGAACTCTGGAGAAAATTGAATGAGAATAGAAAATTACTCAGCTATACATGACACTTTCACAAAAATTAACTATGTGTTAAAGCACAAAAACCTCACAAACAAACACAGAAAAACAGAAATACCAAATGCATCCTTTTCAGACCACAACGCAATAAAAATTTCTTTCAACGAATGGCCATGAAACATGAACGAAAATTTTACTGGAAACTAAGTAATATAATCCTAAAGAATGAGTGGGTTACTGCTGCTCCCTTGTGGAGGGCAGGCAACTAGGGCAGAGCCAGTGCTACTATGACCATGAGTTCTAACATCTTGCTCTTGATCAGGGGTTGAAAAGACCACACTAGTCCTACCAAATTCTTTTTATGATACAAATATGGTTCTGATACCTAAACTAGGAAGAGCTAAAACATAGAAAGAAAATTATAGATCAATTTCTCTAATGAATATAGATGCAAAAATTTTAAATAAGATATTAGCAAAAAGAATACAACAATTTACCACAAGAATAATACATTATGATCAGGTAAGATTTATAAGAGGAATGCAGGACTGGTTCAATATTAGGAAAACTTGATCAGTATTATTGATCATATCAACAATAAAACTAACAGAAATCATATGATTATCTCAATAGACGCAGAAAAAGCTTTTGACAAAATACAACACCAAATCCTATTGAAAACACTGGAGAGCATCAGAATAAATGGAGCCTTTCTTATCTACCTAAAACTATCAACAAACATTATATGCAATGAGGAGAAGCTAAATGCATTTCTAATAAGATCAAGGGTGAAACAAGGATGTCCATTATCACTATTGTTATTCAATATGATACTAGCAATAAAATAAGAAAAGGAAATTGAAGGAATTGGAATAGGAAAAGAAGAAACTAAGCTATCACTCTTTGCAAATGATATGATGATATACTTAGAGAATCCTAGAGAATCAAATAAAAAACTTCTTGAAATAATAAACAACTTTGGCAAAATTGCAGATTACAAAATAAACCCACATAAATCATCTCCATTTCTATATATTACTAGTGAAGCCCAACAGCAAGAGATAGAAAGAGAAATCCCATTTAAAGCTACGATAGACATTGTAAAATATCTGGGAATCTACCTGTCAAAACAAACCCTGGGACTATATGAACACACAAAGCACTTTTTACACAAATAAAGTCAGATCTAAGTAATTGGAAAAACATCAGTTGTTCATGAATAGGCCTAGCTAATAGAATAAAAATGACAATTCTATCTTGGGAAGCTCCAAAGAAAAGTTTGGGAGAGAAGAGGTATTAGACTGACCATCAAAATGAAAGTCTACAGAGCCATCGTGTTGACCTCATTGATGTATGCCTGTGAAACATGGACAGTCGACCAGCACTATGCCAAGAAAATGAATCTCTTCCATTTGAACTGTTTTAGAAAGATTCTGAGGATCACCTGGCAGGATAGGATACCAGACACTGAAGTCCTTGCTCGAGCTGAATTGCCAATCATTCAAACTATGCTTCAGAGAGTGCAACTCTGATGGGCTGACCATGTTGTTTGAATGCAAAATATATGCTTGCCCAAAAGACTATTTTATGGAGAACTCACATGGGGCAGATGATCATATAGTGGTCAGAAGAAGCGATACAAGGACACTCTCAAGGTCCATCTCAAGAACTTTTGATTTGACTGTGCAACATGGGACACACTGGCACAGGACCACTCAGCATGGCATGCCCACATCAGAAAGGGTGCTGTGAGCAAAGCAGAATTGAGACAGCACAAAGCAAACATAGGATGCCCAAATATTCACACACATTTTCTGTGCCTAACCTGTGGTAGAGCATTCCGAGCTCATATTGGTCTGATCAGCCACAGTCAGACACACTGAAATTTCACTTTATCATGGTGATGTCATTTTGGTCCTCTGAGAACGTAGGACAACAACCAACCAACCAATTAACTTATTTAGTGCCATACCAATCAAACTCCCAGAAAATTATTTTCTAGAGCTTGAAAAAATAATATCAAAATTCATCTGGCAGAACAAAAGGTCCAGAATATCAAGGGAATTAATGAAAAGAAATGCTAGGGAAGATGGCCTATCCCTACCAGATCTCAAATTGTATTATGAAGCAGCAATCATCAAAACCACTTGGTACTGGCTAAAAATAGAAGGGTAGACCAGAGGAATAGGTTAGGTACTCAAGACACAGTAGTCAATGAATGTAGCAGTCTACTGTCTGATAAACCCAAGAACCCCAGCTTCTGGGTTAAGATCTTCCCGTTTGACAAAAACTTCTGGGAAAACTGGATAACAGTGTGGCATAAACTGGGCATAGACCAATGCCTGACACTGTACACAAGAATAATGTCCAAATGGATACATGACCTAGGCAGATACTATAATCAAATTAGTGGAGCAAGGAATAGTGTATTTGCCAGATTTATGAAGAATGGTGAAATTTATGACCAAACAAGAGATAGAAAACTTTATGAAGTGCAAAATGGATAATTTTGATTACATTAAATGGAAATGTTTTTGCACAAATAACCCCAATGCAGCCAAGATTAGGAGGGAAGCAGAAAACTTGGAAAGAATTTTTGCAACTAGTGTCTGTGATAAAGTCCTCATTTCTAAAATATAGAGAGAACTGAGTCCAAGAATACAAGTCATTTCCCAACTGAAATATGGTCAAAGGATTTGAACAGGCAGTTTTCAGAGGAAGAAGTTAAAGCTATCCATAGTCATATGAAAAAATGCTCTAAATCACTATTGATTAGAGAGATGCGAATCAAAGCAATTCTGAGGTACCACATCAGTTTGGCTAACATGACAGAACAGGAAGATTATAAATGTTGGAGAAGATGTGGGAGAGTTGGAACACTAATTCATTGTTGGTGGAGCTGTGAATTAATCCAACCATTCTGGAGAGCAATTTGGAACTATGCCCAAAGGGCAACAAAAATGTGCATACCCTTTGACACAGCAATATTGCTTCTAGGACCGTATCTCAAAGAGATCATGAAAATGGGAAAAGGTCCCACATGTACAAAAATATTTATAGAAGCTCTCTTTGTGGTGGTCAAGAACTGGTAATCGAGGGGAATGCCCATCAATTGGGGAATGGCTGAACAAGTTGTTCAGTTGTGGTATATGAATGTGATGGAATACTATTGTGCTATAAGAAATGATGAACAGAAAGACTTCAGAGAGGCCTGGAAGGACTTATGTGAACTGATACTGAGTGAAAGGAGGAGACCCAGGAGAACACTGTACACAGTAACAGTCATAGTGTGCAAGGAATTTTTCTGGTAGACTTAGCCCTTCGCAACAATGCAAGGACCTAAAACATTCCCAAAGGACTCTTGAGGCAAAATGCCATCCACATCCAGAGAAAGAACTATGGAATTGGAATGCAGAATGAAGCAAAATAATTTTTCTCATGTTATGTTTAGTTTTGGTTTGTTTTTTTCTCATGGTTTCCCCCATTCATTTTAATTCCTCTGTGCAACATGACTAATGTGAAAATGTGCTTAATAAGGATGTATGTATAGAAACCATTTAAGATTGCCTGCTGTCTTGGGGAGGGAAGGGGAAGAAAGGAGGATAAAATCTAAGACTTATGGAAGTGATTGTGAAAACTGAAACCAATAAATTAACAATAATAAAAAGACCACACTAGGTAAAGGATTTGAATTAAGAACAGGGCTGACATGTTAATGTGGGCAATTTAGCCAAGAAGGATAGTTATATGATGGCTTTGATGAAGAATATGAATGTCCCATTTTGGATGAAGACAGAGTAGATGATGAGTTAGAAAATAAAATGAAAGAAGGTGGAGTTATTATTGATTACCATAGATGTGACTTCTTCCCTGAATGATGGTTGCATACTGTTTTTGTGCTTCAGATAATTCTGTATTATAAGATTTGAAAGGACTGGATACAGTATAAAGAGACTATAGGACAATATTCAGTGTGAAATTCTCCAAAGTCTTTATGAAGAAACCATGGCCTCCTACAACCATGAAATAATACACTGACTCCCTACAATGTACCAGAAGAACTAGAGAATAATTTAGATCAGATAATGAAATTGATTAAGCAATGGATAAAAGGTAATAATTGAACCTTGAGTACAAAGCATGAACTTTCAAGATTTTCCACGTGATGGTTAAAGATTTTCTTGATGATTTCTCCTTCCCCATGCAGCAGAAATTGAGACAACATACACCAAATTTCACCATCCAGGATTGTGTTGTAGAAGTAGCAGGTGGGCAATATATAAAGTTGAGTTATGACTAAATTAATTATTTTTCTCTGTGAGAAAACTGAAAACTCCCAAATACAGTGAACAAGAAATTAACAATTTTTTAAGTTTAAGGAATACTCAGCATTCTTGGTTATTTTGGCTAACTACTAAAGAATAAGAAACTTTGAGAATATAAGTGGAAATCTTTAATACTTGAAAAGAAAAAGAAAATGAAGGCTAGAAAGAACTGCTGACGTAAATAAAAGAGTCTAAGGATAAAACGATAAACATTAAAAAAATAATGAGTGGGTCAAAGAATAAGTCATAGAAACAATCAATAAGTTCATCAACAAGAATGATGACAATGAGACAAGATGACAAAATTTATGGGATGCAGCTAGGGGAAATTTTCTTTCTCTAAACATGTACCTCAGTAAAATATAAAAGAACCTGAACAATGAGGTAAATAAATCATCCTTTATTGCTGAAGACCATGCCATCAGAGAAATAAGGACATGACTTGCACTTGACTTTGTTTTGAGTGAGGGAGGGCTGTGCAGGTCACCAGCCTCACTTCTCCTCCAGAGCCATCTGAATCCAGTGACCAGATATTCATCAGGATGACTGGAGATGACCCAGGATGAGGCAACTGGAGTTAAGTGGCTTGCTCAAGGTCATACAGCTAGTGAGCGTCAAGTGTCTGAGGTGAGATTTGAACTCAGGTCCTCCTGACTCTTGCACTGGTGCACTATCCACTGTACCACCTAGCTGAGTTAAATATGCAACTAAAAAATCTAGAAAAAGAACAAGGTAAAAATCTGTAAAGACCAAGTTGGAAATCCTAAAAATCAAAGAAAAGAAATTGGAAGTGAGAAAACCATTGAAGTAATAAATAAAAGTAGGAGCTGGTTTATGAAAAAGTCAATAAAATAGATAAATCATTGGTTTAATTAGGCAATCCTACTATGCAGTTCACTCTCCCAGGCTCCACAGCAGCTCTTCCAAATCCTTTCATCCCTCCTTAAACTTCTCTGGCTTCCCTCTCCCACCCTTGCAACTGAGATCTTGGCCTCATATATTACAGAAAAAATTGAAGTTATTGACTGAGCTTTCTTATTCTCTCCTCTTCATCTCCTGTCACTCAGGTGTCATGGTCACTTTCTCCTTCTTCCCTCCCCACCCCTGGTCTCACACAATAAAGTGGCTTTACCCCTCAATTAGGTTAACTCCTCTTTTAGTTGAACTGATCTCATTCCATCCCATCATCTCCAGTAGCTTGTCCTTCTCTCATCTCCACTCTTTCACTTCTTTTCAGTCTCTCTTTACTGGCTCATTTTTATCTCTTTGGAGTACAGACCTAGTAGTGGTATTGCTGGGTGAAAGTGTATGCATAGTTATAGCCTTTGGAGTATAGTTCCATCTATCGTTTTCTTTTTCTTTTAATGTTAGCTAATCTGATGGGGCATGAGGTGGTACTTTAGAGTTGTTTTAATTTGCATCTCTCTAATTATTAGTAATTGAGAGCACTTTTATGTGACTCTTGATAGCTATGATTTCTTCTTCTCAGAACTGCTTGTTCATATACTATGACCATCTTTCAAATGATGAATGACTTTTATTCTTAAAATTTTCCTTAATTTCCTCTATTTGAGAAATAGACTTTTATCAAAGGAACTTGCTATAAGTTTTTTTCATAGTTTCCTTCTTTTCTTCTAATTTTGGCTGCATTGGTTTTCTTTTGCAAAACATTTTTTTAATTTAATTTAATCAAAATTACCCATTTTATCTCCTGTGATCTTCTCTAGCTCTTATTTGGTCCCTAAACAAAATTCCTTATCCATAAATCTGCTAAGTATATTTTTTGTCCTGATATGTCTACGATATTACCTTATGTCTAAATCATGAAGTTATTTTGGTGTACAGTGTGAGATGCTGGTCTATACCTACTTTTTTCCAGAGTGCTTTCCAGTTTTGCCAGCAGTTTTGTCAAATAGTTAGTTTTTGCCCCAATTGCTGGGATCTTTGGGTTTATCAAACATTAAGTTATTGTGATCCTTTACGTTTATATAATGTGTACCTCATTTATTCCAGTGATCAACTGCTCTATATCTTATCCAGTAGCAACCTGATTTCATGATTTCCACTTTGTAACAGACTTAGAGATCAGGCACTGCTATGCTGTCTACCTTTACTTTTAAAAAAATTGATTCTCTTAATATTCTTCCTTTCTTTCCTCCAGATGACTTTTGTTATTATTTTTTCTAGCTCAATAAAATAATTCTTTGGTAGTTTGATTAGTATGGCACTTAACAAGTAAATTGCTTTAGGTATTATTATCATATTAAATTTGTCTACTAATGAACAATTAATTAGTATTTCTCCAATTGATTAGATCTGTTTTTGCGTGGAGTGTTTTGTAATTTTGTTCATATAATTCCTGTGTGTGCTTGGTAGGTAGGCTTTCATATATTTTATACTGTCTTCAATTATTTTAAATGGAATTTCTCTGTCTCTTCCTTCTAGGTTTTGTTGGCAATATAAATAAATACTGATGGCTTTAGTCAATTTATTTTATATCCTGCAATGTTACCAAAGTTTTTTAGTTGATTCTCTAGGGCTCTCTAAGTATACCATCATGGCATCTGCAAAAAATGATAGTTTTATTTCCTCCTATTTTTATTCTTTCAATTTCTTTTTATTGTCTTATTGTTATAGATAGCATTTCTAGTATGATATTGAATAATAATGGCGATGACATTCTTACTTTACCCCAATCTTATTGGAAAGGCTTCTAGTTTATACTTATTACAAATAAGGCTTGCTTTTCATTTTAGATAGATACTACTTAACATTTTCAGAAAAGCTTCATTTATTTCTATGACTTCTAGTGTTTTGTAACAGGAATGGATGTTATATTTTGTCAAAAGTCATATGATTGTTTTGCTTTTGTTATTGATATGGTTGCTTGTACTTATAACTTTCCTAATATTGCATCAGCCCTGCCTTCCTGGTATAAGTCTCATCTGTTCAGTGTATGATCTTTGTGATATATTGCTGTTATCTCCTTGCTAGGAATTTATTTAAATTTTTTTTTACACAAGTATTCATTAGGGAGATTGGTCAATAATTTTGTTCTCTTTTTTTGGTCTCCCTGATTTAGGAATAAAAATTTGTGTCATAGAAGGGATTTGGTAGAACTCTTTTTGTCTTTTTTTTTCCCAAACATTTTGCATAGTTAATTGTTCTTTAAATACTTGGTAGAATTCACTTGTAATTCCCTCTTGTCCTGGGTTTTTTTTCTTATTTCTTATTCTAAGATAGGGCTATTTAAGAAGTCTATTTCCCCTTCTGTTAATCTGGATAACAGACAACATTTTAATGTATATTTTTGTAAATATACACTTATTATATTTAGATACGCAGTTTTTTTTGGCATATAATTGGGCAAAATAGCTTCTAGTACTTGCTTTAATTTCATCTTCATTGGTTCTACATTCTCCCTTTTCATTTTTAAGACTGGTTATTTGGGCATCCAGTTCATATAGTAGATAAAGTGCTGGGCCTGGAATGAGGAAAGCTTATCTTTTTGAGTTCAAATCTGTCCTCAGTCACTTACTAGCTGTGTGACCCTATGCAAGTCACTTAACCCTGTTTGCCTCAGTTTCCTTCTATGTAAAATGAGCTGGAGAAGGAAATGGCAAAACCACTCCAAGTATCTCTGCCAAGAAAACCACAAATGAGGTCATGAAGAGTCAAACATGACTGACAAACAATTGACCAGCAAATTTGGTTTTCCTCCTTTAAAAAAAATTATGTTAGCCAGTGGTTTATCTGTTTTGTTATTTTTTCATAAAACTAGCTCCTAGTTTTTATTAGTTCAATTTTTTTTACTTTTGATTTTATTAATCTTTCTCTTGATTTTAAAGATTTGAATTTTGGTGTTTAATTGAGAATTTTTATTTTTTCTAGGTTTTTCAAAGTTGCATATCTAATTTGTTTATCTAGTTTTCCCCCTTATTTATTGATGTAAGCATTTAAAGATATAAATTTTCCCCATAAGTACTATTTTTGCTGCATCTCAAAAATTTTGATATATTATCAGTCTCATGGGTGTAATTCTCTTTAATGAAATTATTGATTGTATCTATAATTTGTTAGTTGACCCCCTCATTCTTTAGCATTAGATTATTGTTACCAATTAATTTTTAGTCTACACTTCAAAGGACCATTATTGAATGCAGGTTTTTTTCTATTATGATCTGAAAAGGGTGCATTTAATATCTGCTTTTTTTCCTCCATTTGTTTATGAGGTTTTTATGCCTTAATGCAAGGTAGATTTTTTTGAAGATGCCAAGTACAGCTGATGCAAATGTAAGCTCCTTTCTGTTCCCATTTAATATTCTCTGGCAATCCACCATCACTAACTTTTCTAAATTCTATTCATCTTGGCTTCCTTCTTATTTGTTTTATGGTTAGATTTATTTAGATCAGAGAGGTATAAATTGAGGTCCCCTACCAGTATAGTTTCGCTGTCTATTTCCTTCTATAATTCACTCACTTTTATTTCAAGAATGCTAAGCCATTTGGTGCACATATGTTCAGTATTAATATTGTTTATCAATCAATATCTCAATCTGGATATCTAGTAGACATCTTAAATTCAATATGCCCAAAATGGAACTCATTATCTTTTTCCCTAAACCCTCTCCCCTTCCTACCTTCCCTAATACTGAATAGAGGAATACTACCTTCCCAGTCCCTCCCACACAAAACCTAAGAGTCTCCCCCAACCCTAGCCAATTTGATTGATTGTTGGATTATTTTAGTTGTATCTGACTCTCTGTGACCCCATTTGCTGTTTTCTTGGCAAAGGAAGTGGTTTGAAGTGGTTTGCATTTTCTTCTCCAGATCATTTGACAGATGAGGAAGCCAAGACAGAGTTAAATGATTTGCCCAGAGTCACACAGCTAAGAAGCTTCTGAGGCTGGATTTGATATTATGATGTTATGATATTATCCTTATTTTGTTTTATTGTTTAATAAATGCTTACATTTAAGATCTAAAAGCATCATATAAGTGAAGGACTAGTGTATAATTATGTGCATGTGTGTGTGTGTGTGTGAGTGTAAATAAAATGCATGGTTTGAGACTCGGGAGTCATAGTGGTAGGTAGGGAGAATATTTACACTTAACTGAATTCTGAGATAATTTGAGTGTAATCTCCAATTACCTCTACTATTGAATTTACTCCTCCTCCTTCTCCTTCTTCTCTCCTCTTCTTCCTCCCCCTTTCATCTTCAAAAAGAGATTACCCCTTCAATCAATCATTTTTCCATTTTTATCAATATTGTCAATTTGATGTACCTGAGAATTATTTTAGTAACTATAGATACAGTATCTATGAGTAGATTCTATGAGACTGCATTTTTCTAATAGTGATTTAGAGTTTTTTTCATATGGTTATTGATGTTTTGGATTTCTTCCTCTGAAAACTTCCTATTCCTAGCTTTTGTCTACTTTTCATTCGGTGAGTGGCTCTCATTCTTATACATTTGAATCAGTTCCCCATGCGTCTTAGAAATGAGATGTTTGTCAAAGGAACTTACTGCAAAGATCTCCCCCAAAATTTCCTGCTTCTTTTCTAATTTTAATTACATTGGTTTTGTTTGTGCAAACACTTTTTAATTTCCTGTAAGCAAAAGCATCTCTTATACATCCTCTGAACTTCTCTACCTCTTGTTTTGTCATGAAGTCTTTCCCTTTCCATAGACAGATCTCTTCCATACTCCTCTAATTTGTTTATGACATCACTCTAAATCATGTATTCAGTTGGAGCTTATCTTGATATACAGAGTGAGATGTTGGTTATAACTAGGTTCCTATGAACTGCTTTCCAGTTTTCCTATTAGGTTTTGTTAAATACTGAATTCTTGTCCCAATATCTGGTATCTTTGAGGTTTATCAAATGCTAAGCTACTGTATTTATCTTATCTTCTTCTGTATATTGTGTGCTTAACCTGTTCCACTGATAAACTTCTCTTTTTCTTACCCAGTAACAAGCTGTTTTGGTGATTATAGTTTTGTAGCAGAGTCTAAGATCTGGTACTACTAACCCACTACCTTGTTTCCCATTTTTTTCATTGATTCCCTTGATATTTTTACCTTGTTCCTCCTGATGAATTTTGTTATTATTTTTCTAACTCTATCAAATAATCCTTTAGTAGTTTGCTTGGTATTGCATTGAATAAATAAGCCAATTTAGTGAGCTTTGTCATTTTTATTATATTGGCTCTGCCTACTCATAAGCAATTATATTTCTCCAACTATTTAGATCAATCTTTATTTGCGTAAAGTATTTTATAATTATGTTCATGTAGTTCCTATGTGTATCTTGGCCAGTAGACTCCAAAGTATTTAATATTATTTGCAGCTGTTTTAAATGGAATTTTTCTTTTAGGCTCTTCTTGCTGGGTTTTGTTGGTAATGTATAGAATTGCTGATGATCTTTGTAGCTTTATCTTATATCCTGTAACTTCAGTGAAACTGTTAATTTTGTCAGTTAATTTTTAGCTGACTCTTCAGAGTACTGAAAGCAAAACTTGACCAACAAGTATAGCTTGTATCAATTTAGCCTAGCAATAGAAAAATCTAACTGTCACAAAAGTTAAATTTTCCAGGGATTGTAAAGAGAGCTTCATAAGAACAGCTCCAGAGACGGAAAGAAGACATGTCTGTTGACAGTTCTAGGGTAGTGAATCAACTTGAATACATGGATTTTCCTCACTCATGTGCCTCCTGAGTAGGTTCCTTTGCATCCCACTCCACCCTGCCCCCTGCCCAGATTTTGAGTGCATTGGTGAAAAGATGCAACCCAGATTTAGGTGTGGATTATGAGGAATGTAAAGGAGAGTGTAATAGCTGGCTTGAAGTTTAACATAATGTGAGAGACCTCAAAGAGTTAAGTCTCCTCAAAAGCTGCCAGTCTCTGAAGTCATTAAGAATAAGTCAGATAATAAGAAAGCTGGCAGACTGCAGGTGGGCTCAACCAATCAGGAGACAGACAATGGCCTTCAGAAAATCACAAAATTTTTGATAAGAAGGTCCAGGCCTGAAACCGGCCTGAACCAGTTGGGGAATATGATCAGGAACAACCGGGAGAAAGCTTTTCTTCTTTGTGTTTGCTTAATAAGCTACTTGCATATTAACTTCTCCACCCATAGGGGAGAGATAGCACAAAATTAGGCACAATTCATATGTTAAGTTGAAAAACATATCAAAGACATATGTGGTAGGCATGTAGAGAAGATGGTGACCTAATGGAGGCAGCATCTTATTTTATATTCTTGGTCTCAAAGATCTCTGCAGACAGTGACTGTAGTCATGAAATTAAAAGATGCTTCCTCCTTGGAAGGAAAACTGTGGCAGATCTGGAGAGCATACTAAAAAGCAGAAACACACTATCTTGCAGATGAAGATCCATATAATCAAAGCTATGGTTTCTTCAGTAGTAATGTATGACTGTGAGAACTGGGCTACAAGGAAAGCTGAACACTGCAGAATCAATGCCTTTGAATTGTGGGATTGGAGAAGACTTAGAGTTCCTTGGACAGAAAGGAGATCAAATAAGTCAGTATTTAAATAGTTAATTCTGATGACTCACTCATCATCAAAAGGACAAATACTGAAGCTGAAGCTTAAATGCTTTGACTACATAATAAGAAAATAGAACTCATTAGAAAAGACCCTGATGTTGGGAAAGAGTGAAGGCAAAAGGAGAAGGGGACAGCAAAAGATGAGATGGATAGATAGTGTCATGGAAGTAATGAACATGAGCCTGGACAGATTTCAGGAGATGATGGAGGATAGAAGGTGTGGTATGCTATGTGTGTACTATGTTCCATGTGAACATGAAAAGTTGGACATGACTGAATGAATAATAACAAATGTTTCTCTTAGTGTCTGTGTTTGAGCTTCAAAGTTTCTCCATAGCCCTGATCTCTTCATCAGTAATGTCTGGAAATCTTCTATTTCACTAAGGTACTGTATTATTCCAGGATCTCAGAGATCTGGGGACCTGCAAACACTTAGTGCTCCCCAGATGGTCTAATTCAGGGCAAAGTCTAATTGCTATCCCTCTGGTGTGAGCTCTTCATTTTTCTGATTTGGGTTTTGTTCAGAGAAACACTAGAATACTGCTGTACCCAGCCTGTATCTACCAACTAGGAAGTTTTACTGACAGAATTCTAGTGACAGAATTACAGACTCCCCTTTGCTGTGGGATTTTCTGCCCTGGTTACGGCCACCGTCAGAAGTTATGACTTTTCTATCCCTGAAGGTCTTCATGGCTTCTTTTTCAGGGAAATTGTGTTAGAAATTGCTACTAGACTGGATGCCCTTGTTGAGGGCTAGGATGGAGTGCAGTGGCAAGTCCAGTCCAGAACTTTGGGAAAGCCTGTTCTCTGAGACTGTGCTCATTATCATCAGGTTTTGCTCTCCAGGCTCCCTGGATATTGCTGTCTCTGTGAGATAAACAAGAGAATTACACAGTACAAGGGATATGTAAAATAGATGGATGCCCTCTAGGCTAACAATAAGACAGGCCAAATTACTAGGATGGGAGAAAAGTAAATTATCACGTAGACTTTCAGATTTTGTCTTAAAAACCCAGACCCTCAGATCAATAAATGGAGTTGTCCTATCTTCTCCCACCTGCCCATGTCTTTTTTTTCACCACTTCATTGAGCCATGTGGGGACACGGCTGTCTGCCACGTGCCCTCTAGCTCTACCATCTTGTGTTCCAAGGTTTTACCCAAATCTAATCATTCATGTCCTAAGGTCCTTTCTAGTGTTGGTAGATAGAATGCCGGATATAGCACCAGGAATATGGGTTCAAATGCAGCCTCAGACAAGTACTAGCTTTGTGACCCATGGTAACTCATTTAACTTCCCTCAGACTCAGTTTCATTTTCCTTAAGATGATGGTAGAATTACCTACCTTACAGGGTTATTGTGAGGACCAAGTGAGATAACTAATGTAATTGGATTTGCAAACTCTAAAACATATTTATTCTCTGCTCTAAGGTGCCTCCCAGGAGGTTCTGAGTTGTCAAACTTTTTGGAGTCAGGACTCTTTTACACTCTTAGAAATGTTGAGAACCTTAAAAAGATTATATTTTGTGGGTTATATCTATTCATGCCATGTTCGAAATTAAAATGTCTTAGTATTATGAAAACAGTTTTGTACCTGAAAGGGTCTCCAAAATGTCATCCCTTATTATCCCTATGTCATCTCTTGAGAACCACTACTCCTAGTGGATTCAAGATGATGGAATAAGAACTCATATCTTTACCATAACTCAACTAAAACTTCTTCTACAATGACCAACAGAAAATGTGACAAACTGTATTCTGAAGGAGGACAAAAAAAAGTCACAGTGAGTCATTGTTACAGCACAAAGCATCTCAGGAAGATAGGCCAAGAGCTGTATTGACACTAGACTTGGGGCAGTAGCAGAAGTGGCATTATACAAATGATAGTGGCAGCCACAATGGCAGGGAGCCCCAAGGATATAAGGAGTCTTAGAGAAGCAGAGTAACAGCCATTCTCCAATTGATAAATGGCCAAAGAATATAAAGAGACAGTTTTTAGAGGAAGAAATCAGTTACAAATAGTCATAAAAAGAAAAAGGTCTAAACACTATTGATTAGAGAAATGCGAATTTTATTGTTAATTTAACAAACTCTCAAAAGAAAAGAATATTGACAATAGGTAAGTTATGCTAAGTAAAGGCAGCATCACCTAGTAGAAAGTGTCCTAGACCAAGAGTCCAGTGCTTCTAGTCTCCTTTTCTTGCTGTGTGACCTCAGGAAAGTCCTTCACCTCTCTGAGTAAAAGGGGGACTTAATGCACACACCACCTACATCTCATGAATGCTGAGAGGAGAGTGCTTGGTGAGCTGTAAAAAGTTGTAAGTGGGAATTATTATTGCTATTTTAAGCACCCAGAAAGGGACCCAGATGGGGAAAGCTAAAGAAGATCAGCAAGCAGGGAAGTTTGGAGGCTGACCTGGACAGGGAGGGCTTTCTAGAAGGATATGGGACCTGAGATGGGTGCTGAAGGAAGGGGAGAAATGAGAAGGGTGGAGAGGGCAGAGATAGGACTGTAGAATAGAGCAGGGGAGAGGGGATGGCCTGAGCAAAAGTGGCAATAATATTGGTGAGTACAGAGGGCAGGGAGGATTCCACACTAACTTAAGCGGGAGGGACAGATAGAGGAAGGGGGCCTTGAATGCCAGGATAAATTGGAACTTCAGTGTAATTGGTCTTCCAATTTCAGTTGATCGCCTGCTCCCAAGATGGCACTGCCTACTTTCCCCCTCAAAGCTCTACTATCTCAAGGTAGCTGCTAAGGTGGAGTTGGTCTCAGGCAGAACATTGAGGAAGCTGATACTGAAGCTGATCCAGTCCCCCAGAGTCATGCCCAGAGTCTTCTTGATCTCAGAGTTGAGGCTGTAAACCAGGGCCCTTCCACTCAGGTTCTCCTTGCGAATCTTCTCTATGTACTGCTTCATGTTGGTATCAGAGATGCCCAGTGCTCTGGCATTCTGCTCCAGCTATGGGAGAAAGAGAATGTCCAAGAATTAGGGAGTGACCTGTTCTCTGGCCCTAAATAGAAGCTCAATTCTTCTCAATCCTAGTTCTGCAAAGGAGAGAAATGAAGGTGACTGCTATCCTTTGTGCTCAAAGAGGACCAAAATGACATCACTAGGTCAGAGTCTGAGTGACTGATCAGGCCAATCAGAGCTTGGAAGGCTCTACCATAGGTTGGGCACAAATAGTCCACATGAACATTTGCAGTGGAGATGGCTCTAAATCTGTGCAGCACACATTTTTGCAATTCTGCTTTGCTCAGGCACTACAGTGCCTTCTTTGGCAAGGGAAGGAAGAGGGAGGAGAGAAGAGCTGGGAAGGGAAAGGAAGAGTGTGATGAAGGGAGGAGACAGAGCAGACCCCCACCTCCCACCTCCCTGCTCCTTACCACCTGGCACACGTCTTCTGTGGACATCTTCAGCAGGGACAGTGGGAGGAACCGCTGACACCTGGCAGCTTGCTTCAGTGTCCTGCTGCCCCGGATCAGCTCCATGTGTCGCTTCAGGGACCCATCCAGGTTGGTTGTGATGTCCCAATAGTCGAGGGCCTTCTGCACAGTGAATCTGAACTCCTCATCTAGGAAATGGAGCATTTTCAAGAAGATCTCAGGGTCCCCATCCAGTTCCATTAATTTTGTTACTTCTTCCTTGATACTGTCCAACTCAGCCACAGCCTTGACAAATGCCTTTCCCAGGCTATCCTCCAGCTTGATGGAGTCATGGGCTTCAGGAACATAGGGTATGTTGGCATTTGTAAGATTCCTTTGGGTCCCCACTGTGGGCTGCTGCTTGGTGCCACTGGGCTGTGGGTCATTCTGTCCCTTGCTATGCTCACGTATCTCCCTCCACTGCTGGTCATCTTGAGCACACTGGAGCATCCAGCTCACTCGACAAGGCCACTCATTGGCCAAGATGACCCAGGCAATCACTTCCCTGTGGACCTCTCTGTTCTGGTCCCACCTCTCATTATTAGGCTCCCAATTTGTCTTCTGCAGCTGTTGTTTCTGTCCTTCCTTTATGGGCCATACTTCTTCTTCCATGGACAGTGTTTGCTTTTGTGCCAATCTTGGTTTATCATTGAATTTCTGTTCTCTAAGGTTCAGGGTGATCCAGCTTGTGTAAACCACTCTTTCCATGTGGGCTTGGTTATTTGGGAGAAACTTAGCAATCTTCTTTTCTTTAAGATGGGTGATGATGGTCTGGAATTGGTCAGTGACACTGGTCTCCAGATCCCTGTTGCCCTTTCTCCCATCTTCAAAGTCTCCATTGTGGTTTCCAAACTGCCATCTCCTCTTCTTTATCTGGTAGTTCTGTTTGTCTGTCATTTCTGAATGTTTAATCTCATCTAAGAGATTCTTCTTGGCTTCCTTGTTCATGTGGGGCACAGAAAAGGGAAGAGTGATGAACTGATTCAGGTACTGGTAGCCACTCCCAGTAAGGCTGCCCACCCTCCTGGACCTCTCCACACTCTCAGCAACAACCTTGGAGTCAGCAGCCAAGATGGAGATAAATGGGGCTTCAGGGTCTGAGTGGAGGATGTGGAGGGCTTCCAGGGCCCCCATCACCTTCTCAGGGGAGCAGGCATCCAGATGGCTGATCTGAAGCACCACCTTGATCTGCTGTTTGTTGTATGCCCCCAAGACACAGAGGAACTTGGTGAGGACCTGGACCTTCTCCTTCACAGAATGCATGAAGCCAAGCTGGTTAGACACCTTGCTACTGTTCATGAGTTTGTTGATGCTTTCTTTAGAGTTCTGGAGAAATGCATATATCCCACGAACAAAATTCCACAGAGTCATCATACTTATTATAGCTCCAGGAATCAAGAGTCCCTCCATGGTGTTAGAGGTGTCCAAATCAAAAATATAGGAACACAAGCCAATAAGAATGAGAATCATCACCAAGAAAGTAAGAAAAATTCGTATAAGCCAACGCTTCATTCGCTTTTTGGGGGCTTCTGAGGGATCCTGGACAGGAATCCCAAAAAGCTTGTAAAAAATCAGTGGCAGCCAATACTTCTCCTCGATGCAGCCACAGAGGGTAGTGACCAGGCCAGCCCAGAGGAAGTCACTGCCAGCAAACTCCCAGGCCTGGAAGGGGACAAAGATGTAGTGGGTCTTGGTCTCATCTGTTGAGATTTCGGGCACGTACATGGCAATTTTCCATAGAAGGAGAATCTGATGATAAAACTGAATCAAACACTGAATAACACACTGGGAGTTGGGACTCTCTTCACTTCTCTCTGCTTCAACCAGGATATATTCTGTAGAGGGAAGAATTTAATTGTTCAGCAGATGTTAAATGCCTACTATGTACCAGGTGCTGTGGTAGAAGCTGGGAATATGGGGGGGGGGGGGGGGGAAACCAAATTAATAACTATCCTCAAGGAAGCTTACATTCTATTTGGGGAAAAACAGGCATATGGATAAACAAAATTCCAGCTATATAAAATGTATATGCACAGTAACATTGGATATACCAGTAATTAGAGAGAAGAAGAAAGGCTCTGGTAGAAGGAAGGTCTTGAACAGAGCTTTGAAGTATAGTGGGGATGCTGAGGAAGAGCCTTGCTCCATTTACTGAGCCCTCTCTACTCAACTGATGAAATCACAGTGTTTGTACTTTTGCCAGTAGGAAGGCCCTCCCAATCATCTGGATGTGCCCACTGGCTGCTCATTAAGGCCATGGAACTTTTCAAGGAGTTTGAGGATATAGATGCCATGTATAGGAGCTTCCTCCTCATGTCTGGTTGTCTGTGGCCCAAAGGGAAGGAGAATCTGACTGCTCTTTGGTCTCTAAGTGTGGCTTCATATATTCTGGTCTATTGCCCTTTCCTCAAGATGTCTCTCCCTTGGAATAACATGCACACTCAATTTGGTATGAAAATCTATCTTACACTATAGGAAAGTAGGGGAGAAGGAGATAAGTGGGGTGTGGGGGGGATGATAGAAGGGAGGACAATAGGAGGATGGAGTAATTAGAAGTAAACACTTTTGGGGAAGGACAAGGTCAAAAGAGAGAATAGAATAAATGGGGGGCAGGACAGGGTGAAGGGAAATATAGTTAGCCTTTCACAACATGAGTGTTATGGAAATCTTTTGCATAACTACACATGTATATAGCCTATATTGAATTGCTTGCCTTCTCAGTGGGGATGGGTGGGGACGGAGGAAGAGAGAGAAGTTGGAACTCAAAATTTTAGGAACGAATGTTGAGAATTATTTTTGCATGCAAAATAGGAAATACAGATAATGAGGTATAGAAATCTATTTTGCCCTACAAGAAAAGATAGAAGATGGGGATTAGGGAAGGGAGGTGTGGGATAAAAGGGATGGCAGATTGGGAGGAAGGAGTAATCAGAATTCATGGTGTCTTGGGGTGGGGGAGGGGAGGGATGGGGAGAAAATTTGGAACTCAAAATCTTGTGGAAATGAATGTTGAAAACTAAAAATAGATTAATTTTTTTAAAAAAATTTTAAGGAGATTTCTCTCCCTTGGACCTCCAATAAATTTAGGGAGGCCATTACTTCCCCTTATTCCTCCTCATGCTGCAAACATCTAGCTAACAGCTGAAACATATGGAAATTGGAGACATAGGCTTGCCCAGAGAAGTCTCAGACTGAAATTTCTAGATCTCCAAATTTCTGGATTCTGTTTTCTGCCTTCCTCATTTCTTTTGTGAGCCCAGGTCAGAGATGAGTCATTCTCCAAAAAAAGAAAGAAAGAAAGAAAGAAAGAAAGAAAGAAAGAAAGAAAGAAAGAAAGAAAGAAAGAAAGAAAGAAAGAAAGAAAGAAAGAAAGAAAGAAAGAAAGAAAGAAAAAGAAAGAAAGAAAGAAAGAAAAAGAAAGAAAGAGAGAGAAAGAAAGAAAGAGAGAGAGAAAGAAAGAGAGAAAGAAAGGAAGAAAGGAAGAAAGAAAGAAAGAAAGAAAGAAAAGAGCTTTTTGGTCTCTACCACCTGCAACCTATGAAACAAGAATTTACGTATCATCCACTAGGTGTTTAAAAACAAAAGTGAGCCAGTCCCTCCACTGAAGTAGTTTCCTTTCTGCTTCTGGTCTTAATGTTTGATGTTTCTGCCTTCATAAAATCCTTTGACACTCATTGCATTGTGGAGATGACCCTGGGTTTGCAAAGGCTATGCAAGTGGAATGAAATCTCTTGTAGGGTCTCCCATGCTCGAAAGGTTGTGCATGGAATCCTGACTACAGTTTGAGTCTACTCTCTGAAAAGCAGCCTAGTTAAGTATGGCAAGGGACTCCTTCTCAGTAGACTGACCACTCTGAATTATTTGGCCATGGCAATAAATGAAACCATAAAAAATAGTAAGTGACCCTCATCCTATGAGGCCCCTTCCAATTGTTCAGTGATCAAGGCAAAATGGCAGAAACAGCTCAGAGTGTGCTAAGAATCACACAGATGTTATAGAACAGGTTCTTAACCATTCCTGTATCCTGGAGCCCCTTGGCAGTCTGATGAAGCCTAGGACCCCTTTCTCTGGATCATGATTTGAAATGCATCAAATAAAATACATTAGTTTAAAAGGAAACAACATAGTGAAATAATTACCAAAAATTTTCCAAAATGTGTTCATGGGTCCTACATTAAGACCTTCTAAAAGCATGAACTCATCTGAATACTATAGATGTGAAAATTTGCCCACTGAAAAATAAATGGAAGAAATCAATTATATTAATCTTAACTCTCTCATTATAAGTAAAAGTCAGAATAAAAGAGGGAAATTACAGTTCAATGGATGACTGGTTTACAAGTTCTCCTTGGATGATCAAGTAAGAGTATTCAGACTGGGCAAGATGGTAGAGTAAAGGCACGGACTCCTCTGACCTCTTCCAAATCCCTGACAAAAAATTTTAAAATAATGCTTTAAAATGAATTCTGGAGCAGCAGAAACAACAAAAGGATGGAATGAAACATTTTCCAGCACAAGGAAACTTAAAAGGTTTAAACTTAAAAGCATAGGCATTGAGAGTGATCTAATCCACAGCAGCTTTGGGAGCTCTCAGCTCACAGATGGTAATGGGGTCAGACAAATAATCAGAAGGAAATTACAAAGCACTCTTTATTGGCACCGGGTACAGGACTTGGTTGCATTGCCCATACATAGCTCCAAGTTTCAGCCCCATGGCAAGAAGAAGCATTAACACACTAGAGTGTGCAGCCGTAGGAGAGTGAGGACCCTGGTTCCAGGGCACAGAAAACTTCCTGGAATATGATAGCCAAATTCCAGAATTACCATGACAAGGAGAAAATATTACAAGAATCCAGAAAGAAACAATTCAAGTATGGTGGAGACACAATCAGGATAACACAGATTTAGCAGCTTTTAAATGAAGGGATCAGAAGTCTTAGAATATGATATTCCAGATATCAAAGGAACTAGGAATAAAACAAAGATTCACTTACCCAGCAAAATTGAGTGTAATCAGTGGGGAGAAAATTGACATTCAATGACATTGAGGAATTTAATGCATTCTGAAGAAGCCAGAGCTAAAGAGAAAATTTGACTTTCAAATACAAGACTCAAGAGATGCATGAAAAGGTAAACAGAAAAGAGAAATCATAAGGGACTTATTAAAATTGAACTGTTTATGTTCCTACATGGAAAGATGATATTTGTAACTCATGAAGCCTTTCTCATTATTAGGGAAGTTGGAGGGAATATATATAGACAGAGGGCACAGCGTGAGTTGAATATGAAGGGATGATAACTAAAAAAATAAAATTAAGCTAGAGAGGAATGTACTAGGAGAAGGAGAAAAGGAGAGGTAAATTATCTCACAAAAAAGAGGCAAGAAAAAACTTTTACAGTGGAGGGGAAGAGGGGGAAGGTGAGAGGGAATGAGTGAACGTTACTCATGGGGATTTGAGTTCCAGATTCTTTCTGTCCCTCTAGCCTCTCCCGAGCCCATTGAGAAAACAAGTAATATGATACCAATTGTACATGTGAAGTTATGCAAAACATATTTCCCTATTAGCTATGTTTCAAAGCAAAACAAAACTATAAAGAGCAAGAAGCATAAAGAAAGTGGAAAAAGTCTTCTTCAGTCTGCACTTGGGATATCATTTTTCATCACAATTATTATTAAGTTGTTTTCAGTCATGTCTGGCTCTTCATGATCTCATCTGAAGTTTTCTTAGCAAAGATACTAGAGTGGTTTGCCATTTTCTTTTCTAGCTTATTTTACAGACGAGGAAAGTGAGGCAAACAAGGTGAAGTGACTTCTAAGTGTCACAGAACTAGTAAGTGTCTGAGCCCAGATTTGAACTCAGGTCCTCCTGCTGCCCATTTTCATCATGCATCTTTTGGAATTGTTTCAGATCATCATCTTAATCAGAGTATCTAAGTCTTTCACCATTGACTGTCATTACAATATCGCCATTACTCTATACATTGTCCTCCTGGTTCTGTTCTGTTCTGATTCTGTTCTGTTCTGGTTTCACTTTGCATGAGTTCATGTAAGTCTTCCTAGATTTTTCTGAAACTAACTTCCTCATCATTTGTTATAGCACAATAAAATACCATGAAAATCACATAGCACAATTTGTTCAGTTATTCCCCAATTGTTGGGCATCCTCTCAATTTCCATTTCTTTACCATACAAAAAAGAGATGTCATAAATATTTTTATACAAATAGGTCCTTTTTTCTTTTTCTTTGATCTCTTTGAGTTATAGACCTAGTAGTGCTATTACTAGGTCAAAGGGCATACACAATTTTCCAACCCTTTGGGCACCATTCCAAATTGTTTCCAGAGTAATTGGACTAGTTCACAGTTCCACCAACAGTACATCAATAGTGCACTGATATTTTTCTACATCCCAGGAGGGATTATTCTTTATGGATATTTAGAATAGGGCCAAATAGAGTAGAGTGAATAAGCTTGCAAGGGGTTGGAACAACTCAGGAACTGGAGACAGAAATGAGTCTGATGTGGGAGGGCTGAAGGGCTGGAGGCATAGTTGAAGAGAAGGACCTGCCTGTGGCAGGGAAGGCAGAGGACATGGTTCATCACCCAAGAGAGGTGCAGGCTCATATACCTACTTTTAATTCTCTCCATGAAGCGACTCAGATGATGCCTACATGGCCCATAAAGGCCCACAGTCACAGGTGTCTTCACATGATGCAGAATCTTCCCCAGTGTCTCACAGTACAGGTCCTCAGGCAATCGTTCTGGGGAAACAGGATTCAGGAAGAAACAGAAGCTTTTGACTCTCCTTTCTACCACTGACTTGTGTGATTTTGAGAATGCTAAAGACCCAGGGGATCTCTTAGTTAATATTTGAGATTCCCCTGTGAGAGGGTAATTTAAAGAAATATATATTGGCCCTCTTGTGAATCCAAACTGTTTATCAAGCCTTTTAAAATATTTTTATCACCACCAATATTCATCTTACCATCACACATAATATTATAAGGTGTCACATCATATCTGAGGGCTACAAACTCTATCTCTCCCCTTGGACAGAATTCTTGTTTTCCTGTAGTAAATTAATAATCCTATGTGATCCAACCTAATTGACTCCCTTTGAGGAAAGCCCCAGTCAGGGGCTTGGCAAGAGCTTCTCCATTGCATTCTCATTCTAATGCTGGATTCCAAATTCACATTCTAATCATCCAAACCACACAGGGCATCACCAGATCCCTTTGTCCTTCCCCAATATACTTCCTGTACAACATCTTTTCATTTTGTCCAAAGGCTTCCAAATTTTCTGAGGACTTTTCACACCTAGGTTATAACTTGGACTGAATGACTGATTCAACAGAGGTGTCCAGGAATTTTTCACACCTCATTCCTTCATTTGATTGTCATGTGATAAACATTTATTAACCATCCACTAGTTGTCAAACATTGTGCTAAGCAAGCACTGGGGATACAAAAAGAGGTAAATGATAGTCCCTGCCCCCAAGGACTTTATAATCTGATGGGGGAAGGGCAAGACAATGTGCAAACAAACATATACAAAGCAAAAGATACATAGAATAAATAAAAACAATTAACAGAGAGAAGACAGTAGAGGGATTAGGGTAGGCTTCCTGTAGAAGATGGGATTTTAGTTGGGACTTAAAGAAAGCCAGGAAATCCAGTAGCTGAAGGTGAAAATGTAGAGCATTCCAGGCATGAAGGATAGCCAGAGAAAATGCTCAGAGCCCAGCAATGGAGTGTCTTGCTTGTGGGACCTTGTATGCCACGGTCACTGGATCAAAGAGTAAGCTGGGAAGTAAAGTGTTAGAGGACTGGAAATGTTGAGGTGAGTGGGTGAGGAGAGGCTAGATTATGAATGGCTTTGAATGTCAAGCAGAAGATGTTGTCTTTGATCCTCTGAATAATAGGGAACCATGGGAGTTTACTGAGTAGAGAGGGTGACATCAGACCTGTATTTTAGGAAAATCACACTGAAAGGAGAATGGACTGGAGTGGGGAGAGGATTGAGGTAGGCAGTTCCACCAACAGGTTGTTACAATAGTCCAGGTGTGACATGATAAAGTCCTATAACAGGGTGGCAATGTCAGAGGAGAAAAGAGGACAATGGAAAAATTAACAAGCCCTGGCAACAGACTGAATATGAAAGGTGAGAGATAGTGAGAAACCACTCCAGTATCTCTGCCAAGAAAACCCCAGATGTATTCAGGACGAGTCAGTCATGGCTGAAAAATGACTGAACAACAAATTGCCAGAGAGGGGCATGATCAGCCACACCTTAAGGCCAACCCACTTTTCCCAGTTGCAGACTCATCGTATCACCTATTACTCCTGTCTCCCAGTGAGGAAGTAGCAGGAGTAGTAGTAGGAGTAGGAGTAGGAGTAGGAGTAGGAAATGAGGTAACTCTTAACTTATCTCCTTTCAAAAATGTTTACCAGTCAGGATTGTCTTACCTTTGCCAGGGGAGGTCCAAATGATGTACTGCTGGCCAATCAGAAGGAAGACATACCTGGGTTTAAAAGACCCTATCTGCCCTCACTCCTGGTCTTTGCTCATTGACCCAATTTATTGGTTATTGCTAGCCTAACTGACAAATTGGTCATTCTGAGGGTCCTGGCTTTTTGGCTGAAATGTCTAATGTGATCCATTTTCCTAACAGTATACTCATCACTATTAATTAAATGTTATCTTACCCTGGAAAAAACTCTGTCTCAGCATGCTTTTCTTGTAATTTTACTCATCACATAGAGGTTACACAGGAAATAAACATTGGAAGTGAGACTGCCAGGTTTCCTGGCAGAAACCCTAGTATTCTCTCCACTACATCCTCCTGCTTTCACTCTGCCCCTTCCTCCCCAATCTCACCCCCCTCACACGTCAGAGATAACTAGGAATATGCATTCCTTGAGAGTACTGATACTTTGAGGACTGGGCTCCTCTGACCCAAGTAAGGGTCACATACACAAGCTCCAGAATGGAAGAACCAGTTGTCTATCTTCTTTGGATTGGTTCCAGATACCCCACTTTTTAACTGGGATTGGATGAAACAAGAGATAATGACATACACAAAAAGCCAACCTGACCCTATGAGAACAACTCACTCTTTTTCTTTGTGGTGTTGAAGCAGGCTTCTGAAATGGGGGATGTTGGCTCTGACCCTGAACCTATAAAAGAAAAGGCCTCTGTCAGAGAGATGATCCAACACTTACAGACTTAGGAAACCTCAGGGCTGTAAGGAACATCATAAGGCACCAACTCTAAACCTTACTGGTGTAGAAATATCCAATAGCAGAGGTTTGTCACCACTTTGTGCCCTGGGCTTCCTGGTAGTCTGATGAAGCCTAGGGACCCCTTCTCAGAATAATGCCTTCAAATATATATAATAAAACACATCAGATTACAAAAGAAATGCATTGCATTGAAATACAGTTAATGATTTTTTAAAACTAAGTCCATAGATGGCCATTTGAAAGCCTCTTCTCTACAGCAAAACTGACAAGGGGTCACCCAACCTTCACCTGAATACTTTCCAAGAGGGCAAAGTTTGTCACCTCCTGAGGAAGCCCCCTCCATTATAGAACAGCCCTCACTGTCAGGAAGCCTTTCCTCTACAATGAGTCTTAAATCTGCCTCCCTTCAAATAAAGAGAAAAGGGACTTATACATGCACCAATATTTCTTGCAGCTCCCTTTGTGGTGGCAAAGAATTGGAAAGCCCAGCAGTTGGGGAATGGCTGAATGTGAATGTGATGGAACGCAGATCCATCTGAAATGATGAAAGGGATTGTTTCAGAGAAACCTGAGGAGATTTGTAGGAAATGAAGCAAAGTCAACTGAACTGAACTGGGACAGCAGTTTATTCAAAGATAATATTGGAAAGACAAATGATTTTGAAGGACTTAGGAATTCTGATCAACACAATGACCAACCATATCCAAAGGACTCAAGATGAAACATGGGAGCTACCTCCAGATAGAGAGCTGATAGACTCCAAGAGCAGACTGAGATGTCATTATTTTGGACATGACCAATGTTATAGATTGACTACACATATTTGTAATAGGGGATTTTGATGTTCCTACTTTCTCAGAAGGGAAGGGAAGAAATAGAAGGCCAATCTTCTTGAAAATAAAATTAATCTTATTTTTTAAAAAATCTGCACCTCTCTAACTTCATCTTAATCTTGCTCCCCAGGGCCAAACACAACAATTCTCATCTCTCTTTCCCAACACAGACCTTTGAATATATTAAGACAGAAATCAAGTCCCCGCCCCCAAATCTTCCCTTCTACAGCCTCAAAACTCCATGTCTTCTCAAGCCGTGCCACAGAGCATGTTTTTCAGTCCCCATCGTTAAGCCCAATCCTGTCCTGAGAAATGCCAAGGAAGAACGGAAGGATGGGGATGTGGGTGGGGCATGGTGGTTAGGACAGGGATAAATAAGTAACTTCACAGAACCAGAGTCTGGCAGAGATAGGATGAAGTTAGAGACAAAAAGTTGCAATGAATTTCAGATTCTTGGCCTTGAAAGACTCTGGGGGAGGGCAGGCCTGGAGGTCAATGTCCAATTAAGAGGGAAAGGTGGAATTCTGCCCTATATGCCCTTCTGAAATAGCCATGGTCCTTGAACACAACCTCTGGTTTGGGCTTCAGATGGGAGGTTCAAACATTCTGAGACCATCATCTTCCACCACTAGACTCACTGGGAATCATTGGTTCTGATGCCATCCCAAATTCCGAGGCCTTGTCACTCACACAATGCTGCATCTAGCACCTACAGAGAGAGACGTCATTATCATTAGCTATCATTTCTACAACACTTTAAGGTTTGCAAAACACTTTACAAATATCTCATTTTATCCTCATAGCAACCCTGAAAGGTAAGTGCCCATTCATTCTAATCCCCCTTTTACAGATGAAGAAGCATATTCATCATCAAGTGCTCTTGATAACTCCTCCCTTAAGTCCCCAGTCAACTGCCCAGGCAGTTGAGGTGGCTGAGCTAGCTCCCTGACTAGAGGGGTAAGTTAAGGTTCCTTTCAAGGAAACCCTCTGAGAGCTCTCTGGAAATCCCAGTGCTGTATGGGGCTCTCCTTGAAAGGCTGGAGGAGCGCATGGAGGGGAGAGAAACCAAGGGGCCAGGTCTGGCCATGAAGCCTTCCTGGGAGAAGGATGGGCCAACTCCAGCTGAGACCTAAAAGATCAAAAGATCTGGAGAGTATGGAGAAGAGGGAGGAAGGCAGTGAAAGGACTAAGCCCATCTGCTACAGACCAGACCACTTTATCTCCTCATCTTTGTCCTCATGTCATGACCTACCTCCTACAACCCCATTCACCACCAGCCAACAGGAACCTCAGGTGTGGAGAAGTCAGAAGAAGTACCTTGTGCTTGAAGAGACACCCAAGTCCTGATGTCTTCTCTGTCTCTGGATCCCCAGGTGAATATTTAAATAACTTCTCAACCAATAAGAGAGTAAGATATGAACAAACATAATTTGCTGGAGGCACACATATCAGAAATCGAAAGCAAATGTTGCAGGATTACAAAGGATAAACTTGGCTCTAAAAAAGAGATGAGAGAAGACAGCCCAACCCTATTCCTCTACAGAAGAGGGAGTTCCATAGGTGTGGTACACATTTCCAGCTTTTTTCAGTGTATTCATCAGTTTTACTTATTTTTTAGCTTATTTTACTTTTTTTTTTTAGTTTTAGGGCAGCTAGGTGGTGTAGTGAATAGAATGCTGAACCTGGCGTCAGGAAGACTCATGTGCCTGAATTCAAATCTGACCTCAGACAAGTACTAGCTATATCACTCTGGACAAGTTGCTTAACACTGTTGCTTCGGTTTCCTCCTTAATAAAAAGGAGCCAGAGAAGGAAATGGCAAACTACTCCATTATCTTTGCTGAGAAAACCCCAAATAGGTTTACAAAAAGTTGGACACGACTTAACAACGACAAATTTTTCTTTGAAAAATGTTACTTGTTATATGGGATCCATCTTTGGAAGAAGGAGGAAAACTGATGCTGGGAGAGATTCTGGTAATTTAAAAAAACCAAAAGCTAGCAATAAATTTTTTTAAAGAAAAATAAAGGAATTTTCTAGAATGTCTGGATGTTGCCTATTTAGCAACCCTAAGTGAACTTTCCTTCCAGGGGAGTTCAAGCCTTTGAAGGATCTCTATGGAAATAAAATGTGACTCACTAGAATGAAGGGAAGTACTAAAAATGATACCTACATAGATCTCCAAGGTACCTTAAGAATATGAACTTCCCCAGCAACAAAATGCTCCTGGCATTACTGGAGAGACACCCCCTAGCCCATTAAAAGTACACAATCCAAATAACAGTAATAGCAGGGGACAAGTCCAGGTCCCATGTTCTCCTGCAGAAATTCCATAGGATCATATATTTTGATCTGGAAGGGACCTTATAGGCTATTTAATCCATCCCTCTCATTTTATGGCAAAGGAACTATAAGGGTAAATGACTTTCATAAGGTCACGTAGGTAGTAGAGTGGGAGACGTTCAATCAAGTGGATTCAAATTCAGATCTTCTAACTTGAAATTAAGCAAACATTCTGTTCTATGGCTCTTTCTAACATCTGGAGGCACACACATGTAGGGAAAATCTCCTTTTCAAAGGAGTACAGATTTCTGAACTCTCAAATTTGGAATCACTTTCAAGGCACCCCCTAAAGCTGGTTGTGTCCAAGAAATGCCCCATTTGTGGTTGGAAGGCTAGATTCTCTTCAACTTGAAACTGCTAGAGAAACTACCATCAAGGACTCCTTTAGAAAGGTGAGTATCAGGAACTCCATTCTCTGAACAACATGGATAAAACTCGGTCACATGACTCTCCAAAGCTGCCATTAATGGCTCCAGGGAAGGGTGAAGAATGTCCTACACCCTTACCTCATATTTCACTGAAAACATTAAGATTACAACAGAGGGTGAAGCAATACCTCAGGACTGTCAAGGCAAAAAGCAAGATGTAAAGCCACTCCAAACCAAATAGAGAGATCTGGTAGGTTGAGTGTATACAAAATAGACTCATAGGAATGGAAGGAATACAAAGACAATTCATCACAACTACTTTTTCCATGTGGAGGAGTTAGTCTTCCTTATTGAGGATGAAGAAAACAGTGAATCCCTCCATTCATCAGTAAGCATTCTATGAAGTGATGTTTCACATTTTGCTAAGTTTATCTTAAATACTGTTCATATGAATATTGTGTAAATGGTACAGTACAATAATTGCTTGTACTATTAGGCTATTTCTCCTATTTTCATTGCAATTTGAGGCTTATGATACTTGTTATGTGTATCTATAGTTGTTCGTGGGTATTTCCTGTAATTTTGCAGGGACTGCAAAATCTTTCACTGAGAGGAGGAAGTGTAAAAATCATGTTTTGAAACAACTTGAGTTCTTGACACAGCAACTTTCCAAATTTCTAGTTTACAGGGAAAAGAATAGGAATTATGGGGAGGAGATGAATTGCTCAAAGGTATTTTTGTTAAATGTGGATGGGACTTTTAAAGCAGTCAGTTAACTGATTGATGGTAGGGGTGATGGAGAGAGACCACATGGAAAGTGGATTTGCAGTGTACAAGGAAAGGTTTACTCTACCTTCTGTACAGAAGTCTCCCTCTTCTCTCTTTGTTATTGTTATTGCTTTTCAGGGGGAGGGTGTCAAAGCAATAACTTGAAGGATATTGGAAACACCTTAGAGTTCTACCTGAGACTAGCTAGAGGACTGTCAGGGTGCTGAGTGCAGGAGACTCCCAAGTTCAATATGTCTCTTGAGCTGGAATCCTCAATTGACACCATGCCACCAGGATTTGCAGTAGATGTTGGTAAGACTATTTCTTTCCTTTGTGCCCCAAACTACGGACTCCTAGCACATGTTCAGAGTTCATCAGCATGCTTGATCATGATTGATCATCAAATTTTCCATGTGGGAGAGTCTAAAGTCTTTGCTTCTGGAAAGTAGTGATGATATGTAATGGAAATACCTTGGCAAGACTGTGGAGCCTGCTGGTTTCAGTTGGCCAACCACTGGTAGTTAGAAGTCTTTTTCAATTGGCTATCAAGCCAGAACTTAAGGCATTTCCCAAAAGGCCTTAGTTGATCTGGGCCACTCTCTTCATATGTACTTTACTCTCTTCATATGTACTTTAATGGTTTCACAATGGGGTGTATGGTGTCTTCATGGATGCAGCAAACACTGGCATCTAATAGACTATGTGGTTGTAAGGAGAAGAGAAAGACAACATATGAGAGTGACAAAGGCAATGTGTGGTGCAGATTGCTGGACTGATCATAGACTTGTCCTTTCCAAGCTAAATATTTGCATTCATCAGAAGCACTGCCCCCAAGGCAAAATAATGACCAGAAGAGTTAATGTAAACAAATTAGAGCTCTTCCCTGAGCATGAACAGTTTGTTGCTAACTTGAAGAGAAAGTTGAGCCAACACACAGCTGGCAACAGTGGAGCAGAAAAAGAAGTGGGCAGCTTTCAGAGATTTGGTGTACAGAGCTGCATTTGCTCATCTGGGTCAGAACACTCACAAACAACAAGACTGGTCTGATGAAAATAATGGGGAAATTCAGAAGTTGCTAAATGAAAAACAGTAACTCTGCAGAATTAACCAAAAGGATAATAAATCCACCTCTAAGCAGGCAGCATTTAATTCCATCAAAAGCAAAGTACAAGCAAAGCTTAGGGAGATACAAGGTTCAGGGATCAGTCAGAAGGCAGATGAAATTCAGTTTTATGCTGATAGCAATAATCCAAAGCAATTTTATGATTCCTTGAGAGCTATTTATGGACCAAAATCATATGGTGCATCACAACTACTCAGTGCTGATGGAGCCACATTGATTAGTGATAAGGACATGATCCTAGAGAGATGGGCTGAACACTTCCATAGTGTTTTCAATATGCATCATCAATCAATGCTGAGGCCATTGACCTTTTATCTCAGGTTGAAGTCAGTCCTTTCTTAGCTGAACTTCCAACTAAAGAAGAGGTTTTGAGTGTCATTATGCTTTTTTCATGTTGCAAAGCACCTGGTGCTGATTCTATTCCAGCTGAGATTTACATGGTAGGGGGATCATTGTTCATACAAAAGCTGACTGAAATTTTCCAGGTTATATGACAAGAGAGGGGCATATCCCAAGAGTTCAAGGATGCCTCCATTATCCATCTCTACAAAGGTAAAAGGAATAGATTGCCCTGCGACACTTAGAGGGGGCTCTCTCTCTTAGTGATTGTTGGCAAAACCATTGCTAGAGTCCTCCATACTATGCTGACCCTTCACCTGAAAGATGGTCATATACCTGAGAGTCAGTGTGGCTTCAGAAAGGGTTGAGGAACAGTTGATATGGTGTTTGTTGCCCGACAATTCCAAGAGAAATGCCAGGAGCAGAACAAAGGTCTTTACACAACATTTGTAGGTATGACCAAGCCCTTTGACACTGTTAGTTGTGAGGGCTTGAGGAAAATTATGTCAAAATTTGGTTGCCCAGAGAAATTCATCAGAGTTGTACGTCAGTTTCATGATGGCATGCTTGCCCAGGTACTGGATAATTGACAATGCTCTCGTGTCTTCCTGGTCACCAATGGAGCTGTGTGTTTGCTCCCATGCTTTTTAGCATGATGTTTTCAGTCATGTTGACAAATGCTTTCAGTGAGGATGAACACAGCATCAAGGTCAACTACTGTACTGATGATAAGTTCTTCACTGAAAAGCCTATAAGCCAACACCAAATGGAGGGAGTGTTGGTGCATGATTTTCTGTTTGCAGATGATTCTGCACTGAATGCAGCCTCTGAAGCTGAGATGCAACAAAATATGGATCAATTCTCTACTGCCTGTGCAAATTTTGGCTTAATAATTAACACCAAGAAAACACAGGTGCTCCATCAGCCACCACCACACCATCCATGCATGGAACCATCAGTTACAACAAACGGAGAAATTTTGAATGTTGTGGTTAAGTTCACTTACCTTGGTAGTGTACTTTCCAGGGATGTACACATTGACAATGAGGTTGACTCATGCATTGCCAGAGCTAGCTCAGTGTTTGGGAGGCTCTGAAGAAAAGTGTGGGAGAGAATGGGTATTAGACTGACTATCAAACTGAAAGTCTACAGAGCCATTGTGCTGACCTTGTTGTTGTATGCCTGTGAAACATGGACAGTCTACCAGTACCATACCAAGAAACTGAATTGCTTCCATTTGAAGTGTCTTAGGAAGATTCTGAGGATCACCTGACAGGATAAGGTACCAGACACTGAAGTCCTTTCTCAAGCTGAACTGCCAAGCATTCAAATTATGCTTCAGGGAGTGGAACTCTGATGGGCTGGCTATGTTGTTTGAATGCAAAATGTATGCTTGCCAAAAAGATTATTTTATGGAGAACTCACATGGGGCAGACGATCACATGGTCAGAAGAAATGATACAAGGACACTCTCAAGGTCTCTCTCAAGAACTTTGGATGTTACTCTGCAACATGGGAGACACTGGCACAGGACCACTCAGCATAGCAAGCCCACATCAGAAAGGGTGTTGTGCTCTATGAGCAAAACAGAATTGAAACAGCATAAAGGAAATGTAGGATGCGCAAATTTGGAGTATCCACCCCAAATATTCACAGGGACTATCTATCAGGGACTATCTATGCCCCATCTGTGGTAGAGCATTTTGAGCTGGTATTGGTCTGATCAGCCACAGTTGGACACACTGAAACTTTTTATCATGGTGATGTCATTTTGGTCCTCTTTGAGAACGTAGCACAACAACCAACCAACCAATGGTTTAACTCCTTCCATGATTAAATCTAGGGAAAGACAATGCTGTAAGGAAAGAGGTCTTGGACCTTCTCCCCTCTGAGGGCTTGTGGCCCTGAGAATATTGGCCCAGGTTCTTTGCCTGCCTTAATCTTTGTTCCTGATATTCCAATATCCAAGTTTTGCATCCAGTTCAGTATCAATCACCCAGAGAGAAAGAAATGACTCTTCAGAGGTGACTCTCAGGACCCACATCAGCACTAGCTGGGACCAAGACTCATCCTGTATTAATGCTACCTTTGACATGCATTTTGTGGGATTGTAGAAACTCAGCTAAATCTCTTCCTAGAGACCAAAGTAAGAAAGAAGAGAATGTGCCCCTAAAGGACTGCAGGGGTTCTTGTTATATCTTTAAAGTCAACATCCCTTTGTAAAACCCAATTGATGTTAAATTAAATTGATGGAAAGGAAATTGAAGTGATGGACACTAGTCTGTGGCACCTAGCAGTGGGGAGAAACACAGGCAGTGGAGCCCCAGAGATACTGTCAGGTCCCTCAGGTTGCTTCCCTAGAACGCTGTGGAAGGAACCTGATTCTGGAATAATGGCCCATGGCATGCTTGTCACCCTATGAAGGGTACCCTAGATAGCTAGGTGGATAGACAGTGGATAGAATGCTGGGCCTGGAGTCAGGAAAGCCTGAGTTCAAATCCTGCCTTAGACACTTACAAGTTGTGTGACTTTGGAAAAATAACTTATGTCTGCCTCAGTTTCCTCACCTGTAAAATAGCACCTATCTCCTAAGGTTGTTGTAAAGATCAAATGACTTAGTTGAAAAGGAGTTAGCACAGTGCCTAGAGCAGAAGCACTGCATAAATGCTAGCTGCAAGAACGTTGTTCTTGTTAGTATCATTATTGCCACCAAGGCAGCTAAGTGGACCTAAAAGACCTGAGCTCAAACCCATAGTTAGCTAGTTGTGTGCCCCACAAGTGACGTAACCTCTCTCTGCCTCAGTTTCCTCAACTATAAAATGGGGATCACTTAAATAGCACATCTTCCAGGGCTGTTATGAGACTGAATAAGATAACATTGTGTTCAGCATAGTGCCTGGCACATTGTAGGATCTTAACAAATTTTTATTGCCTTCCCCCTGTGAAAGTAGAACCCAGGAATTCATGAATGGGAAGCTTATACAATTGCTCTGGTCCACTACAGTGGAAGACAAGAAAGGGAGATCAACATTCTCCAGGTATCTTCCAGATCAATGGAACAACCAGGGCTTATTCTCTGTCTTTTCCAATTTCATTCAAAAACTGTACTCTCAACCATAATATGACTGTTTTCCTTTTGAGTCATGGCAAGCTGGGAAGGAGATAAGAATCTTAGTGGGGGAGGGGCTATAGCAGCACATTTTCCCGGAGCTTAAACTCAGGTGGGGACAAATGAGTCAGTCGGTGGTTTTGTTGTTAGTCAGGCATAGCTGATGCTTTGTGACCCCATGGACACCAGGCCTTCTATCCTCCACTGTCTCTCCAAGTGTGTCCAGGCTCATGTCATTGTTCCCATGATACTCCCATCTCATCCTCTCCTGTCCCCCTTTCCTTTTGCCTTCAATCTTTCCCAATATCAGAGTCTTTTCAATGAGTCTGGTCTTCTCATTACGTAGCCAAAGTATTCCAGCTTCTTTTTCAGTATTTGACCTTCCAGTGAACAATCTGAATGCATTTATTTAAGTATTGACTGCTTTGATCTCCTTGCTGTCCAAGGGACTCTCAAAAGTCTTCTCCAGCCCTATAATTGGAAAGCATTAATTCTGTGGTGTCAGCTTTCCTTATGGTCCAACTTTCACAGCTATACCTTGGTACTGGAAAAACCATAGCTTTGTCTGTACGGACCTTTGATAAACTTAGGAAATACTGTGAGTGACTGTACATGTTAAACAGTAAGTCCAATTTAGAGGAACAGAGGCCAGAGAAGTGCCTAGCAGCTGTGTGGAGGGATTGTGGGGAGGGAGAGAATGAATGGAGGAAGACCACTGAGGAGGTCAGTGCAGTAATCCTAGAAAAACTGGAGACCTGGAGGGAGGAGAATTATTGTGTGAACAGAGAGAAGGGCACAGACACAGTGTTGTGGAGATCGACTGGATAAGCCTTGACAACTGTTGGACTATAGAAAATGAGGAAGGATGATTCAGAGATTTCCAGCCTGAACCTTTGACAAAAATAGAGAAGTCAGTAGCTCTTCCCTGCAATGCAATGGTCTAAGGTAATTCCAAGGGACTCATGATGGAAAATGCTGTCCAAATCCAGAGGAAGAACTGTGGAGTTGGAATGCAGATTGAAGCATACCATTTTCTCTCCTTTTTTGTTTCTTTTGTTTTTATCTCATGGAAATATTGTGGATCACAGGTATCCCAAGGTGTTGGGGTGCAACAGAATGATGAGGAATAGACACCTAGATCCCAGGGTTTGTCCTGAAAAGAATTCACTCAGACCTTCTCCAGGACAAAGGCCTTCATTTGGGTGATGCACCCAGTGAGCCTACTCCACCTGGGAATCAGAACAATTAGCCAGGTTAGGTGTCTGGTCTAAACACAGCTTGAGAGGATAGGGGGAAGGGGAGCAGGAGAAGGGTAGTAGGGGCAAGTATGGTTTCGGAATGCCTGGAATATCAGGTAATTGGAAGATGTCTTTATTATACAGAGAAGCAAGGGGAACAGGGGAGGAGAGGGGAAGAGCTGTTCTGGAATATCACGTTGTGGTGGAGGGGAGTTGCTTTGTGAAAACGCACAGCTAGGTCCATATGGCCAGGCATCAATGGCTATGGCTGATCACATCCTGCACCCTGCCTGCCCCCTCTGCCTCTATCTACCTCATCAGTTCTTCCTTTGGTTATGATTATTCTTTAGAACATGACTAATATGGAAATACGTTTAACATGATTGTACATGTACAGCCCATATCAAGTTGCATGCTGTGTTGGGAAGAGGGTGGGAAGAGGAAGGGAGAAAACAATTTGGAACTCAAAATCTTGTTACTTCTCTGTCCTAACCCCTCTCCCAGCTCTGACATTTCCTGTTCTAATGCCCACCACCCAGGTCTGACATTCCCTCTTCTTTAAATAAAAATTATTATTTAAAATATTTTTCATATAACAATATTTTAAAATTAATCTGTTCATTCTTCTGCACTCCCCCCATAATTAAGCAAATTTTAAAAAACCACAAACCCTTGATATATAGCTGCATAGTCCCACAAAACAAAACTCCCTCATTGTCACCCTAAACTATGTATCTCTCTGCCTTTCCTCTTCATTTTCCCCCAGCCTGCACTTTCATTACCTGGCTCTAAGAACCTCTTCAACTCCAGTCCTGTGATTCCCACCTTATAAGACCCTCCCCTCCTCCATCTCGGCCCCACCCCTCCCCTCCATCCCACTTCTCCCTAGGATTGAAAGATTCCACTTGTGCTGGATACCTAGACCAGCCAGATTTCATTCTTCCCCAGTCTCCCTTCAGGACTTTCTCCATCTCCCCACACTGGTACCTTCAGCTGTTTTACTTTCCCACACCCTTTCAGTTTTTTTTTAAAAACTTGTGTTTCTCCATTGGAATATAAACACCATGAAGGCAGGGGCTGTCTTTCTCTATGCTGGTACTTGCTTAGCACATAGTAAGCACTTAATAAATGCTTGTTGACTGACTGCTTTGGCAGTCTACCTCTCACCTCCCATATGGTAGTGGACCATGCTTTTATAATCATACATTTCTTGAACCTGGAGAGAAAGCTGGCTTTTAGAGACAGGAAGACACTGGTTCCATTCCTCCCTTTGGCACATGTTGGTTCTGTGACCCTGAGCATGTCTCTTAACTCTAGGTAGCTCTGCAAGTGGCAGAGATGTTCTCCATTGCTATACAGGGGCTGTTGAAGTCCCAGATCCAATTCCTATTGATCATTGTTGTCAATTCTCACTCTTCATAACTCCATTTGAGGTTTCCTTGGTGAAGATATTGGTTTGCCATTTCCTCCTGCAGCTCATTTACAGATGAGGAAACTGAGGCAAACAAGGTGAAGTGACTTGCCCAGGGTCACACAGCTAGAAAGTGTCTGAGGCCAGATTTGAACTCTTATTCCACTTCATATGTGAATTCATTGTAACAGTAAGCACCCAAACATACACGGGGGGCTGCTATCACAGGTTTTTAGATCTGCATTCATAAAAGGAAAACAACTTTTAAGGGGTTAACAATCACTTCAATCAAGCACATGTATCATTCCTTTAACCAAGTACATATATCATTCAGTTAGTTCAGGGAGTCAGCACCCTGAATTTCAAAGAAAGTACAGAGAAATCAAAGAATCAACAGATATGGCTTCCTCTGCCTGAAGTCAATAGACAATTGGACCTCAACTGTCTGACCATAGTTACCAGAGAGGGAAGCACAACATCTGGGTTCTCAAAGCGGGGGGCTCTTTAGTGACTTTCCAGAGTCCTCATCTGGCCAAACAAACACTTCCAGTCAGTAAGCCCCAAAGTAATCAACAGATGTGGCTTCCTCTGCCTAAACATAATTTCACAGATAGGTACAGCTGTCTGACCATCACTCCCAGAGAGGGAAGCATGACATCTGGGTTCTCAAAGCCTGGGAGGCTCATTAGTGGCTTCCCAGAGTCCTCATCTGGCCTTCAAACCTTCTTGCAAAAACTAACCCCCAAAGTAAAACCTCAACTCAGAGTATTTATACTTTTATTAGAGCCAGAGGGCATCACAACCCTTTGACCTACTGCCTCAACAGAAAAACAAAAGGTCCTTGGGACCCCCCCCTACAAAACAACTCCCCCTAAACAAGCTTCCTACAGTGGGCAGGCCTATCAAAGGGTAGGAAGGATATTTAATCACATTAAAATGACTAATAATACAAATATATACCTTGTTCCCAGTTAAAGAAGCTTGTGTTTCTGTACTTTACACCTTGGAAAGACTCGTGATTGATAAAGGCAAGATTCAATCACAGGCACTTGATTTTACTGAAACAAAAACAGCAAAAGATTCTATTTTACTTGCCCTTGTAGGCATTCATTTTTTTTAGGGCACATTTTGTAGCCCCTTCCTCACATAGGAGGACATCAGTGCTATCCTTAGCTGCTCAGATACCAGGAGGCTGACAAATCCCACTGCTGCTTCCAGTGAGAAGAGATCCTATGGACTGGGCAACCTGCATGCAGGGTTGTGACCACACTTCCCACTGTACCTGCACCTGCTGCTTCCCCACTTGCCTGTCACCACAGGACTTTGAGATAAGTAAAATGGCAGAATGGTATGGGTAATGTCTTAAGATTCATGGGTAAATTGGATTTAAGTGAGGTGGAGTTGCAAAAAATAGTTGGCCTCATTGTCTCCTCCAAAGTCATCTCAGTCCAGTGGCTGGTCAGAGTCAAGAAGACTGGTGATGGCTCAAAATGCAGTGGATGGTCTTCAGTGTCTAACCAAGCTCTAAGTGCTCCACAGGCACCTGCTTCAGCTGCCTTCAGGGTCGTTGAAACAAACTGTTTTCATCTGCCCTTTCCACCAGAGGAAGTTTTCACATGCTTGCTGTAGACACCCCACTAGCTTGATGGGCTTGAGAACCCTTGGTTTCCCTCAACCTAGTTTAGCCCATCTGGATAAGATACTAGACACTGAGGTACTTTCTTGTACTAAACGGCCAAGCATTGAAACTCTGCTTCAGAGAGCACAGTTCCGATGGGCTGGCCACATTGTTTGAATGCAAAATGTATGCTTACCAAGAAGACTATTTTATGGAGAATTCACACAGGGCAAGCGTTCACATGGTGGTGAAAAGAAGCGATACAAAGATCTCAAGATCTCTCCTAAGAACTTAGGAGTTGACTATGAGATGTGGGAGACACTGGTGCAGGACTGTGCAGCATGACATGCCCACATGAGAGAAGGTATTATGCTCTATGAGCAAAGAAGAATTGAAGTGGATCAGAAGACACATGAGATGCACAAATTTAGAGAATCCATTCCAAATGTTCACAGAGCATTTTGAACTCATATTGATCTGATCATCTACAGTCAGACACATAACACCTTGTCCCCAACATAGTGATGTCACTTTGGTCTCTTCAAGAAAGAAGGTCAACTAACTAACCAACCATTGAATTCTAGTCAATTCATCAAGCACTTATTGAGCTCCTACTACAGGAAAACCAGGAGGCAGAGATGAGGAAGAACAGAATTCCAGACATAGGACACAATCAATAAAAATGCCTGGAGTCAGGAGATGGAGTGTCTCCTACATGAGGCATTTGCTACGACTGGGTCACTGGATTAGAGAGAGATCTTATGGTTCTTTTGGTGAAAACTAATGGCCAACACTCTTTCTTGGGGAGTAGTGACTGTCAGTCAGTAAGCATTTATTAAGCACTTACTGTGTGCCAGACATTGTGCTAAGAGCTGAGGATACAAAAAAGACAAAAGACAGGGTAAATGAAAGGGAGTAAGGTATGTGAAGCCCTCTCCAAACCATTCTGACCTCCCATCACCTGAGAAAGATCCCAAATCTGGATTGGCCAAGCAGAAGAAAGACATTTTTGCCCACTCTGAGCTTAACCTACCATAATGCTTTGCATGCTCTGGCATAACAGACATGCTTTGTTTTGCTCTCTGAGTGAACCCAAAATGCCCCCTTTCAGTGTCAGCAATAATAAGGTCAGATGAAGCTAGTCAAGAGCATTCTTCTGTTTATGACTATCAAGGATAAAGCATCTTGAACTGGATACTATCTTGAATAATGGGACTATTTCTTATCTTGGTATTTTATGGACATATGTTATGAAAAAAATTTATGTGTATGTATGTACACACACATATGTATATATAGTCATGTTAATGATAAAAGAAACAGAGACACCTGTGATCTATAATTTCAATGGACATTTTGACATTCTATCTTATTGTATTCGCAATCTATCCAGTTAAGAAATTCCTTTCTCATATTATGGTTAACACATATAGACACTATAATTTTGGCTGACCTAGGCATCCTGAGGCAGGAAGGGAAGAAGAGGTGAAAGGGAATTACTCTGAAGATGTAAGATCCCCTTTGTCTGTGTGTTCCTAGACTTATTTGCACAATGAGCCCCCATGTGTATTTCTACATGCATGTTCTGCAAGCTTTGAGAGAAATAAACATGCACATACACTCTAACTTTGTTTCTTTTTCTTAGAACAAATTCAGTAATGGTTGACAGTTGTGATGCCATTTACCAGGATAAGCCAGCAGTACAACTGGATCCTTCCAATGGACAGCACGGGGACAGGGCTGGCACAGGACTTATTCTCTTGAAAATTTTCTCGCTGGATAGAAGTAGTAAGTCTCTTCTCCAGTCCTGCTCCAAATGGACTCCACTTGTTCGTTGCAGTCCACGTTTTTCTCTCTAAGCTAATTCTGGGGGCAAAGGCCATGTGTGTAGGTCTTCTTTGCAATTCAGGTATGCTCTGTATTTACATCTAGCTTTCCCTGGACATTGCTGGTTTGCTTAAAGGACAGAGTGAGAATAAGGCAGAAGTTTCTTCCCTGGAGGGTCGATTAGCCACTTCAGCTTCAGCACTCTTTCCCATTCACAGTATAATCCCCTTCCCTCTCCCCTTTCCTTTAAAATCTCCAGTCTTGACCCAGATTCAGATCCTTGGATATACCTTCATTGGGACCTGCCCTTTTAAATCCCAAACCTCAGGGACATGCTGAGGAAAGCCTGTAAGGTCCCATTACACTGTCAGGTCTTTGACCCTTGCAAACTCCCCAACACCCCTTTCTTAGAGTAATAATAGTGTATTTGTGATGAGGATTTCTAATGAACCACTCCCGATCACTCTATAATTAGATTTGGTTTGTATTTGTTGTGTCAGTTTGCCTGTCTCTGTGTTTCTCTGTGTCTGCATCATGTGTGCTATGAGTCTGTTACCTTGTAAAATTAAAAATGTAGCCAGAGGAAACTTCTAAGGGTTGCAACAAGAAAAAACAAACCAACCTGTAAGACTCTTTTCCTTGTGGTTTCTGGTCTGGCCAACCTGGAGCTATGGTGATACGGTAGACACAGCTAAAAACATCTTAGCAGGTTCTGGAGGTTTTGAGATTAACCCTTACAAAGTGTGGAAAGTGATCATTTTAAGATGGCAAAAGAAAACTCCTGAGACTTTTGGAGTAATTCTAGGAGTTTACTGCCTGTTAAAACATCACCTCACAACTCCAATTACTCAGCACTTCCAACTCCTTCCTCAGAGTTAAGAATGTATCTTAGTATGGGAATTGTAAACAGCCCCATGAGTTCTTGTGCATCCCTCTCATGCCAGATCAGATTAAGAAAAGAGAATGCTGGAGAATTGTAAGGAAAACTTAAATCACCCTTCCCCACCTGGTGAAAGGAGGGGTATCAGCCACAGTGAGGACTCCACTGGCAGTGGCCCTAATGGCCCTGTGCCCCTGGGCACCCTGCAGCATGCCCCTGTAGGCAAAGCCTGAAGTATCATGCAGGTTTAGTACATCCTGACCACCCTGCTCAGCCTCAGCAATGTCTGCAGATGTGGAGAGGGGAAAAGGGAGACAGGTCAGGCCCACTGAGAGCATTCTTCGAGCCCTTGCCACCAAGAATTATCACTACTGGGAAGGCCTTGGCATCAGCCACCTCATCCTCTAGTCAGTGTCCTCTGCTACACCCCCAGCACCCAGCAGCTGACTGAGAGAATCCAGGAGCCCCTGGAAGTGCTAGTGTGGCACTGTGAGGTGAGAAGTCAGCCAGCCTCTGCTTTTGGTAAGCCCATACTTCTCTGTTCCTGTTGCAGCAATGTTTCAGTTATGTAATTTATGGAAAGCTATTTTATATCTCTTCACCCTGTTTTCTGATTTCTAAAAGGAAAAATAATGATGGTTGTTGTTATGGGCTCAAAATGACATAATGATTGTGAAGTACTTAACACAATGACTGGCATATGCTAGACAGAACATTATTATGATCTCTCTAATGTAATGTAATTGTTCCATACCTGTTAACTCTGAAGAAGTTTTAAAATACCAAAAAAATGATAACACCAGTAAACTCTATATGTAATAATCTGGAAATGCAATTGATGTCATCTGAAGTTTACAGTTTGTGCTATTACTGTATCTCTAAATTGTATTGTATTTCTAAAATTCTCTTAGATTGTAAAATTGGAGAGACCATTGTGAGGTAGAAATGGCATTAAAGAAATTTTTTATCTGGATTTCATTGCATATGAGTTACGTCTTTTAAAAGGATGTGAATTTTTCTTGATAATTTGAAACTGTTAATATTTAATGGGGTATGTTTGGTTACAAACAGGTAATGATTATAATAGCAAAAATGATATTTACTATGATAGCAGATTTTCATTTGAAAATCTTGACTGTTATGAAATATATAAGGTGGGTTAGAATTGTAGTTTCAACATATTAATAATGAAATCAATGATTTTCTATGAAAAGTGATTCAGAAATGCATTCATCTAAATTGACAGTAGATTGTTTCAAATATTAAATACATAATATTTAGGTTATTGTTACATTTATAAGTTGTGTCATTTGACAAACAATTGTAACAGCTATGTTGTTGAAAAAACAATTTCTCTTATGATCTAGATGTTAGATTAAGAATTGTGCTTGCTGCCTCCCTCCCCACCAAAACAGAGAAGAATAAATTTCCAAGTTTGTCTCTGTCTTACTTTCTTGGTGAAGGGGTATTTTCTTACATCATTGGTTATGAAGAAGATCAAAATATACATCCAGTAGAAGACCAAAGCTTCTGGATCCAAAGCTTCTAAGAAAAATATGAATTGATTTCAGGCCATGGAAAAGCTCAAAAAGGATTCTGAAAATCAAGTAAGAGAAATAGAGAAAAATTGGAAAGAGAAATGAGAATGATGCAAGAAGATCATGAAAAATGAGTCAACAACTTGCTAAAGGAAACCTCTCCAAAATGCTGAAGAAAATAACACCTTTAAAATTAGACTAACCCAAATGGCAAAAGAGCCAACGAAGAGAAGAATGCCCTAAAAAGCAGAATGGGTCAAATGGAAAAAGAAGTCCAAAAGCTCACTGAAGGAAATAATGCTTTAAAAATTAGAATGGAGCAAATGGAAACTAATGACTTTATGAGAAATCAAGAAATTATAAAACAAAATCAAAAGAATGAAAAAGTAGCAGACAATATGAAGTATCTCACTGGCAAAACAACTGACCTGGAAAATGAATCCAGGAGAGATCACTTAAAAATTATTGGACTACCTGAAAGCCATGATTAAAAAAAAAAGACCCTAGATATTATCTTTCAAGGAATTATCAAGGAAAACTGCATTGATATTCTAGAAGCAGAGGGTAAAATAAAAATGGAAAGAATCCACCAATCACCACCTGAAAGAGATCCCAAAAGGAAAACTTCTAGCAATATTGTAGCCAAATTGCAGAGTTCCCAGGTCAAGGAGAAAATATTACAAGCAGCTAGAAAGAAAAATTTAAGTATTGTGGAAATATAACCAGGTTAACACAGGATTTAGCAGTTTCTACACTAAGGATCAGAGGGCTTGAAATATGATAGTGCAGAGGTCAAAGAAGATAGGATTAAAACCAAGAATCACCTACTCAGCAAAGCTGAGTTTAATACTTCAGGGAAAAAAATGGAATTTCAATTAAAAAGTGAACTTCCAAGCATTCTTATTGAAAAGACCAAAGCTGAGTAGAAAATTTGACTTTTAAATACAAGAATCAAGAGAAGCATGAAAAGATAAACAGGAAAGAGAACCCATAAGGGACATGTTAAAGTTTAACTATTTACATTCCTACCTGAAAAGATGATATTTGAAACCCATGAAACTTTTCTCAGTATTAGGATAGTTGGAGGGAATATATATGTATAAATCTATGTGTATGTGTGTGTATATATTTGTGTGTGTGTATATATATATATATATTATGTATATATATATATATATATATATATATATATATATATATATATAGAGAGAGAGAGAGAGAGAGAGAGAGAGAGAGAGAGAGAGAGGACACAGAATGAACTGAATATCAAGGGATGATATCTAAAAAAGAAACTTAAGGGTTGAGAGGAATATACTAGGAGAAAGAGAAAGGGAGAGGTAGAATGTAGTTAATTATCTCACATAAAAGAGGCAAGAAAAAGCTTTTATGATGGAGGGGAAGAAGGGGAAGATGAGTGGAAATAAGTGAGCCTTCCTTTCATTGCATTTGGCTTCAGGAGTGAATAACACATGCACTCAATTGAGTATGGAAGTTCATATTAACCTATCGGGGATAAGAGAGGGTAGATAATAGAAAGGATGGCAGATTGGGGGAAGGGGTAATCAGAAGCAAACACTTTTGCAGAGGGTCAAAGGAAAGAATTGAATAAATGGAGGGCAGGGCAGGACAGAGGGAAATATAGCTAGTGTTTCACAAAATGACTGTTATGGAGGTCTTTTGCATGACCACACATGTATAACCTATATTGAATTGCTTGCCTTCTCAATGAGGTTGGGTAGGGAGGGGGGAAGGGAGAGAATGTGGAACTCAGAGCTTTAAAAATGAATGTTAAAGGTTGTTTTTACATGCAACTAGGAAATAAGATATAGAGGCAATGACGTATAAAAATCTATCTTACTGTACAGGGAAATAGAAGGGAAGGAGATAAGGGGAGGGTAGATTGAAGGAAAGGGCAACAGAATACATCCTGTCCTGGGGTGGAGGTAGGGGGATAGATGGGGAGAAAATTTGAAATTCAAAATTTTGTAGAGGTGAATATTGAAAACTGAAAATAAATAAATTAATAAAAAAGAAAAAAAGAAGTGTTGTATAAAAATCTCTTCTGGGATTTTTAGAAGGTCTACTAAATTTTCATTTGCAAAATAATTTATAGCTAAATTACTATAATGAGTTGATTAGCAGAAGAGATCTTGTTTTGATCTGAATTTGTAGTCATTCTACGGCCGAAGCAAGAGTTAAATTAGTGTTTGAGTTTATCATGTATATAAGATTAAATTCCTGAAGTGTCTCATTTTTCCAAAGTGAGTATGATTAGAGAAAAATAAACCAGCTTGTGAAACAAGGATGTAAATCTATCAAGTTGTGAGGGTAAAGTTAGGAACCTTTCATTCTATTTAAGTAATGGAATTCCAGTACAGATAGTTACGTCAGTGAAGAGCAGTAACTTATAAGCTCTTTTGCTTTGTCTGGATGGGAAATCTAATATTTCTTTTTAATCTGGAATTAGAACATGTGCAGAAATTTATGTGAACTGTTGAAGGCCCACATTAAGATGTTCCTATTATTTAAAGAGATCCTGAGAGCAGTAGGATTTTCTTGTAACAAATCTCTTATTGTTACCAATGTGAGACTATACTCGATACTTATTATCTAGGATATGTGATCCATGAGACCTGAATTCCTCTGAAACTCTAATTATTGGAATTGGCTATACAAGACTTTTGGGGATTGTAATTTGCTATTTTTCTTGAGCTTTGATTACACAGACAATTGTCTGAATTAGATGAAACCAATAGTAGAACGGCACGTGCTGCAGGGTGAGAACTGCTAAAGGTGGATGTCTGTATGCGGGAAGGGTTTTGAGGACAGCCTTGGACACGGCCTAGGTAAGATTTTCCTGACTCTATTTTCCAATTGTGTTATTTCCTTTCTGAAAAGGAAAATGTCCCATCCAATGAACCCTGAGCCCAGCTTTTAACATCTAGTGACTTACATGACTGGCTGTCAGATATGACTCATGCCTGGAATCAAACAGAGCTAAGAAAGCTTTTCCCTTCTGTTATGATATATGGCATTGTGATAACTATGTCCCTCTTTTCCTTTTTATAGCAAATTTCTATAATCAATATGTTTTGTAAGTACTATACTAAATCTATTAAATAATAGAAGGATACTAGTATATCTCTGAATTACCATAATAGATTGTAAGTTTGAATATCATACAATTTTAACACCAATTAATAATATAGGCATAACCTTCTATAACAGTAAGTACTTCCAACATACACAGGGGGGCCTGCTACCACAGGTTCTGAGATCTACATTCATAAAATGAAAGTATACTTTTAAGTGGTTAACAATCACTTTAATCAAGTACATGTATCATTCTTTTAACCAAGCACATATATCATTCACCTAGTTCAGAGGAGTCAGTCAAAGAAAATACAGAGAAATCAAAGATCAACAGACATGGCTTCCTCTGCTTGAATTCAGCAGACAGGTCCAACTGTCTGATCACAGTTACCAGAGAAGGAAGCACCGACATCTGGGTTTTCAAAGTCGGGGGCTCCTTAGAGGATTCCCAGAGTCCTCCTCTGGCACGCAAATCTTCTTACAAAAACTAAGCCCCAAAGTAAAACCTTATCCTGAGTGTATTTATACACTTTTGGCTCTCACTTTTGAGAGCCAAAGGGTGTAACTCTGTGACCCAGTGCTTCAATAGAAAAAGCAAAAGGTACTTGGGACCCTCCTACAAAACAGCTCCCCTAATCAAGCTTCCCACAATGAACAGGCACATCAATGAATGGGAAAGATCTTCTTTAATCACATTATGCAATCAGAGGCACTTTTAGTAAAACAAAAACAGTAAAATATCCTAATTTGATTGCCATCACACCTCCTCCTAAGGAAAAAATGGTTAGACAAAGTAATAAGAAAAAGATGTAATGTGATAGATGTCTACATAGGATAGTAAATATTGAGAAAAGCAGCAGACTTAGACTATTTTCTCTAAGAATTATAAGCAGATATATATGATTACTTTCCAGAAAGTATCATGGAAATTCAAGTTTTAAGCATGCTTTGGTAATAAGATCTCAAAGTTGGATTCTTAAACATACACTGTATGGATAGTGGTAGAGAAAGTCATTTCCCCTTTATCAAAATATCTGATGGGTAATTTTAAATGGCAGACGAGTTCGTTCATTTTATGGTTGGATCCTCAAATTTTTAAAAGATTTTTATAGTAGGAACAGGATTTAGGTAAGGGTAGAAACAGCAAATGATATAAAAACTGAAATTCTCTGTAGTTTCAAAATTGGAGAACCAAATTTAAGAGAGCGTAGTACTTTATAAGAAGTTGAAATTATATAGGAACTTCTAGATATGAACCAGAGAAGCAGAACTCCCTTTTAGAATGGTGCTGAGAATAAACCCTTTTGTCCAGGAAACAATATCTAGGGACCAGATAACTATATGAGATGTCTGGGACTCAAAAGGTGCTACTTAAGGACACTGAGAATGAATTAGTGACACACAAGGAGACTTAATGCGTACTTTCCCCCCAAAGCCCTACTCTTTCAAGGTATCTGCTAAGGAGGAGTTGGTCTCAGGCAGAACATTGAGGAAGCTGATACTGAAGCTGGCCCAGTCTCCCAGAGTCATGCCCAGAGTCTTCTTGATCTCAGAGTTGAGGCTGTAAACCAGGGCCCTTCCACTCAGGTTCTCCTTGCGAATCTTCTCTATGTACTGCTTCATGTTGGTATCAGAGATGCCCAGTGCTCTGGCATTCTGCTCCAGCTATGGGAGAAAGAGAATGTTCAAGAATTAGGGAGTGACCTGTTCTCTGGCCCTAAATAGAAGCTCAATTCTTCTCAATCCTAGTTCTGCAAAGGAGAGAAATGAAGGTGACTGCTATCCTTTGTGCTCAAAGAGGACCAAAATGACATCACTAGGTCAGAGTCTGAGTGACTGATCAGGCCAATCAGAGCTTGGAAGGCTCTACCATAGGTTGGGCACAAATAGTCCACATGAACATTTGCAGTGGAGATGGCTCTAAATCTGTGCAGCACACATTTTTGCAATTCTGCTTTGCTCAGGCACTACAGTGCCTTCTTTGGCAAGGGAAGGAAGAGGGAGGAGAGAAGAGCTGGGAAGGGAAAGGAAGAGTGTGATGAAGGGAGGAGACAGAGCAGACCCCCACCTCCCACCTCCCTGCTCCTTACCACCTGGCACACGTCTTCTGTGGACATCTTCAGCAGGGACAGTGGGAGGAACCGCTGACACCTGGCAGCTTGCTTCAGTGTCCTGCTGCCCCGGATCAGCTCCATGTGTCGCTTCAGGGACCCATCCAGGTTGGTTGTGATGTCCCAATAGTTGAGGGCCTTCTGCACAGTGAATCTGAACTCCTCATCTAGGAAATGGAGCATTTTCAAGAAGATCTCAGGGTCCCCATCCAATTCCATTAATTTTGTTACTTCTTCCTTGATACTGTCCAATTCAGCCACAGCCTTGACAAATGCCTTTCCCAGGCTGTCCTCCAGCTTGATGGACTCATGGGCTTCAGGAACATAAGGTCTGTTGGTATTGTACTTCATAAAATTCCTTTGGATCCCCACTGTGGGCTGCTGCTTGGTGCCACTGGGCTGTGGGTCATTCTGTCCCTTGCTATGCTCATGTATCTCCCTCCACTGCTGGTCATCTTGAGCACACTGGAGCATCCAGCTCACCCGACAAGGCCACTCATTGGCCAAGAGGACCCAGGCAATCACTTCCCTGTGGACCTCTCTGTTCTGGTCCCACTTCTCATCATTTGGCTCCCAATTTGTCTTCTGCAGCTGTTGTTTCTGTCCTTCCTTTATGGGCCATACTTTTTCTTCCATGGACAGTATCTGCTTTTGTGCTAATCTTGGTTTATCATCAAATTTCTGTTCTCTGAGGTTCAGGGTGATCCAGCTTGTGTAAACCACTCGTTTCATGTGAGCTTGGTTATTTGGGAGAAACTTAGCAATCTTCTCTTCTTTAAGATGGGTTATGATGGTCTGGAATTGGTCAGTGACACTGGTCTCCAGATCCCTGTTGCCCTTTCTCCCATCTTCAAAGTCTCCATTGTGGTTTCTAAGTGACCACCTCCTCTTCTTTTTCTGATCATTCTGTTTGTTTGTCTTTGTTGAATGTTCAATCTCATCTAAGAGATTCTTCTTGGCTTCCTTGTTCATGTGGGGCACAGAAAAGGGAAGAGTGATGAATTGATTCAGGTACTGGTAGCCACTCCCAGTAAGGCTGCCCACCCTCCTGGACCTCTCCACACTCTCAGCAACAACCTTGGAGTCAGCAGCCAAGATGGAGATAAATGGGGCTTCAGGGTCTGAGTGGAGGATGCGGAGGGCTTCCAGGGCCCCCATCACCTTCTCAGGGGAGCAGGCATCCAGATGGCTGATCTGAAGCACCACCTTGATCTGCTGTTTGTTGTATGCCCCCAAGACACAGAGGAACTTGGTGAGGACCTCGATCTTCTCCTTCACAGAATGCATGAAGCCAAGCTGGTTAGACACCTTGCTACTGTTCATGAGTTTGTTGATGCTTTCCTTAGAGTTCTGGAAAAATGCATATATCCCACGAACAAAATTCCACAGAGTCATCACACTTATTATAGCCCCAGGAATCAAGAGTCCCTCTATGCTGTCAGAGGTGTCCAAATCAAAAATATAGGAACACAAGCCAATACCAATGAGAATCATCACCAAGAAAGTAAAAAAAATTCGTGTAAGCCAACGTTTCATTAGCTTTCTTCCAGCATCTGAGGAATCCTGGACAGAGATCCCAAAAAGCTTGTAAAAAATCAGTGGCAGCCAATACTTTTCCTCAATGCAGTCACAGAGGGTGGTGACCAGGCCAGCCCAGAGGAAGTCACTGCCAGCAAACTCCCAGGCCTGGAAGGGGACAAAGATGTAGTGGGTGTTGGTCTCATCTGTTGGGATTTCAGGCACATACATGGCAATTTTCCATAGAAGGAGGATCTGATGATAAAACTGAATCGAACACTGGGAGTTGGGATTCTCTTCACTTCTCTCTGCTTCAACAAGCATATGATCTGTTGGGAGAAGAATTTAATTAGTCAGTAGGTATTAAATGCCTACTGTGTATCAGGTGCTATGGTAGAAGCTGGGGATATGGGGGGGGAAAACCAAACTAATACCTATCCTCCAAGAAGCTTACATTCTATTTGGGGAACAACAGGCATATGGTAAATAAATCCCAGTTATATCAAAAGTATATACACAATAAATTGGATATACCAGCAATTAGGGAAAAGAAGAAAGGCCCTGAGTAGAAGGAAGGTGTTGAGCAGAGCTTCGAAGTAGTTGGGATGATGATGAGGAGCCCTACTCCATTTGCTGAGACCCCTCTATTCAATTAATGATCAAATAAGAGTATTCAGATTGGGCAAGATGTTAGAGTAAAGGCAAGGACTCCTCTGACCTCTTCCAAATCCCTGACAAAAAACTTTAAAATAATGCTTTAAAATGAATTCTGGAGCAGTAGAAACAACAAAAGGATGGAATGAAACATTTTCCAGCACAAGGAAACTTAAAAGGTCAGCAGGAAAAGTCTATTTCATTGGGGTTAGGATGAAGTGACATCTAGCATGGGCATTGAGGGTGATCAAATCCACAGCAGCTTTGGGAGCTCTCAGTCCACACATGGTAACGGAGTCGGACAAGTGATGAGAAGGAAATTACAAGGCACCCTTTATTGGCACTGGATACAGGACTTGGTTGCATTGCCCATATGTAGCTCCAAGTTTCAATCCCATGACAAGAAGAAGTATTTACGCACTACAGTGTGCAGACATAGGAGAGTGGGGACCCTGGTCACAGTTCCAGAAACAAGTCAAGTATGGTGGAGACACAATCAACATAACACAATATTTAACAACTTTTAAATGAAGGGATCAGAAGGCTTGGAATATGATATTCCAGATATCAAGGCAACTAGGATTAAAACCAAGAGTCACCTACTCCACAAAATTGAGTGTAATGAATAGAGGGGAAAATTGACATTCAATGACATAGAGGAATTTAATGCATTCTTGAGAAGCCAGAGCTAAATAGAAAATTTGGCTTTCAGATATAAGACTCAAGAGAAGCATGAAAAGGTAAGTATAAAAGAGAAATCATGAGGGACTTATTAAATTTGAACTGTTCACATCCCTACATGGAAAGATGATATTTGTAACTCATGAGATATTTCTCATTATTAGGGTAGTTGGAGGGAATACATATAGACAGAGGGCACAGGGTGAGTTGAATATGGAGGGATGACATCTAAAAAATAAAATTAAGGGAGAGAGGAATGTACTGGAAGAAGAAGAAAGGGAGAGGTGAAATGAGGTACATAATCTCACAGAAAAGAGGCAAGAAAAAGCTTTTACACTGGAGAGGAAGAGGGGGAAGGTGAGAGGGAATGAGTGAACGTTACTCATGGGGATTTGAGTTCCAGATTCTTTCTGTCCCTCTAGCCTCTCCCGAGTCCATTGAGAAAACAAGTAATATGATACTAATTGTACATGTGAAGTTATGCAAAACCTATTTCCCTATTAGCTATGTTTCAAAAGCAAAACAAAACTAGAGCAAGAAGCATAAAGAAAGTGGAAAAAGTCTTCTCCAGTCTGCACTTGGGATATCATTTTTCATCACAATTGTTATTAAGTTGCTTTCAGTCATGTCTGGCTCTTCATGATCTCATTTGAAGTTTTCTTGGCAAAGATACTAGAGTGGTTTGCCATTTTCTTCTCTAGCTTATTTTACAGATGAGGAAATTGAGGCAAACAAGGTGAAGTGACTTCTAAGTGTCACAGAACTAGTAAGTGTCTGAGCCCAGATTTGAACTCAGGTCCTCCTGCTGCCCATTTTCATCATGCATCTTTTGGAATTGTTTCAGATCATCATCTTAATCAGAGTATCTAAGTCTTTCACCACTAACTGGCATTACAACACAGCCATTACTCTATACATTGTCCTCCTGGTTCTGTTCTGTTCTGATTCTGTTCTGTTCTGGTTTCACTTTGCATGAGTTCATGTAAGTCTTCCTAGATTTTTCTGAAACTAACTTCCTCATCATTTGTTATAGCACAATAAAATACCATGAAAATCACATAGCACAACTTGTTCAGTTATTCCCCAATTGTTGGGCATCCTCTCAATTTCCATTTCTTTACCATACAAAAAAGAGATGTCATAAATATTTTTGTACAAATAGGTCCTTTTTTCCTTGTCTTTGATCTCTTTGAGTTATAGACCTAGTAGTGATATTACTAGGTCAAAGGGCATACACAATTTTCCAACCCTTTGGGCACTGTTCCAAATTGTTTCCAGAGTAATTGGACTAGATCTCAGTTCCACCAACAGTACATCAATAGTGCACTGATATTTTTCTACATCCCAGGAGGGATTATTCTTTATGGATATTTAGAATAGGGCCAAATAGAGTAGAGTGAATAAGCTTGCAAGGGGTTGGAACAACTCAGGAACTGGAGACAGAAATGAGTCTGATGTGGGAGGGCTGAAGGGCTGGAGGCATAGTTGAAGAGAAGGACCTGCCTGTGGCAGGGAAGGCAGAGGACATGGTTCATCACCCAAGAGAGGTGCAGGCTCATATACCTACTTTTAATTCTCTCCATGAAGCGACTCAGATGATGCCTACATGGCCCATAAAGGCCCACAGTCACAGGTGTCTTCACATGATGCAGAATCTTCCCCAGTGTCTCACAGTACAGGTCCTCAGGCAATTGTTCTGGGGAAACAGGATTCAGGAAGAAACAGAAGCTTTTGACTCTCATTTCTACCACTGACTTGTGTGATTTTGAGAATGCTAAAGACCCAGGGGATCCCTTAGTTAAATAATTGAGATTCTCCTGTGAGAGGGTAATTTAAAGAAATATATTGGCCCTCTTGTGAATCCAAATTGCTTATCAAACCTTTTAAAATATTTTTATCACCACCAATATTCATCTTACTGTCACACATAATATTACAAGGTGTCACAAGATCATATCTGAGAACTGCAAACTCAATCTGTCTCTCTTCTTGGACTGAACCTTGGTTTTCCTTTAATAATCCCCTGACATGCAACCTCATTGACTCGCTTTGAGGCAGATCCCACTCAGGGGCTTGGCTGCAGCTGCTCCATTGTGTTTTCATTCCAATGCTGGATTCCAAATTCACAAATTCACATTCTACTCATCCAAACCCCACAGGGATCCCTTTACCCAATCCCAATATGCTTCCTGTGTAACATCTTTTCATGTTGTGCAAAGGCTTCCAAATTTTCTGGGGACTTTTCACACCTAGGTTATAACTTGGACTGAATGACTGATTCAAAAGAGGTGTCTAGGAATTTTTCACACCTCATTCCTTCATTTGATTGTCATGTGATAAACATTTATTAACCATCCACTAGTTGTCAAGCATTGTGCTAAGCAAGCACTGGGGCTCAAAAAGAGGTCAAAGATAATCCCTGCCCCCAAGGAATTTATAATCTGATGGGGGAAGCGTGAGACAATGGGCAAACAAATATATACAAAGCAAACTGTACTTAGAATAAATAAAAATAATTAACAGAGAGAAAGCAGTAGAGGGATTAGGGTAGGCTTCCTCTAGAAAGTGGGATTTTAATTGGGAGTTAAAGAAAGCCAGGAAATCCAGTAACTGAAGGTGAAAACGTAGAGCATTCCAGGCATGAAGAATAGGCAGAGAAAATGCTCAGAGCCCAGCAATGGAGTGTCTTGTTTGTGGGACCTTGTATGCCACGGTCACTGGATCAAAGAGTAAGCTGGGAAGTAAAGTGTTAGAGGACTGGAAATGTTGAGGTGAGTGGGTGAGGAGAGGCTAGATTATGAATGGCTTTGAATGTCAAGCAGAAGATGTTGTCTTCGATCCTCTGAGTAATAGGGAACCAAAGGAGTTTATTGTATAGAGAGGGTGACATGATCAGACCTGTGCTTTAGGAAAATCACACTGAAAGAAGAATGGACTGGAGTGGGGAAAGGCTTGAGGCAGACAGCTCCACCAGCAGGTTGTTACAATAGTCCACGTCTGAGGTGGTAAGGTCCTATAACAGAAGATGGCAATGTCAGAGGTGAAAAGAGGGCAAAGGAAAAATTAACAAACTCTGGCAATAGATTGGATATGAAAGGTGAGAGATAGTGAGGAACTGAGGATGACAACTAGGTCTTGAGCCTGAGAGACTGAAAGCATGGGATTAGTGTGGGAGAGGGAAGGTTTAGGGGGAAAGATAATGAGGTCACTTTTGGACATGCTGAGTTTAACATATCTGCTGGATATCCATTTCAAGATGTCTAGAAAGGCAGTTGGAGATGTGAGATTGGAGGTCAGCAAAAATAGGTAGGCTAGGTAAATTTGGGCAGGATATGTAAATTTGAGAATCATTAGCATGGAGGTGGTAATTCAATCATGTGAGCTAAGGAGATCACCAAGCGAAATAATGTGTGTTCATCCTTCTTTACCAAAGAAGACCATGCCATCAGAGAAATAATGACAAGACTTGCATTTGATTTTGTTTTGAGTGAGGAAGGGCTGTGCAGGTCACCAGCCTCACTTCTCCTCCAGAGCCATCTGAATCCAGTGACCAGATATTCATCAGGATGACTGGAGATGACCCAGGATGAGGCAATTGGTGTTAAGTGACTTGCCCAAAGTCACACAGCTAGTGAGTGTCAAGTGTGTGAGGTGAGATTTGAACTCAGGTCCTCCTGACTCCTGCACTGGTGCTCTATCCACTGCACCACCTAGCTGCCCCAACATATATATATATATATATTCCCTCTAACTACCCCAATACTGAAAAAGGTCTCATGAGTTACAAATAACATCTTTCCAAAATTCAACTTTAATGAGTTCCTTAAGGCTTCTATTTCCTGTTTACCTTTTCACATTTCTCTTGATTCTTGTATTTGAAAGTCAAATTCTCTATTTAGTTCTTGTCTTTTCAACAGGAATGCTTGGAAGTCCTGTATTTCATTGAAATTCCATTTGTTTCCCCTGAAGTATTATACTCAGTTTTGCTGAGTAGGTGATTCTTGGTTTTAATCCTATCTCCTTTGACCTCTGGAATATCATATTTCAGCCCTCTGATCCCTTGATGTAGAAGCTGCTAAATCCTGTGTTATCCTGATTGTATTTTCACAATCCTTGAATTGTTCCTTTCTGGCTGTTTGTAATATTTTCTCCTTGACCTGGGAACTCTGCAATTCATCTACAATATTACTAGGAGTTTTCCTTTTGGAATCTAATTCAGGAGGTGGTCACTGAATTATTTGCATTTCTATGTTACCTTCTGTTTTTAGAATATCAGAGCAATTTTCCTTGATAATTTCTTGGAAGATGATGTCTAGGCTTTTTTTTTTGATCATGGTTTTTCAGGTAGACCAATAATTTTAAAATTATCTCTCCTGGATCTATTTTCCAGGTCAGTTGTTTTTCCAATGAGATCTTTCACATTGTCTTCAATTTTTTCATTCTTTTGTTTTTGTTTTATAATTTCTTGGTTTCTCATAAAGTCATTAGCTTCCCTATGCGCCATTCTAATTTTTAAAGAACTATTTTCTTCAGTGACTTTTTGAACCTCCTTTTCTGTTTGGTTAATTCTGCTTTTTAAAGCATTCTTCTTCTCATTGGCTTTTTGGACCTCTTTTGTCATTTGGGTTAACCTATTTTTACAGGTGTTATTTTCTTCAGCATTTTTTGGGTCTCCTTTAGCAAGTTGTTGACTCCTTTTTCATGATTTTTTTGCATTGCTCTCATTTCTCTTCCCAGTTTTTCCTCTACCTCTTTTACTTGATTTCCAAAATCCTTTTTGAGCTGTTCCATGGCTTGAGACCACTGCATATTTTTTGAAGATTTTGTACATAGAAGCCTTGACTTTTATGTCTTCCTCTGAGGAGGTCATCCAAAAGGATGGGAGAAAAATGCCTGTTCACCAAAAAAGTAACCTATAGTCTTATTTTTTTCCTTTTTTTGGGCATTTTCCTAGCCAGTTACTTGACTTTGGAGTCCTTTGTCAGGTGTAGGGTATACTCTTGGGACCTATAAGCTGCCAGTTACTCCAAGATGACACAATCAAGAGAGGGGAGTTTACTCCCCTCTGGTCTGGGAGCAACCACAAGCACTCTTTTCTGCCCAGGATCTATGAGTAGGATTCCTTCTCCAGAGCCTCTACCAGCTCCACCACATCAGTGCTCCTCCTCACTCCAGGACTGCCATTAAGAACTGAGACTCAGATCAGCAGCTAGATTCTCCCAGGGTCTTTAGTCTGAGGGCTCCAAAAGTGCATGCTGCTACTGCAGTGGCTGCTGCTGCCCTGTGACCGGGGCTGGGCCTAGATGACACACCCCTCTCACTCAGATGAAAAAGCTTTCTCACTGACTTTTGAAGCTGCCTTTGGCTTTGGTGGGTTGAGAAATCTGGGAACTGCAGCTACTATGCGTGATTCCATACCCTGAAACCTGCTCCAGTCCTTTTCTTGCCGTGTAGTCCAGGCTGGGCTGGGCTTCACTCTGAGCACAGTGCAATAGACCTTTCCTGTTGGCTTTCCAGGATGTCTTGGGCTGGAAATCTCTCACTCTGTGATTTTGTGGCTTCTACTGCTCTAGAATTTGTTTGAGTCATTTTTACAGGTATTTTATGGGTTTTGGGGGGAGAGCTAGAACAAGTCTGTCTTTCCCCTCCACCATCTTGACTCCATCCAACTTTTGTATCTTTTAGAGTCTGACTAGGTTGTACAGAGTGGCCATTCAAGGTCTGAAATCATTGGTCAGCCCTTATAGTAGGAGTAGCAATTCATTGTCTTACATCTCAAGGCAAGAAAAAGGAGACTTTGTCAAAATATAGAAAGGTGCCCAAAACCCCCCAAATATTTCCAGCAGTATTTTTTTGTGGTATCAAAGTAGATGCCCATGGATTGGTGAATGGCTAAATAAATTGGAATACACACACATAATGGAATTTAACTGTGCTATAAGAAATAATTACTTGCTCCAGAGAGACATAACCAGAAGTGGAAAAATAAAATGCCCAAGAAACAACAACCAAAGAATTGAAATCAAAAGTTATCTTATTATAATGGCCAAACTTAGTCCTGATGAAGACCTATGAGAATGCATCTTCCTTTCTTCTTTGCAGAGTTATGGAACACTACAGATAATGTCAAAATTAGTTCATAGCAGCTAGGATTTAGTTTCTTGGTACAGCGGATAGAACACTGGACCAAGAGTCAAGAAAAACTTATAGTGAAATATGCTGGCCACCTCCTGACATAGAGGTGATGGATTCAAGATGCAGGTACAGACAGATTTTTTTTTTTACAAAGCCATTGGAATGGTCTTTCCCCCCAATTAATTATTTGTATTTGTATCAGGGGTTTTGCTTTTCTCCATTTCTTAAGGAGGGTGGGGGTGTACTTATGGTAAGTAAGAGGAAGAGAAAGCAGACCTTTGTTTCAAAATAAAATGCATTTTAATTTTTAAAAATAAACTCAAGCATAGATCTAGAGATAGAAGGGACCTCAAAGACCCATGTAGTCTCAATTTCTCATTTTATAGATGAAGAAACCAAGACTCAGAGAGGGTAAATAACTTATTCAAAGTCACACAGCTAATAAGTGGGAGAGGTGCCTCTGCAATTAAAGCTCGTGCCTTTTCATGACGAAAAGGTGCCCCCATTCAGGAAGGACTAGGCAGATATGAGCTTTCCCCATCCACCCCCAGCTTACAATTATAATGTCCATGACGATAATAAATATTAGAGCTCACTTTTATCTCTCCTAATAGACCTTCAAAAGCATTTGTCTCACAGTAACACTTGGAACAGGTAATGTGGATATTATCTAGATTCTAGCCCATTTCATAGATGGGAAAATTGAGGCTTACACAGGTAAAATGACTTACCCAATAAGGAAAATTAATGTTATGCTGTTTAATGTAATAACCAATATTACTATATAATCCATCTTATTCCCTATTTTGCCAACCCCTTCCTCCCATTTCTCAGTCAAGCTCAAAAGAGACTCAGAACTTAAGGCTTGGTTGAATAATCAATCCTAGCCCCTTTCTAAACTTTGACCCCCATTTCCCCTTTCTATTAATAGCAAAGAACCAGCTTAGGCTGGGTCCACTGAGTCTCCTTTCCTTCTGTCTCCTTGTCAAAATTAAGGGAGATTCGGTCACCAAAGGGGAAGCCAAATGGGGCAGGGAGGAGGAATCCTAATTGGGACAGTTCTGATTTTTCTAGCCAAAATTACTAGAGACATGGAGTCAGGAACATTCATCTTCCTGAGTGCAACTCTAGCCTCAGACACTTACTAACTGTGTGACACTGGGCAAATCACTTCACCCTACTTGCCTCAGTTTCCTCATCTGTAAAATGAGCTGGAGAAGGAAATGGCAAAGCCAGTCCAGTATCTCTGCCAAGAAAACCCCAGATGGGTTCAGGAAGAGTCAGACATGGCTGAAAATGATTGGTCAACAAATTGCCAGAGAAGGGCATGATCAACCATGTGTTAAGGCCAAACCACTTTTCCAGCTAGAAACTAATCCTATCACCTATTACTCCTGTCTCCCAATGAAGAATTAGTAAAGAGGAGCTGAAGTAACTCTTAAGTCACCTCCTTTTTTTAAAAAGTCTATCAATCAGGATTGTCTTACCTTTGCCAGGGGAGGTCCAAATGATGTACTCTTGGCCAATCAGAAGGAAGACACACCTAGATTTGAAAGACCCTGTCTGCCCTCACTTTGTCTTTGGTCACTGAGAGAGGTCATTGACTCAATTTATTGGTTATTGCTAGCCTAACTCATAAATTGATCGTTCTCGGGTTCCTGGATTTTTGGCTGAAATGGCCAGTGTGACTCATTTTATTAATCCTATCCTCATCACCATTAAGAAAATGTTATCTTGCCCAGGAAAAAACTATATCTCAGCATACTTTTCTTAGAATTTTACTCATCACACAAAGGTTAAACAGGTAATAAACACTGGAATTCAGACTGCTGGTAACCCTCATATTCTATCCACTACATTTTACTGCCTTCATCCTGCCTCTCCCTACCCTGCTCCCCTGCCCCCTCGAACATATGTCAAAGAGATAGCCAGGAGTATGCATTTCTTGAGAGTAATGATATAGGTAGATCTCTTGGGGACTAAGCTCCTCTGACCCAAGCAAGGGTCACAGATATGAGCCCCCAGATGGAAGAACCAGTTGTCTGTCCTCTTTGGGTTGGGTCCAAATATTCCACTTTTTGATTGGATTGAATGAAAAGAGAGATAATGACATGCACAAAAGACCAACCTGACCCTGTGAGAACAACTCACTCTTTTTCTCCATGGTGTTGAAGCCAGCTTCTGAAATGGGGGATGTTGGCTCCGATTCTGAACCTATGAAAGAAAAGGTCTCTGTCAGACAAGATATGCAACATTTATAGACTCATAAAATCTCAGGCCTGGAAGGAACCTCATAAGGCACGTGCTCTAAACTTTATTGATGCAGAAATATCCAGTAACAGGGGTTTGTCACTGCTTCTGTGCTCTGGGCTTCCTGGTAGTCTGATGAAGCCTAGGGACCCCTTCTCATAATAATACCTTTAAATATATAAACTAAAACACATTGGATTACAAAAAAAAAAAAAGCCCCACTGGGTTGTAATACAGTTGATGATTTTTTAAAAACAAAGTCCCTAGATGCCCACTGGAAATCGTCTTCTCTATAACAAACCAGTCAAAGGCCCACCCAATCTTCACCTGAATACTTTCCAAGAGAGCAAAGCTTGTCACTTCCTGAGGAAGCTCCCTCCATTGTTCGGCCTAGAGGCCGATGAGCTACCCGAGCCTTCTTACCTTTCTCAGGTCTTCGGTGGCCATCCAGATAAATGTATTGAGAGAAGAGACTTCCCAGAGTCAAACAAGGGTTAGGCTTTATTCAGGGTCTTAGTTATGTATCCATATGCAGGGCAAATTCTTCCCCAGAGGAGAGGAATCCTCCTCCTCCCAAGGGGCAAGGATCATACAGCAAGAGGATGGGAGTGGAAGAGGGGAGGGACCTTCTTCCCTCTAAGGGCCCTGCAGCAAGAAGAGCGGGGAGGGACCCCAAAGGGGACCCCACAGCTAGAAGAAGGCCTTCAGGCTTTCCTGTCCCTACTTAAGCTCTCCTGCCGCATAGTTTGCACATGAATACCGTGCCTGCTCTCAGCCCCTAGCTAATTAACAACAGGTGTGCTCAGACCATGGACCAATCTCAAGGGTGGGATGCTCTCCCCAGCAAGTTTCCCACTGAGAAGAGGTGGAAATGCACGAGATAGCCCATGTTTCACGCCTCAATCCCCAGCTGTTCCCTGGGGGGCCTCGTGAGAACTCTGAGGTTTAGAGGTCCTCACTTTTACCTGCCCAAGACTGTCCACGTGAAAACTGAGCTTACACCCCCAACACTCCATTATAGAACAACCCTCACTATCAGGAAGCCTTTACTCTACACTGAGTCTAAATCTGCCTCCCTTCAAAGAAAGAGAAAAGGGACTTATATATGCAACAATATTTCTAGCAGTTCTTTTTGTGGTGGCAAAGAATTGAAAACTGAGGCAGTGCCCATCAACTGGGAATGGCTGAATATGTATGTGATGGAACCCAGATCCATCTGAAATGATGAAAGGGATTGTTTCAGAGAAATCTGAGGAGACTTGTAGCACCTGAAGGAAACTCAATGGAACTGAACTGGGAGAGCGATTTATTCAAAGACAATATTGTAAAGACAAACAGCTTTGAAAGACTTAGGGATTCTGATCAACACAATGATGAATCATAATTTCCAAGGACTCAAGATGAAACACAGGACCCACCTCCAAAAAGAGAGCTGATGGATACAAGGGACAGACTGAGACATGACTTTTTTTGGACATGGTCAATGTAATTGATTGACTATACATATTTGTCATAGGGGATTTTGATTTTCTTACTTTCTCAGTGAAGGGGACAAAAAGGGAAGGGAAGGGATAGGAGGTCAGTCTTTAAGAAAATAAAATAAATATGATTTTTTTTTAAATGTGTACCTTTGTAAGTTAATCTTAATCTTGCTTCCTGAGGCAAAAGACAACAATTCTCATCCTTCTTTCCCACCACAGACCTTTGAATATTTGAAGAGAGCCATCAAGTCCCCACCCCAAAATCTTCCCTTCAACAGCCTCAGATCTCCATGTCTTTCCACCCATCCCTCACAGCATGCTTTTCCAGTCCCCATCACCAGGTCCAGTCCTATCCTAAGAGACCCCAAACAAGAATGGAGTGATGGAAGTGATGGAAGGGGAATAGGGGAGGAGGGTAGGATTAGACAAGTAACCTCTCAGAACCAGGGTCTGGAAGGGATGGGATGAAGTTAGAGACAAAAAGTTGCAATGAATTTAAGATTCTTGGCCTTGAAAGACTCTGGAGGGGCCTTGAGGTCAATGTCCAGCGTGGAATTCTGCTGTATGTGCCCTTCTGAAATGGCCATGGTCCTTAAACATAGCCTCTGGTTTGGGTTTCATATGGGAGGTTCAAATATTCTGGGACCATCATCCTCCACCACCAGACTCACTGGGAATCATTTGTTCTGATGCCATCCCAAATTCTGAGGCCTTGTCACTCACACAATGCTGCATCTAGCACCTGGAGAGAGAGACATCATCCTCATTAGCTAACCTTTCTATAACATTTTAAGGTTTGCAAAACACTTTACAAATATCTCATTTTATCCTCATAGCAACCCTGAAAGGTAAGTGCCCATTCATTCTAATGCCCGTTTTACAGATGAAGAAACACATTCCCTTAAGTCCCCAGCTCTTAGCTGCCCAGACAGCTGGGGCGGCTGGATGATCTCCCTGACTAGAGCTGGTAAGATAAGTTTCCTTTCAAGGAAGCCCTCCGAAATCTCTCTGGAAATCCCAGCGCTGTATGGGGCTCCCCTTGAAAGGGTAGAGGAACTCACAGAGAGGAAAGAAGGCAAGGGACCGGGTCTGGCCATGAAGCCTTCCTGGGTGAGGGATGGGTCAACCTGAGTGGAGACCTAAAGAATCAAAAGATCTGCAAAATGTGGAGGAGAGGGAGGAAGGCACTGAAAGGGCTAAGCCTACCTGCTAGAGACCAGACCACTTTATCTCCTCATCTTTGTCCTCATGTCACAAACGCACCTACTACAGCCCCATTCACCACCATCCAACAGGAACTTCAGGTGCTGAGGAGGCAAAGGAAGTACCTTGTGCTTGAAGAGACACCCAAGTCCTGATGTCCTCTCTGACTCTGGATCCCCAGATGAATATTTAAATAACTTCTCAACCAATGACAGAGTAAGATATGAACAAATATAATTTGTTAGAGGCACATATATCAGAAATCAAAAGTAAATGTTGCAGGATTACAAAGGATAAACTTGGCTATAAAAAATAGCCCAACCCTATTCCTCAGAAGTGGGAGTTCCACAGGTGTGGAATATTTAAATAACTTCTCAACCAATGAGAGAGTAAAATATGAACAAATATAATTTATTAGAGGCACACATAACAGAATCAAAAACAAACATTGAAGGCTTAAAAAGGAAAAACATGACTCTAACGAAGAGGTAAAAGAAGATAGCCCAACCCTATTCCTTTGCAGAAGTGGGAGTTCCACAGGTGTGGTACACATTTCCAACCTTTTTCAGTGTATTCATCCATTTTGTTTATTTTTTAACTTCTTTTATTTTAAGACAGCTAGGTGGTACAGCAAAGAAAGTCCCGGACCTGGGGTCAGGAAGACTCATCTGACTGAGTGCAAATCTGATCTTAGACATTTACTAGCTGTGTCACCCTGGGCAAGTCACTTCACCCTGTTTGCTTCAGTTTCCTCATCTGAAAAATGAACCAGAGAAGGAAATGGCAAACTACTCCATTATCTTTGCCAAGAAAACTCCAAATGGGGTCACAAAAAGTTGAACATGACTTAGCAACAAAAAATTTTTCTTTCAAAAATGTTATTTGTGTTGGAGAAGATGTGGGAGACTTGGAACATTAATTCATAGTTGGTGAAGCTGTGAGCTGATCCAACCATTCTGTAGAGCAATTTGGAACTATGCCCAAAGGGCTACAAAAATATGCATACCCTTTGACCCAGCAAAATTACTTCTAGGACTGTATCCCAAAGAGATCATAAAAATGGGAAGAGGTCCCACAAGTACAAAAATATTTTTAGCAGCTCTCTTTCTGGTGGCCAAGAATTGGAAATTGAGGGGATGCACATCAATGGAGGAATGATTGTGATGAAATACTATTGTACTATAAGAAATGATGAACAGTCGAACTTCAGAAAAGTCTGGAAAACCTTATATGAATTGATGGTGAGTGAAAGGAGCAGAATCAGGAGAACATTATACACAGTAACAGCCACAGTGTGTGAGGACTGTTTCTGATAGACTTAGCCCTTCACAGAAATGCCATGTTTTACATTTCCAAAGGACTCTTGAGGTAAAATACCATACACATCCAGAGAAAGAACTATGGAATCAGAGCTCACAGTGAAGCAGACTATTTTCTCTTTGTTGTGTTTTGTTTTGGTTTTTCTCATGATTACTCCCATTCCTTTTAATTCTTCTATGCAACATGACCAATGTGAAAATGTTTAATAAGAATGTATGTGTAGAACCCATATAAGATTGCATGCTGTCTTGGGGAGGAGATGGGAGGGAGGGAGAGAAAATTTAAGGTTTATGGAAGTGATTGTTGAAAACTGAAAACAAATCAATTGTTAAAAAAATGTTATTTGTTATATGGATCCATCTTTGGAAGATGGAGGAGAAATGATACTGGGATAGATTCTGGTAATATAAAAAAAAATGCTAGCAATAAGTTTTTTAACAAAAATGAAGGAATTTTCTGGAATGTCTGGATATTACCTACATAGCAACCCTAAGTGAGCTCTCCTTTCAGGAGAGTCCAAGCATTTGGAAGATCTCTATGGAGATAAAGTGGGGCTCACTAGAATAGTGGAAAGTATTAAAAATGATACCTACCTAGATCTCCAAGGTATCCTAAGAATACGAACTCTCCTAGCAGCAAAATGCTCCTGGCATTACTGGAGAGACACCCCCTAGCCCATTAAAAGCACCCAATCCAAATAACTCACAGCAATAGCAGGGGACAAAGTCCAGGTTGTGTGTTCTCCCATAGGAAATGCCATTGCATCATAGATTTTGATCCTGAAGGGACCTTATAGCCTATTTAATCCATCTCTCTCATTTTAGAGTTAAGGAACTATAAGGTTAAATGATTTTCATAAGGTCACACAGGTAGGAAAGTGGGAGAGGTGGGATACAAATCCAGGACTTCTAACTCCAAATTCAGCAAACATACTGTTCTATGGCTTCTTCTAACATCTGGAGTCACACACGGAGGGAAAATTCTCCTTTTCAAAGAAGTTCAGATTTCAGAACTCTCAAATTTGGAATTACTTTCAAGGCACCCCCTAAAGCTGGTTCTGTCCAAGAATGGCCCCATTTATGGCTAGAAGGCTAGATTATAACTCTCTTCAACTTGGAGTTGCTACAGAGGCTACCATCAGGGACTCCCTAAGACATGTGACTATCAGGAACTCCATTCTCTGAACAACCTGGATAAAATTCTGTCACATGACTTTCCAAAGCTGCCATTAATGGCTCCAGGAACGGGTGAAGAATGTCCTACATCCTTGCCTCATATTTCACTGAAAAATTTAAGATCACAACAGAAGGTGAAGCAGTACCTCAGGACCATCAAGGCAGAAAGCAAGACGGAAAGTCACTCCAAACCAAATAGAGAGATATGGCAGGTTGAGTATTTACTGAATAGACTCATAGGAATGGGAGGCATACAAAGACAATTCATCACAACTACCTTTTCCCTGTAGAGGAATTAGTCTTCCTACTGAGGGTGAAGAAAACAATGAATTCCTTCATCCATCAGTTGGTTGGTTGGTTGTTGTCCTTCGTCTTCAAAGAGGACCAAAATGACATCACTATGATAAAATGAAATTTCAGTGTGTCCAACTGTGGCTGATCAGACCAATAAGAGCTTGGAATGCTCTACCACAGGTTAGGCACAGATAGTTTGTGTGAATATTTCGGGTGGATACTCCAAATTTGCACATCCTACATTTCTTTTGTGCTGTTTCAATTCTGCTTTGCTCATAGAGCACAACACCCTTTCTGATGTGGGCACTCCATGCTGAGAGGTCCTGTGCCAGTGTCTCCCATGTGGCAGAGTCAAATCCAAAGTTCTTGAGAGAGATCTTAAGAGTGTCCTTGTATCATTTCTTCTGATCATGTGATCGCCTGCCCCATGTGAGTTCTCCATAAAATAATCTTTTTGACAAGCGTACATTTTGCATTTGAACAACATGGCCCACCCATTGGAGTTGCGCTCTCTGAAGCACAGTTTGAATCCTTGGTAGTTCAGCTCCAGCAAGGACTTCAGTGTCTGGTACTTTATCCTGCCAAGTGATCCTCAGAATCTTCCTAAGACACTTCAAATGGAAGCAATTCAGTTTCCTGACATGGTGCTGGTAGACTGTCCATGTTTCACAGACACACAACAATGAGGCCAGCACAGTGGCTCTGTAGACCTTCAGTTTGGTAGTCAGTCTAATACCCCTTCTCTCCCAAACTTTTCTTCAGAGCCTCTCAAACACTGAGCTAGCTCTGGCAATGCATGAGTCAACCTCATTGTCAATGTGTACATCCCTGGAAAGTACACTACCAAGGTAAGTGAACTTATCCACAGCATTCAAAACTTCTCCGTTTGTTGTAACCAAGGGTTACATGTAAGGAAGGTGTGGTGGTGGCTGATGGAGCACCTTTGTTTTCTTGGTGTTAATTATTAAGCCAAAATTAGCACAGGCAGCAGAGAACTGCATCTCAGCTTCAGAGGCTGCATTGAGTTCGCAATCATCTGCAAACAGAATATCATGCACCAACACTTCCTCCACTTTGGTCTTGGCTTGTAGCCTTTTCAAATTGAAGAATTTACCATCAATACAGTAGTTGACCTTGATGCCATGTTCATTCTCAATGAAATCATTTGTCAGCATGACTGAAAACATCATGCTAAAAAGCATGGGAGCAAGCACACAGCCCTGTTTTGCTCCATTGGTGACTGAGAAGGCAAGAGAGCATTGTCAATTATCCAGAACCCAGGCAAACATGCCATCATGAAATTGACATACGATATTGATGAACTTCTCTGGACAACCAAATTTTGACATAATTTTCCAGAAGCCCTCATGACTGACAGTGTCAAAGGCCTTGGTCAGATCTACAAACGTTGTGTACAGACCTCAGTTCTGCTCCCGGCATTTCTCCTGGAGTTGTCGGGCAACAAACACCATATCAACTGTTACTCGACCCCTTCTGAAGCCACACTGGCTCTCAGGTATATGACCATCTTTCAGGTAAAGGATCAGCATATTAAGGAGGACTCTAACAAGAATTTTGCCAGCAATGACTAAGAGAGAGACCCCGCTGTGATCGTCTCAGGACAATCTATTCCCTTTACCGTTATAGAGATGGAAAGTGGAGGCATCCTTGAACTCCTGGAGGATAACCTCCTCTTGTCATATAACCTAGAAAATTTCAGTCATCTTTTGTATGAGCAATGGTACCCCTACCTTGTAAATCTCATCTGGAATAGAATCAGCACCAGGTGATTTGCCACATGAAAGGAGCCTAATGGCCCTCAAAACCTCTTCTTCAGTTGGAAGTTCAGCTAAGAAGGGATTGACTTCAACCTGAGGTAAACGGTCAATGACCTCAGCACTGATTGATGATAGTCTGTTGAGAATACTATGGAAGTGTTCAGTCCATCTCTCTAGGATCATGTCCTTATTGCTAATCAATGTGGGTCCATCAGCACTGAGTAGTTATGATGCACCATAGGTTTTTGGTCCATAAATAGCTTTTAGAGAATCATAAAAGCACTTTGGCTTGTTACTATCAGCATAAAACTGAATTTCATCTGCTTTCTTACTGAGCCAGGAATCCTGCATCTCTCTAAACTTTGCTTGTACTTTGCTTTTGATGGGATTAAATGCTGCCTTCTTAGAGGTGGATGAACTATCCTGCTGGTAAATCCTGTGGAGTTCTCATTTTTCATTTAGCAGTTTCTGAATTTCCCCATTATTTTCATCAGACCAGTCTTGTTGTTTGTGAGTGTTCCTACCCAGATGAGCAAATGCAGTGCTATACACCAAATCTCTGAAAGTTGCCCACTCCTTTTCTGCTCCACAGTTGCCAACTGTGTGTTGGCTCAGCTTTTCCTCCAAGTTAGCAACAAACTGTTCACTCTCAGAAAAGAGCTCTAATTCCTTGACATTAATTCTTCTGGTAGTCATTTTGCTTTGGGGGCAGCGCTTTTGACAAATGCAAATATTTAGCTTGGAAAGGATAAGTCTATGATCAGTCCAGTACTCTACACCACACATTGCCTTTGTCACTCTCACATCTTGTCTGTTTCTTCTCCTTACAGTCACATAGTCTATTAGATGCCAATGTTTGCTGCGAGGGTGCATCCATGAAGTGTTATTGTGTTTAGGTAAACCGAAGACAGTGTTGGTGATGAAGGCATGTGATGCACAAGTCTTCAGCAGCAAATGACCATTGCTGTTGCTGTTTCCAATTCCATTCCTCCCTAGGACTCCCTGCCAAGTATGGTAGTCTGAGCCTACTCTAGCATTAAAGTTACCCAGAATTATAAGCTTGTCCTCTTTTGGCACATTGACGATAAAGGTCTCTAGGTCTTCATAAAATTTTTCTTTGACTTCCTCAGGGTTTCTCATGGTGGGAGCATAGGCACTGATGATGGCATGGCATTTTCCTGCGAGTGACAATCGCCTTGTCATGAGCCTGTCATTCACTCTTTTTGGCAGGCATACCAGCTTGCTTATTAGATTAGTTTTGATTGCCAAACTCATGCCAGCTTCAAGGCCTTCCCCTTAAATGCACCCATTCCAGAGAAAGGTGTATCCAGCTCCAACTTCAGTAAGCTGGCCTTCATTTGCCAATCTTGTTTCATTCAGGGCTGCTATTTGGATGCAATACCTGTTGAGTTCTCTTGCAACAAGGGCAGTTCTTCTTTCAGGTCTTCTGGATTTTGTGTTGGCTATTAGTGTACACACATTCCATGTGCCAGTGTTGAGTGGAATCATCTTTGCAAATGTTTTTGTACATTTTGTACATTTTTTTGTGTTTTGACCACATAGTGGGATTCTTCTCCTGCCGCGGTAATCAGGCCAGGGCTGGGTAAACAGACAATGTTTAGGGCACCTCTTCTAGCCCCCTTCCTCACACCAGGAGGTAAGCAGTACAATTCTTAAAAGGCTGCTCAGACACCCAGGGGGCTGCCAAGTTCCACTGCTGCTTCCAGTGAGAAACGACCCTATGACCTGGGCCACCTGTGTGCAGGGTTGTGACTACAGCTCCCAACGTATCTGCATCTGCTGCTTCATCACTTGCCTGTTGGCACAGGACTTTGAGGCATAATAATGAAATGGTATGAGTGAAGTCTTTTGATTTGTGTGTAAAGCAGATTTAAGTGAGGCAGAGTTACATGAAGTCATCAGCCTCACTCTTTCATCCAGAGTCATCATAGTCCAGTGGCAGGACAAAGTCAAGATGGCTGGTGATGGCTCAGGATGCAATGAATGACCTTGGTGTCTTTAGGGTCTAACCAAGCTCTATGCATTCCACATCTCCTACTTCATCTCCCTTCATTGCTGTTGGAACAAATTATTTCCATCTGCCTATTCCATCAGAAGAAGTCTTCACATGCTTGGTGTAGATACCTCCCTAACTCACCAAAGGGTTTCAGAGCCCTTGGTTATCCTCAAACTGGTTTGGCCTGTCTGCTGAAATGGTTTATCGGGGTGTGGCTGCTGCACATGCTGCAGCTTCTTGGAGCTACAGATAACAGTTAGGGGGAACAGGTGGACACCAAAGGTGGAAAGAGCCCCCAAAAGAGCTTGGCAGCCATCACACCAATGGTACTGATCCTCCCTGAACACACCTTACACCCTTACATCCATCAGTAAGCATCTCTAAAGTGATGCTTTTGCTAAGTTTATCTCAAATACTGTTAATATGAATACTATAAAAATGTTACTGTACAATAATTGCTTGTGCTATTAGACTATTTCTCTTATTTGCATTGCAATTTGAGGCTTATGATACTTGTTACGAGTATCTGTATTTGTTAATGGGCATTTCCTGTAATTTTGCAGGTACTGCAAAATCTTTCACTGAGGGGAAGAAGTATAAAAACCATGTTTTGAAACAGCTTGGGTTCTTGACACAGCAACTTCTCAAATTCCTAGTTTACAGAGAACAGAACAGGAATTATAGAGGAGGAGATGAATTGTTCAAATGTATTTTCGTTAAATATGAGTGGGGCTTTTAAAGTAGTCAGTTAACTGATTGATGGTAGGGGTGATGGAGAGAGACCACGTGGAAAGTGGATTTGCAGCGTACAAGGAAAGGGTTACTCTACCTGCTGTACAGAAGTCTCCCTCTTCTCTTTTGGTTATTGTTATTATTTTGCAGGGGGAAGATGTCAGAAACAATAGCTTGAAGGATATTGGAAACACCATAGAGTTCTACCTTAGACTAGCCAGAGAAAGTGTCAGGGTGCTGAGTGGAGGAGATTCTCAAATTCAGGATATCTCTTGAGCTGAAATCCTCAATTGATACCACACCACCAGGAGTTGGAGTAGATATTGGTGAGACTATTTCTCTCCTTTGCCCCCAAAACTAGGGACTCCTAGTACATGTTCAGAGTTCATCAGCATGCTTGGTCGTGTCTGATCAGCAAATTCCCCATGTGGGAGAGGTTAAAGACTTTGTTTCTTGGAATGTAGTGATGATATGAAATGGAAATACCTTGGAGAGATGGTGGAACATAATGACTTCAGTTAGCCTACCACTAGTAGTTAGAAGTCTTTTTTGATTGGCTGTCAGACCAGAACTTGGGTCATCTCCCAAAAGACCTTAGTTGGTCTGCGCCATGCTCTTTGCTTTATTCTCTTCATATGTATCTAATGGTTTCACTCCTTCCATGATTAAATCTAGTGAAAGACAACGCTGTAAGGAAAGAGATCTTGGACTTTTTCCCCACTAAGGGCTTATGGCCCTGAGAATACTGGCCCAGTTTCTTTGCCTGCCTTAATCTTTGTTCCTGATATTCCAGTACCCAGGTTTTGCATCCAGTTCAGTATCAATCCCCAAAGAGAAAGGAATGACCCTTCAGAGGTAACCCTCAGGACCCACCTCAGCAGTAGCTGGGACCAAGAGTCATCCTTCATTAATGCTACCTTTGGACATGAATTTTGTAGGATAATAGAAACTCAGCTAAATCTCTTCCCAGAAACCAAGGTAAGATAGAAGAGAATGTGCCCTTAAAGCACTGCAGAGGTTCTTGTTATATCTTTAAAGTCAACATCCCTTTGTAAAACTCAATTGATGTTAAATTAAATTGACGGAAAGGAAATTGAAGTGATGGGCACTAGTCTGTGGCACCTAACAGTGGGGAGAAATACAGGCAGTGCAGCCCCAGAGACACCCTCAAACCCCTCAGGTTGTTCTCCTAGAATCTTGTGGAAAGAACCTAGCTCTGGAATATTGGCCCATGGCATGCTTATCACCTTATGAAGGGTACTCTAGACAGCTAGGTGAAGTAGTGGATAGAATGCTGGGCCTGGAGTCAGGAAAGCCTGAGTTCAAATCCTGCCTTAGACACTTACTCACTGTGTGATTTTGGGAAAGTAACTTAATTTCTGCCTGCCACAGAGTTTCCTCACCTGTGAAATAGCACCTATCTTCTAGGGCTATTTTGAAGACCAAATGACTTACTTGCAAAGGAGTTAGCACAGTCCCTGGAGCAGAAGAAGCACTGCATAAATGCTAGCTGCTATTTGTTGTTCTTGTTAGTATTGTGTGTGTTCATCCTTCATTGCTAAAGAAGGCCATGCCATCAGAGAAATGATCACATGACTTGCACTTGACTTTATTTTTTGAGTGAGGGAGGGCTGTGCAGGTCACCAGTCTCACTTCTCCTCCAGAACCATCTGAATCCAGTGACCAGACATTCATCAGGATGACTGGAGATGACCAAGGATAAGGTAATTGGGGTTAAGTGACTTGCCCAAGGTGACACAGTTAGTGAGTGTCAAATGTCTGAGGTGAGATTTGAACTCAGGTCCTCCTGACTCCTGCACTGGTGCTCTATCCACTGCACTACCTAGCTGTCCCTATCTTGTTAGTATTATTACGATCACCAAGGCAGCTAAGTGAGTAGTAGAGTCCTGGGCTGAAAATTAGAAAAACCTGAGGTGAAACCCATAGTTAACTAGCTGTGTGCCCCTAGGCAAGTAACTTAACCTCTCTCTGCCTCAGATTCCTTAACTGTAAAATGGAGATCATTTTAATAGCACTTACCTTCCAGGGTTACTATGAGATTGAATAAGATAATATTTGTAAAGCATTCAGCACAGGGTATGACACATTGTAGGGGTTTAAAATATTTGTTGCCTTCCCCTTACGAAAATAGAACTGGGGATGGAGCCAAGATGGTGGAGTAACAGCACAAACTTTCTAGAGTGTTATCCCCAAGCCCAGTCAAACTTCTGTAAATAAATGGCTCTAAACAAATTCTGGAACTACAGAACATACCGAATGACAGAGTGAAGCAAATCTCCAGCCCATGACAGACTGGAAGGTTTCTGGGAAGTGTCTATCATACCACCCTGGGAGCAGAGCATAGTTCAGTGTTGGCCATGAGTACACAGAGGAGGCCTGAGCAGGCCTTGGAGAGAATGAATCTCTAACACCTATGGTGGTTTCCAGATTTCATGACCCCAAAATGCTGAGGATAAATTTGAAGGTCAGTGGAAAAAGCCTGTGGGACTAGTGCAGGAGAGTGGAGTAGTCTGGCCCCAGGCCCAGGGTGGCTGAGGCAGGAGGTTGGGGAGAAACCCACCAGCATCCACAGTAGCAGCAAGGGCAGAGACAGTGACTGTTTCTGGAGTTCTAGGACCACAGATTATGGGGGAATCGAGAGGCTGACAGTACACATCCCACCCCCACTGGAAGCAAAGTTCTACCTTGACAAAGAGCTCAAAAGTCAAGGAAATGGCTAGGGAAATGAGCAAAAACCAGAAAAAGAATCACACTATAGAATCTTACTTTGGTAATAAGGAAGACCAAAGCATGCAAACAGAAGAAAACAAAGTCAAAGCTCCTCCATCCAAAGCCCTGAAGAAAAATATGAATTGGTCTCAGGTCATGGAAGAGATCAAAAAGGATTTCGAAAATCAAGTAAGAGAAGTAGAGCAAAAATTGGGAAGAGAAATGAGAGTGATGCAAGAAAATCATGAAAAACGTCTCAACTGCTTGCTAAAGGAGACCTCAAAAACTGTTGAAGAAAATAACACTGTAAAAAACAGACTAACCCAAATGGCAAAAGAGATCCAAAAAGCTAATGAGGAGAAGAATGCCCTAAAAAGAACAGGCCAGATGGCAAAGGAGTTTCAAAAGTTCACTGAAGAAAATAATTCCTTAAAGACTGGAGTGGAGCAGATGGAAGCTAATGACTTTATGGAAAATCAAGAAATTATAAAACAAAACCAAAGGAATGGAAAAAAATGTCAGACAATGTGAAATATCTCATTGAAAAAACAACTGACCTAGAAAATGGATCCAGGAGAAATAATTTTAAAATTATGGAACTACCTGAAAGTCATGATCAAAAAAAGAACCTAGACATTCTCTTTCATGAAATTTTCAAGGAAAACTTCCCTGATGTTCTACAATCAGAGGGTAAAATAAATATTGAAAGAATCCCCCCATCTCCTCCTGAAAAAGATTCTAAAAGGAAAACTCCTAGGAATATTGTAGTCAAATTCCAGAGTTCACAGGTCAAGGAGAAAATATTGCAAGCAGCCAGAAAGAAACAATTTGAGTATTGTGGAAACACAATCAGGATGACACAAGATCTAGTAGTTTCTACATTAAGGAATTGAACAGTTTGAAATGATATTCTAGAAGTCAAAGAGCTAGGATTAAAACCAAGAGTCACCTACCCAGCAAAACTGAGTATAATACTGCAGGAAAAAAAAATGTTCATTCAATGAAATAGAGGACTTTCAAGCATTCTTGATGAAAAGACCAGAGCTGAGTAGAAAATGTGATTTTCAAACACAAGAATCAAGAAAAACATGAAAAGGTAAGCAGGAAAGGGAAATCATAAGAGACTTCCTAAAGTTTCACTGTTTACATTCCTACATGGAAAGATAATATTTGTAACTCTTGAAACTTCTCAGTATTTGGGTAGTTGGAGGGATTATAAACATATAGACAGAAGGCACAGGGTGAGTTGAATAGGAAGGGATAGTATCTAAAAAAATATAATTAAAGGGTGAGAGAGAAATATATTGGGAGGAGAAAGGGAGAAATAGAATGGGGCAAATTATCTCTCATAAGAGACAAGAAAAGCTTTTCAATGGAGTGGAAAAGGGGGGAGGTGAGAGGGAAAATGTGAAGCTTACTCTCATCACATTTGGTTTAAGGAGGAAATAACATGCACACTCAACTTGGTATGAAAATCTATCTTACACTACAGGAAAGTAGGGGAGAAGGGGGTAAGTGGGGTATGGGGGAATGACAGAAGGGAGGGAAAATGGGAGCAGGGAGTAATTAGAAGTAAACACTTTTGGGGAGGGACAATTTCTAAAGAGAGAACATAATAAATGGGGGGCAGGATAGGATGGAGGGAAATATAGATAGTCTTTCACAATATGACTTTTATGGAAGTCTTTTGCATAACTACACATGTATAACCTATATCGCATTGCTTGCCTTCTCAGTGGGGATGGGTGGGGAGGGAGGAAGGGAGAGAAGTTGGAACTCAAAGTTTTAAAAACGAATGTTAAAAAATGTTTTTACATGCAACTGGAAAATAAGATATACAGGCAATGTGGTATAGAAATCTATCTTGCCCTTCAAGAAAATAGAGGGGATGGGGATAAGAGAAGGGAGAGGTGTGATAGAAGGGAGGGCAAATTGGGGTAAAGGGTAATCAGAATGCATGGTGTCTTCAGATGGGTGGAGGGGAGAGATGGGGAGAAAATTTGGAACTCAAAATCTTGTGGAAATGAATGTTGAAAACTAAGAATGAATAAATAAATTTTTTAAAAAAGTAGAACCCAGGAATTCATGAACCTGAAGGTTATACATTTGTTCTGATCCACTGCAGTGGAAGACAAGAAAGGGAGATGAATATTCTCCAGGTATCTTCCAGATCAATAGAGCAGCCAGGGGTTTATTCTCTGTCTTTTCCAATTTCATTCAAAAACTGTACTTTCAACGATAATATGACTGTTTTCCTTTTGAGTGATGGCAAGCTGGGAAGGAGATAAGAATCTTAGTGGGGGAGGGGCTATAGCGGCACATTTTCCTGGAGCTTAAACTCAGGTGGGGACAAATGAGTCAATTAGTTTTTTGTGGTTGTCATTCAGGCATGTCTAGCACTTTGTGGCCCCATGGACACTAGGCCTTCTATACTATCTCTCCAAGAGTGTCCAGGCTCATGTCATTGTTCCCATGATACCCTCTCTCCATCTCATCCTCTGCTGTCCCCTTTTCCTTTTGCCTTCAGTTTTTCCCAACATCAGGATCTTTTCAATGAGTCTGGTCTTCTCATTATGTGGCCAAAGTACTCCACCTTCTTTTTAACTATTTGACCTTCCAGTGAACAGTTTGAATGCATTTCTTTAAATATTGACTGCTCTGATCTCCTTGCCAAGCAGGTCTTAAACAGGCCTATTCAATGAATGGGCATTGCCTCACCCTAAGTGAGTGCCTGCAAAGACCTTGGCCTAAAGGGTCCATGGTCTCCCAGTGTATCTTGGGTCATCTCCAGTCATCTTGAGCAGTATCAGGTCTCTGGATTTGGGGGGCTCATTAGTGGCTTCCCAGAGTCCTCATCTGGCCCTCAAACCTTCTTGCAAAAACTAAACCCCAAAGTAAAACCTCAACTCAGAGTATTTATACCTTTATTAGAGCCAGAGGGCATCACAACCCTTTGACCTAGTGCTTCAACAGAAAAAAACAAAAGGTGCTTGGGACCCTTCTATGAAACAACTCCACCTAATCAAGCTTCCCACCATGGGCAGGCCCATCAATGGATGGGAAAGAACTTTCATCACATTAAAATAGCTAACAATACAAATACATACACTGTTTCTAGTTAAAGAAACTTGTGTTTCTGTACTTTACTCCTTGGAAAGGCTCTTGATTGAAAAAGTCAAGATTTAATCAGAGCATTTGATTCTACTGAAACAAAAACAGCAAAAGATCCTACTTTGATTGCCATCACAGACATTCTGTTCTTTTTTTTTAGGGCACATTTTCTAACCCCTTCCTCACACCAGGAAGAGATAAGTGCTCTCCATAGCTGCTCAGATACCAGGAGGCTGCCAAATCCCACTGCTGATTTCAGTGAGAAGACGATCCTGTGGTCTGGGCAGCCTATGTGCAGGGTTGTGCCTACACCTCCCACTGTGTCTACATCCGCTGCTTCCCCACTTGCCTGTCACCACAGGACTTTGAGATAGGTAAAATGGTAAAATGGTATGGGTAATGTCTTTTGATTCATGGAAAAACTGGATTTAAGTGAGGCAGAATTGCAAGAAGTAGTTGGCCTCATTGTCTCCTCTAAAATCATCTCAGTCCAGTGGCTGGTCAGAGTCAAGAGACCTGGTGATGGCTCAAAATGCAATGGATGACCTTGGGGTATTCAGTGTCTAGCCAAGCTCTAAGTGCTCCACAGGCATCTGCTTCACCTGCCTTCAGGGTCGTTGAAACAAACTGTTTTCATCTGCCCTTTCCACCAGAGGAAGTCTTTACATGCTTGGGGTAGACACCCCACTAACTTGATGGGCTTGAGAACCCTTGGTTTCCCTCAACCTAGTTTAGCCCATCTGGATAAGATACTAGACACTGAGGTACTTTCTTGTACTAAACGGCCAAGCATTGAAACTCTGCTTCAGAGAGCACAGTTCCGATGGGCTGGCCACATTGTTTGAATGCAAAATGTATGCTTACCAAGAAGACTTATTTTATGGAGAATTCACACAGAGCAAGCGTTCACATGGTGGTGAAAAGAAGCGATACAAAGAGACTCTCAAGGTCTCTCCTAAGAACTTAGGAATTGATTATGAGATGTGGGAGACACTGGTGCAGGACTGTGCAGCATGGCATGCCCACATGAGAGAAGATGCTGTGCTCTATGAGTAAAGCAGAATTGAAGTAGATCAGAAGAAACATGAGATGCACAAATGTAGAGAATCCATCCCAAATGTTCACAGGGACTATCTGTGCCTGACCTGTGGGAGAGCATTGTGAACTCATGTTGGTCTGATCAGCCACAGTCAGATACATAATAACTTGACCCCAACAAGAAAGAAGGTCGACCAACTAACCAACCATTCAATTCTAGTCAATTCATCAAGCACTTATTGAGCTCCTACTACAGGAAAACCAGGAGGCAGAGATGAGGAAGAACAGAATTCCAGACATAGGACACAATCAATAAAAACGCCTGGCGTCAGGAGATGGAGTGTCTCCTACATGAGGCATTTGCTATGACTAGGTCACTGGATTAGAGAGAGAGCCTATCGTTCTTTTGGTGAAACCTCATGGCCAACACCCTTTCTTGGGGGTTAGTGACCGTCAGTCAGTAAGCATTTATTAAGCACTTAGTGTGTGCCAGGTATTGTGCTAAGAGCTGAGGATACAAAAAAAACAAAAGACAGGGTAAATGAAAGGGAGTAAGGTATGTGAAGCCCTCTCTAAACCATTCTGACCTTCCACCACCTGAGCAAGACCTAAAACCTGGATTGATCAAGCAGAAGAAAGACATTTTTGCCCACTCTGAGCTTAACCTACCATAATGCTTTGCATGCTCTGGCATAACAGACAAGCTTTGCTTTGATCTCTGAGTGAACTCAAAATGCCCCCTTTCTGTGTCAGCAATAACAAGGCCAGATGAAGCTGGACAAGAGCATTCTTCTGTTTATGACTAGCAAGGACAAAGCATCTTGAACTGGGTACTGTCTTGAATAATGAGACTTTTCTTATCTTGGTATTTTATGGACATATGTTATGAAAAAATACTTATGTATGTATGTACACACATGTATGTATATATATATATATATATAGTCATGTTAATGATAAAAGAAACAGAGACACCTGTGATCTATAATTTCAATGGACATTTTGACTTTCTCTCATCTTATAGTATTTGCAATCTATCCAATTAAGAAATTCCTTTCTCATATTATGGTTAACACATATAGACACTATAATTTTGGCTGACCTAGGCATCCCGAGGCAGGAAGGGAAGGAGGGGTAAGAGGGAATTACTCTGAAGATGTAAGATCCCCTTTGTCTGCGTGTCCCTGGACTCGTTTGCACAATGAGCCCCCATGTGTATTTCTATATGCATATTCTGCAAGCTTTGAGAGAAATAAAATGTACATGCACTCTAATTTTGTTTCTTTCTCTTAATAAGTTGAAATTATAGAGGACCTTCTAGATATGAACCAGAGAAGCAGAACTCCCTTTTAGAGTTGTGCTGAGAATAAACCCTTTTGTCCAAGAAACAATATCTAGGGACCAAATAACTATATGAGATGTCTGGGACTCAAAAGGTACTGCTTAAGAACATTGAGAATGGATTAGTGGCATACAAGGAGACTTAATGTTAGTTAACGTTGGTGAAAATGATTGTGATGCTTTGCATTGTCCATGATGAAGTTTTCTTGGTTATCTTGGTGCCATGTAAATCTCCCTTCTCAAAACTAGTCTATTGTTATTACCCTAAGTAGTTTAATCTGTACCTGACTTAATGTAATTACGGGAATTGTGAGAAAAACTTTATTATATTGTTCGAACCTAGCCCTGCATGGCTGGGAGACTGAACTATATCTGTATGCCATTAACCAAGAACCTATGTTATGATGTTTTCTCTCAACTGCCAACTCATATGTCTCCTAAGACCCCCATCTGACCTTCCTGACTATTCCCACAGCTGTCAACTTGTGGATGTGGTTGCCTGGGTCATCTGAAGATGCCCCCTCTAAGTGGACATCACTTGACACTCCCTCAGGATGAGTGAAGATTTCCCAAGACGTCTTTGGTCTATGAGTGATGCCTTTTGGTGCACCTATTACCAAAAAGAAAGGAATGTGAACCATTTTGAACCCCCAAGATCTGAGAAAGGCCTAAAACTTGGATCGGCCAATCAGGAGAAAGACATTTGGGCCCATTCTGAGCTTAACCTACCATAATGCTTTGCATGCTCTGGCATAACAGACATGCTTTGTTTTGCTCTCTGAGTGAACCCAAAATGCCCCTTCCTATGTCAGCAACTACAAGGTCAGATGAAGCCAATCAAGAGCATTGTTCTGTTTATGTCTGTCTACAACAGGATGACTTGAACTGGACAGTATCCTGAATAATGGGACTATTTTATCTTGCAATTTCATGGAGATATATATAGATATATAGATATACATACATACATACACACAGAGAGAGATATGTGTATGTATGTATATGCATATGTGTATGTATGTGTATATATATAATAGATATAGATATATAGATATAACATACTTCCATATGTCCTTGACTACATATACATATACATAAACACACACATATATATGTATATTATACATATGAATAGTGGTGCTAATGATAAAAGAAACACAGTCATCCTGGATCTGTACTTTCAATGGACACTTTTTCATTCTCTTATCTTATTGTATTTACAATCTATCCAATTAAGAAATTCCTTTCCCATATTATGGTTAACACATAGGGAGACTGTAAATTTTGTTGACATAGGCATCCTGGGTATAACACCAACACAATATTCACACCGACTATGGTGGATATGAATATTCTGATGCAATTCTGAATCATGAAATACAACAGACTCTCCACATGGAAGATAGAACCAAAACATTTATTCAGACACCAGAAAACCAAATCCATCATAGTAACAAAAATATATACACAATAACAATGCAGAGGACAACAACATCCCCAAGCCTTTCTGCTGTTAGGCTTCCAAAAAACCAGTTCCCTTAAATAAAATCACAAATAATCTCTTTCACACACACTAGCCAGCTCGCTGCTTGCCTGCATCTTTCCTAGCTCTGACTGCTCTCTGACCAATTTCCTCTCAACTCTGCTCTAGCTCTGCCTCTTCCTCTTCCACCTTTCCTGTTCCATCCATTCAATAAATTCCTCCCACTACAGGCTCCATGTGACTCAGACTTCCATGTGACCCAGGCCGGTCACGTGGACCTATTAGTGAATGGGACGATCTTCCCATTTGAATTGCCATAACACTGGGCCAAGAAGAGAAGGAGGGGTAAGAGGGAATTACTCTGAAACTACAAGATAAGATAGAAGATCCCCTTTGTCTATCTGTCCTGGATCTCATTTTCTACGATGAGTCCCCATGCATATCTCTATGTGCATGTTCTGAACTGTGCATCAGTTCATGTAAGCAATTTCAGGTTTTTTTTTTTGAAGTCTGTCTGCTCATCATTTCTTATAACACAATAGTATTCCATGAAAATCATATACCACAACTTGTTCAGCCATTCCCCTATTGATGAACATCCCCTCAATTTACAAATCTTTGTCACCACAAAAAGAGCTGCTGTAAATATTTTTATACTTGTGGGTCCTTTTCCATTTTTCTGAGATACAGATGTAGCAGTGGTATTGCTGGATCAAAGGGTATGCACAGTTTGGTTGCCCTTTGGACCTCTCTGTTCTGGTCCCACCTCTCACCATTTGGACATAGTTCCAAACTACTCTCAAATTGGATCAGTTCACAACTCCTCAAAAAATGCATTAGTGTGAAAATTTTCCCACATCTTCTCTAATATTTGTCATTTGTCTTTTCTGTCATGTTAGCCAATCTCATAGGGGTGAGAGGTAATCAATGGCGAGAATAGAACTTTTTTTTATTTGATTATAGATAGCTTGGATTTCTTTTATCTGAAAACTGCCTGTTCATATGCTTTAACCATTTATCTTTTGGGGAATGACTCAGATTCTTATAACTGTGATGAAATTCTCTACATATTAGAGAAATAAGGCCTTTATCAGTAACAATTGCTATAAGAATTTCCTCCCCGCCTTTCTTTTTTTCTGCTCTTGGCTGCATTGGTTTTGTTTGTGCAAAAGTATTTTATTGTAATATAATCAAAATTATCCATTTTATATCTCATAATGCTTTCTATCTCTCATATGGTCACAGATTCTTCCCTTATCAATAGGTCTGACAGGTTTACCATTCCATGCTCCCCTAATTTGTATACAGTATCACCATTTATGTCTAAATCTTGGACCCATTTTGATCTTATCTTGTTATATGGTGTAAGATGTTGGTCTATACTTGGTTTCCACCAAACTGTTTTTTAATTGTCCCAGAAGTTTTGTCAAATGTGGAGTTTTTGTCCCAAGAGCTTGGATCTTTGGGTTTATCAAATCCTAAATTACTATGGTTATTTACTACTGGTAATAGTAATATTCTAAGAATAATGAACTGTGAAAGATTTGGCTATCTTAGTAATACAATGATCCACCACAATTCCAAAGAACTCATGATGAAAAATGCTATATATATCCACATAGAGAACTGATAGACTCAGGATGATTATTGAGGCATATTTCTCTTTCTTACTACTTTTCTGGGAGCATAGCTAATACAGATATATGTTTTTCATGACTTTATATGTGTAATATGCATATGTAACACCAATTGTGGCAGCACACCTGCTGCTGTGAATAATTTCAAGGGTATAATCACATAATATAATGAACTCTATTCAGCAATAAACTAAACATTGTTGTGTGGTGTGAAGTAGAGTATGGGAGAGGGGACAGCCTGAGCGAAAGTGCCAATAATAATGATGAGTACAGAGGGCAGGGAGGATGCCATGCTAACTTGAGTGGAAGGGACAGATAGAGGAAGGGGACCTTAAACGCCATGATAAGTTGGGACTTCAGTCTAATTGGTCCTACAATTTCAGCTGATCCCCTGCTCCCAAAATGGCACTGCCTACTTTCCCCCTCAAAGCTCTACTTTCTCAGGGTAGCTGCTAAGGTGGAGTTGGTCTCAGGCAGAACATTGAGGAAGCTGATACTGAAGCTGGTCCAGTCCCCCAGAGTCATGCCTAGGGTCTGCCTGATCTCAGAGTTGAGGCTGTAAACCAGGGCTCTTCCACTCAGGTTCTCCTTGCGAATCTTCTCTATGTACTGCTTCATGTTGGTATCAGAGATGCCCAGTGCTCTGGCATTCTGCTCCAGCTATGGGAGAAAGAGAATGGTCAAGGATTAGGGAGTGACTTGTTCTCTGGCCCTAAATAGATTCTTTCCAATCCCAGTTCTCCAAAGGGAAGAAATGAGGGTAGCTTCTGTTCTTTGTGCTCAAAGAGGACCAAAATGATATCACTAGGTCAGGATCTGAGTGATTGATCACCAATATGAGCTCTACCATAGGTTGGGCACAAATAGTCCACATGAACATTTGCAGTGGAGATGGCTCCAAATCTGTGCAGCACACATTTTTGCAATTCTGCTTTGCTCAGGCACTACAGTACCTTCTTTGGCAAGAGAAGGAAGAGGGAGGAGAGAAGAGCTGGGAAGGGAAAGGAAGAGTGTGATGAAGGGAGGAGACAGAGCAGACCCCCACCTCCCACCTCCCTGCTCCTTACCACCTGGCACACGTCTTCTGTGGACATCTTCAGCAGGGACAGTGGGAGGAACCGCTGACACCTGGCAGCTTGCTTCAGTGTCCTGCTGCCCCGGATCAGCTCCATGTGTCGCTTCAGGGACCCATCCAGGTTGGTTGTGATGTCCCAATAGTCGAGGGCCTTCTGCACAGTGAATCTGAACTCCTCATCTAGGAAATGGAGCATTTTCAAGAAGATCTCAGGGTCCCCATCCAGTTCCATTAATTTTGTTACTTCTTCCTTGATACTGTCCAACTCAGCCACAGCCTTGATAAATGCCTTTCCCAGGCTATCCTCCAGCTTGATGGAGTCATGGGCTTCAGGAACATAGGGTATGTTGGCATTTGTAAGATTCCTTTGGGTCCCCACTGTGGGCTGCTGCTTGATGCCACTGGGCTGTGGGTCATTCTGTCCCTTGCTATGCTCACGTATCTCCCTCCACTGCTGGTCATCTTGAGCACACTGGAGCATCCAGCTCACCCGACAAGGCCACTCATTGGCCAAGAGGACCCAGGCAATCACTTCTCTGTGGACCACTCTGTTCTGGTCCCACCTCTCACAATTTGGCTTCCAATTTGTCTTCTGCAGCTGTTGTTTCTGTCCTTCCTTTATGGGCCATACCTCTTCTTCCATGGACAGTATCTGCTTTTGTGCTAATCTTGGCTTATCATCGAATTTCTGTTCTCTGAGGTTCAGGGTGATCCAGCTGGTGTAGACCATTCGTTCCATGTGAGCTTGGTTATTTGGGAGAAACTTAGCAATCTTCTTTTTAAGATGGGTTATGATGGCCTGGAATTGGTCAGTGACACTGGTCTCCAGATCCCTGTTGCCCTTTCTCCCATCTTCAAAGTCTCCATTGTGGTTTCCAAGCTGCCACCTCTTCTTCTTTATCTGGTAGTTCTGTTTGTCTGTCCTTTCTGAATGTTTAATCTCATCTAAGAGATTCTTCTTGGCTTCCTTGTTCATGTGGAGCACAGAAAAGGGAAGAGTGATGAATTGATTCAGGTACTGGTAGCCACTCCCAGTAAGGCTGCCTACCCTCCTGGACCTCTCCACACTCTCAGCAACAACCTTGGAGTCAGCAGCCAAGATGGAGATAAATGGGGCTTCAGAGTCTGAGTGGAGGATGCGGAGGGCTTCCAGGGCCCCCATCACCTTCTCAGGGGAGCAGGCATCCAGATGGCTGATCTGAAGCACCACCTTGATCTGCTGTTTGTTGTATGCCCCCAAGACACAGAGGAACTTGGTGAGGACCTCGATCTTCTCCTTCACAGAATGCATGAAGCCAAGCTGGTTAGACACCTTGCTACTGTTCATGAGTTTATTGATGCTTTCCTTAGAGTTCTGGAAAAATGCATATATCCCACGAACAAAATTCCACAGAGTCATCACACTTATTATAGCCCCAGGAATCAAGAGTCCCTCCATGGTGTTAGAGGTGTCCAAATCAAAAATATAGGAACACAAGCCAATAAGAATGAGAATCATCACCAAGAAAGTAAGAAAAATTTGTATAAGCCAACGCTTCATTTGCTTTTTGGGGGCTTCTGAGGGATCCTGGACAGGAATCCCAAAAAGCTTGTAAAAAATCAGTGGCAGCCAATACTTCTCCTCGATGTAGCCACAGAGGGTGGTGACCAGGCCAGCCCAGAGGAAGTCACTGCCAGCAAACTCCCAGGCCTGGAAGGGGACAAAAATGTAGTGGGTCTTGGTCTCATCTGTTGGGATTTCAGGCACATACATGGCAATTTTCCATAGAAGGAGGATCTGATGATAAAACTGAATCAAACACTGAATAACACACTGGGAACTGGGATTCCCTTCACTTTTCTCTGCTTCAACCAAGATATAATCTGTAGAGGGAAGAATTTAATTACTCAGGAGGTGTTAAATGCCTACTATGTACCAGGTACTATGGTAGAAGCTGGGGATATGGGGGGGGAAACCAAATTAATACCTATCCTCAAGGAAGCTTACATTCTATTTGGGAAATAACAGACATATGGATCAGAAAATTCCAGCTCTATAAAAGGTATATACACAATAAATTGGAGATGCCAGGAGTTAGGGAGAACAAGAAAGACTCTGGGTAGAAGGAAGGTCTTGAGCAGAGCTTTGAAGTATAGCAGGGATGATGAGGAAGACCCTTCCTTCATTTTTGGAGTCCCCTTTACTCAACTGATAAAATGACAGGATTTGTACTTTTGTCAGTAGGAAGGCCCTCCCAGTCATCTGGATGTGCCCACTGGATCCTTATGTTCATGGGATTTGTCAGGGAGTTTGGGGATACAGATGCCGTATACAAGAGCTTCCTTCTTATGACTGGTTTTCTGTGGCCCAAAGGGACAGACTTGTCAGGAGAATCTGACTGCTCTTTGATCTCTAAGTGTGGCTTTATCCATTCTGATCTATTGCCCTTTTCTCAAGATTTCTCTCCCTTAGAGAATCTGGAACTCAAAGTTTTAAAAGTTAATGTTAAAATTGTTTTTTCATGCAGCTGGGAAATAAGATACACAGGAAATGGGATATAGAAATCTATCTTACCTTAAAGGAAAATAAAAGGGGAAGGAGAGAAGAGAAGTGAGTGGGGGTAGAGAGACAGAAGAGAGGACAGATTGGGGGAAAGGGTAATCAGTTGGTGTGTGTGTTTGTCTTTCATTGAGGAAGAAGAAGACCATGCCATCAGAGAAAAAATGACATGACTTGCACTTGACTTTGTTTTGAGTGAGGGAAGGCTGTGCAGGTCACCAGCCTCACTTCTCCTCCAGAGCCATCTGAATCCAGTGACCAGATATTCATCAGGATGACTGGAGATGACCCAGGATGAGGCAGTTGGGGTTAAGTGACTTGCCCAAGGTCACACAGCTAGTGAGTGTCAAGTGTCTGAAGTGAGATTGGAGCTCAGGTCCTCCTGACTCCTGCACTGGTGCTCTATCCACTGCACCACCTAGTTGCCCCTAATCAGAATGTATGACATCTTGAGGTAGGGGAGTGGAAAGATGGGGATAAAATTTGAAACTCAAAATCTTGTGGAAGTGAATGTTAAAAACTAAAATAAATAAATTTTTTTAAAAAGAATTGTCTCCCTTGGACCTCCAGTAATATTGGGGAGGGCATTTCTTCCCTTGTTGATAAACATTCAAAAGATATGAACAGGTAATTTCCAGAGGAAGTAATCAAAGCTCTCTTAAGAAAAAAATGCTCTAAATCACTACTGATTAGAGAAATGTAAATTAAAACAACTCTGAGTTACCACCTCACATCTATCAGATTGGCTAATACAACAGAAAAGGAAAATGACAAATATTGGAGGGGATGTGGGAAAACTGGGACACTAAAGCACTATTGGTAGAGCTATGAACTAATCCAATCATAGTCCAAAGGGGCATAAAACACTTTGATCCAGCAGTACCACTACTAGGGTTGTATCCCCAAGAGATTTAAAAAAACTTGTTAAAAAGGAAAAGGATCTGTATGTATAAAAATATTTATAGCTACTCTTTTTGTAGTGGCAAAGAATTGGAAATTGAGGGCATGCCTATCAATTGGCAAATGGCTGAACAAGTTGTGATATATGATTGTCATGGAATACTATTGTGCTATAAGAAATGATGAGCAGGATGGTTTCAGAAAAACCTGGAAAGACTTGCATGAACTGATACAAAGCGAAGTGAGCAGAAACAGGAGAACACTGTACACAGTAACAGCCACATTGTATAATGATCAATTGTGAGGGATTTAGCTATTCTCAGCAACACAATGATCCAGAACAGTTCTGAAGGACTTATGATGAAAAATGCCATCTCCAAAGAAAGAACTGATGGAATGTGAATGCTGATTGAAGTATACTTTGTGGTTCTTTACTTTACTGTTCTTAGGGGATGTGGGTATGTTTTCTTTCACAACATAACTAATATGTAGACATGTGTTACATGGCTGCACATGCAAGCATATCACATTGTTTGCCTTCTCAATGAGGTTGGAGGGGATAGAAGGAGAGAGAAAATTTGGAACTCAAAATTTTAAAAAATGAATGTTTAAAATGTTTTTGCCTGTAATTGGAAAAAAGAAAATATTAAAAAAAACCAAATGAGTACTCACGTGAACAGTTTTTAACGTATTCTCAAAGGCAACAAGCAAGAAACATGACTCCATGAGACCTTTGGTCATTTCTCAACTTAGTGCCTGTGATGAAGTATTTTAAAAAGCACAACTATGAAAATAATTTGTACATCAATAAGTATTGCAGACCATGAAGAGGGAGAGAAACTCTACAAAGAATTTAATCCATACCTCAAAATTAAATCAGCATATATTGTATGCACATTGAAGTAACTTCAATGAGAAAATGGGGAGAGTTGATCTGGGTGAGCAAAGCGTTGGAAAATTTGGACCAGAAGTGAGAGGATCCAAAGACCTGGAGACCCCCACAGAAGTCTCATGACTACATAGCGTGGTTATTTCCCCTAAGGAAAGGATTTCAAAGACTTGATGAAATATTATTGTACTGTAAGAAATGATGAATGGGATAGTTTTGGAGAAACCATCGGTATGAACCGATACAAAGTAAAGTAAACAGAACTCCAACAGTTTATACAAGGACAACAGCATTGTAAAGAACAACTTTGAAAGACTGAAGAACTCTGATCTATGCAAAGATCAGCCAAAATTCCAGAAAACTAATGGTGAACAAGCTCCCCACTTCATGGTCTAGAGGGGATGGATTCAAAGTGCAGACTGAGACATATGTTGTGTGGTGGGGAAGGAGTGGGGCACAGATTGACCAATATGGGAATTTCTTTTGCTTGATCATGCTTTATAGAGCAGCTAGGTGACATAGTAAATAGAGTATTGTGCCTGAAGCCAGGAAGACCTGAGTTCAAATATGACCTCAGACACTAGTTATATGACCCTAGAAAAGCACTTAACTATTGTTTGCCTCAGTTTTCTATAAAATGGGGATGATAATAATAACACCTACCTCCAAGGTTGGTGTTAAGTTCAATTTGGATAATAATTGTAACACACTTAGCATAGTACCTGGCACATAGATTTGTTACAAGAATTTTGTTTTTCTTTTTCAATAGATGAGGAGGGAGAGGGAGAGAAGATGGATTGTATTCATTGAAACAAAAATTAACTTTAAAAAATAATTGGAAGGTAATGGATATGGCAAATATTGACATGACCAGCCCAAACCCCTTTCTTTACAACATCCCTGAACACTGGGTACTGAGTACTGTTTTATAGATGAAAGACTAAAGAAATTGTTTAAGGTCACTCAGCTAGAAATAGTCAGAACTGGGAAATTAACTTGTTATTCAGTCATTTTAGTTGTGTCTGACTCTTTGTGATTCCATCTGGGTTGTTTTGGCAAAGATCCTGGAATTTTTTGCCATTTCCTTCTCTGCTTCATTTTACAGGTGAGGAAATTGAGGCAAAGAGGGTAAAGTGACTTGCCCAGCCTCCCAATTACAACATTAGATAGAAATATATTTCTATCTGGGTCACAGGTGTTGGCTTATTTCAGAGGTCCCTTTACCTCAAGAAGGCAGTTTTGGTGTAGAGTGTCTGGTGTCAGAAGATGTGAGTTAAAATCCTGGATCGCCTGCTTGTATGATCTCAAGGCAGCCAGGTAGACTGGAGGATAGAAAACTGAACTTGGAATCAGAAAGATGTGAACTTGAATCTTATTCCAGACACTAACTGTATAACCTTGGTCAAGATACTTAATCTCTCCCCCATACTGATAGCATCTACCTCCTCAGGATTGTTGAGAGGATCAAGAGAGAACTCCCTCTAAAAGAGAATTTGCAGTACTGCCTCCATTTCCCTACCTCTCACTCTCCCCTTAACTCTTTGCAGTCTGACTTCTGACCTCATAGTTCTACTGAAACTACTCTTGCCAAAGTTACCGATGATGATCTCTCAACTGCTAATTCTAATTTCTCAATTCTTATCCTTCTTGACCTCTCTGGAGTCTTTGACACTGTCAATAGTCCTCTTCTCCCTGATACTCTTTTTTTCTCTAGGTTTTTGTGGCAATGATCTCTACTGGTCTTCTACTTGTCTGACCATTTCTGTCTTCTTTGGTGGATCTTCAACCATATCATGCCTCCTAGCTGTGGGCATCCTGCAGGGTTATGTCCTAGGCTCACTTCTCTTTTCCCTCCATATGGTCATTTCATCGTGTTTTCAACGATCATTTCTATGTACATGCCTCCAAGATCTACTTGTCTAGCTCTAACCCCTCTCCTGACCTAATGGACATTCAAACTGAATGTCCCATGGACATATTCAACTCAACATGTCTAAAACTAAACTCATTACCTTTTCTCCAAAATTCTTTCTTCTTCTAAACATAACTACTACTATAAAAAAATAAACTTAACTACTTCTATCAACAACACCACCATCTTCCCCATCTCTCAGGGTCATAAACTAGGTATGCCATCCCCAAAGTCTATCATGACTTTGGGGGAGGGAAGAGTCTTTTTTAAATTTACTTTTAACATTCTTTTAAAAATTTTGAGTTTCAAATTCTCTCCTTTCCTCCAACCTCTCCCCCACCCATTGAGAAGACGAGTAGTATAATGCCAATTACACACGTGAGGTTATGGAAAACATTATTTCCATATTAGCCATGTTGCAATAAAAGGAAACAATGAAAAGCAGAGATATAAGGAAAGTGAAAAAATCTACACTATAATTTTTCATCATGTTTGTTGTTAAGTTGTTTTCAGTCGTGTCTGACTCTTCATGACCTTATTTGGAGTTTTCTTGACAAAAATACCAGAGTGGTTTGCCACTTTCTTCTCTAACTCAGTTTACAGATGAGCAAGTGAGGCAAACAGGGTCAAGTGACTTGCCCAGTGTCACAGAGCTAGTAAGTGTGTGAGGCCAGATTTGAACTCAGGTCCTCCTAACTCTAAGTCAGCACTCTATCCACTACATTACCTAGCTGCCCATTTTCATCATGTGTCCTTTGGAATTGTCTTGGATCATTGTCTTTCACAGTTGGCTGTTGTTACAATATTGCCATTACTGTATACATTGTTCTCCTGGTTCTGCTCACTTCACTTTGCATCCATTGATGAAAGTCTTCCCAAGTTTCTCTGAACCTATTCTGAAACTATCCTCCTCCTCATTTCTTATAGTACAATAATATTCCATGACAATCATATGCTACAACTTGTTCAGCCATTCCCCAGCTGATGGATATCTTCTCAATTTCCACTTCATTACCATCACAAAAAAAGAGATGCTATAAATATTTTTGTATGAATAGGTCCTTTTTTCCATTTCTTTGAACTCTTTGAGTTATAGACCTATTAGTGCTATTGTTGGGTGAAAGCACATGCACAATTTTCCAGCTCTTTGGCCACCATTCCAAACTGTTTCCAGAATAATTGGACTAGTTCACAGTTCCACCAACAGGTACATCAATAGTGCACTAACATTTTTCCACATCCCAGGAGGGAGGATTCTTTATGGATATTCAAAATAGGACCAAATAGAGTAGAGTGAATATGACTTGGAAGGGGTTGGAACAACTCAGGAACTGGAGACAGAAATAAGTCTGATGTGGGAGGGCTGAGGGGCTGGGGGCATAGTTGAAGAGAAGGACCTGCCTGTGGCAGGGAAGGCAGAGGACATGGTTCATCACCTAAGAGGGGCTCATATACCTACTTTTAATTCTCTTCATGAAGTGACTCAGATGATGCCCACATGGCCCATAAAGGCCCACAGTCACAGGTATCTTCACATGATGCAGAGTCTTCCCCAGTGTCTCACAGTACAGGTCCTCAGGCAATCGTTCTGGGGAAACAGGATTCAGGAAGAAACAGAAGGTTTTGACTCTCCTTTCTACCACTGACTTGTGTGATTTTTGAGAATGCTAAAGACTCAGGGGACCCCTTAGTTAAATAATGGAGATTTCACTATTAGGGGGTAATTTAAAGAAATATGTATTGGCCCCCTTGTGAATCCAAACTGCTTATCAAGCCTTTTTTAGTGTTTTTATCACCATCAACATTCACCTCACTGTCACACATAATGTTGTGTCACATTACCTAGGTAATAGGTATCACAATATCATATCTGAGAACTGCAAATTCTATCCATCTCTCCCTTTGTATAGATCTCTGGTTTTTCTGTAGTAAATTAGCAATCCCCTGAGATGCAACCTAACTGCCTTCCTTTGAGGCAAGCCCCTCTCAAGGGCTTGGCTGGAGCTGCCCCATTGCTGTGTCTCTCCAATGCTGGATTCCAAATTCACATTCTACTCATCCAAACCCCACAGGGCATTACTGAATCCCTTTGCCCAACCCTAATATACTTCCTGTGTAACATCTTTTCATTTTGTCCAAAGGCTTCCAAATTATCTGAGGACTTTTCACACCTGCATTGTAACTTTGATTGAGCAACTGATTCAATAGAGGTATCTAGGAATTTTTCACACCTTATGCCTTCATTTGATAGTCATGTAATAAACATTTATTAAGCACCTACTAAGTGTCAAGTATTGTGCTAAGTAAGCACTGGGGATACAAAAAGAGGTAAATGATAGTCCCTGCCCCCGAGGAGCTTACAGTCTGATGGCAGAGGGAGGAGACAACATGCAAACAAATATATACAAAGTATACATAGAATAAATAAGAATAATTAACGGAGAGAAGGCAATAGAGGGGTTAGGGTAGGCTTCCTGTAGAAGATGGGATTTTAGTTGGGACTTAAAGAAAGCCAGGAAATCCAGGAGCTGAAGGTGAAGATGTAGAGCATTCCAGGCATGAGGGATAGCCAGAGAAAATGCTCAGAGTCCGGAGATGGAGTATCTTGTTTGTGGGACAGCCAGGAGGCCAGGGTCACTGAATCAAAGGGTGGGTTGAGAAGTAAGGTGTTACAGGACTGGAAATGTTGCAGTGAGGTGTGAAGGGAGGCTAGATTATGAATGGCTTTGAACGCCAAGAAGAAGGTGTTATATTTGATCCTCTGAGTAATAGGGAACCATGGGAGTTATTGAGTAGAGAGGGTGACATGATCAGACCTGTGCTTTAGGAAAATCACACTGAAAGAAGAATGGACTGGAGTAGGGAGAGACTTGAGGTAGGCAGCTCCACCAGCAGGTTGTTACAATAGTCCAGGTGTGACATGATAAAGTCCTATAACAGGGTGGCAATGTCAGAGGAGAAAAGAGGACAACGGAAACAAGCCCTGGCAATAGATTGAATATGAAAGGTGAGAGATAATGAAGAACTGAGGATGACAACTAGGTTTTGAGCCTGAGAGACTGAAAGCATGGGATTAGGAGAGGAGAGGGAAGATCTGGGGAGTTGGGGGGAGGAGAGATAATGAGGTTAATTTTGGAAGTGCTGAGTTTAAGATGTCTGCTGGATATCCATTTCAAGATGTCTAGAAAGGCAGTTGGAGATGTAAGATTGGAGGCCAGCAAAAATAGGTAGGCTAGGTAAATTTGGGCAGGATATGGAAATTTGAGAATCATTAGCATGGAGGTGGTAATTCAATCCATGTGAGCTAATGAGATCACCAAGTGAAGTAGTATACTGAAAGAAGAGAAGAGAACCCAGAATAGAATCCTGTGGATCACCTAGGACTAGAGGGCATGATTAGAGGAAGATCCAGCATAGTGGTCAGATGGGTAGGAGGAGAACCAGGATACAGTGATTCCCTGAAAACCTAGAGAAAAGAAAGTATTAGGGATGAGAGAAGGATTGAAAGTGTCATAGGCTACAGAGAGGTCAGGGAAAATGAGGGTTGAGGAATGACCATTAGATTTGGCAAGTAGGAGATCATTGGTAACTTTGGAAAGAGCAGTTTTGGTGGAATGATAAGGTTGAAAACTGGATTGTTAAGGGTTAAGAAGAAATTGAGAAAAGAGGAAGAGGAGGCACCTACACACTTTTCTATGCATCCTCTTCTTTCTCTCTAGTATGCCTTCTCTCATATCCCACTGACACCACAATCTTTTCCTACACTTGGTGACTTTTTCTAGGAGTTTCGTCATGAAAAGCAAAGAAACATAGGAAGATAGTTAATAGGGATGAAAGAATCAGATTAAGGCTTTTTTGAGTATGGAGGAATTATGTGCATGTTTCTAGGTAGTATAGAAGGAGCCAGCAGATGGAGATTGAAGATAAGTAATAAAATTTCTACTTTAGAGGTAGCAGGAGATAGCCTGGAAGGGTATCACTTGTGTAGGTAAAAGGGTTAGTCTTGGTGAGAAGGAAGGCTAACTCTTCATGTGAGATTGATGAAATCTAGCCACTGCCCCCAGCCCTAACACTCTAACTTCCTCATGTGCTTCACTGCCTCACTAGAATGGCAGCTATGCCCATGAACTTATGCCTCACTAGAACAGTAGGCATGTCCATGTGATGGAATCCTAGCCACTGCCTCTAGCTAGCCAGTGTCCCCACTGGGCACAGGTGACTCAGGAGAAGAAAGTGAGGTTGGTAACTTTGCACACAGCTCTCCCTCACTCAAAATCAAAGTCAACTGCAAGTCATGTCATCATCTTGATGTCATGCTCCTCTTCGAGAATGAAGAACAAACACAACCTGTGAGTGAGTAGCAGCTCTTCTTCTCTCCTCTCCTTTCTTGTCCTGACTGTCCTGTTCTCTGGTGTTCTACCCAGGGGAAGGTACGCTCCATGACCAAAAGCTACCTTTTTCCTTTGGGTCTACTGGATACATTTCTTGTTCAAAGATCAAGCCTTAAACCCAATTCACTCTGGAGCTCATAGGCTGGAAAAAAGTCCCCAAGCACAGAGTGAATTTAATTACCAAATAGTAATTGTTTCTCTTTTACCCAGGAACCCTGAGGGTTTTCCCCTCCCAGTTTGATTTTTTTTTTTTAATTAAAGGGGCTAGCCTTTGAGTAACTACTTAAAGAAGCCTATTCATTGAATGGGTGTATCTCACTTAAAGTGAGAATGTGATAAGAGCTTAGCCTGAAAGGGCCAGGGTCTCATATTGCATCCTGGGCCATCCTGGCCATCTCCAGCCATCCTCATGAATATCAGGTCACCATATCCAGATGGCTCAGGAGGAGAAAGTAAGGTTGGTGACCTTGTGCAGCCCTCCCTCACTCAAATCAAAGTCACCTGCAAGTCATGTCATCATCTTGATATCATGGTCCTCTTCGAGAACGAAGGACAAACACAACAACATGTCCCCAGACCCAAGGCCCCAAATATGCCTCACAGAAACAACAGGGGTGTCTGTGCACTCAATCACAATCACACCCATCTAGTCTCAGACAGAACCACAATAGTCAGCCAATCAGAAAGGAGCACCATCAGGATGCCTGAGTAGGATGTGGACACCAAAACAACAGAAGGGACTTTTGCTATGTGGGTTCCTGAGCAGTAAAAGCAAAAGCTGTCCTTTAGGTGAACTTACGATGTAGAGTATTATATTATATTATAGTATCATCATCTTATATAATTGCCCCCTCCTGTTCTTCTGTACGTATTATAGGAAATCACATGTGCAGTTCCATCAAAGCTAGGAACCTTTGCCTATTGCCTAATTGAAGGATGGGGAACCTGCAGCCTCAAGGTCACATGTGGCCCTCTAAGTCCTCAAGTGCAGCCCTGTGATTGAATCCAAATATCACAGAACAAATCTCTTTAATAAAAGGATTTGTTCTGTAAAATTTAGACTCAGTCAAAAGATCCCACCCAAGAACCTAGAAGGCCAGATGTGGCCTCAAGACCATAGGTTCCCCACTGCTGGTAATCTCTTGACAAACCCCTACTACATCGATACTCTATAACATTACCTGTTGTATCTTACTGAAATTGCCATTTCCTTTTGGAACTTAGTTCTTAATAAATGCCTTTGCTTGGCTTGGAGATGGTCTAAGTTTGTGAATTCTTTCACAAAATACCATCAAATTGCAACAGTAAGAAATGGGGGTTGGGGGAATGACCTCTTATCTAGTCAAAAAATAAATCAATCTGGAAAGGGAAGACCCTCAGGGTTTCTGGTCAAAACAGAAACAATTGCCATTTACATTCACTCTGAGTCATCAATGACCAAGTGAGTCCTGACCTGACCTGGAGTCAGGAAGACCTTAATTCAAAGCCTGCCCCACACGCTTTCCAGCTATCTGACTTGAGGAGATCATTTAATCTGCCTGTCTCATTTTCCTCACCGGCAAAATGGGCAAGTTAATAGCTCCCACCTCTCAGAGTTGTTATGAGAATCAAATGATATTTATAAAGGACTTTGCAAATCTTAAAGGGCTATATCAATGCTGGCTATTATTACAAGTTTGAGGATAAATGGAATTTATCTGTATTTGGGATGATCCAGTTAAGCAGCTTCCTCAGAAGGGAGTCATTGCTATAGATTAAACCATGTGTGCTCTTCTAGGTCTCCCTTGAACTTACGGGGCTACAATAGAATAGAGGCAATAGGAAGCTTTCTTTGATTAGAAAACATGAGGAGTCTCAACTTATTAGTCTTTTTCTTTTGTTTATGTTATTTCATTACAGATTTTATTTGAATTCCTACAAGCGCAAAGGTTGTGAAAAGGAAAATAAGGTTGACTCTTAGGCCCATTTTATGGACCAAACCTGTACCCCTCTTTCCCTCTACCACTTCCTGGTATTCCAACACTTGTCTAAAATGATAATCTAAAAAAAAATAGAAGAAAAAATGACAGAAAAGAAAAAAGATCTATAAAAATCTCTGAAAACAAGTTTTTTCAAGCAATGACAAGCCGCCAGAATATTCAGAATCTAACATTACAATCCCCAATGTACTTCTTTTTTTTAAATTATTTTTTAATGTTTAACAATCACTGCCATACAATTGAGATTTTATCCCCCCCACACCTACCCCCTCACTACCCCCCTCCCTCCCCACCACCGCATACAATTCTGTATGGGTTCTACATATACTTTCCTATTGAGTACATTTTCACTATAGTCATGCTATGTAGTCGGACTAAAATAAATGGAAGAAATCATATAACAAATCAAAACATGATACACAAACACACACACACACACAAACATGATCTGCTACATTCTGCGAATGACTTCCATATTTCTTTCTCTGAGTGTGGAAGGCATTTTGCCTTGAGATCCACCATTGGGATTTTATTATTTTTTTTTAAGAAGTTCTTGCGTTATTACAAAATTCCAAGTCTACCAGTAAAAACTCTCGCACACTGTGGTCGTTGCTGTGCACAAAGTTCTCCTGGTTCTGCTCCTTTCACTCAGCATCAGTTCATATAAGTCCTTCCAGGCCTCTCTGAAGTCTTCCTGTTCATCATTTCTTATGGCACAATAGTACTCCATTACATTCATATACCATAATTTATTCAGCCATTCCCCAATTGATGGACATCCCCTTGACTTCCAGTTTTTGGCAACTACAAAGAGTGCTGCTATAAATATTTTTGTACATGTGGGACCCTTTCCCATTTTTATGATCTCTTGGGGATACAGTCCTAGTAGCGATGTTGCTGGGTCAAAGGGTATGCACATTTTTGTAGCCCTTTGGGCATATCAACTTATTAGTCTTAAGGACTTTAAAGAAGAAATGAAAACTGGACTTCAAGCTCTGAAACAAAGATCTGTTCTGGCCAGTCTTGTTTTCCTTTGACTTCTACTGAGTTCAACCCCATTGCTTTCCTTAACACTCAATTAACACTGTCTAAGATGGTGGTGGAGGCACTGGAGCTTCTACATGGTACTTCCTTCATCTCCTGTTAATCCTCTGATGCTTTTCTATGCATCCCCTTCTCTCCCTCTCTCCTTCTTTTCTTCCACACCCAACCTACTATTACAATTCTTTTCTTTAGTTGGAGGTCATACAGGAATATAGACTTTGCTCCTTGAAAAAGATCTAATGATTGCAATCCCTCTCCACCTTATTCCTGGGGTCAGATGAAGACTTGGTCACAGATCATGCCCCTTGGGTGACAATTGACCTTTGAAATTGAATTGAGATGCTCCCCTATATTATAGAGGAGCCCCAGAAGATTAGGCAAGAGTTGATTCCTATTATTGATTATGCCCACTTGGGCAAATATGAATCAGCAATTGCAGCTATGTTGGTCTCCAAAGTCTTGAGATGTCTTAGAGAGGAGGTATTGATAATAAAATGGTGGTCTAGGACAAGGTCAGATTGTTGCTGCAATTTTTTATTGTCTGATGCTACTAAGTTAGGAAACTAGGAAAATGTACTGGGAAGGAAATCAATAATCCTAGGCATAGTAAGGGTGGTATAATAAGGTGGCGCAGTGGATAGAACTCTGGACCTGTAGTCAGAATGACCTGAATTCAAATCCTGCCCCCGACACTAGCTGCATGAATCTAGCAAGTCATTTAACCTTTATCTGACTCAGTTTTCTTATCTTTAAAATGGAAATAATAATAGTGTCTACTTCTCAGGATTGCTGTGAGGATCAAGTGAGATAATATTTGTAAGATGATTTGGAAATCTTTAAGCACTATCTAAATAAATGCTAGTTATTCTGTTTGGCTTTTAAAGACCCTCCTAGGAGAGCAAGGAATAGGTTACCTGTCAGATCTATGGAAAGGAGAAGAATTTATGACCAAACAAGGGATAGAGAACATAATAAAATGCAAAATAGAAAACTCTGATTACACTGAATTAAAAAACAAACAAACAAAGTCAATGCAACCAAGATTAGAAGGGAAGCAGAAAACTGGGAAAATATTTACAACAGTAATTTTTGTGGTAGCAAAGTAAATGCCCAGAGATTGGTGAATGGCTAAATAAATCAGGGTATACAAACATAATAGAATTTAACTGTGCTATAAGAAATGATGAATTCAAAGGATGTATATGATTTGGTGCAAAGAGAAATAACCAGAAGTGGGAAAACAAAATGCCCACGAAGCAACAGCCAAAGAATTAAAACCAAATGCTGTTTCATTATAATGGCCAAGCTTAGTCCTGATGAAGATCTATAAGAATCCATCAGTCTTTCTGTGGAGAAGTGTAGAATACTACATATACAGTTAAAATTAGTTAATGGCACTTAGGTGGTACAGTGGATGGGCTACTGGGCCTGGAATCCAGAAAAACTGAATTCAAATCCAGCCTCAAACACTTACTGGCTTTGTGATGCTGGGAAAGTCATTTAACTTCTGCTTGCCTCAGTTTCCTCAACTGTAAAATGAGGACTGTTTTCAGCACCTACCTCCCAGGGTTGTTGTAAGGATCAAATGGGATAGTAACTAGCTATAGTTATCTTGAGGAATGAATGAAATAATATTTATAAGGCGCTTTGCAACCCTGTAAATGTTTGTTATGATGATGGTGCTTTCCTTCTTTTTTCATTATTTGCTGAAAGGAATGGCTCTCTGGGTAGAAGGATTTACTTGGAAATAAAGGTGATACAAAAATGAAAGCTGTCAATATTCTTTTTCTAGGAAAAAGAAAGGCAAGTTAGGTGGCTCAGTGAGTAGAGCACTGGTCCTGGATTCAGAAGGACTTGAATTCAAATCTAGCCTCAGACACTGGTGAGAAAGCATGTGGTTAGAAGAAATGATATTTTGAATGAATGAATCAAAAGGCATTTCTGCCTAGTCCTGGGAGAAGCACTGAGGATACAAAAACAATGGAAGAGATAGTCCCTTCCCTCAGGGAATTTCACTTTACTTCCTCTATCCCACCTTGACGCCACTACCCCGTCTAGTTTCTGAACCAGAATTCATTCTGCCATCGTCCCTGGAAGGAGTGAGTTTTAAACCCCATCATTATCATCTTCTTCTTCATCATCATCACTATGATGATTGCTGGGGTTGTTGTCATACTCTACACTTGGCAGCTAGGTGGCACCATAGTGCACAACATGCAGGATGTGAAGTCAGGAAGACTCATCTTACTGAGTTCAAATCCACCCTCTGTCACTTACTAGCTGTGAGACCCTGGTCAAAATCACTTAATCCTGGGGCCAAGGTGGAAGAGTAACAGCATGGACTTTCTAGAGCACTTTTGCTAAGCCTAGCCAAATATTTGTAAAAAAATGGTTCTAAACAAATTCTGGAGCTGCAGAACACACGGAACGATGGAGTGAAGCAAATCTCCAGCCCAAGACAGCCTGGAAGGTTGCTGAGAAGTGTCTTATCGCACACTCAGGGGGCAGGTTGCAGTCCAATGTGGGCCACGCCACAGAGGGGACCTGAGCAGGCCTTGTGGGGAGTGAATCTTTTGCACCTGGGGTGGTTTATGGACTTCATGACCCCAAAATGCTGAGGACAAATTGGAAGGTTAGTGGAAAAAGCCTGTGGGACCAGTGTGGAAGAGTGGAGTGGTCTGGCTCCAGCCCCAGGGTGGCTGAGGGGGGAGGGCATGGAGGAACCCACTGGAAACCTTAGCAGCAGCAGGGACAGAGACAGTGACTGTTTCTGGAGCTCTAGGACCACAGATTGTGAGGGAATGAGAGGCTGACAGTACACCTCCCACCCCCACTGGAAGCAGAGATCTACCCTGACAAAGAGCTCAAAAGTCAAGTGAATGGCTGGGGAAATGAGCAAAAACCAGAAAAAGAATCACACTATAGAATCTTACTTTGGTAACAAGGACAACCAAAACATGCAAACAGAAGAAAACAAAGTCAGAGCTCCTCTATTCAAAGCCTCCAAGAAAAATATGAATGGGTCTCAGGCCATGGAAGAGCTCAAAAAGGATTTTGAAAATCAAGTAAGAGAAAAAATTAGGAAGAGAAATGAGAGTCATGCAAGCAAAGTATGAACAGCAGATCAGCACCCTGCTAAAGGAGACCCAAAAAGATGCTGAAGAAAATAACACTTTAAAAAATAGACTAACCCAATGACAAAAAAGATCCAAAAAGCCAATGAGGAGAAGAATGTCCTAAAAAGCAGAATTAGCCAAATGGAAAAGGAGGTTCAAAAGCTCACTGAAGAAAATAATTCCTTAAAGATCAGAATGGAGCAGAAGGTAGTTAATGACTTTATGAAAAATCAAGAAATTATAAAACATAACCAAAGGAATGAAAAATTAGCAATGTGAAATATCTCATTGGAAAAACAACTGACCTGGGAAATAGATCCAGGAGAAATAATTTTAAAATTGTGGGACTACCTGAAAGCCATGATCAAAAAAAGAGCCTAGATATCATCTTTCTTGAAATTATCAAGGAAAACTGCCCTGATATTCTAGAACCATAGGGTAAAATAAATATTGAAAGAATCTACCAATCTCCTCCTGAAAAAGATCCCAAAAGGAAAACTCCTAGGAATATTGTAGCCAAATTCCAGAGTTCACAGGTCAAGCAGAAAATATTGCAAGCAGTCAGAAAGAAACAATTTGAGTGCTGTGGGAATATAATCAGGATAACACAGGATCTAGCAGCTTCTACATTAAAGGACTGAAGGGCTTGGAATATGATATTCCAGAAGTCAAAGGAGCTAGGACTAAAACCAAGAATCACCTACGCATCAAAATTGCATATAATACTTCAGGGGAAAAAAATGTTCATTCAACGAAATAGAAGACTTTTAAGCATTCTTGATGAAAAGACCAGAGCTGAATAGAAAATTTGACTTTCAAACACAAGAATCAAGAGAAGCATGAAAAGGTAAACAGGAAAAAAAAATCATAAGAGACTTACTAAAGTTGAACTGTTAACATGACTACATGGAAAGATAATATTTGTAACTCTTGAGACTTTTCTCAGTATTTGGGTAGTTGGAGGAGTTATATACATATAGAGAGAGGGCACAAGGTGAGTTGAATAGGAAGGGATAGTATCTAAAAAAATAAAATTAAAGGTTGAGAGAGGAATATATTGGGAAGAGAAAAGGAGAAATGGAATGGGGCAAATTATCTCTCATAAAAGAGACAAGAAAAGCTTTTCAATGGAGTGGAAAAGGGGAAGGTGAGAGGGAAAAAGTGAGGCTTACTCTCATCACATTTGGCTTAAGGAGGGAATAACATGCACACTCAATTTGGTATGAAAATCTATCTTACACTACAGGAAAGTAGGGGAGAAGGGAATAAGTGGGGTGTGTGAGGGGATGATAGCAGGGAGAGCAAATGAGAGGAGGAGTAATTAGAAGTAAACACTTTTGGGGAGGGACAAGTTCTAAAGAGAGAACATAATAAATGGGGGGCAGGATAGGATGGAGGGAAATATAGTTTAATCTTTCACAAAATGACTTTTGTGGAAATCTTTTGCATAACTACACATGTATAACCTCTAATGAATCACTTGCCTTCTCAGGGGGGATGAATGAGGAGGTACGAAAGGAGAGAAGTTAAAACTCAAGGTTTTAAAAATGCAACTGAGAAAACATGCAACTGGGAAATAAGATATACAGGTAATATGGTATAGAAATCTATCTTGCCCTACAAGAAAACAGACAAGATGGGAATAAGGGAAGGGAGGGGTGTGATAGAAGGCAGGGCAGATTGGAGAAAGGGATAATCAGAGTGCATGGTGTCTTGGGGTGGGGAAAGGGGAGAGGTGGGGAGAAAATTTGGAACACAAAATCTTGTGGAAATGAATGGTGAAAACTAAAAATAAATAATAAAGAAGGAAAAAAGAAAAACAGAAAATGCTGAAAAAAAAATCACTTAATCCTGTTTGCCTCCATTTCTTCATCTGTAAAATGAGCTGGAGAAGGAAATGGCAAACCACTCCAATATCTTTGCCCAAAAAATCCTCAAATGCAGTCACAGAGAGTCAGACATGACTGAAACAACTCAACAACAACAAAGGAAAAAAATAAGGGAGACCTTTGAAATCAAACCAAAAGAGCCTTCAGTCAAACTGATGTGAAGGTTGAGAAATACATAGACAGAACCGTAGACCCAGAGGCTGGAAGAGAGAGAGGGTCATTATAAATCCCCAGGTTTCAGAGCAACTAACAGGTAATATTTACTATAGTTAACCTGGATCTACCTTGGAAAAAAGAGTGTCCTCATCTGCCCAAACAGCAGGTACCTGTCTCTACCCCTCCATGGCAAGTTCTCCCACTAAGACAAGCTGAGGCAGAATGATTTCATCAGAGCCCCAGTCTTGCTAAGCTGGTCCACATACTGAATGCTTTGTGAATGACTCTGAGACTTCAGTCTTCAACGATTTCAGGGCATGTGTCTCCAATCTCCCCTATGCAGAATTGTATTTATCTATCACTTTCAGATGGGAGTAGGCAATTCTACCAGGGATTTTGTTGTTGTTCAATCATTTTCAGTCCTGTCCAACTCTCTGTGACCCCATTTGGGGTTTTCTTGGGCAAAGATACTGGAAAGGTTTGCCATTTCCTTCTCCAGCTCACTTGACAGATGAGGAAACTGAGGCAGACAGGGTTAAGTGACTTGCCCAGGATCACACAGAATTTGTTGTTCAGTTGGTTCAGTCATGCCCAACTCTGATCTCATTTGGAGTTTCCTTGGGCAAGATTACAGAGCGGTTTTGTCATTTCTCTTTCCAACTCATTTTACAGATGAAAAAATTGAGGCAAATAGAGTGAAGTGACTTACCCAGGATCTTACTCAGAAAGTGACTGAGGCTGATCTGAATTCAGCAAAATGAGTCTTCCTGACTCCATATCCATTATAGTGCCATCTAGTTGCCAGTGATGCCAACAGCAGCAACGACGACGACGATGATGATGATGATGATTTAAAACCCACTCCTTCTAGGAGCAATGGCAGAGTGGATTCTGGCTCAGGAACTGGAGGAGGTGGTAGTGTCAAGGGTGTTTCCAACATGGGAGAGGAAGTAAAGTGAAAGTCCCTAAGGGAAGGGACTGTCTTTCTGATGTTTTTGTATCCTCCATCATTCTCACAGGGCAAGGCACAAATACTTTTTGACTGATTCATTCAAAAATTGTTCATTTCTTCTAACCACATGGTTTTCACCAATTAATGAACTTCTTCCTATTACTATTGAAATTTTATCTGACCAGCATGCTCATTTTCTCACCTCCTTTCGTGACCCTTTGTTTTATGGGAAGGAATCTCCTTTGCAAGTTAGAATATGCCACTTATTCTACTATGGAAAGAAAATAAACGGGCCCTCTTGGTTATTCTTTCAGAACTGCTATGTCCTTCTTTAGCTCCCTCTGCAATGGTGGAATTAAGTTTTGAACAAGTTGTGCTCTGTCTGTGGCCCCAACATGTGAATGAGATGATAGTGATGATGATAACACTACCACTAATGATAAAAACTCACATTTGTCTAGGACAGCCTTCTTCAAACCCCCGTTCACACTGGCATGTTGGGTCTCCCCAAGGCCACTGACTCTTTCTACCATCAGGGTTCTAATGGTAACTGAATGGTTAGGAGTGTTTTTCTACTGTTATTTCTCAAGAGCCCCCACTGGTGTGCTCTCTTATTGGTTATTCACTTGATATCAACTAATGAAAGCAGCTAGGTGGCATAGTGGATAGAAGGCTCAGTCTAAAGTCAGGAAGACTCATCTTTGTGAGTTCAAATCTGATCTTAGACACTTACCAGCTGTGTCATTTAATCTTATTTACCTTAGTTCCTCATCTGTAAAATGAGTTAGAGAAGGGAATGGCAAAGCATTCCAGTATCTTTGCCAAAGAAACCCCAAATGGGATTTGGGGTTCCCACTGTTTGAAGGGGGATTGATGAGGATTGTATGACCCTCAACCTTTCTCCCAAATCAATTTGGGTACCTATTTCTAGAGGGGGAAATTATGAAAAAAAACAGGGGCTCCTCCCCCTCTGGGCAAATAGACTGGTCAATGAGAAGCCATTATCTCAAATGAGGTTAATTACTGAATCACTTAAAGTCACTTTAGGAGGTAATGAGATTCAGATTGCTCAAGAAAATACTGGAACTAACAGGTGCTCCTCCATCTTGAGCAAATAAGCCGAATAATGGAATAGAATGTGCCTAAGTATTCTCAAAACTCTGAGCTAGCCCCTGCCCCCCTCACATAGGTGTCCCTGGTTACCTCACCTTTATATCCCCGAATCTCATCTCCCTGCCCATAGCAGGTTTTCCTCTATAAGAATCCCTACCTTCTGCTGGCTGGGGACTGGGGACTGTCTCTCTTGAGGAGCTGCCTCCATTAAGGAGCCCCTCCTTTAGCTGTGGTTTCCCTTAAGCTCCTGTCTTCCTTAAAGAGGAGCCTGTTTGGTGTGTCGTGTTACCTGCATTTGCTTGATTCGGAGACAGCCTGGGTGAATTCTTTGGATACAACACCATGGCCAACACACACTTTGCATCTCAGCATTTTGGCCCTCACACCTCATCAGGGTCACAAAGACTGAAATGACTCAAAAACAATAGTCAATTAATGAGCTAAAGTTAATTTGCTTTTAGAAATAAGTATTTACTAAGGTAGAATAACAAGAAAAGTTGGTACTAAATATCCTCCAAACTGAGGACACACTCTCTCTCAAGTACATTTAAAATCCGGGGGAAAAAATAGGCTCAAAGCTTAGAGAACATTCATGGTAAAGGAGTAGTTCACAGTACCCAATTACTGGAATTTATTTTCTCCCCCTTTTGAGGATGTCATGAAATTTCCTTTAAGCAAGGTAAAGTTTTCTGCTGAGGTCTTTGTACAACTTTCTTTACTCAGTTTGTCTCCTTTTGCCTCAGATCTCAATGTAAACATTATTGTCAGCCACTACTGTTCCAGAGACACTGCTAGGACAGCTGTTACAAATCTAAAATCTTGTAACCTTTCCATATTCATCTCCTAGTCAAGAGACTGTGCTCTCCACTCCTGAGGTCCCCTCCCCCTCCTTCTCTGGGACTTGGCTGAAATTGCTTCCACCGTGACAGTGGAATGTTGGGTTCCAAAATAGCTTACTATTTTATCAACAACCAGCAGGGTATGACTAAGCCTCTTGAGCCAAATACAATTCCCACTCTTTGCTTTATAAAGTGTTTTAAGGTTTGCAAAGAGATATGTGTGTATACACATGTACATGTATATAACATCCACATCTTTTCTACACATAAGTTATATATGGATATGTGTGTGTATATGCATGCGTATGTAATATTATCTTATTTAGTCCTCACAACAACTCTGTGAAGTAGGTGCTATTATTATCTCCATATTTTAGAGGAAGAAACTGAGTCTGAGAGAAGTTAAGTAACAGAGGGCTAATAAGTGCCTGATGAATCAGCACTTCTTTACACCAAGTGCACTCAATCTACTGCATTTGCCTTCCAGGGGATTATGCAAAGTTCTCCAACTCAGCAGCATTTTCCTGTCCCTCACCACCCTTAATTAGCTGAAACAGTAAATCTGAAATGTCCAAGACATAGGCTGAAACCATAGAGAGGTCCTGAGCTCTTCTGAAAGTGAAAAGTACCCCAAATGTGTAAAACTGAACACAGCCCACAGGAATTACTCATGAGAAGATGTGTAAGAGTACCAACATTCCCACATTCAATCCTTTGTGTGCAATTCTTCATGGGACTGATGATGACATATTGAATCATTGCTGGACATTGATGAAATATCCCGCAGACATTGCCAAGAGCCCTCAATGGACTGTGTCACTCCCTACAGCCCAAAGATTGGGTCCATATAAAATTACATCAGTGGGAGATACCTTTAGAACCCTACTAGATGGGACCTTATCAATACTGTTAACTATGAACACTGCCATAAAGGACTCCATCATTCTGTTTTTACTGAGTCCAGACTTCTCCCTGTCATCTCACTTTTTCTGGTCTTTAGTCCTAATTGGACCTCAAATAAGAGCACCAAACATAGTTAAAATGATGATGGGAAGAAGAAGATCATAGCATTAGGTAAGGAAGGTGAGTTTAAGAAGAGCTGGTGGTGTGAGGTTCATTATTGTCTGGATTTCTGTACCTCCAGAGTGATCCCATTGAGGGTTACCAAAAGACCTTAGGATGCCACAAATGTGCCCTTGCAGGCAACCCTGCTACCTCTCCTTCCTCCTAGAGAATGACTCCTATCCATTGACCTTTTGTTGTTGTGTTGAGTTTTAAGTCTATCTGACCTTTTGTTACCCCACTTGGGGTTTCCTTGGCAAAGATACCAGAGTAGTTTATCATTTCCTTCTCAAACTCATTTTACAGATGAGGAAACTGAGGCAACTTAACTGAGGTTAAGTGACTTGACCAGAGTCACACAGCTAGTAAGTGTCTAAGGCTGGATTTGAACTCAGGTCTTCCTGTCTTCAGGCCTGGTGCACCACCCAGCTGCTCCTGTGTTATGGCATCTATAGTTCTTGGCATGTTTTCCATTGATGATAATGACAACATACTTTATGAAACTGTTACTTCCCTCTGGAAGGGAATGGATATGGCTGTATATCCTGGAACTTGAAATTTGATTGGAATAGGGCCACACTATCCCCTCATTATTGAATCTAAAGAAAGAAAATACTCCATCTGTACAAAGTGTCTACATCAAGTGTAGTATACTAGATGATCAAGCATGACCCTCCATGCCATATGCACCCCATTCCAGGAGGCAAATCTGACTAGCCTTAAGAAAAGTGGGAGTGTTTCTCCATTAGCCACTGAAGATGCTTAAGTAGGATTGAGACTTGTTGACCTTTCCATCTGCCCACAGCTGACCTTCTTTCAAGTCTTATCTCCCCCAATTAGAGTGTAGACACTGTGAGAACAGGGACTATCACAATTTTTGTATTCTTATCCCCAGGGCTTGGCAAATAGCAAGCACTTGATCATTTCTTTTTCAATCCCTCATCCATGGTCAAATCTATCTCTTAAGAGTATTGATTTGACAACTATACAAGGGATGGATTAGAGAGGAAGGGAAAATTGGAAGGCAAGAGACCAATTAGGAGGCTGGTACATTAATCCAAGTGAGAGAGTAGGAGGGCCCGAATGAGGGGAATGGTGCTATTGGTGAGGAGAAGGGCTGGGTGTGAGAAATATTGCAGAGGAATGGGCAAGACTTGGCAACTGAAGGACAAATCAACTGGGATCATGAATAGAGGTTATAGTTTTCTGTGAAGCATTGGTTTTTCATCTCCGTGCAGAGAGATACAGAAGAAGAGTGGGAGTCATCAGTAGCAGTAGCAGTAGTGGCATCAGATGAAAGATGCTTTACAGAAACTTATTCTAAGCCTTGTGGCAACTTTTCCTTTCTTCGGCTTGCCTCTTAGTTTATTAAGAGAATCCATCAGAAAGTGACTGGATTAGAGCAGCTAGGTGGATGAGCACCAGTACTAGAGTCAGGAGAACCTGAATTCATATCAGGTCTCAGACAATTACTAGCTGTGTGACTTTGGGAAGTCACTTAACCCTGATTGTCAAAAGAAGGTGACTGGGATTATGCCAACTCAAAGAAACTGCTGGAGCAGTGATGAATTTACTTTTCCATTTCTCCCTTCTGATTTACCATCCCATACAATGGGACATAGTTCATTACGAAGTATTTCTCTATTATCTTAAATGTTGCTTATTGTTATTTTTAACAATTTTTTATCCTGATAATTTTTTTATGGCCTGAATTGGTATTTTTGCTATGGAGAATGTAATAATTAAATAGACCTGTGGTTATGTGATGAGACCAAACTCAACTGACTGGGAAATCTCCTTTCTGGCCTGGTGATCAAAAGAATTGTTTATGGGTTTAGAGTTTTATGAATTTTGCTAATAATCTGTATTATTAAACTTTCTAACTTTGCACAGAAGATAATATGAAGCCAATATCTTTGTATTGCATTAAAATTTTTATGAGCTAGTTATGTTTTCTCCAAGCAGATAGGCCTCAATGCCAGGGGTCTTTGAGTTTGCTCCCAAAGCAGAGAAAGGATGGAAGAACACAGTCAGAGGCTTAAGAGAAGGTCCCACCATGACCAGCCCCAGAGGGTAGAAACAGATGTGATCAGAGAGAATCAGTGCTACTCAATGGCGTGGTAGTGGGAGGCAGGAAAGATGGTAAAGGAAAAGGAGGAAAAATGTTCTCCTCATCCAAATTGAGAATTGTTCGCTAGCAATATCTACTGCGTATCACCTGGTAAGATGGTGGTGCCTTCATTAGAAACAGAAGATTTTGGAAGAGGGCTCGAGGAATATAAATTCTGTTTTGGGCATGTTGAGTGCAAGATTTCAATGGGACATCTAGTTGCAGATATACAAAAGGTAGTTGGTAACATGACTATAGTTCAGAGAACCAGTTAGGGGTAGATATAGTCAGTAGATTATTTGCATAAAGATGATAATAGAATCCATAAATAGAGACAGTGTATGGATTATGATACAGCCTAGAAGACCAAGAAGTGATAAGACAGGTAGAAGAAGAACCAAGGAAATGGTCAATCAAAAAAGAAGAAGAAAGTGTCCAAGAGGAAAAGGTGTGTCAAATACAGCAAAAAGGTCAGGTAGAATGAGAAGTAAGAGAAAGCAATTTGGTTTCACAGATATTAAATCATTCATAACTTTGGAGAGAGTAATTTCAGTCAAGTGGTAGGGGTGGAAACCAGATTGCAACAAGCTGAGAAGTGGGTAAGAGGTGAAAAAAATAGAGACAGCAAGTAAGGTAACTTTCTACAGGTTTGGCTATGAGAGGGAGAAGAGCTCTAGGACAATATTTGAAGGAGATGGCAGGATCAACTGATTTATACAATCTTTTTATTGATTCATTGACTTTTGTATCACTCTCATTTTCAAATATTTCCCTCTCCTCCTCTCCCCATCTCCAGTTAGCCATCTATTCACTATAACAGACAAGTGAAATGGGTTTTTTTAAGCACAGAAATGATTCAATTTCATTTAATTCTATAAACATTTATTAAGCATCTACTATGTGCCAGACCTGTGCTAGGAAATCTAGTAGAGAAGGTAGAGAAATCTAGTAGAAAAGGTCATTAGAGGAGAGGGAAGAATAAGGAGAGATTGAAAAGCAGGGAAAGAGGAAAGATGATTGAAGGATTGTATAGGAGATGGGGTGGGAGGAGAAAAGAGGAAGAAGAGCAAAAGTGGAAGTAACTTGGGAAGTTACCCTCAGATTCTCTTGTAGTCCCAAGGATAATTCTATTGACAATAAATATAATTATCTTCTTGTTATTCAGTTGTGTCTGACTCTACATGCCCCCACTTGGGAATCTCTTGCAAAGAGATTGGTGCAGTTTTGCCATTTCCTTCTCCGGCTCATTTTATAGATGAGGCAACTGAAACAAACAGGGTTAAGTGACTTGCCCAGGGTGACACAGCTAGTAATTGTCTAAGGCCAGATTTGAACTCAGGAAGATGAGTCTTCCTGACCCCAGGTCCAGCACTCTACTCACTAAACCATTAATTGGTGGCAGAGATGTCTCTGTTATTAAAGCTAGTGCTCTTTCAGGATGCCAGCATATATCATGGTGCATTCAGGAAGGATGCAGATGTGAGTTCTCCCCATCAACTTACAATAATAATGTCCATGACAATAATAACTATTAGAACTCACTTTTATCTCTACCAGTAGACCTTCAAAAGCACTTGTCTCACAGTAATACTTGGAATAGGTAATGTGTGTATTATCTAGATTCTAGCCCATTTTATAGATGGAAAAACTGAGTCTCACAGAGGTAAAGTGACCTCCCCAATGAGGAAAATTAATATTATGCTATATTGTTGTAATAATCAATATTATTACATAATCCATCCTATTCCTCATTTTACCAAAAGCTCATTTTTCATTCTAGCTCAAAAGATACTCTCATCATTCGTAACCTTTGGGGAACTTGCTTTCTAACCTGGGACCTTCCTTTCAGTTTACTTGTAAACAAAGAACCGACATTGGATAGGTTCCCTGACTCTCCTGTCCTTCTGTCCCCTTGTCAAAATTAAGAGAGATTCAATCATCAAAGGGGAGGCCAAATGGGACAGGGAGGGAGAAATCCTGATTAAGATGTTTCTGATTTTCCCACCAAGATTACTAGACACCTGGAGTCAGGAAGACACATTTTCCTGAGTGCAAAGCCTCAGATACTTACTAACTATATGACCCTGGGCGAGTAACTTCACCCTACTTGCCTCAGATTCCTTATCTGTAAAATGAGTTGGAGAAGGAAATGGCAAAACCAGTCCAGTATCTGCCAAGAAAAACCCAAATGGGGTCATGAAGAGTCAGACATGGTTGAAAATGACTGGGAAACAAATTGTCAGAAAGGGAGCCACACCTTAAGGCCAACCCATTTTTCCCAGCTGCAGACTCATCCTGTCACCTATTACCACTGTCTCCCAATGAGATAGTAGTAAGGAGGCGCTGAGGTAACTCTTAACTCACCTCCTTTTTAAAATGTCTACCAATCAGGATTGTCTTACTTTTACCAACCTGACTGTTGGCCAATCAGAAGGAAGACACACCTAGGTTTGAAAGACCCTGTCCGCCCTCACTCCACTCCGGGTATTTGGTAATGGAGAGAGGCAGTTGACCCAATTTATTGGTTAATGCTAGCCTTACTCATAAACTATTCATTCTCAGGTCCCTGGATTTTTGGCTGAGATGGCTAGTGTGATTCATTTTACTAACCGTATACTTGTTGCTATTAATAGTATGTTATCTTGCCCTGGGAAAAACTATGTCTCAGCATGCTTTTTAAAAAAAAAACTTAGTATTTTATTTTTCCCCAGTTACATGTAAAAACAATTTTTAACATTTGTTTTTAAAACTTTGAGATCCAAATTCTCTCAATTCCTCCCTACTCACTCCTCACTCGTTAAGAAGGCAAGCATTTCCATATAGGTTATACATGAGTGGTCATCAGTATGCCTTTGTTGCTTTCTTGAAGTTTTACTCACCACACCAGTGTTACACAGCTAATAAACACTGGCAGCGAGACTTCCGGGTTTAGTAACTCCAGTATTCTCTCCACTACATGCTACTGCTTTACTCTGCTTCCCCCACCCCCCACCCCCACCCCACCCATGTCAAAGAAATAGCCGGGAGTATGCATTTCTTGAGAGTACTGATATAGGTAGATCCCTTGGGGTTTGGGCTCCTCTGACTCAAGCAAAGGTCACAGATATGAGCCCCCGGATAGAAGAACCAGTTGTCTGTCCTCTTTGAGTTGGGTCCAGATACCCCACTTTTTAATTGGATTAGATGAAATAAGAAATAATGACATACACACCAAAAAAAGCCAACCTGACCCTATGAGAACAACTCACTCTTTTTCTTCGTGGTGTTGAAGCAGGCTTCTGAAGTGGGGGATGTTGGCTCTGACCCTGAACCTATGAAAGAAAAGGCCTCTGTCAGAGAGATGATCCAATTCTTACAGACTTAGGAAACCTCAGGGCTGGAAGGAACATCATAAGGCACCAACTCTAAACCTTACTGGTGTAGAAATATCCAATAGCAGGGGTTTGTCACCACTTTGTGCCTTGGGCTTCATGGTCATCTGGTGATCCCTAGGGACCCCTTCTCAGAATAATATCTTTAAATGTACAAAGTAAATTGGACAGAAAGGGAAGGGAAGGGATAGAAGGCCAATCTTTATAAAAATAAAATTGACTTGCTTTTTAAAAAATCTGCGCCTTTGTAATTTCATCTTAATCTTGCTCCCTGGGGTCAAACACAACAATTCTCTTTCCCACCTTTTTCCCACCACAGACCTTTGAATATTCTAAGATAGATTTTAAGTCCCCACGCCAAAATCTTCCCTTCTACAGCCTCAAAACTCCACGTCTTTCTACTCATCCTACACAGTACGTTTCCCAGTCCCCATCACCAGGCCCACTCCTGTTCTAAGAGACCTGAAACAAAAATGGAGGGATGGGGATAAGGGTGGGGCATGGTGGGTGGGGCGGGGATAGACAAATGACCTCTCAGAACCAGGGTCTGGCAGGGACAGCAGGGTGTTGGAGACAAGAAGTTGCAATGAATTTAAGATTCTTGCCCTTGAAAGACACTAGGGTAGGGGGCCCTGAAGGGCAATGTACCATTAAGAGGGAGGGGTAGAATTCTACCCTTTGGGCCCTTCTGAAACGGTCATGGTCCTTGCACACAACCTCTGGTTTGGGCTTCATATGGGAGGTTCAGACATTCTGGGATCATCATCCTCTACCACCAGACTCACTGGGAATCATTGGTTCTGATTCCATCCCAAATTCCAAGGCCTTGTCACTCATGCAGTGCTGGATCTAACACCTGCAGAGAAAGTCATCGTCATCATCATTAGCTATCATTTCTATAACACTTTAAGGTTTGCAAAAGACTTTACAAATATCTCATTTTCTCCTCACAGCAACCCTGAAAGGTAAGTGCCCATTCATTCTAATGCTCATTTTACAGATGAAGAAACACATTCATCATCAGGTGCCCTTGATAGTTCCTCCCTTAAGTCCCCAGCTCTTAGCTGCCCAGGCAGTTGGGGTGACTGGGCTAGCTCCCTGACTAGGGCTACTAATGTAAAGTTCCTTTCAAGGAAACCCTCTGAGATCTCTCTGGAAATCCCAGTGCTGTATGGGGCTCCCCTTGAAAGGGTGGAGGAGCTCACAGAGAGGAGAGAAACCAAGGGGCCAGGTCTGGCCATGAAGCCTTCCTGGGTGAGGGATGGGCCAATCTCAGTGGAGACCTAAAGGATCAAAAGACCTGGAGAGTATGGAGAAGAGGGAGGAAGGCAGTGAAAGGGCTAAGCCTACCTGCTACAGACCAGACCACTTTATCTCCTCGTCTTTGTCCTAATGTCACAACCCATGTAGTACATTCACCACAAGCCAACAGGAGCCTCAGGTGCAGAGGAGGCAGAGGAATTACCTTGTGCTTGAGGAGACGCCCGAGTTCAGATGTTTTCTCTGGCTCTGGATCCCCAGGTGAATATTTAAATAACTTCTCAACCAATGAGAGAGTAGGATCTGAACAAACATAACCTGCTAGAGGTACACATATCAGAAATCAAAGATGTGGGAAGAAAGTCTATGATAATTAAGGTATTGGAACAACAGGGTGAAGACTGAGGACTAAGGTAATTTTACTGAAACAAAAAGGCAGGAGAGTGTCAGGGGTTCTCCAGCAATGCGCATAGGAGATGTTGATGGCTGAAAAAGAAATGAGCCTTTATTTGAAATATTTGAAAAGCATTTTGACTATGAGTGTGGAACATTGCATATGTGTCCAGGCTGAGTTCATGTGCTAATTAATCTTGCTGACAGGCCTTTCCCCTCTTTTAAAAATTTTCCTCCTCCTCCTTCTTGTCCTCCTCCTCTTCCTTCTTCTTCTACAAGGAAAGACTTTCTGGAGAGCATACCCTTGGAAATGGAAATCATAACAAAACCAAAATGCAATGAACTAGACAGGGGCACCTCCCGTGAAGCTGGCATTGGAGGAGGAGACCACTCTGGTCCTTTTCCGTGGGAGATGGGCTCTGACCCCTTGCTGAAGGGCATATACTTGGAAATGACCCAGTGAATATTTATTGATAGTTCCTTATGATTGGGGGAGGGGGGATGTGTCTGTGTGTGTGTGTGTGTGTGTAAAATGATTTGTGTCTCAGTCAAGGGGAATGTCTCCACTTAGTAAGCTAAAAAAAGTCACACCAAAAATTCACTGATGTGTTCATGAACAAGAAGAAAGCCATACTTTTTCCTTGAGCGTAAGGTTTGGGGATTCTATCAGGTCTCTTTGGGACTCCCAGTAGGACAGAAAGGGGCTTTTTCTCCCCACCACTCCCCACTCTCAGAAGCAATGGGGGCCTGCAACTAAAGCACATTGCAATAAAAACATGAACTTTCCAGGTGACCCCACAATTCTCTTGCTGTTTCTTTCCCTGACCTCTGGTCACTGAACAATGATCCTGGAAAGATGGACATTTCTATCTTCCTCAACTAATTCATGAATTTGAAAGGTCCCGGGTTCCTGAGTCAGTGCTGGTTGCCCAGCCCAAGGCCTCTTGGAGAGGGAAGAGGATTGCCCACATGACTTCTGATGACAAAAGGAGTAGTGATAAGGGTTTAAAAGTGACAAGATGTCTGCAGTTGATGAAGTATGAAAGGATATGAACTGGCAGTTTTCAGAAGAAATCAAAGCTTTCAACAGTCACATTTTAAAATGTTCTAAGTCACAACTGATTAGAGAAATGCAAATTAAAATAACTCTGAAGTGCCACCTCACTCCTATCAGATTGGCTAACATGGCAAAAAGAAAATAAAAAATGATGGCGGGGATGTGGAAAAATTGGGACACCAATGCATAGTTGGGGGAGTCATGAACTAGTCCAACCTTTCTAGAGAACAATCTGGAACTATGCCCAAAGACTTATAAAGCTAACCCTTTGATCCAGCAACATCACTACTAGGTCTGTATACCAAAGTGATCAAATAAAAGGAAAATGGACCTATTTGTACAAAAATATTTATAGCAATTCTCTCTGTGGTAACAAAGAACGGGAAATTGAGGAGATATCCATCAATTAGGGAATGATTGAACAAGTTGTGGCATATGAGGTACATGATTGTAATGGAATACTATTGTACTTTAATAAATGACGAGCAGGATGGTATGAGAAAACACGGGAAAGACTGATGCCGAGTGAAGGGAGCAGAACCCGGAGAACATTGTACACAGTAACAGCAACGTTGTGATGACGATCAACTGTGAAAGACTTAGCTCCTCTGATCAACAATACAACGATCCAAGACAATTTCAAAGGATCCACTATGAAAAATGTCATCCACCTTTAGAGAGAAAAAGTATAAACTCTGAAGGCAAATTGAAGCATATGTTTTTAAATTTTATTTTTAGTGTTTTATTTTGTTTCTGTTTTCTCTTGCAACATGACTAATATGCAAATACGTTTTGAATGACCTTGCATGTATAATTAAAATCAAATTGTTCACCTTCTCATGGAGGGAGAAGGGTGGAAAAGAGGGAGAAAATCTGGAACTCAAAATTAAAAAAAAACTATTGTTAAATTTTTTTTACATGTGATTGGAAAATATTTAACAAAATAAATAAAAATAATTTTAAAAATAAAAGTGACCATATGGAAGAGCAAGGGACCTGGTTGTGTCACCCTGGTACTTACTACAATGTGTTACTTAGATGGTACAGGAATGATGGGAAAGGATGGGGGGTTCCTATCCAGCAGCACGAAGTAAGTTTCCTTTTCAGATGAGTCCAGGCCCTTCAAAGGACTTACTGAGTTTAAGAGGAATTCACTGGATGAAGACCAAAAGCCATTCCCCAATAGATGTGGTCAAGAATATGAACAAACAGTTCTCAAAAGAAGAATTTCATTTTATTACTACATAAAAGAATGCTCCAAATTGTTATTAATAAAAGGAATGAAAATCAAAATAACTCTGAAGATGTTGTCAGACCTGACAAATTGGTAAAGATGACAAAAGATACGAATGGTCAATGTTGGGGGGGCTGTGGCAAGATGGGCACATTGGTGTACTGTTGGTGGAGCTAGGAAGCACAATCACTATTGTGAAAAGTAATTTTTTGAAAGAAATGTAATGAAAATGATTAAAATATCCATAGTCCTTGACCCAGAGATTTCAATACCAGGCTTACACTCAAAGACTGTGAATAAGAAAAAAGTCCCCAGATGGATTTTTAAAATTCTATTTATAGCAGTACTTTTTGTAATAGCAAGTAATTTGAAACAAAGTAGATAACTATTGATTGTGGAATGGTTAAACAAATTGTGATACATGGATGTAATTAAATGTTATTGTGCTGTATCCCTGGTATGCTAACAATGGAATATTACTGTGCTTTGAGAAGTGATAAATATGATGAATACAGAGAAAAGGCAAGGGGGAAGGGAGTATGTAGTTATTAAGCCCCTATTATGTGCCAGGCACTAAACTAATCACTTTCCAAATATTATTTCATTTCATCCTAATAGCAATCCTGTTGATTAGAGAAATGCAAATTAAAACAACTTTGATGTGCCAACTGTGAGAAAGAGGAGTTCTCTTTCCACAGGAGTGATACCTACACAATCCCAGCTTTGCAGGAAAGATAACAGGATGTAAATTAGAAGTAACTGGTTTCAGCCAGAGCTGTGACCTAGCAGAACCAGGCTTCTGAAGAATTGTGTGCATTCTTAAAGAGTTTTTTAATATTAACCCACACACCAGGGTGGAGCAAGTGGTTTTAAATGCACATGCAATATATGACAAGGGAGGGGGATACACATCTAGGAGAAAAAACATGGAATAGGCAGTTCAGGAAGTTGTATCCAACCAATGAAGAACAGGGAAGGGAAATGCAAAACAGGATAAGTGATAAAAGGTTTTGTAATTGTCTGAGAGAGTGCGATTTTTGAAGACTTCAAAGAGGCCTGGAAAGACTTATATGAACTGATGCTGAGTGAAAGGAGAAGAACCAGGAGAACTTTGTACACAGCAACAACCACAGTGTGTGAGGAATTTTTCTGGTAGACAGTACTTCATTGCAATGCAAGGACTTAAAAAATTCCCAATGAACTCTTGAGGCAAAATGCCTTCCACATCCATAGAAAGAACTATGGAATTTTATTGCAGAAAGAAGCAGACAATTTTCTTTTGTGTTATGTTTTGTTTTATGATTTCTCCCATTCATTTTAATTCTTCTATGCAACATGACTAACATGAAAATGTATTTAATAGGAATGTATGTGTAGAACCTATATAAAATTGCATGCTGTCTCAGGGAGGGAGTGGGGAAGGAGGGAGGAAGGAGAGGGAGGGAGAGGGAAAAAAATCTAAGATATACGGAAGTGATTGTAGAACACTCAAAACAAATAAAATAATTTAATTTAAAAAGTGTGATTTTTCCTAGTCATTCCCTTCTGAAATAACTTAAAATAAAAATCTTTTTTTCCTCTGAATTCACTGACAGTCATGTGGAGTTCTTACACACTTCATTCCTATCTGATTGGCTAACATGACAAAAGGAAAATAACAAACACTGGAGGGGATGTGGAAAAGATGGGACACCAATGCATTGTTGGTAAATCGTCATCAACATTGTCTTGACTATGAATACCACTAACATCATCAATTTTTGTTCTCAGTTTCTCACCCTGGGTTGGCTTGGCTGTGTGGTCCTCTTCAAGCCTGTCCAGTCCTTGGGAGAATTGAGAAGCAGTGGAGTTTGGTGGGGAGAACAGTCCATCCTAGGCAGAGGAGCCATCACCATCATTATCACCATCACCACCACCAACTATTACCGTCATTACTAAGTGTGGAGGAGTTTGTTTGGACAGTGGCTAGACAACCCCTTGTTGGGGAAGCTGTAGAAGTGATCCCTGTCCTGAGAGGGAATTTGGATTAGAAACACTGGAAGGTTCTACCCTTGGTGTCTGAGACTGGGATCTATGAGTGAGGAGGGGAGCAGGGTGAGGTGTAGCAGAAAATGAGAAAGGAAGATAGAGATGGTAACACAGAAACTCTTTTGGTGAATCCAGAAAGACTGTAAAGTGGAGATGAAGCTTTGGCTCCACTCCCCAGTCTGTTGGGTCAGATTATTCAGTTTTGAGGAAAGGACTACTTGGTGGAGTAAAAGGGAACTGAGTCAGGGAAGCTTGGAGGGGAAAATCCCACCCTCACCATTTGCCCTCTCACCATTTGCCCTTTGGAATTCGATCCAAAGCTTCTCAGTCTCTTCCTGCAGTTTTCCCAGAGGTTGAGTAGCAGTGTTGTTCTCATTCAGCACTGTGGACATTGGGCACACTGGGGGTGAGAGAGGAGATTTTATTTTATTTTATTATTTATTTTTTGGCTTTCTTTCTAAAATTTATTTATTTTCGTTTTCAGCATTCATTTCCACAAGATTTTGAGTTCCAAATTTTCTCCCTATCTCTCCCCTCCTCTACTCCAAGATACCATATTACTCCTTCTCCCAATCTGCCATCCCTTCTGTCACACCCCTCCCTTCCTTCATCCCCATCTTCTCTCTTTTCTTGTAGGGCAAGATAGATTTCTATACCCCATTACCTGTATTTCTTATTTCCCAGTTGCATGCAAAACCAATTCTCAACATTGGTTCCTAAAACTTTGACTTCCAACTTCTCTCCCTTCCTCTCTCCCCACCCATCCCCACTGAGAAGACAAGCAATTCAATATAGGCTATCTGTGTGCAGTTATGCAAAAGACATCTATAATAGCCAGGTTGTGAAAGACTAACTATATTTCCCTCCATCTTATCCTGTCCTTCATTTACTCTATTCTCTCTTTTGACCTTGTCCCTCTCTGAAAGTGTTTACTTCTAATTAGTCCCTGCTTCCATTTGCCCTCCCTTCTATCATCCCCCCATACTCCGCTTATTCTCTTCTCCCCTACTTTCCTGTAGTGTAAGATAGATTTTCATACCAAATTGAGTGTGCATGTTATTCCCTCCCTGAGCCAAATATGATGAGAGTAAACTTCACTTTTTCCCCTCTCATCTCCTCTCTTTGTCCCTCCATTGAAAAAGTTTTTTCTTGCCTCTTTTATGAGAGATAATTTGCCCCATTCCATCTCTCCCTTTCTCTTCCCAATATATTCCTCTCTCAGCCTTTAATTTTATTTTTTTGGATGTCATCCCTTTCTATTCAACTCACCCTGTGCCCTCTGTCTATATGTATATAATCCCTCCAACTATCCAAATACTTGAGAAAAGTCTCAAGAGTTATATATATTATCTTTCCAAATAGAAATGTAAACAGTTCAACTTTAGTATTTATGATTTCTCTTTTTCCGTTTACCTTTTCATGCTTCTTTTGATTCTTGTGATTGAAAGTTAAATTTTCTTTTCAGCTCTGGTCTTTTCATCAAAAATGCTTGAAAATCCTCTATTTCATTGAATGATCATTTTTTCCCCTGAAGTATTATACTCAGTTTTGCTGGGTAGGTGATTCTTGGTTTTAATCCTAGTTCCTTTGACTTCTGGAATATCCTATTCCATGCCCATCGATCCCTTAATGTAGAAGCTGCTAGATCTTGTGTTATCCTGATTGTATTTCCACAGTACTCGAATTGTTTCTTTCTGGCTGCTTACAATATTTTCTCCTTGACCTGTAAACTCTGGAATTTGTCCACAATATTCCTAGGAGTTTTCCTTTTTGGATTTCTTTCAGGAGGTGATCAGTGGATTCTTTCGATATTTATTTTACCCTATGGTTCTAGAATATCAGGGCAACTTTCCTTGATAATTTCATGAAAGGTGATGTCTAGGCTCTTTTTTTGATCATGGCTTTCAGGTAGCCCCATAATTTTTAAATTGTCTCTCCTGGATCTATTTTCCAAGTCAATTGTTTTTCCAATGAGATACTTCACATTGTCTTCTATTTTTTCATTCTTTTGGTTTTGTTTTGTAATTTCTTAGTTTCTCATAAAGTCTTTAGCTTCCATTTGCTCCATCGTAATTTTTAAAGAACTATTTTCTTCAGTGAGCTTTTGAACCTCCTTTTCCAATTGGCTAATTCTGGTTTTTAAAGCATTCTTCTCATTGGCTTTTTAGACCTCTTTTGCCAATGGGGTTAGTCTATTTTTAAAGGTGTTATTTTCTTCAGCATTTTTTGGATCTCCTTTAGCAAGCTGTTGACCTGTTTTTCATAATTTTGTTGCATCACTCTCATTTCTCTTCTCAATTTTTCCTCCACCTCTCTTACTTGATTTTCAAAATCATTTTTTAACTCTTCCATGGCCTGAGACAATTGCATATTTATTCTGGATGTTTTGGATTTAGAAGCCTTGACTTATATGTCTTCCTCTAATGGTATACTTTGTTCTTCCTCATCCAAAAGGATGGAGGAAAATACTTGTTCACCAATAAAGTAACCTTCTATAGTCTTATTTTTTTCCCTTTTTTGGGCATTTTCCCAGACAGTTACTTGACTTTTGAGTCATCATCAAGTGGAGGGTATACCCTAGGGACCTGTAAGTTCTCAGTTCCTCTGAGGTGACATAATCAGTGCTCCTCCTCAGCCCAGGGCCACTACTCAGGGCTGAGATCCAGATCAGCTGCTTGATTTCCCCAGGGTCTTTAGCCCGAGGGCTCCAAATGACTATGCTGCTGCAGTGGCTGCTGCTGCCCTAGGCTCAGGGCTAAGGCTGGACCCTGGAGAGAAGACTTTGGTGTTGATTTCTTTCTGGGACCAAGTTCATCTCTCCACTCCTCCTTCACCTTTTTCTGTCCCCTTCCTTCAGAACTTGGTTCTGTGTTCCCATAAGCCTCTGTTCCCATAACCCTCCTCCTCTATCCCCATCTGCTCACCCTGGGACCTGAAAGTTGTTCCCTCCTCTTCAAGTCTGTCCAGTTGTTGAGATATCTGAGAGACTGGGTTGGGGAGGGGAAGAGGGGAGAACAGTCCATCTTAGGCAAAGAAGTAATCCACAAAACTACCATCCCCTTAGGACCTCTGTTCTTCACATCCCTCAGGACAACCTCTCCTCATATTCCCCCTCTCCCAGGTTTCCTCCCATAGATCTTATGTTCCTTAGGGTCCACAATTTCCATGACTGTTTTCCTCATCTGTATTCCCCCAGTCACTATATTATCCATTTGCCTATTTGACATCTCCCATTTCTCTAAGCCCTGGGATCTTAAGGCTCTCTGTTCAGCTGGTAGTTCCTTCAGGGTCTTGGAAAACTGACTTTTGAAGAACAGGGTTGGTTTGTGGGGGGGCACACTTTCCCTTCTAGGCAGAAGGTCTTTGAGTTTCCCTATCCCCAGTTTCTTGTCCTATGATCCTCTGTGGAGCCTAGAAGCCACCACAGGTGACCTCTAAACACATTTCTCTGGATTAATTCATGGTTCCTTCCTTCTCCAAGCTGATGCCTCTGGGCCTCTGCTGTTCTATGCCTTTGCCCCACCCCATTGAGAGATTGAACCAACTCAGAGGCTGATGCCAGGCTTTGGGGCCCAAAAGCATAGTCATGATCCAGGAGCCTTGGGGAAAGTTCAGGTGTTTACCTTAGCTACCAAGGAAAGCAAAGATTCCTCATACTTTGTCCTCAGCAAAAGGCCACCCTCCCATCATGGAACTTTCTCACCTTTAGATTTCAGGGTTATTTGGTGGAGTTTGTTCAGGGCCTTGGAGAGCTGAGGAATTTCAAAGGAAAGTAAGAACAAGGTTGGTCTTGGGGATGGATACTGCCTGCAGAACAGAGGGTTTAGTCCTAGTTTCCACCCAGGGCCAAGAATTTGGAAGTGAGCTCATAGTTCTTCTCTTTACTTGAACAGAAATCACTCTGCTACCTCTATTTCCAATAAGTGGTCATCTCATCTCTGGTGGAAGACATTTGAAGGGCTTCTAAGGGCAGTCCATTTCAGTTTGGGACAACCATATTTTTAGGAGACTTTTCCTTATATCAAGTTTAAATTTGCCTCTGTAATTTCTAGCTTCCATTACTTGTTTTACCTTCTGAGGTAAAGCAGAATAAGTCTCTTCTCTCTTTTTGACAGCTCTGCGGATGCTTGAAGACAAGTCTTCATTTTCCTTTTCTCTTCACTACATTAGACATCCCTACTTGTTTCAACTAAACTTCATGGGCATGAAACAAGGCCCTTCACTATCTTTGTTGCTCTCTAAGACAGTTTCCAGAAAGACAATCAGTGTCTTTCCTAAATGGTGGTACCCATAACGGAACATGATGCTGATGAGATCTGACCAGGATAACACAATGGGACATTGCCTTTACCACTACCACCACCAACCCTGGACACTAGAGCTCTCTCAATACAGCTTAAGAACATGTCCATTGTTTTGGCTGACACATCACACTGTTGATCCATACTCCACTAAATCTCCAGGTCTTTTTTTGAGGAGAGAAAGGGAGGAGTCAGGACTCTCCTCTCAGGTCTTAGTGATATGGGAAAGAGATTGGTGAAGTCATATCCCATGTGTCAACACTTTATCCCATTGGATGTCCCAGGGACTGATAGGGCAGAATGACCTGTTTTTGTTATACGGGCTCAGAGGGGAAAGGGACTTCTTCAAGGTTGCACAGTTTCTCCACATTACCCCCTCCCCCAGTTCCCATGTGCTGTCTCCTAAGTCTGGTATTAATATTGGCATCCTGGCCTTCATGTTGACATGGAACTGGCTCCCCTGTTCTCCCACAAACCCTCAGGGCTCTAGCTGAGACCCATTCCTCCAGCATGACCCCAGATATGCCCAACCTGAGATTTACCACTGTTTCTGAGGTCCCAGTGATCCACCTGTAGCCTCCTGATGATAGTCACAATCCCAGAGTCTGAAAGAAGAGAGAGGAGAAAGTCAGGGCTTAGGCCAGAAGAATCATTCCAGAAGATAAGGAGTGGGGTGACATTCTAGGAGACCATCTACCCAAGAAGTCATTCTGTGGCCTGGGGGTGGGGATTTTCAGGATTAATAGGTCATTCCTTACAAAGGCACAGAGTCATTCTGGGTTCTACAAGCCTAAGTAAGAGGAACATGAAAAGCACTCAGAGCTGGAGAGTCCAGAGACTTGAGTTCTAGTCCAGGCTTTGCAACTAATTGATCATGTGGCCTTGGATGAGTCATGTTCCTTTCCAGGGGCCCAAGGTTTGTCATCTGCAAGCTGTATTGGTTGTGTGCTCTGTAATTCTGGGAGGTGTGTGAGGGGGGAGGTGGTATTGGGAAATAAAAGAGAATCATGGGTGAAGCTGAGAGGCAGTTGGGATCTTTGGGTCCAGGACTCAGGAGGGGGATACAACATCTTAGGTAGGGTCTCACTGGGTGATATATATATACCACTGTGATACATGCAGGACTCCTAAAGCTTCTCCAAGTCCTGGGCTATCTCAAAGCAATATGAATGCTCACTTTTTTTACACACCCCTTTCCCTAGCCCAACTTTCTTCCCCACCCCCACAGTCTTTGAGCCCTTTTCATTGGGTTTTCAGGTTAATAATTTGAAGAATGGGTCCTGGAGTAAGAAGTAGGGGCCAGAGGGCCCTGGCTGGGGGGATAGAGTGGGGAGATTCTTACACTGAATTAGGAACAAGAATAGGAGTGCTCCCCATAGGGCCACCGAGATCAGGTAAAGAGAAGTACGCTCTTTCCGCAGGTCTTCTGGCCAGGCAGCTTAGTGAATCCTGGGAACCAGGGCAAGACAAAAGGAGGAAGAGGTGAAGGATGGGTGTGGGGAGGTAAGACTCTGTCTCTCTCTTGTCTGAGTCTGGCACTGGGCCTTCATCTTGGCCATGGAAGCCTGACTTGAGCCTCTTTCCTCTTGAGTTCAAGACTTGGGGTTCTTTAGGCAGGTGAAGGGATCCTGAGTGAGGCCAGCTGGCCAGGGAGGGTCCATTAGAAGGATTGCTTCAGGACAGAATTCACTTCAGCCGGCATCTGCTAAGCTCCTGCCATGTGCCAGGAACTACACTAGACCTTGAGGACACAGAAACAAAAATACCAATATTTACAGATGAAGAAAGTGATTTGTTTATGGTAATGTAAGTATTAAAAGTCTGTCAGAATAAGACTTGAACCCAAATACTCTGACTCCCTTGGAAAGGATGCTAATGATGGGAAAGATGAAGGCAAAAGGAAAAGGGAATGGCAGAGAATAAGATGGCTAGGTAATGTCATGGAAACAATGAACCTGAGCTTGGAGAGACAGTGGATAGAAAGGCTTGGCATGCTACGGCCCATGTGGTTACAGAGTCGGATATGACTGAACAACAACGTCTAACATCAAATACCAGACTCTATTGTATGACCCTGTTAGCTTGGCCATGTGGTCCTATGCCGTTGAGTAGCAGAGATGCCCATTGTTGGACTGTTCCCTTAGCTATTGACTCAGGGCAGGAAGGAACTCAGGGGTTCAGGGTGAAGATCTAGAGAGGTCACATGCCTTCCTGCCCTTTTCTGTCCCAAATACCACAGCCACAATCTCTCTCTGGTGCTTCCAACTTCCCTGGGGCTGATTCAGTTCTAGTTCCCCAACCCCACCGATGATTCTTCCCTCCCCACTCCTTCCCTATTACCTGTGATTCTGATCTTATCTTCATTGACTGGTTCTCTCCTTGAACTCACTACTACCTTTAGAATTATTATTTAGTAACTACTAAACAGTAATGATTGCTCTTTTACCCAGGAACCCTGAGGGTCTTCCCCTCCCAGTTTGATTTTTTTTTTTTTATTGAAGGGGCCATCCCTTGAATGGGTAGGTTGGTTGGTTGTTGTCCTTAGTCTTCGAAGAGGATCAAAATGACATCACCATGATAAAATGAAGTTTCAGTATGTCCGACTGTGGCTGATCAAATGAATACAAGTTCAGAATGCTCTACCACAGGTTGGGCACAGATAGTCCATGTGAATATTTGGGGCAGATACTCTGAATTTGTGCATCCTACGTTTCCTTTGTGCTGTCTCAATTCTGCTTTGCTCAAAGAGCACAGCACCCTTTCTGATGTGGGCACTCCATGCTGAGCAGTCCTGTGCCAGTGTCTCCCATGTTGCACAGTCAAATCCAAAGTTCTTGAGAGAGACCTTGAGAGTGTCCTTGTATCACTTCTTCTGACCACCATGTGATCACCAGCCCCATGTGAGTTCTCCATAAAATAGCGTTTTTGGCAAGTACATTTTGAATTCAAACCACGTGGCCAGCCCATTGGAGTTGCGCTCTCTGAAACATAGTTTGAATGCTTGGCAGTTCAGCTCGAGCAAGGACTTCAGTATGTGGTACCTTATCCTGCCAGGTGATCCTCAGAATTCCTTGAGTAACCACTTAAAGAAGCCTATTTATTGAATGGGTGTATCTCATTCAAAGTGAGAATGTGATAAGACCTTACCCTGAAAGGGCCAGGGTCTCACATTGCATCCTGGGCCATCTCTACTTGTCCTGATGAATATCAGGCCACTGGACCAAGATGGTTCAAGGGAAGAAAGTGAGGCTGGTGACCTTGCACAGCCCTCCCTTACTCAAATCAAAGTCAATTGCAAGTCATATCATCATCTTGATGTCACAGTCCTCTTCAAGAATGAAGGATAAACACAAGATGCTGTTATTATCCTCATTTTACAGTGGAGGAAACTGAGGCAAACAGAAGTTAAGTGACTTTCCCAGAGTCACACAACTAGTAAGCGTCTGAGATTTCATTTGACCTCCTCACTCCAGGCTCTCCAGGTTCTCTACTCACTGTGCAACCTAGCTGCCTACAAGGAGAATGACAAGGATAAATCACATAAAGAGATACAGAGTGAAGCAAGGTCAAGGAAACAATATATACTATGACTGCAACAATGTAACTGGAAAGAACATTCACAAAAAAATCCAAAGTAAATGTTGCAAGATTACAAAGAACAAACACGGTTCTAAAGAAGAGATAAGACACTTCAACCCCAGTTTTTTGTAGAAGTGAGAATTCACAAGTATGGTACGTATTTCCAGCCTTTTCATTTTTTAGTTTTTTTATTTTAGTACACGAGGTGGAACAATGGAGCAGCTGGGTGGCACCATAGTGCACAGATTGCCAGGCCTGGAGTCAGGAAGACTCATCTTCTGGAGTTCAAATCCGAGGTCAGACACTTATTAGCTGTGTAAACCTAAGTCATTTCACCTTGTTTGCCTCAGTTTCCTCATCTATAAAAAATCAACTGGAGAAGGAAATGGCAAACCACTCCAGTGGCCAAGAAAAAACTTGCCAAGAAAACTTCAAATAGGGTCACAAAAAGTCAGATATGACTTAACAACAACAAAAAGTTTTCTTTTAAAAATGTTATTTGTTATATGGAATCCCTCTTTGGGAGAGGGAGGAGAAATGATACTGAGAGAGATTCTGGAAATTAAAAAAAAAAACCAAACGAAAGTTAGCAATAATTTTTTTAACAAAAAAAAGAGGAATTTTCTGGAATGTCTGGATGTTTCCTATTTAGCAACCATAAGTGACCTTTCCTTCCAGGGGAGTCCAAGACCTCAGAGAATCTCTATGGAGATAAAGTGGGATGCACTAGAATGATGGGATACTAAACGTGATATCTATATAGGTATCCAAGTTATCCTAAGAGAATGAACTCCCCTAGAAGCAAAATGCTTTTGGCATTACTGGTGTTGACCTGAAAACTTGGTTAAAGAAAAGGCAACAGGCTAAATGCATACATTTTTGATTTAATTAATTAATTAATCAATTCCCTATTAAAGAAAACGGTAACATAATGCATTATGGAGCCAGAAATGTTCTGGCTACCGATACAAAGAATTGGGCAGCCTTAAATATGTTTTTAGGACAAAGAAGTGTTCTGTGTCCTTCAGATTTATGATCTCCATGAGTGATTAACTAGACCATTAGAAAGGAATTTCTTAATTGCATAGGTTGTAAATACAATAAGATAACAGAGTTTGACAAAGTTTCACATAGAAATTACGACCCAAGATGTCTGTGTTTTCTTTACCATTAACATGCCATAACATAGTATATGTCTACAAATATTAAGATATGGAAAACGTCCCATTATTCAAGATAGTGTCTTAGGTTAAAGGTCTCTTAAGGAATGTTAAGTCAGCCCTGGCAGGCTTTTGTTGACATAGGAAGAGGCATTCTCTGTTTGCTTCAGAGAGAACAAAGAGATTATTCCAAAATTTTATATTAAACACTATCACTGGAGAGACATCCCCTAGCCTGTCAAAAGCACATAAACCAAATAACTCACAGTAACTGAAAGGTACAAAGTCCAGATCCCTTGTTCTTCCATAGGAGATCCCATAGGATCATAGATTTTGATCTGGAAAATCTAGATTTTGATCCCTTCCCTTCCTTTCCCCTTTCCTTTCCTTTCTCCTTTCCTTTCCTTTCCTAGAAAAGAAAAAAAACCATGTCATATGCACAGCAAATCATAGGAAAGGATTCAGAATATGTAGCAATAACTTTTCATTTCAAGAATGCCTGTATGTTCAATACGTACACTCTGCTGTGAGCTGTCCATCTTTTCTTTGCTTCTTTGGAGGTTTTTGTTTGTTCCCTGCTGTACTTTTGACTTTGCTCTTTTTGGCTCTCCCCCCACACAATTAAGTGTGGATATACACACACACACATATATGCATATATACACATACATATATGAACATATATATACATACATATATAAACATATACTTTCCCGAAGAGATTCTACTCCTAATCTTGTTTTCATGTTTCTGCATATCTTTTTTTCCTATCTCTCCTAACTCCTCTACTTTACTTCTACCTGCTACCTGACTCTCCTATAACTTAACCTACCCCACTCCAGCAATCCCTCCCTTATCCCCCCCTCCATACCCAACAGAGAGATCTGGCAGCTTGATTGTTTGCAAAATAAACTCCTGGGAATGGGAGGCATACAAAGACAATTCAGCACAACTACCTTTTGCCTGTGGAGGAGTTAGTCATCCTATTGAGCATGAAGAAAACAATGAAAGGTTACAAACCAATTTTTGGAATGGAAAAAACAGGATGAGAAGATTATGCCATGGGGATGATTATGGAGTAAAAGATGGTACCCTCAGCAACTAGGTAGAAGAGTGGGTGGGAGCTGGGCCCAGAGTCAGGAAAACTTGAGCTCAAATTCTGCCTCAGACACTTACTATCTGAATGATTTTGGGAAAGTAACTTCTGTCTGCCTCAGTTTCTTCACCTATCTCCTAGGGTTGTTGTGAAGATCCAAGGAGATACTTGTAAAAGAGTTAGCACAGTTCCTGGAGCAGAATAAGCACTGTATAAATGCTAGCTGCTTTTGTGGTAAATATTATTCTCACCAAGGTAGCTAAGTGTTGATAATGTTTAATATAAAATTTTGGAATAATCTCTTTGTTCTCTCTGAAGCAAACTCAGAGAATGCCTCTTCCTATGTCAACAAAGCCAGCCAAGGCTGACTCTACATTCCTTAAGAGACCTTTAACCTAAGACATTATCTTGAATAATGGGACATTTTCCATATCTTAATATTTGTAGACACATACTATGTTATGGCATGTTAATGGTAAAGAAAACACAGACATCTTAGGTCGTAATTTCTATTGAACTTTGTTTACCCTTTCCTATGTCAGTTATCTGTTTAGGGCAGGAAGCCTGCCACTTACTAGTGGTGGGATTTCCTTCTTTATCACCAAGACATATGTTTACTCAGCCTGGAATCCCAAGGCCTGACCAACATTACTTTGTTAATTGTCTTGTCTTACTAAATTTATGATTTGTTCAACTAGGAGAGTTCCTTTCTCACAGCAAAATGTATATAAGCCAGAAGATTTCTGCACTGGGTAGCCAGAACATTTCTGGCTCCATAATGCATTATGTTACTGTTTTCTTTAATAGGGAATTGATTAATTAATTAAATCATAAAATGTATGCATTCGGCCTGTTGCCTTTTCTCTAATTAAGTTTTCAGGTCAACAGTGTGTAAGGTCCTGGGCCTAAAATTAGAAAGACCTGAGTTCAAATCCATAGTTATCTAGCTGTGTGTCCCTAGGCAGGTGATTTAACCACTCTCTGCCTCAGTTTCCTCAACTGTAAAATGGGGGTTATTTTAATAGCACTTTCCTTCCAGGGTTATTATGAGATTAAATAAGATGATATTTGTAAATCATTTTTTACACAGTGCCTGGCACATTGTAGGGGCTTAATAAAAAAAAAAATGCTTTTTGCCTGCCCCCTATGAAAGTAGAACCCAGGAATTCACGAATCTGAAGCTTATACAATTGTTCTGGATAACTCCAGTGGAAGACAAGAAAGGGAGATGAACATTCTCTAGGTATCTTCCAGAGCAATGGAGCAGCCAGGGCTTGTTCTCTGTCTTTTCCACTTTCATTCAAAAACTGTACTTTCAATCATAATATGACTTTTCTTTTTCAGTTATGAGAAGTTGGGAAGGAGACAAAAATCTTAGTTGGGGGGAGCTACAGCTGCACATTTTCCTGGAGCTTAGACTAGGGTGGAAACCAGTAAGTCAGTTGGTGGTTTTGTTGTTAGTCAGGCATGGCTGATGCTTTGTGACCCCATGGACACCAGGCCTTCTATCCTCCACTCTCTCTCCAAGTGTGTGCAGGCTCATGTCATTGTTCCCATGATACTCCCACTCCATCTGGTCCTCTGCCATCCACTTCTCCTTTTGCCTTCAATCTTTCTCAACATCAGGGACTTTTCAATGAGTCTGGTCCTCTCATTAGGTGGCCAAAGTGTTCCAGCTTCTGTTTGACTTTCCAGTGAATAGTCCAAATGCATTCCTTCAAGTATTGATTGCTTTGATCTCCTTGTGTCCAAGGGACTCTCAAAAGTCTTCTCCAGCCCCACAATTGAAAGCATCAATTCTGTGGTGTCAGCTTTCCTTATGGTCCAACTCTCACAGCCATACCTTGCTACTGGAAAAACCCATAGCTTTGTCTGTACGGACCTTTGATAAATTTAGGAAATGTTGTGAGTGATTTTACATTTTAAACGGTAGGCCCAACTTAGAGGAACAGAGGCCAGAGAAGTGCCCAGCAGCTGTGTGGAGGGAGTGTGGGGAGGGAGAGAATGAATGGAGGAGGACCGGGGAGGATGGCAGTGCAGTAATCCTAGAAAGAATGGAGGCCTGGAGGGAGGAGAATTATTGTGTGAACAGAGAAAAGGGCAGGACACAACCAGTGTTGTGGAGGTAGACTGGACAAGCCTTGGCAACTGTTGGGCTATAGAAGGTGATGGAGGATGATTCTGAGATTTCCAATCTGAGTCTCTGAGAAAAATAGAGAAGTCAATAACTCTTCTCAGCAATGCAATGATCTGAGACACAAGTCCAAAGGACTCATGATGGAAAATGCTGTCCACACCCAGAGCCAGAACCATGGAGTCAGAATGCAGATTGAAGCAGACTATTTACTCTCCTTTTTTGTTTTGTTTTGTTTTCCTTCTCATGGTTATTCTCTTTCATTCTGATTTTTCTTCTGCAACATGAGTCATGTAGAAATATGCTTAATATGATTGTACACATATAGCCTATTGCATGCTGTCTTAGGGAGGAAGGAGGGGATGGAGGGAGAGAAAAAAATTGGAAAAAAGCAAATAGAAATATAAAACAAATACACAAAAATAAAATAAATGCAATTTTCCAAATAGAGAAGAGAAGAGGGAGAAGTGGTTTTAGGGGAAAAGATCATAGGATGACATGGTTATAACTGGAACCACCTTCAATGGCCCTCGCATTTGATTCCCTCATCTTACAGATGGGGAAACTGAGTACTAGAGAAGAAGAGTGGTTTATCCCACATCACACAAGCTGCAAAGCACTGGAGACAGAACTGAACCCAGATCTTCTGATTCTGGAGCTAATGCTCAGATAATTAATTCACTTTAGGGAGTCAATTTGTTGATTTAGTTAATGATTAATTAATCATTGCTAATTAAGTGATGCATAATAATTAATCAAGTTGGTGGCTTATTAATTTGGATGATAATTCTCTTTGTTGAATTTAAGGTGCTTGTAGGAGCTATCTATTAAGTGTTGCTGGGGCTCAAGAAACAATGAAAAGTTGCTAGATTTGGGGGATGTTCAGCTGAGCTAAAGAGAAGGAACAGGACATAGGAGTTAGGGCAGCTGATGAATTAGGAGGTCAGGCTGTTTGAGTAGAAGCTTGACTTAGCATCCTGTATATATGGATATCTCCAAGTTTAAGGTTGTTGACCTGAAGACTTGGTTAGAGAAAAGGCAACATGGCTAAATGCATACATTTTATGATTTAATTAATTAATCAATTCCCCATAAAGAAAACAGTTACATAGCGCTATGGAGTCAGAGGTGACTCTGACTACCTAGTACAGAAATCATCTGTCTTAAGTACATTTTGCCATGAGAAAGAAACTCTCCTAATTAAGCAAATCATAAATTCAGTAAGACAGGACAATTAACAAAGCAATGTTAGTCAGGCCTTGGGATTTCAGGCTGGGTAAGCATATGTCTTGGTGATAAGGAAAGAAACCCCACCACTAGTAAGTGGCAGGCTTCCTCCCCTAAACAGATAATTGACATAGGAAAGGGTAAACAATGTTCAATAGAAATTACGACCTAAGATGTCTATATTTTCTTTACCATTAATATGCCATAACATAGTATATGTCTGTAGATAATAAGATTCAAAGGAAAGTCTCATTATTCAAGATATAGTGTCTTAGGTTAAAGGTCTCCTTAAGGAGTGTAGAGTCGGCCTTGGCTGGCTTTTGCTGACATAGGAAGAGGCACTCTCTGAGTTTACTTCAGAGAGAACAAAGAGATTATTCCAAAATTTTATATTAAACATTATCAAGGTTAAGGTTACAACAGTAGAGAAGAATAAAGTTCTAGATCTCCTTGGGAAAGGAAAAAGAATGACACTAGGACCAGGGTCTGAACAGGGCCCTCTCTCTCCTCCAGAGGTTACACAGACAAAATGCAGACAGGAGAGAGGCAAGAATTCATCTACTCCTTCTGCTGATCTAGGATAGGGGTTTCTGGTTAGATCAATGAAAGCCATGCTCTCACAGGGCTTCCTGGAGAAGAGGGCAGAGGAGAACCTATCTGAGCCCTTAATGACCCTGAAGCCTAGGAAAATCCTACAGGAAGGTGAAAGATCCCTTGAAGGAAATCTGTAAAAATAAAGGCATTCTTTAAGGAAGTGATCTGACCACCAGAGGGCGTGCTTGTATTGAGGACCGTACATAATAAGAGGAGGGGTTGGGATGCGTTTAAGACCGAAAAAGGAGGGCCTGTACTGAACTCCAAACCCAAATAGGGTCATTTCTGTCCCTTGTCCCTCAGACGACAACCCTGGCTCTGTCCTCAGATCCTGATGGGTCAGAGCACAAAGGACCCCTTGGGAGAAAACCCCTTGCTTTACAAATAAGTCAGTTAAGCATTTATTAAACACTTAGGGCATACCAGGCAGTACTCTAAGCCCTGAAAGTCCTCCAGGTTAGTGACAAACATGGAGCAGGTGTCCTGATGCCCAGTTCAGGGCTCTTTGTACCTATGCCGTGTCTGGAACAGACTCTTTGCCCTAGAAGGGGCCTTAGAGACCATCTAGTCAGGTCCTCCATTTTTACAGGTGATGAAAGTGAGGCCCCAGGAGGGGAAGAGCCTTGCTCCAGATCACCCACAGAGACTAAAGCCCCACCAACCCTTTTTCTCCTGACTCTGATTGAGAAGAGTACCGGGGGCTGAGGGACAGAGGAAGGTATGGGGGCCTGGGGGAGTAGCCACCTCTCAACTCTTAGTTCTCCCTCCCCACCCAGACTTCCTCTGAGCCCTGCCCACCTGACACAGAAGGATTAAGGATTAGCACTCCCACCTGCTCTGAAATAGACGGATCAGACTGGACACCTCTGGACACCTGACAGCTGGCCCCGGCTGAGGGGGAAGGGGCCTGGCAGGGATCCAGACACCAAGGCTAGGCAAAGCAAGAGGAGAGGTGTGGAGGAGGAGAGAGTCACACTGGGAGGACTGCAGGAGTTTTCAGTATCCCTGATGAGAGCTGGGAGGCTGGGATTGTTTCTCCCACTCTGTGGGACCTTCTCAGAATCACTCCATTTCTATTTCACCTTCTGGAAAATAAGGGAGGCAGGGGGACACTTTGAATGACTTTTAAGATCCCTCCCAGCTCTAACATTCCCTGTCCTAAGGGCTCTCCCAGCCCTGACATTCCCGGTTCTAAGGGCCCTCCCAGCCCTGTGATTCTCACCTTAGAAACTCTCCCCTCCTCCCTCCCTGCCTCACCCCTCCCCACTACCCTACTTCTCCCTGGGATTGAAAAACTCCTCTTGTGGTTGATGCCCAGACCAGCCAGATCTCATTCCTCTCCAGGCTCCATTCAGGACTTTCTCCATCTCCTCACACTGGTACCTTCATCTGTATTACTCTCCCACCCCTTCTTTCGGTTTCTTTTAATATCCCGTCTCTCCACATGAGAATATAAGCGCCCTGAAGGCAGGGGTATTTGGTTATACTTGTACTTGTTTATCACAGTGCCTGGCACTTAATACTGGCTGACTGACTGATTCAGCCTGTTTGCCCCTCACCTCCCATGTTAGCTCATTAGATATATATATAATTTATATATTTACTTTTACTTTTCAACATTCACTTTTGTAAGATTTTGAGTTCCACCTTTTCTCCCCTCCCCCCATCCCAAGATGGCAAGCAATCTGACATAAGAGCTACATATAAACTGATATAAACATTTTCACATTACTGACCATCCTTTTACAACCACACATTTGCTGAACTCAGAGAGAGGGCTGGCCTTCTAGTCAAGGTTCAAGTCCTTCTATTGGCACACGTTGGTTGTGTGACCCAGAGTGAGTCTCTTAATCCTGGGCAGCTCTAAGTGGTCGAGAGCTCCTTCATTGCTAGGAGCTTCCTTGTATAGGGACTGCTGAAAACACAGGTCCAGTCCCTATTTGTTGCTGCTCAGTTGTTTCAGTCGCATCTCATCTCTCATTTATCTTTTACCTTGTCTTACCTATCTGATTTATTTGGTCTTTGACACATCTTTGTTGTTGAATTGTTTCAGTTGTGTCTGGCTCTTCATGACCCCATTTGGGAGTTTTCCTGGCAGAGATACTGGAGTGGTTTGATATTTGCTTCTCCCACTCATTTGATAGATGAGGAAACTGAGGCAAACAGAGTGAAGTGACTTGCCTAGGGTCACCCAACTAGGAAGTGTTTGAGGCTGGATTTGAATTCTTACACCACTTCGTATATGGTCATTCAATTCTGATCAATTCACTAAGCACTTATTGGTCCCCTAGTATATTATGGAACCTGCGTGGGTTTCGATGGACAGAAGTCCAGACAAATTCTAAACAATACTTACCCTCAAAGAGCTTCCATTGTAATGGAGATCATTTTGAGATTCCTTCTCATTTACATTGTTTGCGGGTTGTAGGTAGTGAGCCCCTGGAGGGCAGGGCTTAGCACAGTGTTAGGCACAAAATAGCCCCTAATAAACGTTTAACTTGGAGGGAACCATCCAACCACAAACCTACATAGTGCTCAATTGAGCCCTGGGGTTACAAAGAACGCCAGAAGAAGGTTTCTGCCCTCAAGGGGTTCACGGGCGGAGACGTGCAAACAACCCTAGACGTAGACTTCATATGACCTCAAGGAGGAAAATCACTAAATTGAAGGAGCTTTGGGAAAGGCTTCCAGCGGAAGGTAGGATTGTAGCTTTGATAAGAAGGAAGCCAGAGATGAAGAAGATGAGAGTTCTGGGCATGGGGCACAACCAGTTAAAATGGCTAAAGTCAGGAGATGGAGTGTCTCCTATGTGAGGCATTTACTCAGCCAGGATTAGAGAGATATCCATTGGTTCTTTTGGTGAAAGCTGATGGCCAGTATCCTTTCTTGGGGGGTAGTGATAGTCAATAAGTATTTATTAAACCCTTACTGTGTGTCAGGCATTGTGCTAAGAGCTGAGGATACAAAGAAAGGAAGGAAGGTATAAGACAATTGGAAAAGTAAGAAGAGGCTAGGTCACGAAGGGGTTTAAAAGTCAAACAGAAGGTTTTATATTGAGCAGGGTGACATGATCAGACCTGTGCTTTAGGAGAATCCCTTTGGTGGCAGAATGGAGAGGGGAGACACTTGAGGCAGGCAGATCAAGGTCCTATGGGGGGGAGTGTGTGGCAGTATCAGAGGAGAGAAGGGAGTTATTCAAGAGATGTAAAACTAGACTTGACAACTGATCACCTATGGAGGCAGAAACAGAGGGCAGAAGTGAGGATGATAAATAGGTTGCCAGCCTCATTGACCTGGAAAATGGTGGTGGCCTTGACAATAACATATTTGGACAGATGGAGTTTGAGATGTCTATAGGACTTGTAGTGAAATAGTATGGGGGAACACTCCCCAGATCTGGAATCTAAGACCTTGAGTCCTATTCCTAATAGCACTGCCTGAGTGACTTTGAGTAAATAAAACTGCCTCAGTTTCTTCATCTATAAAATGAGTTGCATTAAATGACCTCTTTGGACCCTTCTAGTGACAGATCTGGGTCCTAATTTGGGGGCAGTGGAGTCCTACCTCTGGAAGAATGAGGGAAGACCTTTTGGACTAATCCTTGAGGGGAATGAGGAACTCTCAGGGGTGGATGGGAGGAAGGCAACTAAGATAAGTGAACAAACATAAGCATCTTGTATGTGCCAGGCACAGGGAGAAGAGCTGGGGATTCAAAGGCCAACAAGAACAACAAAAAAATGACCCTACCCTCAGAAAGGATTATGGTCTAATGTGGGGAGGGGAGGGAACAACATACAAATAACTGTGGACAAACAAGTTAGACTGGCTATATTTGGGGTAACCTCAGAGGCAAGGCACTAGGATTAAGGGTCATTGGGAACGCTTGCCAAGTTTAGGGAACAGCCCAAAGAGAGGACCTGAAATGTCATGACTTGGTGGTTTGGTAGGACCATGGAGAGCTAGTTACATCAATCCAAAGATCAATAAGCATTTAAGTACCTTCTCTGTCCTAAGTGCTGAAGCTATTTTTTTTAAGAGGCAAAAGACAGTCCCTGAACTCAAGATGCTTACAATCTAATCATTTTCCTTGCAGTTATATACATATAATCATATAAGCCTTGAACCCAGAACCCTTGATCCCTCCCTAGGCCCCTGGCTCGTGAGAACTCTCCATTTCTGTTGTTTTTGAGTTGTTTCAGTCAGTAGTTAAGTCTTTTTTCAGTTGTGTCCAACTCTTCATGACCCTATTTGGGGTTTCCTTGGCAAAGACATAGGAGTGGTTTGTCATTGGCACATAATAGGTGCTTTAAAAATGTTAATTGGTTGACTGATCAGTTATAAGAAATCTCAGTTCAGTTATTTTCAGTTGTGTCTGTGACCCCATTTAGAATTTTCTTGGCAAAGATACTGGAGTGGTTTGCCATTTCCTTCTCCAACTCATTTGACAGATGAGGAAACTGAGGCAGACAGAGTGAAGTGACTTGCCCAGGGTCTCATAGCTAGTAAGTGTCTGAGGCCAGACTGGAAATCAGGATGAATCTTCTTGAAGTCAGGCCCAGCACTCCATGTACTGTGCCACCTGGTTGCCCCCTCTGCACATCTAGCCTGACCCAGATGCCAGCAGGCCTGTCTCCAGTCATCTACAAGTCCTTACCACTCTCACACCCCCTTCCGGTCCTTCCAACCTTTTCCAAAAAGTAGAAAAAGAGCAGCATTTCTGTAAAAGCTCCACCCATCTTTCCCACTGCTTTTCAGACTCAAACTCTCATCCCAGGATGCAACTCAGAGCCTTTCTCATTAGAATATCAGCACCTTCTGGGCTGGGACTTATTTCCCTTTGCTTCTTATTTGGGCTACAAAGCTGCTTTTGTCATCAACAAAGCCTGGAAGGATAGGCTGGAACCTGATCGAGAAGTTGGAATTTGTAGCGACCCAGAGACTGCTGAAACTTTTTTTTTATCTGATAGCGGTATCTCTTATTTTTACAAAAGGCAAAACAGAGCTCTGCCTGGAGTCCAGAAGACCAGAGTTTAAATCCAGCCTCTTACACTTACTGCCTGAATGACCTTGGGCAAGTCACTTCTGTCTGACTTATTTTCTTCAACTGTAAAATGGGGATAATAATCGAACCTCCCTCCCAGGGTTGTTAAGAGGATTAAATATTGGCAGAGCACCTGGCATACATTAAGCACTTAATAAATGCAACTCTCATTATTTTACATCACCTCCATTTCCAAATACAATAAGGGGAGTTGTTCAGATTACATGGGAAGAGATAAATGATTAAGTATAATGACTTATTCAATCAGCCTTACAACTTCTTACTTTTTTTAATGCATGATATGGCTGCTTTTTGCTGCAACAGTTTCAGGATTTGGCCTTGAGCACACAAAAAAGGTATAGTATTTTCTTTAGTTGGGATGAATCAGATGCATGAAAGAACATTTACCCCATACACACACACACACACACACACACACACACACACACACACACACACACACTTAATAGTATTTTATTTTTTCCAGTTACATGTAAAGATAATTTTCAACATTCACTTTTATAAAATTTTGAGTTCCATTTTTTCTCCCTCCACTTCCCTTCCTAAAGATGGCTTACAATCTGACATAAGCTACACATGTACAATCATATTAAAGATATGTCCACGTTAGTCATGTTGTGAAAGAAGAATCAGAGCAAAAGGGAAAAACCACAAGAAAGAAAAAAAGTGAAAAAAGTATGCTTTGATTGGCATTCCTGAGTTCTCTCTCTGGATGTGTTGTCACTGTGTACAGCGTTCTCCTGGTTCTGCTTACTTCACTCAGCATCAGTTCTTGTAAGTGAAAAAAATATTTTGACACATTTTCTGATCACTCACTGGATATTTGAACAGTCCATTTTACCAAGTCTGACCGTGATTATAACCTATAGGTTTTTAATGGGACTTGAATATATGGCCCATCACCACGGGAGTCCACTAACACATGTTTCTTTCCTCCCTGCCTTTGATCAAATTTTTAGCCTTACAGATCAAAGGGCGTGCTGCAAAGCAGTGTGGCAGTATTTCTGCACAAAGCGAGCAGAGGCAAGCATGGGGTCATAATGGTTACAGCACTGGTCCTGGAGTCAGGAATACCTAAGTTCAAATCCTCTCTCAGACATTTACAAGCTATGTGACCCTGAGCAAATCATTTAGCCTGTTTGCCTCAATTTTTTCAACTGTGATATGGAGATAATAAAAGAATTTATCTCCCAGGGTTGTTGAAAGACTCAAATGAGATGCTGATTAACAGGCTGATTGCCAAAAGACTCAGACAGGGAAGGAATTGTTTAGGCAATGGAGAACTAACATGAAATGTGAAACACCAATTTAGTATCCCCACAATTACTTCGTGTCTTCATGCTGGAAATATCAACCTCCTGGGAGAGCATAACCGTAATAGAAGTTTTTGTTTGATATTTGTTTAAGTTTCTGTCAACGTACCCTTGTGAGACTCGTGTTAGATGTATCTTTTGTGTGGATAAAATAATTAGCTGTCCTATACCTGCCCAATATTGTACACTGAGCACATTTTAGTCCGTCTTTTTGGAGACACCCCTAGACATGAGGCAGCTAGGTGGCAAAGTATATAGAGCTATAGAGCACTGGACTTGGAATCAGGAATACTCATCTTCATAAGTTCATGAGTTCAAATTCAGCCTCAGACACTTACCTAGCTGTGTGACCCTAGGCAGTCACTTCACCCTATTTGCCTCAGTTTCCTTATCTGTCAAATGAGCTAGAGAAGGACATAGCAAACCAATCCAGTATCTTTGCCAAGAAAACCTCTAAAGGGGTCACAAAGAGTCCAACACTACTGAACAAGATTCAATCTTATTGCAAATACTTGTTTATTCATGAGCATGCATGACCATATGGGCCATAACTCTAATAGATCTTAAAAGGAAGGGAGGCATTTTTCCCTACAGTTACAGCTCTTTCCTATACTCTTTTTAAGGAAAAAGGGAGGTGAGGAGTCATGGACTAGACCACAGTCTCTTCACAAAGCATAGCTTGCTCATCTGTCTAGCTGTCTGGCATGCATTCTCCTTTGTTCCCACCTCCATGCAAACTCCCTCACAATATGAGGTCTCAGTTCCACTTGCTTTTGCCGCTTTCCATCAACTTGATGTCCATCTGTTTCCTGCTGACTAAGAAGGAGAAATAGGGAAGCAGCATTGCTCACGGTCCACTTTCTCTTCCTCTCTCTCTGGACATTGTGGTTTCTCAGCAGAAGTTACTTCCAAGGTCAATGGCCCTAGAAACTTTGGGGACTCTGGGTAATGCCTATGAAAGTCAGCTCTTTGGCTCCACCAGACCTCCATGGCAACCCCTCTGGGAGAGGGGATTTACTAATAATGACAGCAACAAGAAAAATGCTAACCATAATAACAGTGACCCTAGTCTAATTCCTCACTTAAGGAGGGCATCCAGGTAATTCACCTCATCATTCACTCTTTCCTCATGTTCTTTCTCTATGTTTTTTGCCACTATTCCTTCCTGGTTCTCCTCCTGATCTGACTAGCCCTTCTAAGGCTTTTTTGCCTTTTTGTCCCACCTCCTAACTCCAGTGTGGCCTAGGGATTAGTCCTGGTCCCTTCATTCTTTCCTTTAGTTATTTCACCCAAGCCCACATGTTTAGCTATGATCTCTATGCAGATGACTTCCAAATCTATATATCCAGGGCTCCTCTCTGTCCTGAGCACTAGTCACCCATCACCAACTTAGCTACTGGATAGCTCTACTTGGATGTTCTCTAGGCATCTCAGTCTCAAAATGACTAAAACAGAACTCCTCAGCCTTCTCCTAAATCCACCTAACTCTTTCCATTGTTTCTGTGTTAGGACACTGCCAATTTTCTGGTCTCCCAGGCTTGCAGCCTCAGAGTCGTTCTCTGCTCCTTCCTAGCCCTTAGCCCTCACATCCAATCGATTATAAAATCTGGTTGCCTTGACTCTGTCCCCTCCATGTGTTTCATGTGTGTTCTTTCTCTCCAGTCATAGAGTCTTCACCCTAGTTCAGACCTACATCTTCTCCTGAATGGTTGTTAATGAGCCCATTTACTCCTGTCCAATTCTCTGTAGCCCACTTGGGATTTTCTTGGCAAAGATACTGGAGTGGTTTGCCATTTTTTTTCCTCCAGTTAATCTGACAGATGAAGAAATTGAGGCAAACAGGGTTAAGTGACTTGCCCAGAGTCACACAGCCGGTAAGTGTCTGAGGCCAGATTTGAACTCAGATGCTCCTGACTCCAGGGCTGGTGCTCTATGTACTGTGCCATCTAGCTGTCCTCCTGCATGGTACCTACTGCAATAAACCCCTATTTTATCTCCCTTCCCTTCTGCAATCTATCCTGCACAGCTGCCAGAGACATTCCTAACACACACATTGGAACAGATGGAGCTCAAAAAGTTCCAGGGGTTTGTTTCTAGAATTAATACACACTCCTGTTTGCTACTGGAAACTCTTCACAATCTGGTTCCAATCTATCTCTGATCCCATATCATGCCCACTTAGGTACCCTACATTCCATCTCAAATGGGCTACCTCCTGTACACTACATTCCAAATCTTACTCTGCCCTCTTGTGTAGGCTGTCCCCTGGAATGCTCTCACTCATCTACACCTCTTAGAATCTCTAGTTCCCTTCTAGGCTGAAGTGCCACTCCCTATGTTGGGTCTTACTTGGTCCTTCCACCAGTTCTCCCAGAAATTATTTTGTATATAATTGTGATATAGTTGTATGTAGCATCCCTCTAAACTCTGTTCCCCTCCCCCCCCACCACACTATGGGTTGATTCTCCACAGGACAACTACCTTCAATTTCAAGGTACTCTGTCAAATTGTATCTCATAAGCCCCCACTAGTGTGTCTGCCTTTCAGTGGTCATTTGAACTGGCCATTCTTACTAAAATAACAACTGGAAAGCAGAAGGATAAATAAATTTAATATAACAATTAGCATTTATTTAAAATCAAGTGCAGCATTATAGGTGATGGGGACAAATCAGTAATTTGTCCAATAAGATTAGGGGAAAAATGAGGATGTCCATTATCATCATTATTATTTAATCCAGCACTATAAATCTAGCTATAGCAACAGGACAAGACAAAGGAAGGAAGGGAACAAACATATCCAAAGTACAAACAAAATTATTCCTTTTTTGCTGATCATATAATAGCTTAATTAGAGGATCCTCAAGGACCATCTAAAAATTAATTGAAACAATGAACAACTTTACAAAATTGCAAGAAGCAGAATAAATTTGCAAGGATCACAAGCATTTCTATATATTAACAGGAAGAGACAGAGAGAGAAATTTCATTTAAAGCTACTACAGAATGTATAAAGTACTTGGCAAACTACCTCTCATCACAAGCATGGGAACTATATGATTACCAGTGCCAAGCAATCTTACAACAAATAAAGATGTCTACATAATTGGTGGTGTAATTGGTATGGCACTGAACAAGTAAATCAGTTTAGGTGTTATTATTTTTATTATATTATGTTATTATTATCATTTTATTGTAATAGTTTGACCTACCCATGAGCAATTAATATTTCTCTAAAAGATTACTTTATAGAAGTAGAAAAAATAAAACACAATTTATTTGAAGGAACAAAAATTCTAGATTCTCAAGGAAGGAAAAAGTGGTAAAGAATGGAACCTAACAGTATCATATCTCAAATTATGATATAAAACAGTGATCATCAAAATGATTTGGTACTGTTTTGTAAAAAAAACAAAAACAAAAACATGGAGAAATCAGTCAGTGGAACAGATTAGGTATACAATACCTCAAAACAAACAAATCTAGTAACCTGGTGTTTGATAAACCCAAAGACAACAGCTTCTGGGGTCTAATATCACTATTTGGCAGAAATCATTGGGAAAACCAGAACGTAGTTGGGCAGAGCCTTGGCAGAGACCACTATCTGACACAAAATGCAGATATAAGCTCCAAATAGGCACAAGATTTAGACAGAAAGGATCACATCTTAAAGAAATTAGAGAGCAAGGAGGAAATTACCTGATAGAGCTATGGATGGGGAAGAGCTCAAGAACAAACAATGGATAGAGAGGCTCACAAAAGATAAAATGGACAATTTCAATTATGCAAAATTTGAAAGACTTTTAAAGAAACAAAACTAATTCAATTAAAATTAAAAGGGAAATGATTAAGTCATTTCCAAGAGGTATCGGTCAAATTTGTAAGACAAGAACTGTTCTCCAAGAGATAAATGGTCAAAAGATATGACTGGGCAGTTTTCAAGGAAGAAATTCAAGCTATTAACAATTATGGGAAAAATGCTCCAAATCACTAATAATTAGAAAAACATAAAAAATTAGAAAAATGCAAATTTGAGGTTCCACTTCACATCCATCATATCGGCAAATATGACAAAAGGGGAAAATGACAAATGTTGGAAGAGTTGTAGGCAAACAGGTGCAATGCTAGTGCATTGTTGGTGGAGCTGTAAATTGGTCCTGCTTTTATGGAAAGTAATTAGGAACCATGCCCCCCAAATTATTGAACTACTCATTTGTCTTTGATCCAGTGATATCACTACTAAGTCTATATCACAAGGAGATCAAACAAAGAAAGAGGAAAAGTCCCATATGTACAAAACTATTTCTAGCAGCTCTTTTTTTCAGCAGCAAAAACCTGGAAACTGAGGGGGAGAGGGCTGGAGCTGATTTAGTGGAGAACAGCTGAACAAGTTATGGTATATGATTATGCTGTAAGAAATGATGAAGAGATTGGTTTCAAAGAAACCTGGGAGGACTTGTATGGACTGATACAAAGTGATGTGAACAGAACCAGTTTATACAATACAACAACACTGTAATGTCAAACAACTTTGAAAAACTAAAGAACTCTGAACAACACAACGATCAACCACGATTCCATAGGAATCATGATGAAGGTGTTAGACATCTGCTGAAAAGAGAGGTGATAGAATCAGGGGGCAGACAGAGAATTTTTTTTTTTTTACATGGCCAATGAGGGAATTTGTTTTGCTTGACTATACACATTTATTGCAAGGATTTTTATTATCTTTCTTTTTTGTAGTCAAGGGGAGGTGGAGAAAGAGAAAGCAAATTTTCACTCATTGAAAAAAATAAAATTTTATTTGGAAAAAAATGGTAGTTTATGCACCAACATCAGCTGTTGATGGTAAAATGATACAGAAATTCTGTGAAGCCCTTGAGAAGACTCCCCACATAAAATCAACATTCATTGTAATGGTGGGGAAAGAAGAGAGTAGGGACCAACATATGGGAAGTTTCGGTTCATAAAAAAGCACTGGAGAGGCCAAATTGTAGATTATATAGAATGCTTGTGCATCATCAACTCTTTTATCAAAAAACGAAAGCGAAAAACCAATTGGTTGGTGGTGGACCTGGCAAATCCCCCAAAAAGAGGAGTAAGAGAACATCAGTCACTGCTAGTCTTTATGCCTAGGCTCCTATCTCGGTGACATTGTTAAGAGTCACCTACATATAAATGAAAAGAATCTTGAAGAGGGCATTATTAGTGGGTAACAAACAGGTTTTCCATATGTGATATTCATCAGCTGACCACATTCTTACTAGGACTTGGCACAATGTATGGCACGTAAGTCAGAGAGCAAAGCAAAGAGAGCTGCCATAGCAGCTCAGAGTGGGCCAAAAATGTCTTTCTTCTGACTGGCCAGTCCAGGTTTTAGGCCTTTCTCCGGTGATGGGGGGCTCAAAATGGTTTACATAGATAATAGTGAGGGCATTTGTTTCATATGACTATAGGTAGCTTTGATTGTTTTGTCTGAAAACTGCCTGTTCATATCCTTTGACCATTTATCAATTGAGGAATGGCTCTTATTTTTACAAATTTGACTCAGTATATTTGAGAAATGAAGCCTTTATCAGAGAAACTTGCTAGAAACCTTTTTTCACAGTTATGAACATTTTGTATTTCCCTCAATCCTAACCCCCTCCAGTTTATCCTGTTCTCTCCCTTCTTTCACCTGGTCCACCCTCTCTACCTTACATACCCCTTCCCCCCACTTACTTTGCAATGCAATGACACTAGCTTCCTGACAGTTCCTCAAACAAACATCCCATATCTTACGTTGAGGCCATGCTCCCGGACGGAAATTGTTCTCCACGTTTCCACTTCCTGGCTTTCCTAGAGTCTTTTTAAAAACCTCTCAACTAAAGTCCCATCTTCTTCTAGAGTCATTTCCTAGGTCATCTCCTGCTTCTGTTTTCTTCTGCTTTCTTCTGTTGATTACCTCCCATTTACATCTTGTTTATACAGCTGTTTGGGCTATATACCTTGAGGGCAGGTAATTGCTTTTTGCCTTTCTTTGTAATTCCTTTGCACTGCCTAGGACCCTGAAGGAGTACTTAATAAATGCTTGTTGACTTGACTGGACTAGCTGGAGGCTACTCTTTAAGACTTGTAAAGTTGGATGGAGGAAGGTTCTTCACTCGGGATTCCCAGTCAAATTAAATCACAGATCTAGTCTCTATCCTTTAGACTCTACTACTCAACATAAACTTAACGACGTCCTTACTCTTCTTGACTCCATCTTCCATCTTCATGGTAGCGGATATGGCCAAACTGGTCTTCTTGTATCTCCCATCTTCCTCCTGCCTTTTCACTGACTGTCCACCATTCCAGAACTGCACTCTTAAAATTGAAACTCAGTCCAACAAAGACCTACTGGAAAGCTTTCTTGACCCATCCCTCTCCCCAACCTCCTCCAAGCTACTGGTGCATCTTTCACAAAAAAGCCTTGTGTTTATTTCCTACGTGACCTGTTCCTCTTCTTTTTTTGTCCTTGTATCTATCTTCTCCTCCTAGCATTCTACCTTGTAAAAAGTAGGCACTTGATTAATGCCTGTAAGATTATTTGGTTGATTCAGCCCAACTGTCCTAAGATTTTTCAGTATCTTTATAAACAGGATCTTAGACAGCAAAATAGAATGGAGCCTTGGTGGGTGAGCCCAGGTTGTAATTTCCATCGTAACTCCATCTGATACAGATTTAAGATCATCATCATAATAATTAAGCACTTTCTATACATTTTCTTACTTATCATCAATATATATTTGCTTGTTGTGTTCAGTAAACGGAATTCCTTAAAGAGAAGAATTGTGGTTTTGTCCATCCCCTTTTTTTGTACGTCCGTTATTGTTGTGGTCATTAGTGAGTTAAGGCTGTGTTCACCATAACCATGTGAAGATTCCCCAGGCAGAATGGGCAGATAAGAACAAGTTGCTCCTAGGGCCATGAAGCAAGTGCTGTGGAGTGCTTAGAGCTTGGTGAGACATCAAAGATGACAAGGTCATTCACTACAACTAGGACCATGCTGGTCATCACAACTTTTGTCCTGCCACTGGATTTTGATGACTCTGGAAGACAGAGTAAGGCTGACAACTTTGTTCAGCTCTGCCTCAAAAATCCAGTTCACTCTCAAGTCAAGAAATACCTTATAAGGTCATTGCATGTTTTCAAAAACAAAGGAAAACAACATCTTCATTGGCTGGCATATAGTAGGTGGTTAATAAATGCTCAATGACTTGACTATCTTTGATTTTATACTCAGTATGTTCCTTGTGTGGCCTCTTTGCTTGGTCTCTAGTTGATATTTCATCCCTCAATCCCCTCTCCAGTTTATTTCCTTCCCAAATCCATTGTAGGTCTTCAAACCCCTTGGTACTTCAGTCTCATGGTTTCAGGCCCTTAACCTCCCTTTCTCCCAACCCCATGTCATGCCAGTCTCAGTCCTTATCTACTTTGGTAAGATTTAATCCCTTCTGGGTTGGGAGAAGGAAATAGAATGTTAATTAACTCCCATTCCTTTGTACCTGATCCTTTTTGTAATAAAAGTCTCCAAAATCAGGAAATTATCACCAGCCTAACTCCAAATCAATTAATCAAACAAGTATTTTTTTCTTCTGCCTTTCTTTATATTTCTAGCCCTTTATATAATCAGTGTCTGACACTAGTAGCCTCTAGACCCTTATTAAATGGTGTTGGCCAACTGAAATATTTGTTAAGTTCCAACTACAATTATCCTTTTCACATTACATAAGTTGGGAGCATAGTGTCCCCACAGTCTGGAAAATCTGAGTAAAATTTTTTGGCTCTCCCTTTGTATCAGAAAAAATCTGAATTATTATGGCATTAAAAGATAAAATATGTTGATATGATACAATACAACACATATATTTTATGCACATCTGAGTTTCTAAACTTTTTCTGTGTTCTCTGCTAGCTTTCTTGTGTTGTCTGTAACTTCTGCAAAACTCTCCCAAAATTCTGATTTAATGTATTATGTCAACCTGCAATATATTGAAACCATGATGGGGAAAGTTGAGATGTGGAAGGGATGATTGCATATACCAAGCATACAAAGGTGCAAAAGCCAAAAGAAAAACAGAATCAGTTCCTGACTTCAAACTTTACCTGCCTCTAAAGGCACCATCCATGATGCTGTGTCCACTAAAATGCTGAGAATGAAGTCAGGAAAACTTGAGTTCAAATCCAGCCCTGATACTTCCTAGCTATGTGATTTTGGGTAAGTCACTTACCCTCTGTTCACCTTGGTTTCCTCTACTAAAATGAGGATAATCTGCCTCTAAGGTTGTGAGGATCAAATGAGATATTTGGGGTTTTTTTTTTAAGTGCTTGACACGCAATTTATTTATTTCCTTTCCCTCTTTTTTTTTTAGATTTATATTTACCAAGCTGGTATTGTAGAGTAAGAAAAAACATCCCCATGCAAAATCTGTGCTATTCTCTCCCACCAGTATACCTAAGGGAAATTGGTCTCAAGATTAGAGAATGAGGGCTGCAAAAAGAATGACTCATAGCAGTTACTAGTTGTTGGAAGTCCTCATAAGGTGCTTGAGACCATCCTTTTAGGCACTGAAGGATCATCCTCTATTAGGGAGATAATCTCTTATATGAGTCTGCATTATCTATCCACATCTATCTATCTGTATATACATATAGGTGTGTATATATTACTGAACAGTTCCACTCTGTTCACATGCCAGCAAGTTTATACTTAAGATTCTGCAAACTAGGTTTCAGCAATATGTGAACCAAGAGTTACCAGAACAGCAGATTGGTTTTTGAAGAAGCAGAGGAACTAGAGACCAAATTGCCAACATTCACTGGATTAGGGAGAAAGCAAAGGAATTCCAGAAAAATATCTACTTCTGCTTCATTGACTACACTAAAGCCATTGACTAATTGGATCACAACAAAATGTGGCAAAGTCCTCAAAGAGATGGGAGTGCCAGGTCATCTTACTTGTCTTCTGAAGAACTTGTATGCTGGTTGAGAAGGAACAATTAGAACCAAATGTGGAACAACTGATTGATTTAAGATAAAGAAGTATGACAAGGTTATATATTGTTGCCTTATCTATTAACTTATATGCATTATGTGAAATGTCAAGCTGGACAAATCCAAAACTGGAATTAAGGTTGCTGAACTTATCAGCAATCTCAGTCATACAGATGATACCACTCCCACGGCAGAAAGTAAAGAATTAAGAAGCTTCTGGATGAAGGTGAAAGAGGAGAGTGTAATAGCTGACTTGAAGCTTAACATAAAAAAAAATCACAGTAAGTAAGTTCTTGGCAACTGGTCCCATCACTTTCTGGCAAATACAGGGAGAAGAAATGGAAGCAGTGTCAGATTTTATATTCTTGGGATCAAAGATCAATGAAGACGGTAAAGTCAGCCATGAAATTAAAGGACAGATGCTTGCTCCATGGAAGGAAAAGCACTCTGGAAAGCAGAGCTATCAACTTGCTGACAAAGGTCTGTATGGTCAAAACTATGGTTTTTCCAGTAGCAACGTATGGCTGAGAGAGTTGAACTATAAGGAAACCTGAGGTGCTGCAGAATTGATGCTTTCCAATTGTGGTGCTGGTTATTTTACTAAATGAAATTATTTAAATAATGTTAACGAAATGAAATTATTCAATGAAATACATTTTACTAAATAATTTATTATTTACTAATAATTATTACATTATTTATTTAGTATTTAATTTTTCCCCAGTGACACGTAAAAGCAATTTTAATATTTGGATTTTTTTTTTAAGTTCCAAATTCTCTCCCTCCCTTCCCTCAGTGAGAAGGCAAGCAATTTTGCACAGGTTATATATGTGCAGGCATGCAAAACCTTTGGAGAAGACTTTTGAGAGTCCCTTTGACAGCAAGGAGATCCAATCTGTCAATATTTAAAGAAATTAATTTAGACTATTGCTGGAAGGTGAAATATTGAAACTGAAGCTAAAATACTTGAGCCATTTAATGAGAAGACCTTGATGCTGGGGAAGATTGAAGACAAAAGGAGAAGATGATGGCAGAGGATCAGATGGATGGACAGTGTCATGAAAATATTGAACAGGAACTTGGACACATTTTGAGACATAGTGGAGGATACAAGGGCTTTGTGTGCCATGGTCCCTTGGGTCACTAAAAGGAGGACACAACTGAGCAACACATGTATATGTGTGTGTATACATATACATATATATGGATGTATATATGTATGCTTATGCACATGTGAGCATGTGTTTATATGTCTGTATAATATATTGTATATATATATATGGATTTAAAGATATATTGTATATATATGGAATTAAAGATCAAACACTTATAAATTTATTTTATAAATACAGTTGCCTTATATTTATTGTGAATGTGTTTTGTATATATGTATGTAATATATGTATATGTGGGTGTGAATATATATATTACATGTGATATATATGTATAATATATAGGAGGTTGCATTGTATGCACATATATAAATATGCCTATGCACAGGTAAATACCAGCATATACAGAAGTTAATTTATAGGAAAGAAATACTATTGACCGGAGAATCAGGAAAGCCTTCATGTGGAAAGAAGGTGGTTCACCTGAAGGTGAATCTTCAAGAAAGTTAGGGACTCCAAAATGAGCAAGGGAGGATCTCTAAGCACCTTAGAAAGAAGTTCCTGGTGGAGTCTGAGGAATAGAGGAAGGGACTGTCTACTTCTCCCCCTGGGTGGTAAGGACTAGAGGAGATGAAAAGGACTGGGGCAGGTAAGAAGGAACTATGTGTGTCCCCTTTCTCAATGACTCAATCATATTTAAACCCTAGAATTCTGGAAAGTTCTGACTCAGGTTTAGAGCTGGAAAGGACCTGAGAAGGAATCTAGTTCTAGACTTTCATTATACAAGTGAGGAAACTGTGGCCCACAGAGGTGAAGCAAGGCAAGTTAAATCAGGAAATATTTATTAATATTCAAGATTGGCAAAGTTGACCAAAAAAAAAAAGGGAAAATGACAAATGCTAGAGAGGCTAGGCTGTGTAGGCTGGGTGTAGGGAGGCATAAATCTAACTCAAATTGGCTCACAAGAGCTGATGGTTAAATTGATGTGAGCATTTAGACCTCAGAAATAGGTATATGCCACAAATTAGGTCTTGATTTTTTAAAATTTTGCTCACTGTAGACTAAGAAAGTGATGGAGAAAATGCATTCAGCCATCATGTTGAAATTGAACTATTTATAACTACTGTTTGAGTCCATTCATCCAATCAGCTTTCCATCCACTAGTATTACTGTCTAATTGGCACCTTCACATCCTTTCTCCAATAATACCATGAAATACAAACTTTGATAAAAGCTTTTGTAAAGTTTTAAACTCTATGATAACATTCCCTCTCATCCAGTTTAGTAATCTTGTCAAAAAAGGAACCAATTTTGAACCCTTCTTGAGGAAACTGTGCTGGCTCTTTGTAATCATGTCTTCCATGACTTGGTTAGGGGTTTGCTAATCAAACCTTTAAGAATATATTTTGAAATTTTGAAATTTTTTCAGGAATCTGAGTCAAGCTCCTTGACCTTATTTAACTTATATGCAGACTCTATTTTCTTCCCATTTCTGGAAAATGGGGGCAGAGTTTGCCCTTCTCTAACCTTGTAGGATCTCTCCCATTTTCCAGGATTTGGAAATTATCCATGAAGGTAGCCCAGCAAGCAATCCCAACTGCCTGTTGTTTGTTTCCCCCAGCAAGGCATGATATAGTTATCTGGCCAGGGTGACTTCATTTCATCAAAGACTATTATCACCTTATTTATCTGGGCTATCAACTCTGTTCCATCCTTTACAAAACGAAGGTCATTCTCCTTTATAGAGAAACCAGAAGCAAAATAAAAATTTAGTCCCGTTCCTTCTTGGATCCCCTGTTTCTCCCAATAGCCTTCCCCCATGCCCTTTTATTGTGCCTAATTTTTTCTGAACAGCTTCATTCTGACCTTCTGAGCTCCTGGTCTTGATTTTGACTTGACAGTGCCACTGCTGAAATTGGTCCTTTTATTACAACAGGGCAGTGCTTTTATTCATTCCAAATTTTTCTCTCCAGAAGCTATTCCAAACCTTTCCTTCTCATCTCAAGCCTCTCACACCTCCCTTTCCCCCTGCTTTCTCAGGCTCTTGAATGAGAAGGAGGTCATTTTATCCATCCTCCTCTTTAACTTCATTCCCGATTGTGTCCTCCTCTTCCCCAGTCTTTGGCAATCCGATGACCCTTTCCCTTGCTGACACCAATGCCTATAAATGTCCCCCTTATTCCATCCTCTCCTATCTTTGCCAGCAGATTACAATTTCCATTTTTTCCAGCACTTCTTCAACCCCTTCCCACGTACTGATTCCATCCTTACTGGCTTCAAACCCTGTCTTTAAAATTTTTTCTGTAGACCTAAACCATCCTCTTAAATTAGCATTCCATAGTCCTTTCCTTAGCCAAACTCCAAGGAAAAAAATATCTATTCCTGCTGTTTCTACTTCTCTTTTTAATGACTCTTCAACTTGTTCCAATCCAGCTTCCAACCTCCTCTCTGGACCTCAGTTTCCCTCTTTGAACAATAAGCAGATTGCACTGCATGATCATCTCAAAGGTCCCTTTCCAGCTCTCACATATTTAACAGAAATCCCCCTTCTTCTATCTTACCCCAGGTTGTCCTTTCAGAGCTGGGAGGGAAGCCAGGTATAAAGGACTATATATCAAACTCTCCTCTTAAAAGTCTTTTGAACTATGTCAAAACGCTAATAAGAGTTGGTCTCAAAGCACCAAAGTGGCCTAATCTAGAAGCTAAAACACCAGACGTAATCACACGTCCCCTAACACTACTCCACCCCTATCCTGGAGGCATAGAAGTGTGGAGAAAAGATTTGTTTTGAGAAGTTGTGAATTTGACTTTAGTTGGGTGGGTAGGTGTGAGTTGGTGCCTTTTGTCAGGAATACTTGAGTTCAAGTCCCAATCTCTGATGTGAGCTACGTGACCCTGAACAAGTCACTTAGCCCTGCTTGCCTCTTCCTCATCTTGTGAAATGAGCAGGAGAAGGAAATAAGAAACCACTGTAGTCTCTCGGCCAAGAAAACCCCAAATGGAGTCACAAAGAATCAACCACGACTGAACTGAACATGCACAACTGGAGTGTCCTCCATTTTAAAATAAGGCTGGAGGTGTAGGGTGGGAGGGATTAAATTACCTTGAACACAATTCAAGACTAATTTCAATTCTAGACAGTGCTAGATGTTGGGACCAGAAAGACCTTGTCCTCTGGGGCATTCATTGTATCAGGAAGTCCAAGTTGACACAAATACATAAATACAGTGTACACACTGAATATAAGCCAAGGAATTTCCTGGGATGACTGGAAAAAGGAGGGGTGGGCAACTGGGGAGGGCAGAAGGGCAAATGCATCTTCAGAAGATGCCTCCTGCAGAAGATAAATGAGAACTAAATTTCAAAGGAAGCACTGGATTCTAGGAGCCAGAGACTGACCTGTCCAGTCTTCTTATACCTTATTCCCCAACATGTACTCTTTGGTGATACTTGGCTGTCCCAAGAACAAGACCCTCCATGTCTCAGCTCCTGGCATTCTCTCTGGCTGTTCCCCCATGCCCAGAAGACTCTCTTTCCTCCATTCCAACTACTCACTTTCCTGGCATCCTTTAAGCTCCAACGAAAATCCCACCTTCCACAGGAAGTCTTCCCTAACCCCTCTGTATCCCCGTGCCTTCTCTCTGTTAATTATTTCCTATTTTTCCTGTATATAGCTTGTTTGTGTATATTTGTTTGCATGTAGTCTCTATTAGATCATGAGCTCTTTGAGGGCAGGGACTGGTTTTTTGCCTCATTTTTTTTTATCCCCAGCAGACATATTATTTTATGTCCTTCCCCATACCTTCAACACTCATCCCACCCTCCAGTCTCAAGTACCAATAATTCAACAAACATTTATTAAGCACCTACTAAGTGCCAAGTACTAGACAGAGTCCTAGAGATACCAAAAAATAAAATGACAGTCCCCCTCCTGAAGTACCTATGCAGGTGACCCCAAAGCACTAGTGGGAAGGTGGGAGGTGTTCCAAACTACACCATCAACCCAACACACTCAAAGGATGATAATGGGGGGGTTTCCTACTTCTTCCTACCTCCTATTTCTATCTCAAGCCCTAATCTCCCTTCTATTACAAGAAAGGATTTTCCAATTAAGAATCAACCCTTCACTCTTCAGCTAGGCATGCTCTGTCCTAGACTATTCTCCCCCTCCCCCCCCCAGTCTCCAGCTAATGAGGTCCCAGTTCCCCCCAGAGCTTGTATTGCATGCCCCTAATCCCCAGATGTACAGCCTGTGTCTAGGCTAGGCTGGTAAAGCCCGAGGGAGGTTGGAGAGACCCCAATCCTTGGCTGGTGTTTCAGAAAAGGAGCCCATAGTGATTCGTGTTTAGAGGACATGTCACAAACCTCATCTCCGTTACTTACCAATGCCTGGTGGGAGTTTGGACAAGTGACAGCTCTTAAGTATTTGCTTCTGTCAAATCCAGGGAGTGGGTTAGATATGATCTTTAAAGACCCTTTCCTCACTCCTAAAATAAATCAATTAAGTCTCTGATGTGGATGTGTCAGGTACTAGAGATATAAAGACAGAAATGAGGATCCCTTCCCCAAGGAGCTTTCCTTGTAGGGGCAGAGAAGCATAAATATGGGATATATACAAAATAAAGGCCAAGAGATGAGGCGGAGTCGCTAAAAAGGCGGTGAGGATTCCAAGGACCTCTTAAAAGAGGTGGTGGTTCTACCGAAAGTAGAAGGGAATTCCATGAGCTACAGGTAAGCATTGGAATCTTACTGGCAGGAGGGAATAGCTAGCTGAGAAAGAACTTGGGAGATGGGAAGGGGAAGCAATGGTAATGTGAAGTAGTCTAGAAAATGTGGAGTAATGAGTTGTCATCACTGAGTAATAGAGAGGGTGAATGATCCTGCCATTTAGGCAACTAGGGGCACAGTGTATAGAGTGCTGGATCTAAAGAGTTCAAATCCTGCCTCAGCCACTGACTTAGGGGCTGTGTGATCATGGCCAAGTAACAATCTTTCTCAGCCTCATTTCCTCATCTGTAAAATGCTGACTATAATAATGCCAGTCTCTCCAGGTTGTACTGAGGATCCAATGAGATTGTGTGAAGCACTTTGCAAACATTTAATGGACTCTTATAGTTACTGGTTATTATTATTATGAATCAGCCAGGAAGGATAAGAGTTTGTATTTTGGACTAGAGCTTCTAGGGAAGGGGAGGGCAGACCTGCGATTGAGGTATATCAATTTGGCAGCCGTGTTGAGGCTGGACTAGAGGGGGGTATGGGTATGACTAGATGCAGAGAAACCCAGAAACCAAGATCAAGTCTCTAGACCCAAGAGCCTGAAGTCTAAGAATGTAGAGACAAATACAGAAAGAGATGTACAATGACAGAGATAAAGGTGAGTCGATAAGCATTTATTAAGCACCTGTTATACTGGGTTCTGTACAGGCTTTTTCTCCAAGAAGAATGAGAAATCAAGACCAGAGGTATGACAGACAAGTGGGCTGGGTAGGGTTGGGGGCGGAGGGGAAGGAGTGGAAGACCCAGCAGAGAGTTAGTTCGAGACGAGGGGGCTTCTGGTCTGAACCTAGTCTGCCCTTCCTGGTGGAGACAGGGGGCTGGATACAATGACCCCATCTCCCAGTCCTCTCCCTTCCCCCTGTCAGCCCTGATTGCCAGGTCAATGTGGGGGGAAGGGAAGGGATTAGGGACCGGCTGGTTTCTCCGCCCCCTCCCCCCTTCCCAATGTCACCTCCTGGTGCCAGGGAGAGGGAGAGGCAGCCTTCCCCAGGATTAGGGCCCAGGATCCAGGCCAGGCTGAGGTGACATCACTCAGAGACCAGGCTTAAAATCCCCAGGGCCTGGGTGGCCACAGCTTTCAGCAGCAGTCCAACTGACTGTCGGAGCTGGTCCCTTACCCCTGACTTAGGGGTCCTTGAACCTAGTCTGGCCAGTGAACAGGTGAGCAATCAACAAATGGGTGAGGGTAGAGACTGAGATAGGGAGGAGAGGAGACAGGGAAACCCTGGAGAGGTTAAACAGAAGAGAGACCCACAGCAACAGATAGACTGGGGATGGGGGAGACAATGGAAGAAACAGTGAGATTTAAGGGATAGCTCCAGGGAGATGAACAGAAATGGAAAAGGAGACACTGAGATGGGCAGACAGACTGAAAGGGAGATACAGGAAGAGACAAAGCAGAGATGAGTAGTCAGAAGAGTCACAGAGACCGAGGAAAGCAAGGGGAGAGACACAGACCTGGAGATATCAGAGTCAGAGATCAAAGGGCCAACGACATGCTGAAAAGGGAGTGAGGAGGTAGAGAATGGGTCTTCACAGATCTGCAGACACAAAGGGAGAAAACAGAGAGGCAAAAGGAGGGGAGACAGAAGAGAAATGGGAAAGTCACAGATGAACTGAGAGAGCTAAAGGATGGGAAAAGACCAAGAGGTAGACAAATGATCTGATAGGAAAAGGGAGAGGGAGTAGTATGGAAGAAACAGTTGTTCCAGGAGAGGTAGAATTTATTGTCAGTAGAATACAAACTTAGTGAAGGCAGATCATTTTTAATTTTGTCTGTTCTATCCTTTGCCACCAGTAAGGGTAGTTAGTGTTGTATGTGTGCTAGATAGGTTTGGATGGAAGCTGAACCGAGAGCAGTCTTTGAAAGAGAAGGCGGTAGATGTAGTTTGGGTTTCCCTCCTTGCCCTGGGGCCAAAACTGGGTGGGGGGGGGGGTTGGGAGGTGGGGCCCCTGGGGTCCTTTGTCCTGCCCCAGGCCTCAGCGATTGTATTGAAATTTTCCATCACTCTGCAAACAAGTACTCTGTAGCCCTAGCCTGGAGAGCTCTTTTCTTAGCTCATTATCTCTGAATTTCTCTACTTGTGTCTTATCTCTTCCAGAGGGTTTCTCGCTCTGACTCTGGCTCACCCCATCCAAATTCCTCCTCATGTCTCTGACTCACCCTAGGACTCTGAAACTCTTGTCTTTTGTATGTAGCTTCCTAGGCCGCTCTCCTTCCTCTTCCTCCCTGAGTCTCTGGGTCTGTGTGAGTGCTAGATCCTTTCCCACCCTCAGACCTTTTCCCTGAGGAAGGTTCTCTTTTCTTCTCCTTCCTGATTGCTTGGAGGTGAGTGGTTTTTAGCAGCCCTGACTGGCCACTCCCACCATCCCTTCAGTCTGGACCCCTGGGTCCCTGGTCCTGGGAGCATGATGTCCTCTTACCTCAAGTCACCCCCACCCCATTACTCAGTCAATGCACTGGCCTTGGCGGCACCTGCTTTGGAGATTCTACATGGCGGCACCACTGCTGGCTACTCAGGTGAGTGTCTTGAGTCCTGGGAGGCGAGGAAATTGGTAACAGATGGGTTTAATTACAGTCTCTCCAAACTCTGAATGGGAGGGGGGCTTCCACAAGCCTTCTCTGCCTTCCCCCTCTGCACCATTCCTGGGAGGAGGAGGAGGAGAGAAAGGGAGATAGTGGAAGGGGGCTGAGGGAGAGGAAAGGAAAAAGCGAATGAGGCAGAGAAAGAAAAAACAAGGGGCCATGATGAGGAGAGAGAGGAGCAAGTCCAGGATAAGTCCTATGGAGGGAGAGAAGGGACTGAAAAGTATGTACAGAAGACACAGTGGAAAAGTAATTGCCGCTAACACATACAGCCTGTCTCCTTGAATCCTCATTATCCCTGTGAAAAAGAAGTTATTTGTATTTTCCAGATACAGGGAAACTGAACCTGCCGGTTAAGTGACTTACCTAGGGTCACACGGGGATTAGGGGGCTATGTTATTATTCTCCTTTTATAGGTAGGGAAACTGGAAGCCGCCCTCTGGATTTGAACTTGAGCATTTAGGGTTGAAGTATCAGGTTTAGGGGCAACCTTCTATCCATTGTGGCATTTGACTCTTAAAGGGACCTCCAAGGACAAAGGGAAAATGGAAGGGGGAATAGAGGGCAAAGAGGGAAGAGCCAGGGTGCAATCTTTTTATCAATACCTATTTCTAGTGTGAGGTAGATGGTTCAAGCTTTTAACCTGGGAGACGAGGGGAATACCCTAGCTAGAGTTTTGTCTATGTTTGAGCAAAACATTTGACATATTCTATTTTTTGGGGGGGATTATTTTTGTGGGGAAATATGATAGAACGGAGTGAATAGACAGACCCAAAGTAACCATTGATAAACTGATAGCACCCTGGAAGAAAGTCTTTAGTGGAATTTTAAAGTGATCTATGCCTTGCCCAGTGTTAATCAGTAAGCATTTATTTAGCACCTACTGTGTACTAAACAAACCTGGTTTTCAGAAGAAAGTCAAAAGACAATCTGTTCTCACGGTTCTCCAAGTCTAATTGGGGAAGAAAATATGCAAATAACTGTACAAAGAAGACATAGACAAGGTAAATTCGAAATAATCCACAGAAGTTAGGAAGATCATATTGTAGAAAGTGGGATTTTAGCTGGCACTTGAAGGAAGAGATGAGAAGGGAGAACGTTCTAGATGGGGGGTGGCTCAAGGACGGGGATGGACAGCCGGTGAAAATGCCCAGTGCCTAAAAGATGGAGTGCCTCCTTCGACCATCAGCACAGTGTCACTGAATCAGAGTCCTTGGGAGTGGGGAAGTAAGGTGTAGGAAGACTGGTAAGGTTATGAAGGACCTTGAGCACCAATCATAGGATTTTATATTCTATCCTGGAGGGGATAGGGAGCCATTGGAGTACAGCAGGTAAAATGGTCAGATGCAGCCCATCAGTGTGACATACTTATAATAAACTCCTTTTATTTCTCTTTGTCCTGAGTTTTTGCCTTGTTAATCAAGCAGAAAAGCCCAAATGAAGAATTTTCCTTTCGACAGATTAGAGTGGGTAGGGAATTTGAAAAACAGCAAGCTATTGCAACAATCCAGTTGGGAGATGATGAGAGTCTACAACCAGACCAGAAGTGTCAGAAGGGAATGCACACAGGACAGTGTAGAGCAAAGGATACTCCTAGGTTTGGAAGTTGCTAGCCTAAGTGGGAAGATGATGGTACTTTAGATCTAAAAAAGAGGGCTTTCCACTATCAAAGAAAGGCTGCCATAGATTAGGAGGCTTGAGGACTGAGAAAAGGCCATCAGACTTGGCAAATTAGAAAATGTTGGTAATTTAGGGGAGTGTGTGTTTGTTGAACGATTAGGTCCGGAAGCTCTGACTTTAACCATTAAGAGTTAAGAAAAGAGCAATTGTTATGGAAGACTTTGTGTCTGCTTATCAGATTTGTAAGTGACTCTGATTTGACTCAGAATAGTAGATAAAGATGATCAAATTTGGAATCCAAAAGATCTCACCCTAGAAAATCTTCCGGTGATTATAAAAGGCTTTAGAAAATCACCTTCCCAGATCCAAAAGGAGAGAGGCTTGGCCAGACCAAAATTTGCCCAGAAAGGGATCTGGGGGTTAGCAGTGACTGTTGCTGAGTTGTTTTTTAGTTGTCTCTGACTCTCTGTGATCCTATTTGGAGTCTTGGCTAAGACAGTAGAGTGGTTTGCCATTTCCTGCTCCAGTTCAACTTACATGAGGAAACTGAGGAAAATGAGATTTAAATGGTTTGCTTGGGGTCACACAGATAATAGTGGTCTGAGGCTGGATTTGAACTCAGGAAGATGAGTCTTCCTGACTCCAGGTATTGTGCCACCTAGCTTCAGGGACTACAAGATCGTTGAGTCCCCTTTGCCCTAAGGCTGTCCAGAAAGCCAACTTAGGTTAGTATTAGCTCCAGTAGGAGGGTAAGGAAAGGTTTAGCTTCATGTCCACAACCCTATCCCTTTTGAATTATGAATGGGCTACATTAAGAGAGATTTAATGACTGATCACACTTTAAGGAGTAAAATTTGGAGTCAGAGAGACCTGAGTTCAAATGTGGCCTTAGACACTAGCTGTGTGACCCTGGGCAAGTCACTCAAACTCTGTATGCTTCAGTTTCCTCAGCTGTAAAATGGAGGTGATAACAGCACCACCCTCCCAGGGTTGTTGTGCGTTTCAAATTTAATATCTGTAAAGTGTGTAGCACTATGCCTGACATGTAAGAGGCATTATATAAACTTTTATTCCCTTCCTTCCTAGAGCTACCACTCCTAGCACCCTTCAAAGCTTCCTGATTTCCCCCACCTGCTATCGATTCCACCCTAAACCATTCTGTATTCCTTTTGTGTGTGTCCTGTATTTACTTAGCAGTGAGAAAGTTGTGTCTGCTCCAAGGAATGTTGACTGCTGGAGGGCAGGGACTTCAGCCTTGGGGGTTACATCCCCAGCACCTAGCACAACATTTGGAACTAGTAGACACTGAGGTGCTTGTTGACTGATTACGTTGTATTAGGGAGATGTTCTTCCTGATAATGTGGCCACATTTGGAATAATTTATCCAGATAATCACATTTTGAGAAAGGCTTTGATGAGTTGGAGAACTTCCAGACCAATATGGCAAATGAAGGTCTAGATTATGCCATATGAGCAAATCAGGGTGTTGAGCCTGGACTATCCTTGGATAACAGGTCACACTAGCTCCCTGAAGATAGAAGGGGAGAGCACTGGGGAATGTTGGGCTTAAACATCTAAAATCTGATGGTAAGAACTCTCCAAAAGTAGATGTAGTGGGTTCTCTGTCTCTGAGGATTCATTTGTCAGAGTGTATTCCCTTTGAGTTAAGAGTAGGACTAATTTGCTGCTTGCCTCCCTTCCAACTCTCAAGATTCTGTAGGTACCCATTTTACAAAGAAAGGAAATTGAGGCCCAGAGAGGAGATTTAGGACTTCCTGAAGGTTATAGGAACTTTTTTCTCATGGAGAAGGGTCTTCTGGCCCCTAAGTCTAGACTTAACAGCAGAGCACCTTCAGACATGCCCCTTCACTGTCTTCTTAGAGCGTTCTTTGAAAACCTGGTGCTATCCCCATTTTATAGACAAAGGAACTGAGACCCTTTGCAGGAAAGAGACATGGCCAAGATTACATCAAGTCAAGGGGACCAGAAATCAGATCTTCAGATTCTAAGATCCAAACCTCTTTCCCTCATACCCCATGACTTCTATGAGGAGGGAAAAAAGGAGAGATTAAGAAGAAAAAGATGAAAGAGTAGAAAAGGACAGGAGAAGTAGGAAAGAAAGAAGACAACTAGTGGTGTGAAGAGTACTGAATTTGAAGTCAGAGGTTGCGTACTCAAATGCTGACTCTTCTGTTTAATAGCCGAGTGAGCTTAGTCACCTGTGCCTCAGTTTTCTCATCTGCAAAATGAGAGAGCATACAGAGTTTGAGTTACTTGCCCAGGGTCACACAGCTAGTGTCTAAGGCCACATTTGAACTCGGGTCTTTCTGACTCGAAATTCTACTCAGTAGAGTGTGATCAGTCATTAAATCTCTCTTAATGTAGCCCATTCAATACTTCAAAAGGGTTAGGGTTGTGGACATGAAGCCAAACCTTTCCCCACCCTCCTACTGGAGCTAATACTAATCTAAAATGGCTTTCCAGACAGTCACAGGGGACTCTGATCTTGTAGTCTCTGAAGCTAGGTGGCACAATGCCTAGAGTTCTAGACCTGGAGTCAGGAAGACTCATCTTCCTGAGTTCAAATCCAGCCTCAGACCCCTGTTATCTGTGTGGATGCATTGGTCAGACCTCTTCTGACTAGGGCCATCTTTTCCTAACCAGGCACACCGAGGAAGCAACGCCGAGAGCGAACCACATTCACTCGGGCTCAACTTGACATCCTAGAAGGCCTTTTTGCCAAGACCCGATACCCTGATATCTTCATGCGAGAGGATGTGGCAGGCAAAATCAACCTACCAGAATCCCGAGTTCAGGTCTAGTCTTATGCCCCCCACTCCTTTTCCCCTCAGAGTCCCTGGTCCTTGAGTCTAAAGTCTGCCTTTCACACTAATACATCCATGAGCTCATTGGAAATAGTCTAATAGCTGCCAAGTGAGTTACCTGATTAAATGGCTGGCCCAGAGGTGGGATTTGAACCTAGGTCCATCCTGACTTCTGGTCTATCATACCCAGTTTCCTTGGTCTTCCCATTCTTAATCCTCTGTTCCCTTACCCTAGGTATGGTTTAAGAACCGCCGTGCAAAATGTCGCCAGCAGCAACAGCAGCAGCAGCAGCCAGCAGGTGGGGGAACATCCAAGGCCCGACCAGCCAAGAAGAAGGGCGTCTCTCCACCCCGAGGTGGAGCAGAACCTGGGCCAGAACCACCAGGCCCCTACAGCCCAGCACCTGCTCCCTCAGCCACTCCTCCTTCAGCATCGGTATCCATCTGGAGCCCTGCCCTCTCTCCACTGCCGGATCCCCTGGCAGCACTGGGGGCTGCTGGGAGCTCATCCGTCTGCACTCAACGGGGGCCTGGGGCTTCTGTTGCTGCCTCCTCTTCCTATGCACTGACCTACGCTCCAGCCCCAGCAGCTTTCAGTGCCTCTTCCTCGCCCTATGGGAGTTCCAGTTCTTTCTTTGGGGGTCTAGACTGCAGCCCCTACCTCTCACCTATGGGGTCCCAGCTGGGTGGACCTGGTTCTTCGCTCAGCCCCCTTCCTGCCCCTGGTATGGGGCCCCACTTGGGCCAGTCTCCAGCCTCCTTATCTGGCCAGAGTTATGGGGCTGGGGGCCTGGGCTTCAGCCCTGTGGACTGCCTGGATTACAAAGACCCCAGCAGCAACTGGAAACTCAATTTTAGCACGACAGCGGATTGCTTGGATTACAAGGATCAGGGCTCATGGAAATTCCAGGTGTTATAGATGAGGGAAGGGAGAACTAGATCCTCCTTCCCTTCTCAAGCATGCTGAACCTTGTAACATTCCTTCTCTCTGAGCCAGGAGAATAGGTGGTTTGTGGGAAAAAATCCTCTCAGTTTGGATCCAGGATCCTGGTTGCCCATTTATCACCTTTGTAACCTTAAACAATTCTCCTTTCTGGGTCTCCAATTGCTCTGTAATTTTTGGGGTGCAGCTAGATGATCCCCAAGGTCTTTACTAGCAATTTATAATGGAAGGAAAAGATCTGTCCAGTTTTGGCTGGAGACAAGGATCTCAGTTTTGAATCTTGGCTTGTTGTGATTTTGGATATCCTACCATGCTATCGTTTAGAAGAATGAAAATTCAAAAATACTGGTCTACCCTCAGAAGGACTTAGATAACCAACCAAACCCTCCCCCCTACCTAAGTAGCAAAAGACTTGATTTTCATAGAACCTTTGGCAATTGGCCTCTCCTTGGTGCTGCAGTGGAAGGAACGCTGGTTTTTGGAGCTGGCATACAGTCTAAATCCAGACTATGTCATTTACAGCATGTGTGACCTTAGGCAAAGTCAGTTCCTGCTCTCTCTAAGACTGGTTTCCTCATGTGTAAAACTAGGGGATTGGACTATTGGACCTGCTGGCATCTATGGTCCCCCCTTCCACTTCTAAGGTGGCAGAATTACATGAAATGATTGATGCCCAGGAAAAACACAAACCTGTAATGTCTTTAGGTAACATTCTGGAATCCTTCAAAGACATTTTCCCAACCTGCAAAAAAGCCCACAAAGTGTCACACTACAAACTTCAAAGAGCTGGCTCAGCTGTAGACAGCCCCCATCAAGAAAATCTCACCTACCTTCCAATGGAAACTCTATATAGTCCAAGAATTAGCGGGGGGAGGTATTTCAGGCCAGTTCAGTCTAACAAGCTCTCCCCACAACAGGTAGGTCCCACAGACTCTTGAGGGACAGACATTCAGGAAACATTAAGGAAATTCAGCATTGGTTGCTTAACTATTTTTTTTTGAGGCAATCATATTAAGTCTCTACTGTGTGCCAGCTAGGTGACCTAGTGGATGGAGAGCCGGGCCTGCAGTCAAGAAGACTTCTGTTTTTGAGTTCAAATCTAGCCTCAGAGATGTACTACCTGTGTGACCCTGAGTGAGTCACTTAACCCTGTTTGCCTCTGTTTCCTCATCTGAAAAATGAGCTGGAGAAGGAAATGGCAAACCACATCAATATATTTGCCAAAAAAAAAAAATCCCCAAATGGCATCACAGAGTCAGACATGACTTTCTAACATGTGCCAGGACCCATGCTAACAGATACAAAGAAAAGCAAAAAATAGGCCTGCCTTCACCGCTGTCTAATTGGGGAAACCATGTGGAAACTACTAGGTATGAACAAACATTAGAGAGGATAAGTAAGCGATTGGTTGGTGGGAGGCACTAAAACAAGAACTGAGGAAGCTTCATGTAGAAAGCAGGGTCTTAAGTAGTGAAGGAAGCCAAGAAGTGGGGCCAAGGGAGAGCTGTGAGTATGGAGGGTCTCCAAAAAATACACCAAGAAAACTGGAAGGGGGTGGGAGTTCAGGTCATGGGAAGTCAAAGGGCATGTTTCAGAATCCCACCTGGCGTATGGGACCTTTGAGTCTCACTGGACCTCTGAAGCCTCATTTTACTCTTCTGCAGAATGGATTGCAGCAGACCTCAAAGGTCCCTTCCAGTCTATGTCCCCACCAGTGTATATGGCTCCCTTGGATGTGTCTTTTGTGTTTGGGGTGGTGGTATGTTTTTAGTTACTTGTAAAAGTCAGCAGGGTTTCCCTCTTTCCAAGTTAGCCCTTCTTATGGACCCTTTTTCTCAGGGCATTTTCATCATCCAAGGATTTTGGGGTGTCCTGGCCTGAGCATTCCCTCCCTTGTTCCTTCTCAGAGCCTCACTGCTCCTCACCCTAATCTCACCACCTAGATAATTTTTTTGAGTCAGCATAGAGAGAAGCTTCCTCCTCCGAATTTTGTCCGTTTTAATAAAAACAAACCAAAAAAACCCTGACCCTTGAGATTGTGGTTTCTTGGGAAGGTAATGGGGATTGGGTGTGGGGAGGCCAGGGACCTTCCTCAGCTCTGTGAATGGCCCTATTTCTCTGCCTTTCTGGCTTCTTCAGTCTCTCATCATCCACTTCTGTCTCAATTTCTCCTTTCATTTTGATCTCTTTCCAACTGTCATACTCCCCACCGCTCACCCCTTTTTTCCTTTGGCACATTCTTTCTGTGTTTCTGTCTCAGACATCTTTCTTGGTTGGGGCTGTTTCCTTAATATGTGCAGCCAGGCTGGCCTGGGCTGACAACTAGCCCAGACTCCCTCCCTCCACTGATCTAATTCTGCAAACACCGGCTCCAATCCTCTTAGCCTGGCCTGTCCCTGGGGCCTTCTCAGCAGGTTAGAGGGGATTTGGGGGAGGGAAGGGTGGTTGAGCCTGATGGGAAATGGGGACACCAAGTCCCCATCCTGGTGAAACGAACATTTGTGGCTGCCCCAGTGACAACTGGGAATTCGGCTAAAAGACCGCACCAAAAAGGTTATCTTAGAGGAATCGCCTCCATGGTCAGTGAGGTGCCTGGGTCCCCAGCTTTCCAAAGAGACTTGTCTGGAAGCTTCTCAGCTGCATGACTGGCCATTTCTGTACCTGTGAGATGACAGCCCTGGAGCAGAGGTCCGTTCCACCAATAGATTTATTTATGATTCTAGTACTTAAGTTTCCTTGTCTTTCTCCACCCCTAGTGTGTTCTATAATATACAAGTCTAATCCTGGTTGATTTAAGAGTTGGTCAGGACCTGGGGTTGAATTTTGATCCGATATTTAAGAAGTCATTAAGTTGCCTGAACTTTCAGTAGGGTCTGCCTCTCTGGATCTTGGGGGGACACTAGAAGGGACCTTAGAAGCCACCCAGGCCAACCTCATTTGACAGATGGGGGAACTGAGGTGCAGAGAGTTTAAGATGCTTGGCCAAGGTCACAAAAATACATTAAGTGGTATAGCATTGATGCCTGTGACTGGTATTATCTCTTACATTGTGAAAACCTATTTCATGCAGTGTTGTGGACATGGGCTGAGTCCCAGAGACACCAGTCTTGGGTCATAGAGGACGCTCCTCCCCCTCCCCTTATGAGAGGGAGGGGGTAGATTAATTGAGGCCTTAATCCACCTAATCCCTGGGACAGATGGAGGAGGGAGAGCAGGGGGGAATGCTGGCCAGGCTGAGGACCTTCCTCCTCCTCTTGCTGGACCAGGCTCCCTCTGAAAACACCGGGCTCCCCAGGAAGTTTCTGGGTTATCGGGCAGACTTGGGAGTATCCTCAATTCAGGGCCATATTCTTTCCCTTACTCCTTTCTGGAAGGTTCCTAGCTCTGTTTTCTATGGGTGGCAAGTCAGAGCAGATGTCCATACCCACCCCCACCCCCTGAACCAGAGCTAGATAACCTTTACCTGGGAAGTCTTGATTTCCCCCAGAACACAGGGCCATGGCCCAAGCCTGGGGAAGCTGAGGGACAGAGAGGGATAGGCTGGGGCAGGGCCAGGGACAGGCTGAGGGACAAATAGAAGATTTGGGGACAGAAGAGAAAGACTAAGAAGACCTCTAGAGAGAGGAAGCTGGAGGATAAAAATAGGAGACGGAGAAAGGAGGGCTACAGGATAGCAAGGGCGTCAGGTCCTCATCTCTTTTCCCTGGATTATTTCAATAGCCTTTAAATTTGTTTCCAAGCTTTGTGTCTCCTCTGTCCAGCTGCCACAGGACAGTTCTGCCCAAGTCCCACTCAAACCCTGTTGCCTGTAGGATCCCATCTAAAAGCTCTGCACAACGTGATTTCATTCTATCTTTCCACCCTTCACTCACTCGATGGTCCAGCCATACTGATCTCCTTCCAGATACTCCCTCATAATGCCTGCCTTCATTCCTCATGCCAGGACTATGAATCTAGAGCACTCAGGCACCACCTTCTACATGCCCTGGCTTAGAATCTTGGATCTGCCAGTATCTGTTTATTGAACAGATGATATGACCGTTCTGAACCTGATTCTTCTTTTGAAAAATGGGAAGGAGCTTCTAAAATCTTTTCCAGCTCTAAATCTATGATTCTATGGTGCTAGTACTGAGAGAGATGATGCAGGGAGAAAAACTAGCGTGGGGGGTGAGGTGGTCAAAGATTAAAAGATAGTGACAGAGAAAGGAGAGCTTGAATTTGAGAGAGTAACTCGAGAAAGGGATGCTGAGTCTGTAGATGTCGAGACAGGCACCTCCTGGGCTTTAAGGCGTCCTTGCTGAGCTTGAGCTGTTTCTAAAGACGCTTGTCAGAGTGAGGGGCTGGTCAGAAGCCAATGGGAGGATATTATAAGGCATTCCCAGGGGGAGTGTCCAGATGCCTGGATGTCCCTGCTCTCCATAGTATCTTGGCAATGGCTCCTGCTGCTGCTGTCCTGCTGGGTCCACTCCTCTTGGCATCCCTTTCGGGGGTCTCCACTACAAGTGTGTGTCTCCTCCCACTCTAAGCCTAGGAGCCTGGGGACTGCAGAGGTCCCTGGATCTCCCAGGTTAAGCCTCTGTTTTCCCTCTTACTCTTCCAGGGTCCCTCCTGAGCCGACTTGGGGACCACATCCAGGAAGTGCAGGCGAGGTTGGGCCAGAGACTGGGGGAGCCGAGTCCTGCAAGGGAGGGCTGGCTCCAGCAGCCCCTGGATCCTTTCAACAGCTCTGACCAGCGCTCCTTCCTCCAGGTCAGCCTCAGTCTCTCTCCCACAGACCACACCCCAGCCCCACCTCAAGGACCTTCCCTCAACTCTACCAGGACCCGATGTCTCAGAAAATTCCCCCCCCCCCCGCTAGAATCAAACGTCTCTCCCCAACAAAGCCCCTTAACCTTAGTCCAGGCTTGTAACCAAATACTCTTCTGGGGTATAAATTCTTTCCCCAGCACAAGGGTTCAGTCCCCCCAATTTTCTCTGTACTCATCCTGGTCCCTAAGCCCTGATATCTCACTCCCAACTTTTTTTCCTTGACCCCATCTTCTCGACCTAAATAAACCTCCAAGGTCCAAAGTTTTCTCCCCCACAAACCTTGGACTCAAAGTTTCCCACCCCTCTCTCCCAAGTTTTTCCCACCTTATTCAGCCAGGGTCTGACTCCTCCTACCCTACCTTGGCCCCACTAAGGGCCCATCCCAAATTTCTTCCCCAGTAAAAAGATGCTAAGGGTCAAATTGTCTTAGCCACTCGCCCTGCCTGGCATGGGTTCCTCTTCTGCCGACAGTCCAGACACAATATCTGCTGTCTATTCCCCTAAGATTGCCAACCTCCTGGTAACAGACAAGAGTCTGAAACTAGACCTGCTAGGAAACTTCCTGGCAGGGAGAGAAGAGAAGCATTAAAGGTTAGGATCAGGAGGGAAGCAAGATAATTGAGGTTAGGGTTAATGCTCAGAAAGACTATGTGGTTTTAGGAGGAGTGATGGACCTGTAGCCATCAGAAAGCTGGTGTGAGGGTAGCTGAACTACTTCACCTTTCTCTACCCCTGTTTCCTGATCCATAAAAGAGATTTCAGACTGGGAGCTTTCTTTCTCACTGGGTGGTTGAGAAGAAAGTAATTTGCAAACCTTCAGGGGCCAGAGAAATGAGGGTTATTGTTTTCTGTCCTGGGGTACTGAACACCACTGCTTCCTCCTCCCCTTCTCAGCGATACTGGGTGAATACCAGACACTGGAGGTTCCCAGATGGTCCTGTTTTCCTGCACATCGGTGGTGAAAGCAGTCTTGGGCCAAGCTCTGTGCTTAAAGGTATAAAAGGCTGCAGACAGGGACCCTTGGGCCGGAAGAAGAGGGGACCAGGGTTGGAGAGGGAGACTCTGAGCTTTGGGAGGTAGCAAGCTCTCCATCACTGGAGTCACTTAGGCTGAGGCTGGGTGGTATGGAAGGGATGCCCATATTGGTTGGACTAGATGCCTGTGAATGGGTATTGGGCATGGGGGAGGGAGTGATCAATGGGCCACCTTCATCATCTCCTTCCCTCAGGCCACCCTGGGACCCTGGCCCCACTCTGGGGGGCTCTGGTGGTATCCCTGGAACACCGATTTTATGGACACAGCATCCCCCCAGGGGGACTAGACTTAGTCCAGCTCCGCTTCCTGTCTAGCAGACATGCGTGAGTAGGTTTTGGGAGGGAGAACAGGGGAGACTAGAGCATCTCGATCCATTTCTCCCAGCTCTAAAGGGTCCAGTTGGGGTTCCCTCCAACACCCTGAAGGCCTTCAGGTCTAATCTGGCCCTCTCCCCACCAGGATGAGATTCTCCACCTTCCTAGAGTGTGAGCCCCTCTTTCACCTTGGATTTTCTTCTGGCTGGGAGGGTGCTCTGAGCTGGGGACATGGGGATCCCTACCCTTGGGGCCTGAGCTGCTCCAGCTGAGCTCTCAGGGTCTGTCTGGACTTAGCTATCAGTCAGTTTCTCGCCTGATATCTCTGTATCACCACCTTTCTCTTCAACCTTCTCTGTCTCTTCCTCCGTGTGTGTGTGTGTGTGTGTGTGTGTGTGTGTGTATTTTTGGTCTCTGTCTTTCTTCTAGGGAACATGGGATGATAAGATCATAGGTCTAGAGCAGGCAGGGAACTTAGAGGCCATTTAGTTCAACCACTTTTACAGAAGAGGAAACTGAAGTTAATTGACTTGCCCACGGTCAAACAGCTAGCCAACGGTAGAACCAAAATGTGAACCCAGGCTTCCTTGTGACTGCAGATCAGGTGTTTGTCCACTATAGCATGCTCCCTCTGTTTCTATATCTCGTCGGTCTCTCTTCCATCCTTAGCCTGGCTGACGTGGCTTCTGCCTGCATCCAACTTTCTCGGATCTACAATATCTCAGCCTCCAGTCCCTGGATCGGCTTCGGAGGGTCCTATGCTGGCTCCCTGGCTGCCTGGGCCCGGCTGAAGGTTCAGGATCCTTTCTCTCCAGTCCATGATGGGGATGGGGGTGGTTGAGAGCAGGGAAAGACTGAGGGTAGGACAGAGAAATCAGCCAGGATTCAAGCAACGGCCTCTCCAGGAGCCCCAAATCTGGGCTCTGTGACATAGGCCTAGGGAGAATAGGGAGGGAGTGTCCCTAGGACTCACGATCCATTCTTCATCCCCATCCTCCTAGTTCCCTCACCTCATCTGGGCAGCTGTAGCCTCCTCAGCTCCTGTGCAAGCCCAACTGGACTTTTCTAGTTATAATCAGGTACAGAGTGGGGCTGGATTGGGAAGGGTGTATGGTGGGGGTTGAGGCTGGAATTGGGGAGGGGTTGCCAAGGGGATTGGGGAAAATGTTTGCTGGGGGCTGAGGATGGGATTGTGCAGGAAGTCTAGAGAGAGCTGGGCTTTGGGAAGGGCTGTGAAGACCAGATCTGAGATCCACTGCTTTGCTTTCCATCCCCAGGTAGTATCCAGAAGCCTGGCCGACCCTGCCGTGGGTGGCTCCTCTAAGGTACTTCCCCAGGGGCCATCTGGACATCCTGGCCAGGGACTTAATATTAAGGCCAGGGACCTTTAGAATGTAAATTCCTTGGGAGTAGGAATTGTCTCATTTAGTTATCCCTGAACTGGCATTGGGCAGATATTTAGTATTTGCTAGTAAGGTGGTCCAGGGGAAGGTAAGGAAAGAATTGAAAACATCTGCCTGTGATGCCTTGAGAACCCAAAGACAAAAGTGAGACCATCCCTGCCTGAAGGGAAACCATTTACATTCTAAAAGGGTAAACTAGCACACTTTGCAAAGTGGTGGCCAGAGAAGGGAGGTTTGCTTAGGGAGTGCCTTGTATGGAAAATGGATCATCTATTTCTATAACAACTGCCCAAGTCCAGGTTCTAGTCTATTCCTATAAGACCTTGAGAATTTCCCCTCTGTAGGCCTTAGTTTCCTCATCCAGAAAGTTAAGAGGTTAGCCAAATGATTTCTAAGTTCCCTGGATCTGAAGTCACAAGCCAAGTTCAATTATTCACTCTGCCACTTATAACCTATGTGACCTTGACCAAAGTATTTCACTTCCTGGGGCCTCAGTTTTCTCCTCTGCAGATCTGGGGGGCAGATAGACCAGAGAGCTTCTGTAGGGTCTTTCCATGGTCCTTTGATGACCCTGGTGTCTGGTTCCTGATGATGGAGGGCAGAGACAACCCAGGTATCCATAGCTGCAGGCAGCTGGAGGGGAAAGGAAGACAGACCCTGGTGTTTGGGCACAGGGAGGAGGGAGGAAGGACTTCTGACTGAGTTCCATCCTGCTAGTGCCGGAGGGCTGTGGTCCAGGCCTTTGCAGAGCTAGACCATGGCCTGTCTGAGGGCAAGGAGACTCAGGCCGCCTTGCAGTCAGAAGTAAGGGCATGTGGGACCCTGGAGACCCCTGAGGACCAGGCTGAGCTCTTGGAACAGTTGGAAGGCCTGGTAGGGGCAGCTGTGCAGTATGACCAGCAGGCAGGAGTTCCCCTGGACGTGAGAAGTCTCTGCCATCTCATGTTGGCCAACCAGAGCAGAGGGCCCCTTTCAGGACTCCAGGATGCTATCCAGGTAAGGGTCCAGCTCTGCTACCAGGAACCCTGAATATCTGAGGACCCAGTTTCCTTCCTGAGACTCGGATATCCTTTCTACAGCTTGTGCTGCAGACACTGGGCCTTCCATGCCTGCCCAGCTCAAAGGCAGCTGCTGTGGCTGAAATGAAGGACACCAGCCCACAGGCGGAGGGCCTGGGCTCCAGGCAGTGGTTCTATCAAACGTGTACAGAGTTTGGATACTGTGAGTGACCCTCTCTCTCTCCAGCAGCCCTGAAAAGCCCCAAGAGCTCATTCTTCTGTCTTTGTCTTGGGCCTGAAATTCTGCCCACCTTCATGTACCCAGAGAACTCATGCTACCCATCTCTATGCTTGGGGTCCATAGAAAATAGCCAGTATGCCAGGGGGTCACATTGAAGTTGGGCAGGAACTCAGCCACCACCTACTGCAACCCATACAAGAAAGGAATCTCCCATATGGGACCTTCCTGCCTCTGCTTGAAGCCCTCTAGGGAAAGGGGGGCCCCCAACCTCCACCTCCCAAGGCAGCTCATTCCACTCCTGGTCAGCTCTAGTCACTGGCAAATCTTGTCTGATATTCAGTCTAAGTCTGCCTCTTTGTTACTTCCATTTGGTCAGCGTCCCTGGATGTGCAAGTAGAACACACTTCATCCCTGATACTACTCCACACGTGTGTCCCAGCCCCGACACAAGACATTTAAGTGTGCACCTGAGTGCACCTCTAACCCTGACCTACCACCCATGGACATTTGCTAGGGTCCCCTGGAATTTCCTCCCCATTCTTCCTTTGCCTCATCAGACATCACCTGCAAGGACTCCAGCTGCCCCTTTTCCAGGCGAAGGACGCTGTCAGACCAGCTTCAGCTGTGTGCGCAGGTGTTTGGGCTCTTGCCAGCCTCTGTGGCAGAAGCTGTGACCCGGACCAACACCTACTATGGTGGTCAGAGCCCAGGGGCTACCCGGGTGTTTTTTGTCAATGGTAAGGGGTTGAATGGGGTACCCAGAGAACCTCACTCTTAATGTCACCCTTTCTTGTTCCCTCTTTCAGTATGTCCCTTCCTCTTCCTGCCCCCAGGTGATATTGATCCTTGGCATGTGCTGAGTGTGCTCCAGGCCCTTGGATCCTCAGAGCCAGCTGTGCTCCTGAGGGGGACATCACACTGCTCAGACATGGCCCCAGCCCAGCCCTCAGACCCACCCAGCCTACACCTAGGGCGCCAGGTTAGCAGGGGCTGATTTGGGGTGGGCAAACTTATTTTCAAGGCCATGCTTC